>NC_067454.1:15538658-16138658 GCF_025434085.1 Hippocampus zosterae | reverse complement strand
AGAGCATATTCCTGGCTTGCAAGAATCACTCTGACTCTGAAAACATGGTATGTAGGGCACAATTTCAGCATAGAAATGAATGAACGGTAACATTTTGAGTATTTTGTTAACCTCTGTTGTCATACACAAACTTGCCCCGCATTATCACCTTTTCTATTGAGTTCCTTAATTACATTAGATGAGTCATAAACCTTTTTTGAAAGATAACAATGCTCAGTTTGATTGACATTGTCAGACAAGATTTTAGGTTGTGGTTTTAGTTCAAATGCCAGGTTTTTGTGACGGAAAATGTCATTGAAAAAAAATAGTTACAAAATTATTTCCACCTGTGACCTACAACGTGTTCAACTGAAACATTTTGAGATGGTAAGTGAAAGTAATTGAAAAAATATGATGTTCTTGTAGGCTTCCCTGCTGGATTGTTGTTGTTTTTTTTGCTTTCTAAGCCTGTATTTATTTATTTTTTCTTATATTGACTTTTTGGAACGGTTCATAAATCCCTGCTGAAATCACCAGCTGAAGAAAAACAACGCCAAAGCATTTTGCTGTCTTCACTTGTATTCTTTTACATGATGAGCAGCATTTTGGCCAACAAGTTGAACCTTGTTTTCATCAGACCGAAACACAGTTTCCCCACATGTGCTTGCGAGATTTTGTTCAGGTCCAATGAATATTGTTATTTATTATTTTTTTTTTTTTAATCAAAAACCTGGCCTTTGAACAGATAGACTTTTTATATCCACTGTATTGTGAAACCATCCAAAATTAGGAACAGCACATGTGCAACCACTGCAATCTGTGGGTAGTGAAGGCTATGTTGTTGTTGTTCCAAAACGTTTTTCTTTTCATTTTCAGATGACTGGCAAGTCTTATGACTTGAACATAATTTCCACTCCAGAGTCTGTAGTTGACTACACTGAGAATGTCACCCTGAGCATGAATGGAAGTGTCTCATTGCCCAGCAAAGGACTCGAATTTAAGTGGAAATGTAGTAAGTGCCATTGTTCCCCTTTCTGGAAAAGTTTAGCAACATGAATGCTTCAAGCCACTGTGCTACATGTGCAAAGTATGGCCATAAGCTTCGCACTCTGTTGTTTAAACTAGGTAATAAAATAAAATAAATGTCTAAAGTAAATTGAATAATGTATTCATTTTTATTCTTCTTATAAAATCTTTTGGTTATTTCTGTTTTAAAATGAAAAACGTATTTATAAAATGAACCATAATATTTAGCGTGAATTATGATTTTCTTCTAAAATAAACTGTTTTACTTATTACTTATTACATTTTTAGGCCCTCTGTCTGACTTGGAGATCAAATATGGCCTTTGAGCACGAGGTTTGCCCGCGCTATACACGTATGGTCATCAAGCTCGGCTTGAATTGTCAATCGTGTTTATTTATTTATTTTTTGTGGTCTTTTGCTTACTTAGAAATATGATACCTAAAAAGTTGTTGCTTGAACTTGAAGTTCATTCCTGACATGATCGGTATATCGTGAATCACATTTGTCTTGTTTCTCTTTCTTCCCATGCAGGAGGGGACTGCAAATGCAAAAAACAAACAAATGACACAACTCACATGATTGACAAGCAGTGTCTTCCGAATCCATTTGAGATGGCCGTCTACACCGTGACTGTCAAGAAAACAGCCTGGTTTAGGAAATGGGTCAAACTAGCTTCTGCTTCCAAGTGTATCACTGTTGCTCAAGAGGAATTAAAAAATGTCTCCATTAGGTAAAACCAAATACTAAGTTATTCTTGGTTTAATTTGGATGTGGACTTGTACTGTTTTTTTTTCTTTGTGCTTGTTTTAAGAATAATTGGGAAATATTACCCTTGAAATGAATATTTTACTCTTGGGTTACTCCAAATACAGTTGTGATAATTGCACTTCAATTGACGCGAACGACCCTGTAAAACTGAGGCTTAGCTGTGTAGCGAGTTGCCCAGATGTGGACTGGTACACAGAGGATCTAAAACCACTCAAGGCAAGTCGGAATATGCCACTTTAGTCAGTTTTTAACATTACTCTGTTGAATGACCACTGTCAAAAGCATTTTTTTCTACTTTTCCCAGCGGGATGACCTCGGAACCTGTTACTCACAAGAAGGAAGAAGGCCTCTGGTGAAGAAGCAAGAAGGCAACTCGGAATTTCTTGTAAACAGCAAAGAGCTGAAATATTCGAGGGACAATTTGCTTAAAATCACCGTGATTGCTCAAGGTGTGTTTTGAAACTCATCTTTTGACTGCATTGTCAGAAATAGGCTCACAGTGTACGGTAGGAGTCACTTTCTTTCCCTTAATTAAAGCACAATATAAACTACACAGGAATAATTATTCTACTTCAAGGTGAACGGTTTTGTTGTTGAAAAATAAAATATCAATTCCAGAGGAAATGATGAGGCATCAAGCCGAGCCTTAAAACCTGAAGAATAACTTTGTGTGACTTTTTTTTGTGTACGTTTGTGAAACTATGCTTCTTTACCAAACCAGGGAAATCGGAGCAAGGTTATGCCAGGTACACTCTCCCCATACCGGATCCAGAACCAACTGTCACCCCCTCACACCCGACGTGCAGCATCTTTCCATTATCAGGCACTGTACTGGACTCATTCGATATCACCTGCCAAGCGAGTTCTTTCTGTTCTTCAGGCTGTCTTTATTGCTTCAAGACAGACACAGGTGAGAAAATGCAACTTAGTTATGTGGTATGTAAAACTGTGGATTCAAATGAATAACAAATCAATCTGCTCATTTGTCTTTAAGGCAAACATCTGCGTTGCAGTAATAAAGAATTTGTGAAATCTATCTTATTGCCCGTTGGAGACGAAAAGAACAACTACAATTTGTCTATTGTGATAACTGTGAAAAATGAATATACAGAAGTGACCACGATGGTCCACACTCAGGTAAACACACATGACAAGAAATGGAAAGATAGAATGGCACACAGAATAAATGGACAAACCTATCTTGACTTATGTAAACCTTCTTCATGGGGAAAAAAAAAGCTTTTCTATATTTCTATATTTCTATATTTCTATATTTCTCAAAGGTTCGGAAAAATAACTCCAGTGGTTCCGTGGACACACTCCAGTCAGTTCTAGAAGATACTGTCTCCCAGTTGGAACAAGATGGTCTTCTCTCCAGTGAGGCGCTTAGCCAAATCGTTACCTCTGTAGCAGATATACTCAACACCGAGGCTGATGAGGATCAGAAGGACGCAAGGACGAAGGTATGTTGGAAGGCGAGCATTGTGTCCTCAAACGGTTGAACCCCGTTGATATCTCCGCATCCTTCCTTGACTTCAGCTCAGAGAGCAGATGCTGACCAAAATGACAACGGTGCTGCTGGACTCCCCATCGAACACCAGTTATGAGGTTCAAGTGACAGCTAGAGCCGTAGCCGAACTTACGCATCGATCAGATGAGCTCAGTCCAGCTGCCCAGGTGCTGCTCAATTTTAGATTGTTCAGCTTTGGCAAACGAATGCATCCTCTGCACTATTTAAGTCTGTTCAACTCCAATTTGTTTCTCTGTTTCCACTTAAGGAAGAAGCAAGCTCACTCTTGGTTGACCTGAGCTCTTCCCTCAACATTATCAGTGTTAATCAGGATGGGATTGGTGATGATGGAGAAGTTGTGGACGGAGCTGCACCAATAGTTGAAGCTGCCAGTAATATTTTGAATGCTCCGTCCAACGTAAGAGTAAACTGCCATTGCCGCGTTTGGTTCTTAATCATTTTCTAAAGTATCAACTAAATAACACGTTCTCCTCAGGAAAAAGTTTCCACTTCCCTTCTGACTGGGATGGGTAACGTACAGAATGCCTTGTTGAATCATAAAAAGTTGAACGGAGATCCTATCATCATTGACTCCAATCAGATCAGTGTGTACGTAAACAGGTAAGAGCTGATTGTCTTTAACACACACACAGCTTGGAGCTTAAACTGCAAGTACTTTTGGGTGTCTACAGAGTGTCTCCAGAAAGTATGCAAATGCAGGATATAAACATCCAGAGGAGCAGCGCTTCTAGATTTTCCTTTCCGACGCTGCCTTCTGAGGTTTTCTCACCAGATGAGCCTGTGGATGTCAGAGTAAGATAAGATAAGATATCCTTTATTTGTCCCACAATGGGGAAATTTACAATAAGTGTATGCCTTTTTGTGGAATGCATCTCAACAATTAAAACAAAATAAAATCTGCATTACAATGCTAATAGTTTTTGCCCTGTAAAATTGCTGTTTGTAATATCTCACAGATGATGAGTTTTGAAAAGAACCCATACTCTTGGAAAGGTGGAAACATTTCAGGAACTGTGGGATCTGTCTCTCTCACAAGACCGAATGGCACTGTTATCCCCATTAAGAATCTCCCTGAAGAGATTGAGGTAGCACAAATAAACAACATTCAAATTCTATACATCTGTAAGAGTCCACACTAATTAATTTTTGCATTGCTGGGGTCTTCAGATTCTTCTGCCCAGGCCGGACGTTGGGCAAGAGAACAGCACAGTCCTGGACCTGGCCAATTTCAGCACATTAATAATTGACGTTCCCTCGCCTGATGTTACACTGGTGCTGAAAATGGAGCCCTCTGAAAACATTACTTTCATCTTACTTCTGGGGCACAAGAATTATCCAACAATTGAGCATTTTGTGGCCAAAACTCAAATGCCTCGCGAGAACGTCAAGGAAGGTATGTTCAAACCTATTTTATTCTATCTTACATTTTTAATCCAAATATTCTGTTTTCCGGAGGTAAACAAATCCATTTGGCAGACCGTCTGACAGAGGGAAAGCCTAATTATGATGTGGCCCTCAGCAATACTGAGTTTGACACCCCCTGTCCTAGGATTTGGAAACATATGAGAACAATTGCATATTTTCATGTTGCCATTCAATAGTTGCCACATCATTCTGCATGGGTGATTTTCTCTCATGATGCTGCCGATCACTTACTGGATGTGTGTTGTAGTTATCAGCATTTCATTAATGTCATTTACCACAGAGGAAAAATATACCTGGGTCCTCAGTCCTAAAGACAGAACAGGAGATGCTGGTGTGCACTTCCTCGTCTTGAAGCCCAAAGTCGAGCCAGGCGTCAAATCAGTGAATGCCACAGTCAGTATTGTAACAATCGCTGCCCAGTGCAAATACTGGGATGAAGAAGTGTTGTCTTGGAGTGAAGATGGCTGCAGGGTGTGTGTGTAAACACCTTTTATTCAGGTGGCCTGAAAAGCATCCCCGCCACAGCTGATTTTCCTTTCTTCTTTCAACAGGTTGGCCCACTCACGACACCTTTGCTCACTCAGTGTCTGTGTAATCACTTAACTTTCTTCGGCAGCTCTTTCTTTGTCATGCCAAACCTAGTGGACGTGTCACGCACCGCGGAGCTTTTCTCCACTTTCTTTAACAATCCTGTGGTTGTGTGTTTTGTGGCGGCCATTTTCTGCACTTATCTTCTCGTGGTTGTATGGGCACGCAGAAAAGACATCCAGGACTCAGCAAAGGTAAACCTTGAAAAAAATCGGTCTACACACTCTTGTTGAAATGCCAGGTTTTAGTCAAGAAAAGCCTACTAGAACAAATGAACTTTATTTGGGGTGATCAGAGACACTTTAAATGGTCATAGGTGTGTACTGTCTTCCATTTAACATGATTTTGAATGTGAATAGATAATTCTGAACACAGCCACCTCCTCAATTATAAGGGGGTGTGCACACTTTATCACAAACATCTCAGATGATTATGTTTCATTTGAATTCGCCTCTTGGAAAGATTTTATATATTTTCCAAGTGTGTTGTACAGATTAGACCTCACACTAAAGGTGGAAAGCTTTTTAAAATGATTTGTCATCTTTTTTTTTTTCATATATCATATAACCCGGTTTTGAAGAGCGATATGTAAACTTTTTATATCCACTCCTTAAGTACGAAAAAATGCACTTGACTTACTTATCCATAAAATACAGTTTCTTCTGTAAGGAATTTAAAAAAAAATCATTTTAAAGTGTTGCATATTTATTGCTGTAAAGCAGAACTTCAACCATCAAAAGTCGGGAAACGGGTGTCTAGCTAACAGGGTATCACCCACATTGTAAAAGATTCACATTTGTTAAGTACGCTACAGAATGTTTGGCACTACCAATAACAAGACATTATACAGCTAAAGATTTTTCAGGAATCGGAAATTCTTCCTTATGTTGTGCGTACTAACTTAAAGGTCAAGATAACAGTGCTTGAAGATAACGACCCTCTAGCAGAATACTGCTACATGCTGACAATCGGCACAGGGCATCGCCATGGTGCGTCCACCTCCTCACAGGTCAGTCACATGCTCCTGTCCTTGTTGATTGGCAATGGGAATCAATGTGTCGCAAACTATTACCGGTACTTCAATTTCCAGGTGACGATAACCCTGCTGGGAACAGAGGGGGAAAGTGAGCCCCACCACCTGACCGATCTCGAGAAACCTCTGTTTGAAAGGGGTGCAGAGGACGTATTTCTCTTGACCACGCATTTTTCCCTTGGAGAGCTGCAAAGCGTCAGGCTGTGGCACGACAATTCGGGCGCGCACCCTGCATGGTACAGCATTCAGATGATGGCTTTACTCTGTGCTGTTAAATGCAGAAACACATTTGGTACCTGGGCCTTCAGTGGGGACGCAAACTAGCTATTAATACCACCAGTATCTTGTCATAGTTCTGGAAACTATCAACACTATTCATGGTATATATAAATGGTATATAACAATACCACTGACAACATTTTGAGATTTGTGTGGCTAATCAAAGCAAACAATCAGAAGATGAAAATATATTGACGTGAATGAAGGCTGGGCAACTGGTCATCTGAGGTGATTTTGCTGTCTCATCGATTAAATAAACAGTCCCATTCCAAACATAGTTTTGATTCACATAGGCCAGCACTATTGAGTCTGAAGGCCCTGATAAGATTAGATTGATGGCAGAACATTGACCTTAGAATCTAAAAAAAATTCTAGCATCCACGCACACTACCGGAAGCAGTGCAACCTTGTGAAATGCTATGAACTGAAGACAAATGAATCCTGCCCGCAGGTATGTCAACAAAGTAATGGTGCAAGATCTGGAGAGTGGCCAGAAGTGGCACTTTCTCTGTAATTCCTGGCTTGCTGTGGACGTGGGAGAGTGCAACCTCGATAAGGTTTTCCCAGTGGCCACTGAGGAGGATCTGAAGAGATTTAGGTCGGAGCAGCTAACCGTGTGATCTTGATGCATCATCCACAAATAAAATGGTGACCATCCATTTTCCCCCTTCCAGCAATCTGTTCTTCATGAAGACAGCTAAGGATTTCCGTGATGGACACATCTGGTTCTCGGTCATCAGTCGACCCCCGTGCAGCACCTTCACTCGTGTGCAGCGAGTGTCCTGCTGCTTTTCCTTGTTGCTCTGCACCATGTTGACTAGCATCATGTTTTGGGGCATCCCCACGGACCCCTCAGAGCAGACCATGGACCTGGGTATGATCTGATTGTAATACATGGTTGGTGGTGGTTTACATGGTTAGCGTTTCAACAGGTTTCTTGCCAATACAATCGGCTATGGTGTATGTGGTTGCAGGTCACATCGAATTCACCTGGCAGCAGGTCATGATTGGAATTCAAAGTTCGATCATCATGTTTCCTATCAATCTCCTCATTGTGAGCATCTTCCGAAACACTCGGCCTCGAGAAAAATCTCAGAAATCGGACAAGACCAAGCAGGGGAAGACAGTTCGGGTATCTCCCTCAGAGACGTCTTCCCTTCAGAAAGAACAAAAGGACATCACACCAGACACGGTGCTGAAGGTGGGCAAACGTATCCCATCAGTCAATTGTTCTATCGTCCGACCTTTTCACTTTTTAAGAGGAATGTGGCACTCAGCAATGTATTTAATGAACTGGAGAGAACTCCAGGTTAAGAGTAGAATGGCACTCAGTACATTGCAAACGTGGACCAAAGCAAACCATCCTGAACATTTCTGCCTTGCTTTGGGATTGTACATGCCCTTGGTGATAGTGCTCCACTCCAGCTCTGTGCTGCGGTGTAGCCACCCACAGCATTCCTTTTATCACCGCAGCTCTATCAATTTGATCTTGTGGTTCACTGCCCTCCTAGTTCTCCGTGCAACTGAACGAAAGTAGTGGAAAGTGAAAATAAATGTGGCCTGAAGCCACCAAAGATGTGAATGTAACAACGTTTGGATTTACATTTATAGAGATACAAATCCACACATGCGAGGTAAGAAGTAGTCATGAAGAAACTTTTCTTGGTTTCTCCACCAGGATATAAAAAGAATAGCCCAGTCACTTTCAAAGGCTATGAAGAGTCCCCTACCTTATTTGGAGCTTCGACCTGGTCACCAGACTGATATCAACACCCTTTTGTCTCTGGTGGAAGACATCATCAGGCAGCAAAACCGAATTTCCTCTGACTTTTACACAGATACGGCCAAAAGAGAACGCTCCATCCTCAGTTTAGGGGCAGTCGATCTTCAAGGTAATCCATTTTATCTGAAAATAATGTTAGGTTTTGCTTCAATGCAATCATGTTTTTGTAAAACACAAATATGATCACATCTTTGATTACAAACTTCCAATGTGTAGAAAAGAGTGTTTGGGGCAGTCCAGAGAGGACCTCAGACGAGGTTCAGAAGAAGAGCAACAACAGCAGGTATCTATACAGGCAGCTGCGTCATGTTGAGAAGAAGCTGGGTTTCCTGGGATCCTCTCGATTCCAAAACCCGGACAGCTACAACAAAGCCATGCAGCAAGTCCAGGGGATGAAGAATCTGCTCGAGTTTCACCTACCGTCACACAGCCTAGATGGAGAACAATCGGAGCGTAGTGCCAGTCCAGAAGAAAATGCCAACAAAGGCACTGCCAAGAGATGCTGCCAAGGTGGGCTGCCATGGTGGTTTGTCTTTGTAGGTTGGATATTGGTGATAGCAACCAGCGGTGTGTCTGGATACTTTACCATGATGTATGGGCTGACCTATGGGAAAGATCGTTCTATAAGCTGGCTGATCTCCATGGTGGTGTCCTTCTTTGAAAGTTTGTTCATCACACAACCTCTGAAGGTAAGGACAGTAAAATTGTGATTTATATACATTGTATATATATGAAAACTAGGTCTGATGTGTTTTGAAAATTAAATCCTGCCATAAAAAGGTATTAGATATCGAATGTATTCTACCCTCAAAATAACATACAGCCATTTAGGTCGAAACTGCTCGCAACACCCCAAAGGGAAAATGTCCCCCATCACACACACACATATTTTCACTATGGAGTGTACTCACTTTTGTTGCTAGTGGTTTGAACATTAATGGCTGTGTGTTGAGGTATTTTGAGAGAACATTAAGTTTACACTATTATACGAACTATACACTGACCACTTCATACTATAGCATCGTGTCATTTCTTCAGTGTCCACAGAAAGATATAATAGATTATAGACAACAATGTGAGAAGTGTACTCACGTTCATGAGAAAAACGCAATCAAATATCTGTTACAGGTTCTTGGCTTTGCTGCTTTTTTCGCTCTTGTTCTGAAGAAGGTCGATCAGGAAGAATACGGAGAGCCTCAGATTGACGAGAGCCTGAAGAATTATGGTATCTTGTTGGTGGATTCCATTGGTGTTGAACTGCTTTGTGCACACATAGAAGACTAAGAACATGATTTGAATATGATGCTCAGATGATCGTGATGGGGTGCGAGCAGCACGAAGAGACAGCACGTGCAGTTTCTACCAGCCGCCACCTCCAACGGACATAGAGAAGATGAGGAACAACATGATTAAAGAGCAAAGAGTCTTTGCTCTCATCAGGGAGATTCTGGGTGGGAACGCACACTATTTTCTGTATAAAATATAGATATACAAGATATAAAACATGGCTGTGCAATATGCCATTATAATCTAAGGTACATGGGTGCCTTGCATGCAAGCCGTCATACTTCAGAATTTTTTATAAATTCTTTTGCTTTGACTTGCAAGCAAAAAATTGAGCTGAAACGTAAACGGCATTCCATATGTTGTTCATTTAAATGGAAAAAGATTATTTGAAAAAATGTCTTTGAGTTACGAGCGTGGTCACGGAACACTTTGAACTCGTATCTCAAGGCACAAACGTCTTCACTTGTCACGCAGCCTACATGGGATTCATGTGGATGTTGCTCCTGGTGGCGTATGGACAAAGGGATCCCAATGCGTACTTCCTGACCCAGCACATTCGCCAGAGCTTTAGCAAAGGCATCTCTGACACGATGAGCATACAAGATGTGTTCAACTGGGCAAACACAACTCTGCTCAGCAACTTGTTTGGAGAACACCCAGGTGATATTAATGTGCTGTCATCCATGTGACAAAATGCAGCAGGAAATTCTTGCTATCGTTGATACACTACTCACAAATTGTTAGGGCTATTCAGCTGTAAAAAATAAATAAAATAATCATGAATAAAAATACATTTCAGGGATGAATCTGAAATGCACCGTAACAGCTATTCTCAGTGTTGGAACAAGTACCATTAATGGGATGCGTGCAACCTCGATTGATATGCAAGAGAATCACTGACTTACACACCAATAGAGTACCGGTACATTTACAGCATTTAAAACTCAAAATCTGATACTAAAGCACAATACTGGATAATCACTCAATCTGTGATTATCTGTGAATCGGCCAATACATTTCCAAGAATGTCTACTTCTATGCCTTTCTGTGACTCTTTCACGTTTCTAAGTTTCTCTGTATCACTGTTGCTACCTGATGACGCGCTAAACTGACTTTCTTCGGAATACATCTTCTTTGAAGCCTCAGAGTGGTGAGGTGCTGTCAAATCAATTGTTAGGTGTCGTCTTGGGCTGATGACATCAAAATGTGGAGAGCATGATAAGGAAAACATTGTAAATACAATGTACCGCACATTAGCGAACAGCAACCTATAGGGGAAAGGTACTGACACTGAATACTTCTAGTGAAGGTCAAATCAAGCTCACCTGTAAAGTTTATAGTGCCTTTCAGCTCCATTCTGAAATTTAATCCCCTACATTTTCTAAGTTGTGTATCTCATCCTAGTCTTCCAATGGAAAAAAATGATTGTAAATGCTCTGACTAATTGTGGTTTTGTTCTTGTTTCTGGTCTCAGGTTTCATCACAGATGGTAACTCAAAGCTGGTGGGTAACGCTCGTCTCCGCCAGCTGAGGGTACAGAAAAACTCTTGCCGTGTGGCGCGTCGCATGCAACGTGCTGTGCATGACTGCCACTCTCTGTACTCGTGGGAGTCCGAGGACATGGGCTCCTATAGTCCAGGCTGGAGTTCCTCTGATAATACATCAGTGAACCTCCCCAGTCCCTGGAAATACCGATCCCAGGGTAAATTGAGGGCCTACCCCATCTGGGGAAGCATGATCCTCTACAGGGGAGGAGGCTTTGTGGTGGATCTCGGACCAGATTTAGAAAACTCCAGCAGGTTGTTTCCAGCTATACTTTGGGTCTTGTTACCATCATGTACAATTTATAATCAAATGTGTACTCTCACCAGATCTCTCCAGTATCTCTATGAAAACCGCTGGTTCGATGCACACACCCAAGCAATCTTTGTTGAGTTCACTGTGTACAATGCCAACGTCAACCTCTTCTGTATTGTCACACTCATGCTGGAGACCACGGCTCTAGGTAAAGTATCACAGATGCGCGATGAAACAGAAACTTCAAGCCTTCGTTTTGAATACCTGTCTGTTTAACGTCAGGGGCTTTCCAGTTCCGTAGTGAGCTCCAGAATGTTCGTCTCTACCAATCGACGGGGGGCCTGCACATTTTTGTCATGGCCGCTGAAGCCATCTACTTCCTCTTCATTCTATATTACATGTTTGTTCAGGTATGTATATTGACCATGTATTTGCAATAATTATGCATTTTTATTTCGCTTGAATGAAGTGGAAAAAAAGGAGATAGATGCTCGACGATGTACTTCTCGCTGCTTAGTGAACAAACAAGATAAGCAACCAACCTCATGAATACAAAATGAAAGCACTCGCAAGAAGCAATTAACACAAAAGCACAAGTAACTGTGTGGTAAATTGACCGAGCTGCAGTTCAAGCACCTGTTCACTCAGTAGCCACGCCCGCTTAAAGGCACACATCAATAACCAAATGCACTACTCCGGTGTAAAAAAAAAAAAAAAAGAAAAAAAAGTCTAAAAGTGCCACCATAATGCTCAGGATTTACTGTAGATAAAAAGTGAATAGCAAGAAGCTTTGTTCTATGTTTGATTATATTTCATGTTTTAATCGTTGGAAAGTCTTAATTGTATTTTAAAAAAGCAATACTATTGCACACTACTGGAGGGAGCCCACATACTAGGACTTGTACCACACTTTGGTCGTCACTGCAGTACTGTGTGTGTGTGCGTATACGTGAGACTTCGGCTTAATAATTATACTCAATAAGACCAGCGTATTTCTATACATTCTTTTCTATGTTTTTATATTTGTATTTTACAACCCATCGCAGAATTAATTAGTGTATTGGTCGCTCAACAAATGGACGCAAATAAATAAATGGACACAATCAACGGGTGGGGCAGAGTGTGCAGCTTTTGGTGGCTCCCCTTATTCCCCTGTCAGAATTTCATTTGAGCATGTGTGTGACCATTTAGCAAAACCTGGTGGTGTTTTGAGGGGGCTGGAAATAATTGAAGGCATTTCAATTCACGATTTGAGTTGCAAGCTTGGTCATTGAACAAATTGCACTCGCAAGGCAAGGTTTCACTGTCTTTCATATATGCCGTCAGGCAAAGCTGATGAAGCAACAGAGATGGGCTTATTTCAAGAGTAAATTGAATCTACTTGAGCTGGCAATCATACTTCTCAGTTGGAGCGCACTGTCCGTCTTTATCAAGAGGACTCTGCTGGGGAAGCGAGACATGGAATACTACCAGAATCACAAAGACCAGTAAGTTTTACCCATTGTGACACACTGGGCAAGCACTTATCTTCAAATGTAATAAGTACAATGGCTCTCATGTTTGGAAATGAGGTTTCTGTGGAAGTTTAAAGATGTTGTTTTTCTTTTTTGTCACTATATTACGGAATCGTAATGGTACCACCCCAGAAAAAAAGGTTAAATATCAGGTTATAATGTGATTAATTTCACATTTTAACATGAGGAGTGTGGTTTCCAATTTTAGCAAAACAAAATGAAGTGGACCGGGTTCAGGTCAGCAGTCGAGGTGTTTGTATCTTAAACCTTTTTGAACACTTGAGCTAGCTTTTTTTTTTTTAACCGTGTCATTTTAGTTACCAAGCAAATAACTTCAATTTATAAGACACCAAAACGACTCTACCTACTGGTAGCGGAAGTCAAACTTACCACAAGTTATCCCGTAAGTTTCACGTTTTCTAATGATAGGTTTTACATTTTAACATGACAATTTTCATTTCATTTTAAATAACCATCACATTCTACCGTGATAAATTTTAAAGTGATATGTTTTAACACAATAAATTTAATGTTAAAACATGAAACATATCGCGTTAAGGCATGACATTATAAGGTGACACATTTTTAAATTATCATCTGAAAATGTGAAACGTATCACTTAAAACATAATAAGTTCTCACTTTACCTCGGGTTCGGGTCACTGGCGGAGTTTCCTTTTTGTGTCTTACAAAGCAAACATACTAGTTATGTAACTATGCTGTTCATCTCAAATAATGTAA
The DNA here is from genome assembly GCF_025434085.1 of Hippocampus zosterae. Taxonomy (NCBI): domain Eukaryota; kingdom Metazoa; phylum Chordata; class Actinopteri; order Syngnathiformes; family Syngnathidae; genus Hippocampus; species Hippocampus zosterae. The sequence continues at coordinate 16,124,908 of NC_067454.1, read as the reverse complement.
AATAAATAAACAAGGCCGGGTGCTAAAAAAGAAAACATTCATACCCACATAGGGCTACGCCAATGACCTGAACTGGAAGGAATTGCTTTGTTTTGTTTTGCCAGATGCAAAAGTAAAACTTCCAGGGACATTTATCACATTATACTTCCAGGGACATTTATCACATTATACCGTGATAGTGAACATTTTTTGGGGTGGTGGGCGTTAATACGCTTTTGTCCAATCGAACAAAACTTTAATTATAAATAGTGAAATATTACTGCATCACTTCCAGATTTGCCAGTTTCTACGAGACAGCCAAGGCTGATGCAGTCCTGGGCTATCTGATTGCCTTCCTGGTGCTGCTGGCCACAGTCAAACTGTGGCACCTGCTGAGACTCAACCCTAAGCTGCACATGATCACAGCAACGCTCCAGCGAGCCTGGACTGATATCTCCGGCTTCCTGGTGGTCATGACCATCATGTTTCTAGCCTACTCAATTGCTGTGAGCGGTTTCCCACACTGCAAGAGATGATGTTTTTATTTCTCGGCTGTTGATATTCTGTGAACAAAATCATATAATAATAATAATGCTTAGATGCTTTGAAAATATCTCCCCCTAAGGGTTTTGAGAACCATTATGACATCAGAGCTTTTTTGTAGGATTGTCAGTGATTTGATCTTGTGGTGAGGCCAGAATATAATTGTTGGTTAATTGCCCTTCTGTTTATGATGTTGGCTTTTATTTTCTGGCAGGAAAGTACAATATATTTAGTCAGAATTGGCAGTGCTATATTACATCATTACTACATGTAGCATGTACAAAGTATAGGTTTACAGAGCGCTTGTAAAAACAGGTAAAGTTATTTATGAGGGAGAAAAATTTCACACAATCAAGGAATCATTAGGTACAACTAATTTTCTGCTTGAATTGCTTTGACACATAGGTTTTGTGATCACTTTCTTGGTATACTGACGAATTTACACGTGTCATCAACAATGCGTGATTCTCGTTATTATACAGTGCTTAACCATTGACTTAACATGCCATTGTTATCTGATGAGAAAAATTATCAGGAGAGCTTAGGATAACAAATATAACTGTATATTGTACCTACTTTTGCATTCCTTTCTTTTAGGAGTGCACACTTATTCTAATTGTAATTATTAATCTATATTGGCAGCCATTATTATATGAACGTGATCATTGGTGTTTACATTTAAAATGCTGCCTGTTAGTTCAGACACTTTCTCAACCAGCAGTCAGCCAATCACCAGGGAGATTCTGATTACAAATCATGGTCAATCTTGCAGCCCTACCCTGTATATAACAATTTCAATCTGTGTTTCAGTCCAACCTGATGTATGGGTGGAAGCTGTACTCCTATCGCACTCTATTTGATGCTGCTCAGACTATGGTCAGCCTGCAGCTGGGCATCTTTAACTATGATGAGGTAAACATTGGGCTCTTTCAACTTTAAAACCCTCAGATTGTGTCATATTATAGCTGCATCTTAACATCATGACATTATTGTAGTGACATTGTAATAACATCATTATATTCCTTCTTGTATCTAAAAGATTCTTAGTTACAACCCAATCCTGGGTGCCTTCCTCATCGGCTCCTGTATCGTGTTTATGACGTTTGTGGTGCTCAACCTCTTCATCTCTGTCATCCTTGTGGCCTTCAGTCAAGAACAGATTCATCACAAGGTAACTGTGTATTAAGTGTTTTTTCTTCTTTATGAAAAATTGCGAAAACAGTCAAACACTTTGTCGCAAGTACATTTATCCCAAAGGTTACTTGAATGAAGTAAATGTAGCTCTGTGATTGTGATTCACTGCAGCCATCCGAGGAGGAAGAGATTGTGGACATGATGATGATGAAACTTTGCAGTCTGTTCGGAATCAAATCCAAGACTAAGCAAGGTGACGATGGCCAGACTGAGAAGGCCCAACTTACATGTGCTTCAAAGAATGAAATCGCTACAATTTCGCCAGGCCGTATTGACAAGGACTCTTATGTTCTACTTTAGTCTAGTCTATTATTCTACTCAATATGCTCAAACACCCTTTGTGCTTTGCCGCCATTGTTATTTTTCACGGTTTGCTTCATTCTGTGCCACTGCGATGTTGACTGCATGTCAGGGCCCGTGTTAAGTGCATTATTTATGAACAATATTCTTCAAATATGTCCAGATGTTGAAGCACTGCTTTTAGGATGTTGCAGCTGTATTTTTAAAGTCAACTTTGGCAATGATTGTGACTCTCTTGTGTAGAGTAGTGTTTGCTTCAAGTGCAACATCGGTGTGACCGCTGTTATGTTAAATGTGGCACTTCTTCATGAAAATGTATTCGCCAATAATCAAAAAGCTTAATTGTGCAACACAAAAAAAAGCAGCTGCTGAAAATAGATTAAAACCTATACATTTAAGCAACTTAGCGTATATGGCTTTATGCTTGAATTGTGCATTCAAATTAATGTGTCAGGATCTGCACAGATACAACATGAACAAAACTGATATGTTGTTGGGTGCGCTGGAAGCTGTTAAAAAACATGAAGCATGAATCATGCAAGTCATTGTCGAAACGCCATTCAAGAGAATGATACCAACATTTTGAAGTTAGTAAATTAATTGGGTAAATTAAGTAAATATAGGACGACATATTCCCAACCCAACCTAAAGTAAATTGTGGACACTGATGGACACTGATGACATCATTACAAAAGGAAAGGAAGAATTAAGAAAAACAATATTATATGCAAGTGATAAACTAGCACTCAAGTTTTTGCTTTTCAGTGATTCTTGAAGTGGCTCATGGTTCCTTTGTGGTACTAAAAAGAATCACTTTTGAGGTACAGTTCAATAATTTCAACATTTAATTTTGCGATTAATCGTCAAGAACTGTTTTTAAACATTTCACTATGATTTTTTTAATTAAAGGTTTATGTAAAATACATTCCAATTTAAGATTGTTTTCCCCCCTCCCTCCATATTTACGTGTGGCGTTTATGTTCTAAGTGTGTGTAAGGTAAGAATGCCTGCCCTATTTTGGGGTTGGTCATATTAGTAGTGTTTGGAGCGGTCAGTGTGTTTTAGGTGGTACTGTACTTGCTTTGTTCCTGTGCATTTGATTCAATTACAAAACATCATAAATAATCTACAGTACCATGTATTCTTCGAATGACATGATTTGTCCAAAAGTAGAACTCTTATGCAAGGTATACAAAATGAAATAAGAAGCACATTTACCTGACTTGTGCGTCCTGCCTACATTTTCGCATTTGTATGTGTGCCTATTTTGCAATATTTGGTGTTACATTGCGGATCAATAAAATGGTAAAAAACAAAACGACTGTGTTTTTTGAATTATGTGTTTAACTGACTGGGTAATCTCACCACTGGTGAGACCTGTGCAGTCAAAAAGATTCACAATTATTTGCCATTGTGTAGATTGAAATGTGAATGTGTCCGTATCGCAATATCGGCATGTCCTGTAGACTATTCATGAGAAAAACTGCCGTGTTAAGTATCACTAGATTTTATGATCTTTATAACGAGCATCTCTGGTGAGTACGATGTATTTTAATTTGTGTTCATATTTTTCTCATGTTATTTGTTTTTATTAGGGCAAACGCACGTGATAAATGAATCTGTATTAAAAGAAACACCATTACTGGTAAGATTATTTTCAACAAATGTTTTGCTTTTATAAGTTAGGCCAGGGGTGTGCAAACTTTTTGGCTCGAGGGCCACATGGATTTCTAAAATTTGACAGGTGGGCCGGGTCAGCACAAGATACGGTACATATAAAAAACTGCATAGGTTGACATTCCACATCTAACATCAACAGAACAAAAGCATTAAAGTGTGAACATACTGTACTTTTTTTTTAAGTGAAAACAGTGAAACAACTATTGTATATGTCCTACATGAATGTCCAAGTATGTTAACAACATACATGTGTGACAACACAAGCAACAAGTGCAACATTATATTGCCCAAAAACTGTAGCAGACAGTGCAGGTATATAAAAAAATCTATACAAAATATTACAAAGTTAGGACTATTTGCTACAAAATGAGACAAGTAAGAGACCTGGTGGCTTTTCTTTCCTCTCACTCACTGTCTCAAACTTTACCTCGTCTCGATCACCACACATAACAGCTTTGCTCAGCTGATGTCGTGCAACGAACTTTTGAAGCCAGCCTCGGGACGCTTCGAAGTCTTCGATGCTCATAGTTAGCGCCTCCTCTCTTACTAGCGGTCCATTTTGCGGAAACTTTTTAACATGATAACAGCTGTGCAGTTTGCGGAAAGTTTTTTAACATGATAACAATCAAACCATTCTAGGAAATGTTCATTTACTCGAGCCACAAGCAATTCACTCTGAGCATGGAAATTGTCAGAATCGGACTGAGTAAGAATCGTTTCCTTGTTTTTCAAATTCTCGTAGATTTGAGTCTTTCCGACTCCAGGCGTCTCCTGAATGTTTCGTACTTTGTTACCCGCTTCGTTTAATCAGATACATATCACTTTCCCTTCCACGGTCATTACTCTCTCCCTCTTTCTTCGTCTTCCCCTTCCTCCCTGTGCTCTGCAACTTGAACTGCGCCACCTGGTGTTGAAATACCTGTCATTACAAGTCCAAACAAAATGCAATCAAACCTTAATTGTACACCAATCTTCGGCGGGCCGGATTAATAAGACCAATGGGCCGGATCCGGCCCGCGGGCCGTAGTTTGCCCACCTCTGAGTTAGGCTGATGTTAAAATAAAGGCAAATGAACCCTGAATTATTCTGAAAGTTTATCTACTTCATTTAGAATCGTTAACCTACCAAACAAGATTCACAATCTTTTAAGGGTTCATAAGAACAACTTCATAAAATCTACCCTACAAGTGTGGCATAAAAATAAATCAGTAAATCAGATTACAACATTAATGCTAACAAAGCTGTGGCTTTATCATTTCCATTTTTCATGTTTCATTAAACAATATGTAAAAATGTGGACTGCACTTCTTAAGCACTGGACTTAATGTTGCATCAGAAAAGTAGACACAGTGTTTCAGTCTCAAAACAAAATAGAACATATTTATTTATTCCTCAAAATTCTACAAACACCACCCCAAAATGACAATTCAAATGTATTTAAAAATAATAATCAGAAATCACATATATGTACATGTCTTATGATGATGTCTTATTCTTATTTTTAAGTATACTTTTTAAATATTCTTTGCTCTATTCTGTGTTAATGCACATTTGGCGTTCCGGCCATCAGTCTTTTTGAAGATGACGCCACAAGCTTGCCACAAACAAAGTTTTTTGGGGCAGTTTTGACCATTCCTCTTTGTAGCACCTCCCAAACTCCATCAGGTTGGATGGAGAGCATCAAAGCCATTTTTAGAGCTCTCCAGAGATGTTCGATCAGATTCAAGTCTGAGCTCTGGCTCGGCCACTCACTGATACTCACTGAGTTGTCCTGAAGCCAGTCCTCTTTTGTCTTGTGCTCAGGGTCATTGCCCTGTTCCGAAGGTAAACCTCCCCAGTCTAAGGTCCTGGCCGCTCTGAAGCAGGTCTCCGTACATTGCTACATTAATCTTTCAATCGTGACTGGTTTCCCAATTCCCATTGCTGAAAATCATCCCCACTTTATGATGCTGGTATCACAGTGGGTCACTGTACTGTAGGGATAGGGGGTCAAGTGATGAACGGTGCCTGGTTTCCTCCAAAGTGATGACTGGCATTCACGGCAAAGAGTCTTTGTCTCATCAGACCAGAGAATTTTGTTTTTCATGATCTGAGAGCCCTTCGGATGCCTTTTGGCAAATTCCTGGCAGGTTGCCATATGCCCTATATATACAGGTGTGTGCTTTTTCAAACGATTTGCAATCATCTGAATTTACGTAGGTGGACTCCAATTAAGCTTTTAGGCACATTTCATGAATGATCGGTGGAAGCCTGAGGCGCCTGAGGGCAATTTTGAGCTTTGTGGCAAAGGCTTTGAAGACATTTGTGCATGTGATTTATTTGCTGTTGTTGGTGGGGTTTTTTAATAAGTTAAAAAACATTTCCAAAACACAATTTTTACATTGTCACTAATGTGTGGAGTGTGTCGAATTTTGAGGATAATTTTAATTATTCTGTTTTGAATGAGGCTGTCACTAAACAAAATGAGGGGAAAGTAAACTGTTGTGAATGCTGTCCAGATACACTGTATTCAAACACTATAAAGATAAATATATAAAATAAATAACTGAAGTGCAGCATATTTTTCAATAGTGCGGCATTTGTGATTTTACTACATTGCAATGTTGATTTAAATTCGATTCATTGATCATCGGCCCTAGATTTTATGTATTATTTTGTAACATGACGACGTGATATTGGGGGTACTAATATTAGATCCCCACTGAAGGCACAGGTCCGAAATCCGCGATTTAAAACAGTCAAGGTTGAGCAACAAACCGCCCGAGATGGTGCAAGTGTACTTAATCAAGTGTCCAACGCTTGGTGGTGGTGCGACTTATTGCGTCACCTGCGTGGGCGTGGCTCTCGGTGCCACTGGCACTGGGTGGCTGGTGGCTTGGGAGGGCGGACTGAGGGGGGCGGAGACGAGGCTGACGACGACGGCGTGAGAGACTAAGTGAAAACAGACAGAATACAAACATTGGACACTTTTGGCGAGCTGGACGTACGTGGCCACAAGTTTGGAGGCCCCCTCCTTCCCCGTCTCACTTTTTCCTCGCACCAACCGTCAGCGGACAGAGTAGCTGTGACGTCACGCGTTTGCCCAGCGCTGCCCGGCGTCCGCCCTCTGGAGGGATTGCGATGCCCTCTGACTTTGTCGCGCTTTTCAGCGGGGAGCTCGACCTCCATTTGCCCGGATCATTTTCCTCCAAAGGTAACAACTCTCATGACGCTTAGTGCGGTGTTTGTTTTTGGCTTGATACCTGAAGTGGCAAGCCCACCTCACACCGGTCAAACCAGTTTAGGGTTATTTGACTGAAAACCAAGGGAGTTCGGACACGGGTTGACCCCGTAAACATAAGCGTGTGATCTGCACGGAGGCCTAAACAAGCCCTCAGGTAGGTTAGCGTAAGACACTTCACAGCACGTAAAGTAACACGACTGTCTGAAGTCGTAAGGTATTTTCCACTATTGCATTTTACAAGGAAACTACTAGTGGGTTGATGTGAACAAATTCAAATCAACTTGGCATTGTAGTAGAATGCACATTTAAAATCCCGAAGGCTGTAAGTTTGGTTAAAAACAACACAGGTCAAATTGATAACATTGCAGATCTGTTACCATTATTGTTGAGATCAAATTTATGATTGACTGACTTATGTTGACACCACATATGTCTGGTAAAATTGTTTTTGGTGGTAGTGAACGCTTTAAAAGACTGTAAGTCAAAGTGTTTAATAAGTTAATTACTCTAATTGAAACAGATAAATAATATTTTTTCCATATAATTTTATCGTTTGTTTGCCTTTATTTTAGTGTAAGTTGAACCTATTAAATGAATCGCAATGTTTAGCTGCACTTATTTTACATCTCCTCAGGTATCATGACTGAATCTCTAGTTTTGCTTTTACAAGTCCCAAATGCTGATATACATAAAACTGGGAAAATAAAACATGAAAAAATACTGGGAAAAAAGAAAATTATAATGTGAATAGGGGCGGCCCGGTAGTTCAGTGGTTAGCACGTAGACTTCACAGTGCAATTCCAGCTCCGGCCTCCCTGTGTGGAGTTTGCATGTTCTCCCCGGGCCTGCGTGGGTTTTCTCCAGGTACTCTGGTTTCCTCCCACATTCCAAAAACATGCATGGAAGGCTAATTGAACACTCCAAATTGTCCCTGGGTGTGACTGTGAGCGTGAATGGTTGTTCGTCTCTGTGTGCCCTGCGATTGGCTGGCAACTAGTTCAGGGTGTCCCCCGCCTACTGCCCGAAGACAGCTGGGATGGGCTCCAGCACCCCCGCGACCCTAATAAGGATAGAAGCGGTCAGGAAGATGAATGAATATAATGTGAATATGCAGTGGACAACTGTAGTTTTAAATTGTAATATCCCCAATCACCACTCAATGGAAGACATGTCTTTTACTGCCTAATTATTTGGCTACTGGAGAGTAGGCCAAATAATTTTTTTGCGGATTTGGAATAATATGCCCGACGTAGTACCCCAATATTATCGTAAATTTATGCTGTCCTTGAATGGTAATTTTTATGCACGGGAGCCCTTTGCAATGGAAGAACAATTAAATATTTATTTAAATCCTTTGTTTTTAGTTTGAGATAGTCAATCTATGATACATGCGTTGAAAAATGTATTCTAATAAAAGACAATTTAAGAGCACATGTTTTGGCCACATTTAAAATAGAATTTTTGTCATACACCTGATTAGGAAGTGCGAGATCCGTTCTGGGCGCCCAGTATTATTGGTGAAAAATTGTAGCCTCCCCCAACATTTGAGCTGACCATCCTTGCTGTATTTGTTCACAAGTAGAATGTTAAAATGTTACTAGTTGTACTTTCAGCACACAACTGTCAACTCTGCTCGTAAAATCACAACTGTCAACTCTGCTCGTAAAATGCATTTATCCTACAAAATATGCTTAAAGTAAATGTACGATACTAGGCAAAGTAATGTGCTCGTCCTCACTAGTAAAATTAAGTCAGCACACAAGTAGGAACAACTTGGGAACGCTAGTAGAGCAATTATGTTTTACAATCAACTTTTTTCTGCTGCCTTCTGATGCATGATATTTCTGCACAATAGTAGGGAAACTTTGGACTTAAACTAGGACTAGTCGTGAAGTGCTACTAAAAAGTGCTAAATGTTAACTTGTTGAATCACAAATTGAACAAGTAGCTAACAGTTGTCAATTTGTGAACACATACGCCTCACTGGAAGTAATGAGTAGTTGTCCGACAAGATGAAAACTGTTTGCTACTAATACTACGAATGATAATGTTGGACTAGTTAATCTAGCACTTGAAGCCAGACACACTTAAAGTCACAGATTTTACAGTATGGAAGATGATGAAGGTGACCCCAAGTGGACAACAATAATACCAGCCCCTCACATGGAACTTTCGTTGTTTAATAATGCAAGATAATTTCTATCAGATTTAAATGATAGGCTATTCGGTAGGATAATCAATACTAAAAATATTGTTATTGTTGTTAAAAGTTGCTGCAGCATCGCTTCCAAGTAACATCATTTTTTTTCCCCACTACCAGGGTTAAAATAATTTGGGATTTTACGTTGTAGTTACTTTTCTTTTTCATTTTAAGTGAGTTTTTTCAAATTCTACTTACATTAAAAAATGTATATTTATAAATGCTTTGTTTTAGTTTTATTCATTTTATTTCACAGGTCACAAAACGTAATTTGTAAGCAAATTAAGTAAACTCCAATTTCCAAATAACTGTTTGACTTTCCTTCTTTCTTACGGCCATACAATAATTCTGACAAAAACACATTTAAAATCAATTCCTAACACTTGCTGAAATTAATTGACATAGACGAGAACAAAATATTTTCAATTAGTCATTGTTTCTCCAAGCAGTTGTTGTTCGACATTGTAAATTGAATTTCCGCTACAGTTACAGTGAATATGGTGAATAACTTTTAACCCTTCTTCGATGCCATGCCACGCCCATAATTAAGTTCTTATTAGCCAGATTAATGCCAAGTATTCTGCAAAGGGGACTCCTTACCGCCCCTAAATGGTGGCATTTTGCTCCTAAAATTTGAGATAGGGCAAGAAAATGTTCATTTAAAACCTCTTCCACAGTCAATGTTAAAGCATCACGGCTTTCCGTGTGTCCTGTGAAGTTCGTGATTGCAAAAGCAACTATCTCTTTTAAATAGTTTTCTTATATTGACACCCAACCAAAGGCTGGTCAATCATTAAAGGGCTGGCTGCGCAGTGCGTGTGTAAACCCTGTCTTAAATCACTAGATTAATATTGACACTGCTGCGTTAAGCAAACTCACAGGCATGCGCTTCAAAATACTTGATTTCCTAGAAAAGTTAATATCAGGTGTTGCAGGAGGGGGAACAAATTCGTCTAAATCCATCAGATTTTTCCTGACGCTTTTTAATGATTCTCTATTCCTGCCATCAGTTTGAAAAGCAATCAGAATTTAGTTTGCTTTGGAAACGATGTCCAATGTATGACACTGTGGTCTGCTTCGACAAACATGACTGTGCAGTGTGCGCTCGTCTAAACAGACCGGCAGGTGAAAGTGATATGAGCCTAAAACTGACTCCATTCAGGGCATCTGCTGACATTGTTGGACTTTTTCCTGTCAAGGACATTTCACTGACTGAGATCTTCACATACACACGTTTGTATTTTCTCAGCAATTCTGAAAGAGATTTGTCCTTCAGTGAAATGCTTGGCTTTAATTCGTACCAGTCATGTTTTATGTCCAAGAAAGTGGTGGGCATTGTTCACCATTGCTACCTTCTTTTGAATGACATTGATGTAATCATTGACTTTAAACAAACCCTAATAAAAAGGCAAATCTTGTTCAGGTCATAATGTGACCTGCTCTGGTATTTACTGCACACTTGTGACTAGGTTTCAGCTCTGCGTTTTAATATACGAGTGGTTTAACCTGTTGTGGACATGCTTGGACAATGTGTACTACACAAAGGATCTTTTAAGGTCGTACACAGTTCCTTTGCAGGATGCTAATCCACCTTGGATTCTGTTAGAGGGCTAGCACAAGACAGGAACATTTTCCAAAGCCTGTTTTTTATTTTCCTTTTTTGCTTTGAAGAGCTAATATTGGCCAATGAAATTGGGTGGATGATTCATTGGTTTGGCCTTATTTTTTATTGTTTGTTTATTGTTTGATTGTGAGAAGCCCAAATTGAAATCATGTTTCGATTCAAAATGGGGTCACAGACCCAATTAAGATCACAAATTGATCCACCACAGTGCTGTTTAGACTAGCGGGGGCATATGCAACATACAGGTAATATGCCCCCCACCCAAAAAAAATCCCTTTCAAGAACATATTTACATTCTTAATAGCTGCTCAAATGTAAAACATTAAACACGGTAAAAAAAAATATATATATATATATATATATATATATATATATATATATATATATATATATATATATATATATATATATATATATATATATATATATATATATATATATATATATATATATATATATATATATATATATATATATATATTCTAATGAATGAGTAAGGCCTTCATGAATGACCTCATGCATCCGAATTTTGAACATTAACCGTCACACATGGAAATGGAAGGACATCTGATTTATTTTTTTTAATGGATATTTTTCCAGGAAAATTTAATTGGTTTCCAAATTGTGCAGCGTTTCAATTGTCATGGTTCCACTGTAGAAGTGTATCTAATGTTACAAAAACTTGTTTTATTGCAACCAAATTAGGCCACCAGACTGCAATTTCAGCTGGTGGTCAGGGATTCTGCCTTCAGCGTTGCCCATTTTCTCCAGCCTACCAGCTGCATGATGTTTTTGAGAAATTAGTTGTTTTGGCAAATAATCACATTATTTTCCTTAAGTTGAACATCAGTCAGTTGGATGGAAAGTATTGCTTTGGGGCAAACTGTCCCTCTGTGTTTATTGTGTTGGATCCATGTCAATCCCTGCTGCTCGGTTCAAGGTAGTTGAGTTGTGTTTTATGTCATTCGTAACCAGCCACTTGTCGGCTTGCATGTACATTTTCAGTGTTCACGAGTTTCTGTGCAACGTGGATGAAATCTTCCCCTCATGTCATTTGCCAATCGGCTGCAAAAAAACGAGAGCGGCTGTGGGATCTAACATCGCAGCTTTGCATTTCCCTCCACAGCAAGATGCATCTGACGTCATTAAATATTAAGTGAGGGAAATATTGGCCGTCAAGGCTCTTTCCGTTGCCAGAGGACAGGTTGCAGTTAAGGTGTCTTCGCTTCGCTCCACTCCAATATTCCTGTCCCGAAGTAAACCCTCATTCAGAGGCGCTGTTCTGCTGCGGAGACTAAGTGAGAATAGTGGAGGCTCATCTTGTGCTTTCTTGAGACGATCAAGATCCAATACAAACACCGTTGAATCAAAGTTTCCCGCAGAACTTTCGCAATAGTAAAGATTTATTTTTCTAAACATTTCCCACCATGTTGAATGTATTTGGAGAAAAGTGAATTTGAAATACAATTAGAGTGAAGATGTCTCAAAAGTGAAATGTAAGCGCAACTATTTCAATCACATCAACACAAGTTCGGGCTGGGCGTTTAAAATCGCAGAATTGTTTTTTTTTTTAGGTCACAATTTTTGTTTTTTTTCCCCCCTCTTTCCTTAAAAACAGACACAGGTTCATTTTGAATGGGAGCTTTCATTCATGTCATATTCACTCATCACAATGTTGGATAATAATTCCGAAGGAGATCGTTTTACACTAACCTTTTCATGCACCCTATAACCTGATCACATAATAATCTGTCCACTGTTGTAACCGCTGTCCCTGAAAGGGTTAAAATCTATTAAGGATGGCGTTTAAAGGGTATTGTCCTCCACATAAAAAGTGCCATTGTTAATTTGCTTTTTATTTTCATGGAAGGAGGAAAAAAAAATTCTACATGGAAATCAGATTTTTTTTTTTCTTCCTCCAAAACAGATCTGAGATGTTATTTTACGGCCATATTGCGATGCCTTCACACAGACATGTACTTGATATTGAGCCAGATGATTGTTCATTGTTTTTTTTCTTTTTCCAGCTCGACCTCATTTCTATGCACATTTGAGATCATATTTAGTTTCGGTAGAAAACCAGTTGCTTTGCAGTGCTTTGGAAAAAAAAACAATCTTGAATGAGAATACATAAAATGCTTGTTAAGCAAAGAGACTCTTCTGTTTGTGAAACACTGTTTTAGAACAGTGATAGTTCTGTAAAATCTCAATGTCAAGGACACTGAATATCTGTCCTTGGCCTTATTCCTTTAGTTGAACACCACTAAAGAAGATTTATGTTGACTTAAGATGTCTTCTGGGACTCGAGTTTTATAGCGAGATATTTCATCATGTACTAAGATATGGGATGCCTAACGGTAGTATCGATAGCTGCCATATTTCAATCCCCATTTTTTTTCCTGTCAACTGGCAGCCAAGCGAGATGTGATCTAGCAGCCCTGTGGGCATCGCAGTGCAAATCGTGACAGTTGAAATTAGAGTGTTGTGAAGTGCTATTGTTGACTTGTGAGGCGATAACCATCATCAAGATAATCCTGTTTCTGTTTTGAAAAAGGGGCAGGGTGTGTACTGTCCCACCTTCGACATACAAAATTTAGGAGGTTGCAGGATTGGGGTCCGCAAAGAGGCGCGTACTTTGTATAGGAAAAACCTCACAGTACTATCCATCCATCCATCCATCCATCCATCCATCCACCCACCTATACATTTTCTAATTCGCTTATCCTCACTAGGATCGTGGGGCTGCTGGAGCCTATCCCAGCTGTCTTCGGGCAGTAGGCGGGGGACACCCTAAACTGGTTGCCAGCCAATCGCTGGGCACACAGAGATGAACAACCATCCGCGCTCACGCTCACACCTAGGGACAATTTTGAGTGTTCAATCATGCATGTGTTTTGAATAAGGGAGGAAACTGAGAACCCGGAGAAAACCCACGCAGGCACAGGAAGAACATTCAAACTCCACACAGGAAGGTCGGAGCCGGAATCGAGCGCTCCACCTATGCACCGTGAGGTGGGCATGCTAACCAGTCGACAACCGTGCTGCCCTTCATTGTAAACCACCAAACAAAAATAGCCCCAAAAAGTATGCATTGTGGGCAACACAAAGCTGACACGTACTGAACCGTAAATCGTGAGTACCAAACTGAAAACTAAACAAACCTTGGATTTTGTGAGCCGTTTCATGACTATTGCTCTCAGTTTTTAAGTCTGCTTACTTTGCAGCTGCCAGCCTGGGGACTCATAGGAGACAGGCTACTTGAGAACTTGGACTCGTGATTCATATTCCAGTGCCAATATTTGAATCATTAATTCAAATGATTCGCTCTTGACTAGCTCAAGAGCGTGTCAACACGGACACAAGCCACGTCTGTAAACACATTCTAGTTAACAACAACTATATTTTTAAAAAATTGTGTTCAAGCTGTGTGTTACAATCTAGAGCCAACTTGGCGGTTGGACATAAATAAGTGCAGAACAGGACACATCACTGACAGGATTGCGATGGAATCACAGATGGATGTTACGAAAGCAAATTCCGAATGTGCCACCACAATAACAATAGGGAACCAGCAATTCATTCAATGCCTTCTCTTTGCTGTTTTGCACACTGTTACGTTGTAGACAATTTGACAAGCTTCAAACCTGAAGCTGCTCGCACAGGCAAACATGTACTATAGCTATTGCAACGCTGGGAAATGAAAATGAATAAAGGCAATTAAACATTGAAGTGATAATAAAAGCCGAAATTTGAACTGAACCCCAATTTTGGAAATGTGTTTGTTGGAAGCAGGGATCTACACTAACTTTTGCACAGGTAGCAGTGGTTCAACTAACCTTTTCAGTTGGTCACCGCAGCACAGACTTGTTCGCACCCTTTTTTGGGGTGGTAGAGCAGGACCATATTTGCTGATGTGTAGTTGTCTCACTTGGCATACCGTAGTTTCATGTGACCAAGGCAAGCATACATTTGTAAAATATTTTATTGTAATACAGTAATAACGTAGTTTACAACAATCAGAGGCTGACAAAACAGGTCAGTTATTGTACAGAACTTTAAAAGAAGACAAAAAAAGGAATCAATTGATATTGATTGCAGTTAAGTAAAATAGCAAAGTGATTCCCCCGATTCTTCTTGATATATTTTATGTATATGTATATGTATATGTATATGTATATATATAAATAAAAAATAATACAAGCTGATAATATGTGTGTGTGTATATATATATATATATATATATATATATATATATATATATATATATATATATATATACATACACACACACACACACACACACACAGTATATTATCAGCTTATGTCACCACAAAGGTTGAGTGTATGACAAACAGTCATACAAATATTCAATTACAAGTACCTGCCTCCTACATGGCGCGAATGATTGAAAGAATCAGCCCCAACACACATTAAAAAATAGTTTCCGCGTTTTGAGATAGCAATCGCTGAATACAAGTTAATTGTTTGAGACCCAAACAATATATATATATATATATATATATATATATATATATATATATATATATATATATATATATATATATATATATATATATATATATATATATATATATATATATAAACACACACACATTGTGGTAGTACCACTCCACGGTATTTATAATTCCAAATACACCACTGAAAATAGGCAACAGGGCAATCCCCGCTGCCAAAATCCGGTGCGGGTTGTAGGTGCCTCAGTGGATGGGATCAAGCTGAACTGGAAGCCGTCGTCCATTATAAAGCAAATAGTTCCAGTTCAATTTGATGACCGCTAATATGGCAAAATACACATCAAGATGTGGACATTTATTTATTTATTTTACTTGACACACGTTCCGTCTTCTGTATGCAGTCTTCCAGACGGACACCGAGTTGGAGCGACTTAGCTGTACGTGCCAGTAGCAGCATTAAAAGATGCACTTTCGCTGTGCGTGCGTCAGGATGATTTTTTTTTTTTACCAGCACACACTGAATTAAACAAAATGTGAGCATGTTGGGCTCTCTGTTGAGCTCTGGTTGTAAAGCACTGCTTTGTTTATTTATTTATTCATAAAGGATTTTGGAAATGCACATTTGTTTTGGTTGGACAAGCTTCGATTGTTGGGGCACTTTTGATTGTAGTGAGAATAACAACAAGCAGAAGTCACAAGTATGTGATTTTATATCTGCATGGCAGTATTTCACATACTGGTGTCATTTCATTTCAGTTTGCCAGCATAAGGACTGGAACAATTTGTCTTGGGACAGTGGATGCAATGCATGAGTTTTGTTCGTGTAACACTGGGTTATGCGAGCGTTAAAGAACTGTATTTTACTTTGAAAGGAATAATCAATTTATGAATGCACAACATTTTGTTACAGCTGTTTTTTTAAGTTCCCTCAAAATAAGATTTCGTGAGAGACCAAGAGAATTGCCTTGACTGGGGGCAGCCCGGTGGTTGACTGTTTAACACATCGGCCTCACAGTGCAGAGGTGGCAGGGTTCCTTCCTGTGTGGAGTTTGCATCTTCTCCCCGTGTCTGTGTGGGTTTTCTCTGGGTATTGCGGTTTCCTCCCACATTCCAAAATCATGCGTGACTCTAAATTGTCCATGGGTGTGAGTGTGGGTGCAGATGGTTGTTTCTCTATGTACGCCCTGCGATTGGCTGGCAACCAGTTCAGGGTGTTTTCCGCCTACTGCCCAAAGACAGCTGGGATAGGCTTGAGCATGCCCACGATCCTTGTGAGGATAAGCGCATCAGAAAATGGATGAATGGATGGATGGATGGATAGCATTGACTGATGCCATGCGAGAAACAAGCCTGAGTCACTTTGACCTCCTGTTTCCTATCATTTGATTGTACACTGTCCCCTCGTTCCTTCGCTGTTCAGTTATTGCGGACTCACTCAATCACAGATTTTCATTTGTGACAATAATTTCATCTATTGCACAGTTTAACCTCTTTTGCAGGTTTGCTTGCTATTTTGCTTCCTTCTAAGTCGGCCCAATAAATTTACAAACACAGCCAATGTCCTCAGAATCTCGTTACCCCATTGCGGGTGCGTTTTGAAATACGCACCAAGTATGCTGCTTCACTCTGACTGTTCGGAAACTCAGAACGTCGTTCAAATGTGCTTTTCAGTTATTTAGAGTGCCCTCAAAAAACTGAGCCCAGGTAGTAAACAGCCGAGTGAAGAAATAATGATCAGAGCACACTCTGCCTCTGACAGCAAACAAAGGAGGCCGAAACATTGGCAAGTAACTACGTTAAATGTTTTGTTAATGTGTCTTAAAACAGTTTACCTTAACTAGAATCCGGCGTCGCATTGTAGCCAAAGGTATAATCCTGATGGATTAATATGCCTTTTACATCCTTGTTGTTGTTTTAGTTGTGCAAAGCAAAAATAAGTTGCGATTACTATTTACACCTGAAATGCTTCTTCTTTGTCATTTTTAAGAAAAGGGAGAAGAAGACAACGAGTCAACAAAAAAGAAGCAGCAGCAACAACAAGGATTTAAAAGGTGCATTAAAACACCTTTAGCTACAACGCGACGCATGAGTCTAATTACTTAAGGTAAGCCATTTTAGGCCAAGAAAACCCCCCAAAACTTTACATTGTTGTTCACCAACGTTCTGTCGTCCTTGTCCGCTGCAGAGTCATGCACAGCTCACATCAATTTATGAATGAAGTCGAGAGCTTGGTATTTATTCTTCATTTTACATTTTCACGGTATAACAAGTGTTTAGGAGCGTGAGAACTGCGTGTGGGGCCATTTATCCTTGCCCACATAAAAATGTGTCAGAGTCCCATTGATACAACAGCAAAGAGGCCTAATCTAACAGGATCAAGATGTACAAGCATGGAATTTAACAATAAGATAAGATGAGAAAACCTTTAATAGTCTCACAATGGAGAGATTCCCACTTCACAGCAGCAAAGTTAGGAGAGGAAGAAGTAGAAGAACAAAATGAATAGGAGCTGCTGGAAAGGCAAACAGTACCACAAAGGATTGTGTCACTTGATAATTTATAGAATCACATGAATCCTTGTAAAAATACACAAAAAAATATTCTTAGACAGTATCGAGGTTGGGTCGATATTTTTAGCCATTCGGTTCTGTATGTATTATATATGTATTTATATACATATGTATTTAAAAATATATATATTTTAGATATATAACTAGAAAAAATATATACAGTATATATATATATATGTATATATATATATATACTGTATATATGTATATACAGTATATATATATATATTTTCAATAAACCTCATGTCAACACTGAAGATTGCATTGTTGCCTTGAACGGAGTGGTTTTGCATTTACTGGTACATTTTTGTGAGACTTTTAAAAGAATGTATTTATTTATTTATTTATTTGCATGGATGCTACTTTTTCAAATCTCATGTACCCCCTGAAGTGCCTTCTCGTACCACCAGGGGTACGCGTACCCCCATTTGATAACCACTGAATTAGATTATTCAATTTTGTTTCCTCACAACAGTGCATTCAACTTTTCAAGTGAACTGTGTTGCTATGGAGTCCCTGGCAGCCATCATGTAGGCTTGGCTGTAAACATTTCAGGGTTGTTGCACAAGCTTTGCTGCAGGCACCAGCCCCAATATATTGACACAGCGATATTAACTTTGTGTGTCTAATTTGCAAATTAGGCAAGATCCTCAAGATAAATCTCTATCTCAAAATTTTAAAAGCAAATGCCGATAGCTATCGTTCTGCTTGACAGAATTCTGCGAACCTGTTGGGCAAGTTGAAGTTGAAGAAGATAATTGTAGTGAACAAGTCTGGGGAGAGAGCGAGAGGTAGGTGGAGTGGAGGAGGGGTTTTAATCATCCCCCCCAAAAAACGTGCCACGCCCTAGTTGTCGGGGCTAGTAAGAGCAAGCAGCAGGAATGTGAACCGAATGAGTGGGAGTGTAAAAGTCCTGCCAGTCACATGGTGAGTGTTACCTTTTTTTTTTTTTTGCTTCATCCCGCACCTCTAACCATAACACAGCAAGACACAAGGTGCGATTATCAAATAATGACTAGCAATACTTCCATGTGATATTCTGTGTTAACCATACTGGCACCGAAGTGTATTGCGAACTACCGGTATTCTACTTAAAGCCAACAGAAGGCATATACCTGATTTTCCTCACAAGGACAACAAGCCCATGAGTGAAAATGTAAATCTGTTAAGTGAGTATAATCCTCGTGATGAAGATCATAGACAGTATTGGTCCAGTGTGGTCAGAAGTGTGCATCACTACGAGTAAATTCAAGTGGTGTTGTTTGTACACTTGGCTTGAAAGGGAGAGTGTTTTTGTCATGCGCAAATGAAGAATTGCGCTCTGTCTGCTTACAAGGAAACACATTTCAGCAGTTTTCACGCTCTCAAAACAACCTGGGCCTGTGGAAACACTTTGAACAGTCCAGCCAGTGATGCGAGACCAACGAGTGGAGGGAAGTGTACATATTTTCTGCCTGTGCGGTTGGCAATGTGTTTACAGGAAGGGCTGCCCACTTGGAGCACATGTTACTGCATGTGCAGTCTGCGAGGGAGCCCCGAGAAGACTGGAGCTATAAACAAAGATCGAAACTCGGGGAGAATGTTTTTGTATAGGAGGTGGCAGGTTCTCGGGAAGTAGGCGGCACTGCCACATTCGATCCCTGAGTATGCTGAATGAAGTTCAGAATTAAGCCCTTTTTCTGGGAATCAGCATTCCCTGCTCATCTACTCTGAGCTCCAACAGACTAGAGGGCTTTTGGAATGATGTTGCACAGACTGGTTGCAGTATTTCCCGAGTTTGGGTTCTGTATACGGCGTATACTAACAATGGGAGGGTTAAGTATCTGACCAAACCTTATGGCTCATCTGCAAGTAATTAAAACAAGCAGTCGGGAGGGAAGAGAGTCGGGCAACTTTCATGGCAGCTCTATGTTCATACAATAATATTTGGATGATGAGTCAGGCTACTAGTAAATGTGTTGATCCAAGGAATGGAGTGGACAGGGAAAAAGTGTTGGACAGCCCCGTGTTGTGTTAAGATCTGTTTTTGTTCATGCGCCTCAGTTGCTTTGACATTTTGATATGCATTTGATATCATTTCACTGGACTCAAGTGGACATCCCTAAACTCCTTATTATTTTAGCTCTCTGTAACATATTGTTTTAGAAAGGGTTGCTTATGTTAACTAGAATGGATAACACTCACTTGAGCTCAGAACAGCATCACGGTTGAACAATCCTAATTTGGGGCAGCGCTTCCATTCTTTTTAGTTTTGTTTTTTTTTTTAAACCACCATGGGTCCACTGTATTGGAACTTAACACTTGGCTGTGTGAGAGTAAATAATAATTTACCCAAACTCAAACAGGATATACAGTATAATAATAATCAAATGAGTTGAACACACCATGATATCAACAATGCTCTTAAATGGGCAACATTTACACCAGGTCTCGACAAAATATGGCCTGGGGGCCGCATCCGGTCCAGCCACAGTCTCTAACCGACCCTCACATTACCATGGCGGCCCAGTGGTTAGTGTGTTGATGTCACAGTGCAGAGGTAATTCCAGCTCCGGCCTCCCTATGTGGAGTTTGCATGTTCTTCCCGGCCAGGCCTGCGTGGGTTTTCTCCGGGTACTCCGGCTCCTCCCACATTCCAAACACATGCATGGCAACCTGATTCAACACTCTAAATTGTCGCTAGGTGTGAGTGTGAACGTGGATGGTTGTTCGTCTGAGCGTGTGCCCTGCGATTGGCTGGCAACCGGTTCAGGGTGTCCCCCGCCTACTGCCCGAAGACGGCTGGGATAGGCTTCAGCACCCCTCGCGACCCTTGTGAGGTTAAGCGAATGAAGAGAAAGTAAAATGTGAAATATGCTGTACTTTTATTTTGAAGGTTGTGTTTTGCTTTTAGGTGCAAACGTTTGGATGCTAGTTCAATCAAGTAATCAACAAGAGCTTCGACTTGTTGGCCCTCGACAAGTGTATCTGTTTCTCATTTCCCTTGCAAAATTAACTGCCGAGCCCTGATTTACACAGTACACATATCACTTCTCATATTATGCTCTTATTCTGGAAAAACAAAGTGTACCACTTCTGTTAGCGGACTTACTTAGCTTTTGATATGCATAACATTGATGATTTAACAACACGTAAAACACTTCAATCACGCATTCTGGTGCTAATGCTGGTCTGATGCTAACCATGCCTTTGTGTGACTCGCATTATCAATGACTCGCAAAACAAAATTAATAACCGCAAACACAAGCTATCTAGAACAAGTGTTTTATCAGTTCACCTCATTACAGGTGGGACCGTTTTGCCAGGATAACTGGGTAAAACTGATCAAATCGGAGAGTAATATAGTTGATTATTGGGTGTGTTGTGCTTGAATGTGCTCATAGGTTAAATCCCCCTCATACATCTTTTGTATCCCCCAGAATTAGTGTATGACCTTCTGCCCGGAGAGCTGCAGTTTTGTTCCACCATCGAGAAGAACCCATTAGCCATGAGCCAAACCAGTGGTGGAGAATCTGGGACCCCTTCAGCTGCTATACCTTCAGGTAGGATCATGATTATTTTTTTTCCTCCTTTGAGCAGGATAGATTGCATCCAATCTCACAAAAGACATGTAACTACTTTATACCATCTTTATTTCATCACCTCATGCACTATATTTAAAAACAAAACAAACAATTAAAAAAAACAACAACAAAAACCCACCAAAAAACTGTCCATCACTAATAAAATACAAATACATAATGTGTTTAGGAATGGACGTCAGTTATTCAGATTTTCCCAATTTGTGGCAGGGTTCGGTTCCCGTCCTCACAAATAGCAGGGGTTCAGTGTCCATCGTTCACCCATCAGCCAAATGAAAAAAATATTTTTCAAACACAACTCGGGTGTGCTGTTAATTCCATTATTGCTGTCCCGTAATTGCAATCTATTAACATCAACCTGTGATTCTGAACACAGCCTGGAAGGAAAAAGTTTTTCATTGTAAATGTGGCATCCCTGCATGATTGACGTTTTACAAATGCAAAACATCTATGCCTGGAGAAAACAATAGAGGCTATGTGGTTGGGGAAAAAATGGTGTTCCACTCCCCACATTCTTGTCTTTATTCTGGCATTCATGCATACATGGGTTCCACAAAAACATGTCACATGTGGTCAGAAGTAATTATACAACAGGTCAAATCAAATTTTTCCTTGAGAGAATATGCAGTATACAAGTTAAAACTTGAAGAACATTTCAGATTTCACACGCTTTTGTCGACTTCATGGGCCATTTGATGTTCACTTAGCAACTATTTGCATAACGCATAGTTTAAAGTATTGAATAAAACTAATAATCATAAATCACATTTGAAAACATGAGACTTGTTTTGCTACAGAAATTTAAAAATAATTGTAGATTATTTTAGCAAAGTGCTACTCCTAGAGGCAAATACAGTCATGCAGATAACATAGAGCACAAGCATAAAGTGTGTTATTTTATTCCCCAAGTCTAAATCACCTGACTGGATCTTGCAAAAATCACTCCGAGCAGAAAGGCCACAGTGCACACAAGCGAGCAGAGGGGCAAACACTTGAGAGTCTCTTGTTTGAGGAAACAGATGCCTCTTCACTCACTATTTCAAAACACACTAGGTGTCAAAGTCAATGCCCTTGAAAAAAATGACTTGGATTCTGGCGTTTTAATGCAGAGTTGCCAAGAAAGACTAATAAAAGGAAAAGAGAACAATAAAAACGCATTCCTCTGTAGCCGAGCGTGATCCTGTAAAACCAGTATTTTTTTTTTATTTGAACATTATTTCTCATTCAGTCACTGTATTCAAGTTTCAGTAAAATTGTGCTTTTCATTCACAAATGTGATCTAAGTCCCATTAGACTGAACTTGATAAGCAGTTGAAAATGAATGGATAATGTATCATTCTGCTTTCAGTGATGCAAGACAGCTGAAGGCTCACTTGCATCTTTATTTTGGTCCTGTATTCAATATTTTTGGGTCTGAAATATTTCAGTGGTTTTCCAAGCAATGTCAAATACCGGTTCAGCCTGATTGTGAACTAGCAATATTTGGTTGTTCTGACGTGACTGACTTTCATCAGAAGCAAGCTCCTAAATTTGGCATGGAAATTGATATTATTAAATTGGAAATCTCCACAAGCCGCATGCTTCAAAACACAGCTGAATGAAATGAATCATTATGTCAGGATGAAACAAATTAGTTTCAATAAAATTATTTTAGCATTTTACAAGAGTATGACAAGGTTTCTTGACTTGACTCATTCACACAATGACTAATTCAGTTTATAAGCTCTGACGCTTGTGTGTGTGTGTGTGTGCGCACAATAATCCGACTATTATTGTTGTTGTTTTTTTGTCCCTTTTGTTATGTCCTTGTTCTGTTACATTGGGGGCAAATGAAATCGTAAATATAGCTGCCCAGAAAGTGATCCAGTATGAGTGTGACTTCAGACAGTTTCATTGGTTCACAGTGACATGTTTGGTCATCTCATTGGTCAGATGTGACGACACTATCGGTAAATGTTTTAGTGGCATGCAGCTCGTTCATAAAAATGAATAAATCGCACTTAAATGTTGCATTCAGGGAGCTTTCAAAACGTCGGGAATTTACACGCACACACACACACACACACACACCCCTGTTCAACATGTGAAGACAGTAGTTTATCAATTATGTAGATTGTTTTTTATCGCCCTAACTGCAAATTAACCCCCACTTGTTTCTAAATTACAGTGTGGAGGCCTGTTGAAGAGACTTTTTTTTTTTTAAAGAAAACAAAACATTTTGTGTTTTGGTTCATCAGAAACTTGACTTTTTTTTCTGTTCACTTTCAGCTGTTATTTCTCATTTGCTGTCTTTTTATTCCAGGAAGTTCCCTCTGAAGCAGGGAGGGTCTGCATGTAAAATGGTCTGCAGTTCTCTGCTTCATAGGTCAGAATTATTTTATTTTGTCTATGTGGCTACGTTCAGTCTCAACCAGGCAAAGCAATATTTTTTAACCTAAATTCAAGCTCAGATGACTGGCATGCCACATTTTGCCCATTTTGAACCGCCTTCATCATATTGTGATGAAAAATGATTCTCTAGTTCTAAATGGATGCGTTTTTTTCCCAAAATATTTCCACTTTTATTTCATATATATTGAAAAGTGGGGTTTATATATACAGTGTGTGTGTGTGTGTGTG
Organism: Hippocampus zosterae; assembly: GCF_025434085.1. NCBI lineage: Eukaryota > Metazoa > Chordata > Actinopteri > Syngnathiformes > Syngnathidae > Hippocampus > Hippocampus zosterae. Next base: position 16,100,920 of record NC_067454.1, on the reverse strand, counting down.
TGTGTGTGTGTGTGTGTGTGTGTGTGTGTATATATTCATTTCAGTAATACTTTAATTGTTTTTCTTTTTTTCAGCCACATCATTAAATATCACGACGGGCAGTTGTTTGTATTTGTATGCCATTTACCTATACATGATAACGTCACTGGGAGGCAGTGGAATTTGGCAGGGATGGTGGGCTTATTGTATACTATTGGTCTGAGTAGACACAAGGGGAGTAGTAAGTGTCTTTAGAGTCTGCGACTTTTGCAATAATATGGGGAATTGCCATTGCAGGTAAACGATAACATCATGTTCCATTTACCATGTTTATCTTAACGTGAGCCAAACGCTTCCATGACATTAATTTGCAAGAAGCGATGCACCAACATCACATTTCTTTTCTGATAATGCAATTATATCTTGCAATTGAAAATGAGTTGTATTTGAATGAGACATTTTTTCAAAAATAAAAAACACATTTTTTACTGAACATGTACACTGTCAAATTGGATTCAAATATGAATGTTGTTGGAATGTTAGTTAGAATAGCAGATGATCAAAAATTCTTCAAGTTAATTACATCAAAGCATCCAATCAACAGAAGTCATCGCAATATACATAAAAGACGCTTCACTGGTTTGAAAAAAAAAACAACCAAAAAAAGATACTATATCAAAGAAGATTGCGTATAAGCTACAGTGGTGCCTTGTGATACAAGTTTAACTTGTCCCGTGACCATGCTCGTCTGAAATAATCTTATCTCCTTGAAATGAATGAAAATGCCATTAATTATTCTAGCCTTACACCCCCAAAAAAACAAAAAACCCTTCTTTGAGTTATGTCAACTGCTCAAAAACATGTGAGTTTATTACCACCTTTCAAAGCAAAAAGTAAATAAATAAATAAATGTTCTATCAAATGATGGCTCTTATCTGAAAAACTTGTAAATCAAGTCACTCGTATCTCAAGGCACCGGAGTACTAAGTTCTGAAATGGAACAAATTGGCAGCATTACATGAAATGATATTAATTTCCAATTATTTGCACCGTAGATGGCATGCCCTGCTCTATGACCATGGATGGCCCCCGCAGTGCTTTTTCCACCTCTTCCAGTTCGACCCAACAATGCAGTTCTTCAGCCAGTGACCCTGCTCGCTGTGGCAATGTCGGCCCAGAGGACATCAGAACTTGCAGAGCTGTACCAGAGAGCTTTGGCGCTGAAGGTGGGAGTTCCAATGGCAATGGTGGTGGTCATTGCCTGCCCGCCGCTGAGGTTGGGGGAGGGTTAGGTGCGACATCCCAGGAAGATCAGCCCCATCAACACATGATGCCCCCGAAGCGCCGCACCGAACTGAACATTTCTCCGCCTCCGCAAGACTTACTTAGCGATAGTCACATGTCCTGTCAAGCTGAAACATCGTTGGACTCGGAGCACAGCAACAGCATCTGGATGGAAGACTCTCTCTCCAACTTCAGTATCATGAGCACAAACTCCTACAACGACAACACAGAGGTGCCACGAAAGTCACGGAAACGAACCCCACGACAAAGGCCGGGGCTCAAATCTTTGCTTACCAATGAAGCCAGCATGGATGTTTTTGATGCGGACAGTGCCAAAGCACCACACTTTGTCTTTTCTCAGCTCGGCACGGACAACAAGACTGCACAAAAAGGAAGGTTTGTACAACCGTCAATGTGGTGTCAGTGACAACAACCCCTTGGGCAAGATCGTGAGGAGAAGGCCACCGAACTCATCCGTGCTCTCACTAAAGTTATTCAGTGCTGCACCCAGTGACTGAAACACAACCATAAACAGTAGGAACTAACTACTGTTGCCAACTGTGAATTACGGTTGCTCTCTCAAAGGCCAAGGATAAGCAGTGCCGATTAAATAAACAGATACAATTCACTGGCTTGATTAGAGGCGTCAACATTGCTTAGTGAACTATGGCAACTGTGAAGCACTTTGACGAATGATTGTTTCTAGGTAGGTAGATACTTTATTGATCCTGTAGGAAATTCTGGTGAGAAAACAAAGGCAATGTTGTCAGCCTTGGCCATTCTCCAGACCGCAATCAGCTGATCTTTGGAGTGCATGACTCTGGGTCTCAAGAAAATAAAGTAAGCCCAACCAATTTGGGCTAAATTAAGTTCAATGTAATATTGAAAAGTTTAGCAAATACAATTTTCTTCGCTTACTGACCGACTTTTTGGTCAGTCGCTACCCTTTATTCTTTATCCATGATAAAGAATTTAGTTAGTTTCTCGATTCACACAGCGCTTAAGATGTGTAGCCCACATGTTTACACATCATTGTTTCTTGAAATATGAAAAGCTGAAGTGATTAAGCCACAAATGTGTTTGCCTTACTGTTGTAATCTGATTTATGACTTGCTATGACCCTAGTGAGGATAAGAGGTTGCATGTTGTATTCTCCTTTAAATGTTCAGACATGAAACAAGAGGCCAGAGGAAATAGTGAAGAACTTGTGGGTCCTCTGTCAACCTTTCTTTTTTTTCCGTTCTCCTCCACAGTCCACAAGAAAATGCTCGGGTGCCTCATCAAAAAGGAGTTCTTTCCATGCAATACCCATCTAAGAGTGAACAGAAGGAGCTGAAGATCCTTGTTCAGCCGGAGCCCCAGCACCGGGCTCGCTATCTGACGGAGGGCAGCAGAGGGTCTGTGAAGGACCGCACTCAGCAGGGCTTCCCTACCGTAAAGGTCAATCTTACTGAAAACGTATTTTGTTGCACGCTGTTGCCATGGCAATGCATCATTTGCAAGGCAAAGAGATGCTGTTTTTGAAGATTTAAACCTAGGCAAAAAGTCATATAACTGTACATGAAAATTGTTGTATGACATACTGTATGTTTTACAGCTGGAGGGTGTGAATGAGCCAGTCATATTGCAAGTTTTTGTGGGAATCGATGCTGAGCGGGTGAGGCCCCATGGATTTTACCAAGCTTGCAGAGTGACCGGCCGCAATACCACAGCCTGCAAAGAGGTGGACATTGGGGGCACAACTGTCATTGAAGTCCCCTTGGACCCCAGCACCCACATGACCTTAGCGTATGTACTTTGTTGTTTGGGTGAGCACGCTGAGCAGTCGTGTGCACAAAATAGGACTCTTATGGATTTGATCAAGTATCAAGTATCAAGTACAACTTTATTGTCAAATGTGCTGTTTGTGCAACATACAGCACAGATGAAATTTCCTCCCTCTTAAACAGACAACAGACAACAAGAGGAGCCGCTGCGGGTTATTGTCAAACCCCTTGAAGTTCTCACTTCATGGCAAAGAAAATAATGGAATAGAAGGGTATCATGCATAAATCATTTTGTGAGTAACTTCACTCATGATGTTGCATGTGTACAGCATACATTTATGGCTTTAACTAGGTAACTCAGTTCATGTTTTTCGGCATGTTTTTGTGGTTGAAAATTCCTCTTTGTTGAATAATTTAAAAAAAACTAAAAACTAAAGACTGGCTGGCAACTGGTTCTGGGTGTCCCTCGCCTACTGCCCGAAGACAGCTTGGATAAGATATCCTTTATCCTTTATTTGTCCCACACTGGGGAAATTTACAGCCTCCAGCAGCAAGAATGTAGGTAGAAAGAAGAAAGAACAAAAAAAAACAACAAACACCGTTCAATTAAGTGCAATATAAACACAAAATGGATCAATCGCACTGCTATTTACAATTGTCTTTCACATCATTTAATAATAATTATTATTATTATTGTTGTTGGATAGGCTCCAGCACTCCCCGTGACCCTTGCTAGGATAAAGCGGTTCAAGAAAATGGATGGATAAAGGACAAAATATTCTAAAGTCTGTGCCTGTAATTAATAGCTTTGTTGTTGTAAGTGTTAAAGGACCACAAAAAGTGCATTCATGATATTTCTATATAGTTTTTCAAGTAACTCACAGATTAATTATAAAAAAATTAATACATTCTGCCAAAAATGTGAATTGTTAACTGCCTACAAAAGTACACATTGGTCGAGCTCAAAGCACATTATTTGCAATTTCACCAACAATCAAACGGTTCAATTTGCAAATGTTTTTACTGAAGCTGCATACTTTCCCCAAGCTGACACTGAGTCTTTCTGCAGTGTGGATTGTGTTGGCATCTTGAAACTCCGAAATGCCGATGTGGAGGCTCGCATCGGCGTGGCAGGGTCAAAGAAGAAGAGTACGCGTGCTCGGCTTGTGTTTCGGGTCAACATCCCACGTCCAGATGGTTCAGTGCTCACTCTCCAAACGCTGTCATCTTCCATACTTTGCAGTAAGTGAAGCTGTTCGTTTCCATTCGTTGTGGATAGAACATAATGAAGGTTGATAGGTAAATGTCACACAAAATAGTTAAGCGCCTCACGTCTTTTCTTGTCTTTACTTGGTGAAGCCCCATCAAAAGTTTAATGCGGTCTTAGGTCTGAACAGAAGGTTCTGTATTTTTTGATGTAAGCTTCAGAAGACATTGTGTAAAATCCTTTCATTGGGTCATGTGTGATCATGCAAACAGTGTAAGGATGTGGGGGGCTTTCTAAACAGGAAAGACGGTTACGGTCGGAGGAAAGTTAATTTGGTAGAACTGACATGGGAGAAATAAAAGGAAAGACATAACAATAGAAGTGTGATGCCATTCACACTGATCCACCATGCCGGAGTACGGTCTCTGTTCACATTAATGGTGCACAAATACACAGATGTACAGCACATGTATGTTTCAGTAATAAAAAAATGTTTTGAAATGTTTTGAATGTTTATATATATAGTATAGTATCTAGCATGTTGAAACATCTCCTTTGAGAAAGAACCATTGTTTAAGCTATGCGGTATGTCAACATGAAATCTTATCTATTCCTTTTTAACAGGTTTACCGTACAGTACAATCCCTCTCAAACTGTACTATCCGGTTTGAGGAAAGGTAAACTGTCACGTCTATATTTGGCTAAATTTTGTCATCAATAAATCATGCTTTACAAACTGGCTTCAAACTTTTTTTTATTAACTCGGTGCACGGTGGCCGCTAACTTAAAATTTTAAGGCATATGCAGAAACACTGCAACACACTATAAATTGACTTGCAAAAAAATATTCACGTTTCCTATAATTTTCACTGAATAAATACTTTGCAAATAAGCACAGAAACAAGCTTTTAAATTCACATTTCACTGCGCTTGTTTTGGCACATCAACATAATACGTTATGCAGCTTAAATAATAAAAATGTAAATGCAATGTTTAGGCATGGAGGGCCGGTGTTATCAGCAAATTTTGCGCCGCACAGGCTGAATCTGATTCTCAGAAATGTAGTATTGTTTATACCCGCTCTGTCAACAGCTCAGCCGGCTGGGGTGCCCGAGATTCTGAAGAAATCACTGCACAGTTGCTCAGTGAGGGGCGGAGAAGAGCTCTTCATCATTGGCAAGAATTTTCTCAAAGACGCAAAAGTCATATTTCAAGAGAATGTCTCTGGTAAGAAACGACACCTGTTTTTAAATGAAACTAGATTCGGATTGCTTTTCTGACAACATTTCCAATTCAAGAACTATCTTCTTTTTCAGATGAAACCTCGTGGAAGACAGAGGCGGAAATTGATATGGAATTGTTTCACCAGGTTAGATTTCATTTTCCTGGTTTTATTTGAGGCAAGTGATTTGTGGCGGCCATTAATAAGATAAGTCAAAGCCACTTGAGGTTTGTGTGGTGATTTAGATGTAATCATCTTATATGGCTGCTGCATGGTTCAAAGGTTTGAGTGGTCTCTTTGTATCGTGACCTAAATACGCAGTCTCGGAGGTGTGACAATTTTGACCGTTGCTCTTGTAAACAAAGCGGTCCAAAGGAACAAAATGTATGAATCTTTAGCTATGCACCGCGAAACAGCTTTTATTTAACAAGCTAATCCTAGTGAGATCAACATCGTTTTTAAAGCTAACAAACATTAACGCGCGTGATAAGAAGGACAACTATTTTCAGCCTGTCTAAGCAATCAAAGGAATCGGATCGATGGTGCACACTCACTTTTATTGACTTGTGTGACTTGATTTTGTGTGATAGGGCTGATAGAGCCTAATTCGAATATTCATCCATTCTTCCTACAATGTTGAGAAATATTTACTGGCAAAAATTTCTGCATCGCTTACGTTTTGTTTTGCTCAAAGCTAATGCAAGTAAATGTATCTGTACTTTACTTTCATCAAGCACATTTGGATCATGACAAATGGTTTTTAATCATTCAAGATGCACCAATAATCTGCAATCGAATCGTAGACCGCTAAATTGAAATCAAATCATGAAGTTGTTCCACTCAAACTTGGGGTGAACAGTTTACAGGTAACATGACATTTTATACTATATCATTCCATTCCCTGTTCAGAACATGTTTCCATTTTTTTGGCCTTTTTTAAAAATTGCAACAGAAAGCTGCTTGAAGTAAATTTTATCTGATGAAATTAGTCATTTTGAATGTTAAAAGAAGAGCAGCAATAGCAGGAAACCATCAATGAAGTGCAATTGTTGCTCTGAGGCTTCGAATAAAACACAACGATGAGTAAGTGGTCCCGCATTGGCTGAAGTGGATTGTGTGGTATGACAATAAAGGATTTCCTCAGAATTCATGACCGACCTTGAAAATATTTCCTGTCTCCACACTAGTGGTGAATAATTTTAATTGAAATCTCTTCTTTTTTTTCTGCACTCCTACCTGACCCGGAATCAGTTGTTTGTACTAAAATCTCTCACAAGCCACGCTCACCAACCTGAAGTGGCATGCTACTGATTAATAGTCACGCACACCAATCAGCTCCGAATTGCAGTCGCAATGTCTGTCAGAAAAATCTCAATTCAATTTTTTTCCTGAAATCGTTCAGGCCTACTTTGTTCCCTTCCTGGAAAGCAATTTTATCTTAAGGTATTGTACAAATGACTAGCTTTACTGTTCAAACAGAATATCAAGAAGGCATTGATAGAGAATATCAGTACGGTGACATACTTACTGTGTGAATGTAGAATTAAAGTTACTCATGTATTTATTGATCCGTTCATTTTTTTCTTCTTCTTGACTTCATGTTATGCCCAAAGAATCATTTGATCGTGAAGGTTCCACCTTACCAGAACCAAAGCATCACCTCTGCTGTGTGTGTGGGGATCTATGTGGTCACCGTCGCTGGCAGATCCCATGATGTTCAACAGTTTACTTACAATCCAGATGCAGGTCGGTTTGTGTCTCTTTCTTGCGCAGTACAATCACTTCACTTTATGAAGGGTGAGCCGAAAAGGTCATCATCTCTTTCGAGCTCGCAGTGCAATTTCCTAGTCATGTGTAAATGTGTAACTGTATTCTCTTGCAGGAAAAAATGAAGTTTCTGTGAAGAAAGAGACAGCGTCTCCAGTAAAGACATGTCCCTTTGACGATCAAAGTAAAGGTTCTTTCTTTGTTCACTCATTTTATTATCAAATGTTAGTCACAGTTTACTACTGTTAACAATAAGACAAAAATAGACTCTTAATTTTAATATAGTACATGCCAAGGGGCAAGTAAAAAAACTAACAAAACTCCTGCACTGTATTATAAATACACAATAATCTGTGAAATGCTTCATGACAAACTTTTGGTTATTCAGAGTGGCCCAAAAAAAGGTGTGCCGGAGCCCATTGCTTCAGTCGGTACTGATGGAAACAGTAGAAGCACGAGTTGCTGTTTCATTTACAACATACGCTGTGCTTGGAAATTCGTGGGAGGAGGGCACTCTTTGCCCGAAACGACACAAGCACTCTCAGAGTGGTGTTAGGACATCAGAGTGAAGTTCCAAACGCATCCTGAGTTGAAAACCTCCGCTTCTAACTATGGAAAAGTTGGCTTACCTCAACTAGAATCCTGTGTCACTTTGTGACCAAAGAAAGCTTCTCTGTTGACAATGGTGCCATGTTATTTTGGTTCAATCAAAAAATAATACAGGAGAGTATGTTATACGTGGAGCCTCCATATCTGATACTCAGTCGCAGTTTTTCTGTCGTAGTGCGTCGGCCCATGTGGGATGATCACTCGCTTGATCTCGCCAAGTGTAATCTCTTTTGTGATGGTCAACTTCAGTCACTTTCAGTTACATAGCTCAGTGTGCAGGTGACTGTGAATGTGGGAACAAACAGTTATGGGGCTGATGGTCCTCTGTGATGATGGCTGCTGTGGAGGTCCCGTCAAATGAAAACCAGGCAGTCGGCAGAAAGAATGAATGCAACTCATCTTTTGTGTACACGTTCATGTGGCGGTCTCGTAAGGTTATGCATAACTCAAGCACAGCTCAAATCCTGTCTTTTTTGTGTGTTTAGTTTAAATTGTATCGCTCAAGGGATATTTGAATTAAGGACTGCGTTTCAAACATGGGTGTTTATTTTAAGAACAACTAACAGTAAATTGGTGGTTAATACATCTTGTTACAGTTCTGAGGCCCTGTATGTTGCCTCAAGTCAAGAAAGAAGAAGTCACGCCAATGGAGGTCACCAACAACCTCCAAACCACTGGGGTGTTCAAGGTAATTGATTATAACCTAGTGACTAGATTTTTTTTCCTTAATGCATTACGTACAAACAATGAATTACGTTAATGTTTTAACTTGTCATTGATACTGCCAGCAGATGCTGGACCTCTGTCCAGGCCAGCAGAACCCAGAAATGTCTACGGGCCATCTAAATAACAACAGAGAATTTTCCAACGCATTACCACAGTCCTCAGGCGACCCCGACAAGAGCCAGGGCCCAGTTTTTACCAACACAGAGGCCCTAACTACAATCCAGCCAATAGTGGGTCTTGGACAGGAGAGGCAAGTCAGCAACTCTGGGTCTACGGTGAGGCCATGTGGTGATCCTGGACCTCAGCTGCCCATGTTCCCTTCAGACGAAGTGGCCCAGTTAGAGGAGGCAGTAAGACAGCTTAAGCCCGAAGCGTTTGGTTTGCCACTTCAGTCCGACAACTCAATGGCCAACCAACAGCACCATATGCAGCGCCAGCAGATCCAAAACCAGCAACTTCAGCAGCAACAGCAGCAAATTCATCAGCAGCAACTGCAGCAGCAGCAGCAGCAGCAGGTGCTGGAGAATCTGCAGCAGCAGATATTCCAATCACAAATTCAAATGCAGTGCGTGAATGTGGAGCAGCAGGGCTCCTCACAAGGTGCTCTGCCAAACCAGGGATCACTTTTCCAACAGGCTCAGCAGCAGCAGCAGCACCAGCAGCAACAGCAACAACAAACGTCTCTCTTTCAGCAGACCACTGATCTGCTCTCTATTCAGACCAACTTCCTCCAGCAGACACCCTCACACTCCTCACCACCAGCATTCCACAATCCCAGTCCCTTGGCTGAAGCGCATGATCCCCAGGGCGGTCTGTTTCATAGCCAGAACGCCTCCCACACTCCAGAGCAGGCGCAGGCTGTGCTCTTCCAAAACCCCATGACAGTTTTGGCCTCCCCTGACCAGCAACCTTCAACCCCTATTCTTTTCCTCCCCCAGACGTCTCTTTCAGGTCAGCTTCCGACCAATAGTAGCCAACAGCAGCAATTGGCCTTTCTCAGTGCTCTACAAACACCTGCACCCGGACAACAATCGGTGTTTCAGGCTCAAGCTCAGACTCAGCTCTCTCCAATTCAGCAAGGAGCACCGATGGAGCGACAGCAGCCTTCCCAGCCTCAGCCCCTCACTCAGCCAAATCAACAGCATTGTTTGTTTCAGAACCTCTCTCAGCATCCACCTGCAAATGCGCTGCCTCCAGCTCAACAACAGCCAGCTGGGCTACTCTTCTGTAACAACCCCCTGCCCACCACAGACCAGACATCCAACATCCTCTTCGACAATCAGGGGCAGATGCCTCCTTTGACCAGCAGTAGTCTAGTTTCCCGAGAGCCCGAGAACACTTCGCTGCTTTTCTCACAGGCCAGCATGGTGACGGTAAACCAACAAGTCCGCCCTGAGCCCATGGCCTTAGGTAACCCTAATGACGCACGCCAGCAAGTCTTATATCAGGCTCAGCAACCAATGCAACTTGGAAACACCACAAACAGTGGGCAAGAGCGGTCTGTGGGGCTCTTCATGCGTCCGCCGAACATGGCCTCTCTCCAAGGCGGATTGTCTCAGGAGCTTGCACAGTCTGCCATGTTTGCTTCACCCAATGGTGTGGCGAGCCTCCAGACAACCACTTCATCTCCTGTTCAGCAGCCAGGGACTCTGTTTCAGTCTGCAGTTGGTGGGACCATCGGTCAGCCCAGCCAGGCTGAAGAATCCGAACTCTTCCTTTTTGGAATTCAAAATGGTGAGCGATTTGATCGCCATATTTAAAACCGTTTTACCTTTTCTAACCACTTAATAATCCAAAATAGAACAGACTTTAGATGAATTGGTTCATCCCCACATTTTAAAAAATAGGATTGGGCAACTTTCTTAAAATAAAGCCTTTCCTCGACCAAGCCGTACAGTCAGTTTATGCTGCACTCTGAAGGTGGCTACAGATAAAACTTTGAGTGGCTGAGTGGCTCCTTATCTTCTAACAAACAGCTTCCTGCCAAGAACAGAGAGCCCAAAATGTCCAGATCGAAAAATCATTCAAAACAGATGCCCAAACCACCTCAGTGGGCTGTTTTTGACTCATAAAACATGCTATTTTTCACAAAATGAAGCATGAATAGTTTTGGTTTCACACTTTTCATGTCTTTGTTGGTTCCTGTGACAGTGTAAGTAGGATATCATTTCAAAGTAGGTATTGATAGGCCGCAAGGGACGGGAATCGATAACTGTTCATTTTTTAGGACAGGTTCCCAATTAGATTTCTTGGATTTTTTGTTTGTTTTTTTTCTTCCCTGACAATTCCTATTTTGTGCATTGTTAAAAATAAATAAATAAACAAATAAATAAATAAATCGTAAAGCGACAGAGAACCGGCACTCTGCATCTGGTGAGGATGCTGCAAGCACCACATTTTGAAGTGTGATTCACTTTTATTGCACCCCGTTACCCAATAAGAATCTATCAAAGAAATGCTTATGAATCCGATAGATAAGCGGTATCGATAATGGAATCGTGAAATTCTTATCAATTCCCATAGCCATTGTTTGTAGTATCTTCAATAAACCTAATCGACCTTTTGTTTTCTCCACTCACGCAGAATGTGGTCAGCTGATGAGCGCACCAGGAAATGCGGTGTCTGACCAGATCATTGCCATTAGCCAGTCTGGTCAAAACCAAAGAGAGAGTGAGGCCCGCATTCAGTCGCTCTTCAACCAGTCACCGTCACAGTCAGTGACGGCGCAGAGCGGCTTGAAAGCCTCGCGGAGCATGGAGAAAATTGAGAACCTGCTGGTCAGCCAAGAGCCGGGCAACGGCATAACCCATTCTTTCTAATTTCCAGAAAGATTTGTGGATTTTTTTTCCCCGTTTCTTTCTTCCCATATTATCAAATGTGCACGAGGGGTGTGAAAATATTATGAGATGATTGGAGATGGAAATGAGCCATAGATTGTGTTCTGCTCATTTGATTTAATCGGTGGCTCCGAATAATTTTTTTAAGATAACTCTTTGAAAACATCTCTATGTGAACTAGATTTGAGTGATATAGATTGACTGTATATAGAATAGCTGTCCAGCACGGCGCAGTAGAGGTGGGAGGAAAGTTTGAGCAGAGTATGCTATGAATGTATTATGGTGGTCATGTGGTTGAAAGGAGCAGAGAAAGTGTTATTGAGAGGAAATCGCCAGACTATTCTGTGTCATATTTTATGAAATAACGTTGTCAATACGTTTGTGCCTTTTTAGAAGTCACTTGAGATCTCAGCATTAGCCAAATACTGTAAATCATGCTTTGATTTTTTTTTCGGCTTAACTTTTGCTGCAGGAGGGCTGATAAAATAAAGTCGAGCAAGTGCACTCTAATTACGCTGTAATTGATTTGTATTTTGGATTGGAGGAAAATCATTTGAATGATATCTAGTGGTGACTTGAAGGAAAAATGATTTATAGTTACTTTGATTAAATTACCCATTTTTCAAGATGGGTAAAACGACCCATACAAAGTTCTTATAGGAATCCTTTGTTTATATTATCGCATCTCAAAATGTAACATAATTAGTAAAAGATAGCAGTGAGGAACTTTTAAAGAAAAAGTGTTCCAAAAGGTTTTGTAGAATATTTGTATGAGACTGGGTCTACTTAATACAAATAACGGAATGTAAACTCGTTCAATATTGTGTCATTTGTCCTTTAGAGTTCCATGGATGGACTCAACTCTGCGTCAGGTACGCGTAACCAATGGTTGTTGCATCATTGTTGTTCAGAAGTTTGCCTTGACCAGGAAGGAATGTTTGCTTTGCTGTCACTTCTGAAAGGAAATTCATGCTGTGTGTCATTAAGGCAATCCAGGTCTCGGAGTTAACGTTTCAGGCGCAATTTGTGTAGAGCACGCACAAGCCACTGCGTGAATTTCAACACTCCAGGCTGTTCCGTTCGGCATGCTTTTAAGTTTTAAAATAAGTGGACAAAGCTGTCTCGGCCAGTTTGTTTGGGTCTAATCAGGTGAGAATTGGGACAAAATTGTTGGCACTGTTTCACTGCAGAGAATGTGTGTTACATACAGTGGATATAAAAAGTCTACACACCCCAGTTCAAATAGAAATACATTTTTTTGTGACATATAAAATGAGACTGAGATAAATCATTGTAAAGCTTTTCCCACCGTTAATGTGGCCTACAACCTTTCGATGGAACTTGGGCCAGTTAAAAATCACATACAAAATGCAATAATACAAAATCTTCAGTATTCTACTAAACAGCAAAAGAAAAAAGTCAGGAAAAGCCTACTAGAAACACAGATTTTTATTTGGTGTTAAATGTTAAACTTAAATGGTGAATGTGTGTGCTGACTGGTGCCGAGTTGAATGTGATTGATTCATTTTGAACATCCCAGTTATAAGAGGATATTTACACTCAGGTGACCATATTATTTCAGCTGTTATTTGTACTTCCCATGACAATTTTTTAAAAATCAATTTAATTTTACAGGTTACAGGTCACATTAACGGTGGAAAACATTTTGAAATGATTCATTTTGTTCCCTGTATAACAAAAACCTGGCATTTGAACAGAGGTGTATCGACTCTTTTTTTCTTTTTTTTTTTTATACCTTATCTACTGAAAGATTCCTTTATCATTCTTGATTGAGGTATTTTACGCATGGCCTTGAAACTTTACAAATGCAATGGATTTATTGAATGATAAACGACAGTTTGTGTGTATTAGCTTTGTTCATTCTTAGGTAGTTCTTGCTAGCATTGCCCGGCTTTGTGTCAATGGTGATGACGGGCCAGTTTTATGGCCTGTTTGCTTGCATATCTTTTTTCTATCTTTCTATCTACATATCTAAAAATCAAATAGCAACACATTCCTTCTCAGTTTATGTTTGTTTGTTTCTGACATTTTTATCCCGCTTATTCAGGGGCTGGTCTCTGACAAAATACTTAAAAGTTCACTTTTCTTGTTTTCATGTGCAGTTTTGTAGAATTTCTGTGTTGCCTACTAAATTTAAATTATCCACCTGCCAAAAAAGAGCTATTTGGATGTTAGTAGAAGTAGTAGTACAGTGTAACCTTGACTAATGTGATACATGATGTGACAGTATACTGCATTGAGCAGAGCTGTTTTCAGTGGGACATTACTCCCGAAGGACACCTGAAAGCTATGTGTCATTGGCTCTCCTTAAACTTGTGAAACTGAAGATCTCTGGTGTTTAATATTTATGGTTGTTTTTCCTTTTTTCTCCGGTAAGGTTTCTTGTTATTGGTTTCGTACAGTAGTTTGGTGCATGTATTTATTTGTGTCGTTGGGTTTCGATCTTTTGAACTGTGACCGATGGTAATCTATTGTTGTTTGGAGTCCACATCTACTGTCCTCAATTGGAAACATCTACTGACACAAAAATGATTTTTCATGTCTGTGTCTACACTCTGGTGAGTTTTGGAAAAAAATATAACACTCCAAACCTTTTGGAGCAGATGGCACCAAACTTCACAGATTATCCTTTTAAATAGGAACAACAACTTTCAGTATTATGACTAATAACAAACTAATGAGATGTCAGCGCAGCGTGAATACTCTCTGTGAGTGTACAGAATGGTTGCAAGCCTCACACTGATCTCAAGAGGCATAGAGTGCATGCTGAGGAGGTCCACGTTTTATATGTGGGAGAAATGGTTGAAGTTCTTTGATAATTTTTTTTCAATAGAACAAGCGTTTATTTTACCAGGTTGACTACTTATAGCTTGCTCAAATGTCTTCAAACTATAACTACAAGCGGTGCCTTGAGATACGAGATAGATTCGGTGAACTCGACTCACTTCACAGGAAGCAGCACTTGGGCAAATGGAGAACCAGTTCTAAAAAAAGAGACTCCAACCTGAGTTTGCCCCTTGCAGTTTACTCTCAAACTAAACATGAAACAAAGAATTACACCTTGTTTTTTCAAAACAACCCCACAGATTAGCCTATTAGTCCGCTATCTTAATGTTACTGCTAAATAAAGACAAGAAGTACTTGTGGTGAAATTCTTTATCCTTTGCAAAGAGACTAATATTACAGTACTGTACCGCTCTAATGATGAGCTAAAAGGATAGCTCAATAAACAGTAGCTCATTCTGTCTGTCCTATACTGTCCCCAAGTGGTCAAGACGCGAAGAACAATAACTTCAATTGATACAGTGTGACAAAAATGTTTAATTCAATTTTATTATATAACCATTTGTATTTGTGTAAAGTGCGACTATTATGGAGGGCTAAAAGATGACTTGAGTGTTTTTAGTTACAAGCGTTGTCACAGAACGAATGAAACTCGTATCACAAGGCACCATTGCTTGATACCGTAATGTAAATATATGTGCATGTCAGAGACTATATTTTACACCCATCTTACTTCCCAGCAAAGTAATGGTGCAAGCCAAGACACTTTAAATGTGCTAGTAATGCTCTACAGCAGGGATGTGACGGATAGAAATGCCTGTCATACATCTAACAGATTTGTACTAAAATATCCAATGCGTTTGTGTAGACATGGATGCACGTGTTTTCTGAAACTGCTATGCAGCCAAACTGTAAATGTTGAGCCGTTACGTTTTTGATATATATTTTTCTATGTAGCCGCTTAGTTTTTAACAATGACGGGAACCAAAATTGTTTTTTCATCTCATTGTTTAAACTTGTTGAGCTTTCTCTGGTGGTTTGCTTGATTGCCTGAACTGCTTGATGCCTTTGTGTCTTTGAGGTGCCGTACTTGGACCAGTAAAAATCAGCACACTAGATTAATCACATTTCATTTTTAATTCTTCGGGATGGTCAGGGGGGCGCTACTGATAATCACATTTCATTGTTCAATCTTGTGGGGCAAAATGCCTCTGAAAAATTTTATGCTGCATCTTCCAGTTTCACCTTCAAAGTCTCCCAGCACAAGTGAAGCACTCCTCCAGTTCGTGTTTTATAATCCAGCAAATAGAAAGTGAATTTTTCTTTGAGGTTTCACACACTATGAGAACAACTGTCACATATCCCCCCCCCCCCCAAAAAAACAAAACTTTGTTGGGATTAATTTTTTCTGTAAACTTGCTGCTATCTATATTAAACATATACAATATGGATATTTGTATTCTGAAGCTTCTTATTCAGTTTTTTAAATGCATTTTTATTGAATATACTGGTGCAAATTAAAAGGAAAATACAAAAGATAAGTTTCTAAGATTTGGATATTAGTGGTAAAAAGTTATTTTTGTTTGGATTTCAGTAATAAAAATGTATCACCATAAGGTGTGTTTGAGACATCAATTTCAAACCACCCCGCACACTGTAAGAAAAAAAAATCTTGATGGGATTTTCTCTTTGAACTCATTACTATTTGCATTAAGTAGAAAATGTTAGAAATGTAAATTGGTCACGCTCCCACACTTATTTTGTAAATTAACTGCAAAATGACAATCTACATACAAACAGCGAAATATATTGACTTGATGACTGGATGGACCATGACAGGGTTGACATTTTGGCAAAATTAACATTTTAGGAGTACAAGGTACATACATTTAGCAACATGATTCAGCTAAGGCCCACTGGTGTCAAACTCAAGGCTTGTGGCCAGATCTGGCCCACCACATCATTTTATGTGGCCTGCGAAAGCAAATCATGTGTGTCAATTTCCATCAGCCTTGTTAAAGTCTCTACCAAAATTTCAAATTGTCATGTGTAATAAATAACGTTGAGATTTTGCAATAATTTTGTTACCCCGTTTACACTCACTTGAACAATTATTGAAAAAACAACAAACAAATAGTTGAGTGATTTCAAAAGTAAATCCATGAATTTGTTATGTACTAGTAATATGGTGAGATGATTAAATATTTATTCAGTTTCGCTGTCGTAACAACCCTACGAGAGAAGATGTAACTCCGAATTGGCTTGCGAAAAAATGAGTTTGACACCCCTGAGTAAAGCTGACTGTGTACTGTTTAACAAATACATCTCAAATTTGCGGCTCGGCTAATGTATGGATGGATTTGTGGTTATTTGTTTATTTATTGTCAGTTGATATTTCACTATGACAATATGGACAAACTAAAATTCAACTACACACGTTGAAAATTATGAACGATGACAAACAACAAATGATCTACTCTGCAACTAGGTACTGTTTCAGGCTCTCCTGATGAAAGACACATCACTGAAAACATCAATTATTGGTCAAGTTAGTGGAGAAAGGGGCATGATAAAAAAATGTCTGCAAAAATTGTTTGCACACTTTATATTTAGAAATTTCGGTTGACATTTTACTAAGAGTAATGGAAGCAAATGCACACATTTGCTTCCGTGGGCCACGCAAAGTGAAGTGGCCTGCTAGATCTGGCCCAAGAGCCTCAAATTTATAGTACGGTACAGGTACTCTACTGTGGAATTTTTATTCGACCCCAAACTAGGCACTTTATTGTGATTTTGGGAGACTTCAAATATATTAATTAAATTATTATTCAAAAAGTGAAGTGATATCAGCTAACAATTCTGTCTATTTCCACTAATTTCATTGAGGCACGGTCTTTTACTTCTGCCTCAAAAATTCCGACGGTCTCTGAACGCCCCCATTTGATGACTTTCAAGTGCTTTTGCGCATGCGCAGATCCTTCAACACGCAAAACCAGGACCATCATGGCTGATGTAACAGTGGCGGACGGCGATAAACTCAGCAAAAAGTGAGTTTATGCGTTTTCCATCTGATTCAACGCGTATGGCGTTCGGTTTCGTGATTCTTGGCTGTCATACAGATGACAAGTACTAGTAGCAGACGTAAAAGCGCATAAGAAAGATAGTGAAACTAATTTGCCACACGAAGGCATGCTGGTAGCCTACATTTCCCAGATGTCTGTCTTCTTACGTCAGTGGGAAATGTAGTTTTTAAAATTATGATTATCCCACAATGATCGTGCAGTTTGTGAAGGAATCAAACTACAAGCTCCATAATGTCCTAAAAGAAAGGTCGTCCACACGCCGACTGGGTAAATCTGGGACATGTGCTTTCTATCTTTTTTCCTTTGGAACATTAGAACATTCTTATTACTTATTACGATAATCACCCTATAGGACATAAATCGAGATAGTATTAATTGGATTAACGTTTTCATAAAGTTGTTTCTGACCTCCATACGATATGTTAGCAACACTCACAGGCACTTGCTAGCTATCTGTTAAAAGAATTCGTTTTTTGGGTGTGTACTGCGGTTGACTTTCACGAGAACTGTGCACATTCTGTTTTCCCAATTTGTCAACCCAATTTAATAGTGTCGTCTAATGCGTATCTTGCTCATGAATGTTTTCTGTCAAATATCACTGACAGGCACGACCTTCCTTTTAACAACCAATTAAAAATGTTTTCCTTCTCTATATCCCTCATAGCAGTTAATAATCGATAGTTCTTTTTCTTATTTTCATCTTCCTTGCTTTTGCTTTCTTGCTTGCGCTCTTTTTTGTCTTGTCTTTGGTTTCTCTTTCGCTTATTGCTCTCTTTCTTTCAGTTACCGTAATATGAGTCTCTTGTATGGGTGAGATGTCAGTTGAAGGTTAAAACCGGGAGAAAAGCGACTTCAAAAAAGAAATACACAACCGAAAGGAACATTGGAGTGACTGTGTTTTTGGGTCATTTTTGTATGATTTCATTCTAGTTTTTATTGTTATTTTGTATGTAAATGCTGTCAAGAAATGTTGACTTTTTCTACACTCTCTTCATCTTTGTCGGTCCAATAACTTTATATGAGTTCTAAAATAACTAAATGTGTAATAAATGTTATTTCATTAAAAAACATTGTAAGTCACTGCAACATGATACATTGACTTGAACATTTATTCATTCACTATGCAAACTGCTTTATTCTCACAAGGGCTGCGGGTAGCATTTCCCAGCTGACATCGGGCAGCCGGCGGAGTACACCCTGGACTAGTAATAGTAATATAGACTAGTGTCTATATTACTATAATAATTACTATAATAATTTAGTGCGTTCAAATAACCTACAGTCGTGTTTTAAGAATGTAGGAGGATACACGAGTGTCCGGACAAAACCAATGTAGTTAAGGGGAGAACATGCAAACGCCACACAGGAAGCCCAGATTCAAAACCTCGACATGTGCACGGTGTGGCAGATAATAATAATGTAATAATAATACATTTTATTTATAAGCGCCTTTCAAGACACCCAGTCGCCCACCATGCCACCTGACTGTAACATGGTTCTGAAATATAGGACAATGAAAAAGTAATTACGTTATGATTCAGTTATATTCTCCATGAAAGTCAAGTAAGAACGCTCCTTCATTAAATGTGTGGGTGGGGCAACAACATTTATAGATGACTAGCTGGTTCGCCGCCCTCCGGGCGGCTCATCAGCTAGTTCCTGCGGAAGGCTGGTAAGGTGGGCCTTCGGCCCACAAAGGTGTTGTTGCTTGGTTCAACTTTTTGGTCATCTTCATTGCTTATCGCGAAAATAAAGAGATGTTTAGCTCTACTAAATAACTAACAGTTTCATTGCAATGCTTGTGGGTAGACAACATTTTTTCGCCCAGATGCCCGCGCGATCGTAGTGAGCCACTGCCTGAGCGGCGCAGTGGCGGCGCGCAGCGGCACGGTGAAGTAGGTACGTTTTGAAAAGGGACAGGCGGAAGGACAGACCGCGTGCGGGACGACGCACAATATATATATAGATAAAATGCAAATTTTTGAGACTTAAAAGTTAAATAAAGTTGAGCCTCACAAATGCACTGTTTAATTCAGACGTGCTCAACCTTTTTTGACATCTACTTATCAAGCGGCCAACCTGCGATCAACTCCTTAACGCACATGTACTAATACAGGCACACCCACGTGGTAATAAGCATGCACACATGTATGTCAGTGAAACAGAAAAATCAACTAAATACAAGACCAGAGTGAATTTATAAAAAAATGAAATAACTGACTCTTTTAGTAGGAGACCTGACACCGGGAGACAGGAATGCACTTTTGTAGCGTGTTAAGCGCAGAAAGAAATATGATTACCACCTCTGCTTGGTTGTAAGCCTTGTTTGTATTATTATTATTATTTTTTTGTATATACATATGTCTTTTTCTCCAGATTGCTCTTCTGACTGGTGGCTCGGTCGGCATGCTTTGCCTGGTCAGGGCAGTCAGGCAGCAGCTGTGCCAAGCCTTTGAAGTCAGGGGACTGTGGCATAAACATGCACATCCATGTACAGCTGCCGTGCCTACCCAAATTTATGGGAACCGTTGGAGAGGTGACAAAAGGTTGGTGGCTTTTCCTTTCAAGAGAGAATAACAACCAACCTTTTGTCACCAGCAAGTTGTGGCTTTCTTTCTGTTGTCCACATCGGTCAGTTTCCCTTTTTAATATGCGGTATTAAACTTACACGGCTCGCAAAATACTATTTTTGACTATGAAACATAAACTACCGAATGAAAGATTAGACTCTTTTCTTTCATTACCATAAAGTTTGTTTCTTCTGAAATCCATTTTTTTGTAACCAGCTGTTGAACATCGTTTTAGTTCACTCCTATTTTGGACCCCCAAAAAACGCAGAAAACATCTTGTGTCATACTATATTTTATGCACAGCAGTGACTTCAACACTAATAATTTAGTGACGGCTCAAACATTTGAACAGTCCTTTCCATCAGTCATTTTCTGCAAAAATCGGACTTTGGTGGAAACATGAGTTAGGCACTTACGTTGTTCGCGTTTCGATATGACAAACGTTCACTGTTTGCACACTATTTAGTGTAGCAGCAGTAGTAGTGTTTAGTAGTGTGTGTCTGCCTTTATGTGCATGCAAGCATGTGTGCATCTGTCTATGTGTGGGTAGGTAAGTACGTTATGTATGTATGTTACTTCTACCTCTAAATTTTAAATAATCTCTGTCATCTTTTCTCTCCTTTGACCCTTTTATGTAGTACATTCAACGTGAAAAACACTTAGATCAATCACAAGCTTCTTGTTATGATCCAATTTCTAAAGCTTCCGCTGCACCGTTTTGATACACGGTGATCTCCTCCACAAGAGACGCAATGCTGTCATCTTTTGGCCATATATGTATTTTTTATTTTTTTTTTACATTTAATTAATGATCAAATCAGAGCTGGACAAAACTTCTCAAAAGCCCATTCCTATTTAAAAACCAAATAAACAAAAAAATATATATAGTTGACAGTTCCCGTGGCTGGTGCTAATCACTAGGGTTCTCATTGACGCCATTTCATGTCAATGACAATAGTATTGCCCAGCCTTGCAGACATGCATGTATTTTTTATCCTCTGCAAAAAAAACAAATAATAACTGTTATTGCAGTTTACCGAGTCACTTATGACCTTTGTCTTCATGGCTGTCCCCTACTGCCCCCTAATGACCAAGTGGTGCATTGCAGAAGGATCTGCAATAACTGAAATCATGATGCACAAACTGTTTAATGCTTTATATGCTAACTATGTTATTATCAAATGTTTCTTAAAGTACAATATTCTGGTATTTATTCAAAACAGCAATAATTTGGAGGAGGGATGGAAGGTTAGAACGTATCAATGACATTTCCATTTATTTCAATTGGGAAAGATGCTTTGAAGTACATGCATTTTGCGTGACGGTTAGAATAGATTAGTTTATTTGAAAGGAGATTGCACATATAGCACGTTTGACAATGAAGTAAAACATGGTTTAAAAAAGGTTTGAAATTTGTATTTTTCATCTGTAGTCCCTTAATGACAGATTAACCATGATATGGTTAATATGTAAGAATAATAAAAGCCACGCGGCCCGGTAGTCCAGTGGTTAGCACGTCGGCTTCACAGTGCAGAGGTCTCGGGTTCGATTCCAGCTCCGGCCTCCCTGTGTGGAGTTTGCATGTTCTCCCCGGGCCTGCGTGGGTTTTCTCCGGGTGCTCCGGTTTCCTCCCACATTCCAAAAACATGCGTGGCAGGCTGATTGAACACTCTAAATTGTCCCTAGGTGTGAGTGTGAGTGCGAATGGTTGTTCGTTTCTGTGTGCCCTGCGATTGGCTGGCAACCGATTCAGGGTGTCCCCCGCCTACTGCCCGAAGACAGCTGGGATAGGCTCCGGCACCCCCCGCGACCCTAGTGAGGATCAAGTGGCTCGGAAGATGAATGAATGAATAAAAGACACTAGGCAAAAAGGAGCGTGTTCACTGGACCAATTAAAATCAAAAGTCAAGACACCACTTTGCAGTGGACCCCTGCATACTTTTCCAATATTTTGTTGTGTTTTGCAGAAGGGCGTTGGGGGTAATGCAGCCCCATTTTACTCGGCTTATTGGCGATATGCATCACTGACTATTCAAGGATTTTTATTTATTTATTTTTCAGTAAAGTATTTTTTTTCCTGATTCAATTGAATGTGCCTAACTAAATTGCTGAGTTTTAGGCACCCTGGTCCCTATGCCGAGCATTGCAGGCGTCTGCTGTACTCAGTTGTATAAGAGGAAATGGATTATGGTAATAGTACCTACCGCTATCTAGTGGTACAGCATGGCATAGATAAACAACCAAGATGCATTTTCTGGATTTTCTTCTCAGTGTCACTGATTGTGTTTCACCTTCTAACCAATAACTGCTTTGATTCTTCATGTCTTACCAGTGAGCTGAAGAGGAGACTAAAAGCAGAGAAGAAGGCTTTGGAGAAAGAAGCCAAGGCCAAAGAACAGGTGCAGCTAAAGAAGGAATCCAATAACGGCACACCATCAGACATCGCTGCTATAGATGAGGAGACACTTGACCCAAATGTGAGATTCTTGGATGAACGTTGGCTTTTACCCTTCATTGACTGAACACTATTTACATTGTTTGCCTCCAAATGCAGCAATACTACAAGATTCGCACACAGGCCATTCAGGAGCTCAAGGGTAGCGCTGAGGACCCGTATCCACACAAGTATCACGTTGACTTGTCGCTCACAGAGTTCATTGAGAAGTACAATTACCTACAGCCAGGGGAACAGCTAAGGGATGTCGTTCTCAATGTATCAGGTACAGTATTGTCATGCTTGAAGCCATTAGAAATGATTGGATTTGAGTGACTGTATAAGGTGTCGATAACTTTTATTTCTTGTCTTGTGATTGGCAGGCCGCATCCATGCCAAGAGGGCATCCGGTGCTAAGCTGCTGTTTTATGACATGCGAGGCGAAGGCACCAAGTTGCAAGTTATGGCAAACTCCGGGTACTGAAAGATTGAGTAAAACATTGTCAAAATAATCCCTGTTGCCTCAATATTGTGTGTATATACATTTATTGACTAACCAATTAACTGCCAGACATCGTCAAAGCAGAGTTGCCTGTATTGCCAGCCATTTTAGAACATTTCCACTGCCATTTCGCAACAATTTGAAAATGGTGTTCTGTGACAACATAAGCACCAAACTTGCCAAAAACAAAATGTAGATTCTTCTTTCACTAAGAAAAAAAAATGTTTTATTTTTTTCCCCCTTATTAGTAGTAGCACATGGGCGCTTTCACTCAAAACATTGTTTTCTAACCAAAAAGTAGAAGGAAAAACCTGGGGTGAAAAGAAACATGTCAAGCTGAGCAATGACTTTAGTGCCCGTATTTGTTGCTTTTGAAATATATATTGTAATTTTTAAATGTATATCTATTTTTGAACCTGGTGTTCACCATTCATGCCATCCTTTCTCGTGATTACAACACAATTTCCCGACCTACCACAATACATATTCTGTTTATACCTTACATACGCACTCCATCCGACCATCTCCAGGATTTTTAAAAAATATAACAGTGGTTTACAATCCTGAATTTCACAGATAAGATGGGTTAGCCCCTCGTCCACGCTTACCAATTCAAAAATGCCCTCGACCTAGATCCACTTTGACAGCTGACAAGTATATAAGCATCCATGGCGATGAATGACTTAGTTAATGCTGCAATATGAACTAAGATCACAATAGCAATGTTGTCCTCTCAAGAATCATATCCAGTACATAATTTTTTTTGTGCTTTGGTTATCAGAGGTGTTTAAACAACAGAAGGCAAAGTCATGTATGCTCATACTTCATGATAAATTTAAGAGGTAAGATGCTGTAATTGTAAATTTTTCCTCACTCTGTCAGGAACTACAAGTCTGAGGAAGACTTTGTGGCCATCAACAACAAGCTCAGGCGCGGTGACATCATCGGTGTCCGTGGGAACCCCGGGAAGACTAAAAAGGGGGAGCTGTCCATCATCCCCATCGAGATGACTCTGCTTTCGCCTTGTCTCCACATGCTGCCTCATCTCCATTTTGGACTTAAAGACAAGGTAATACCATTCCCTATAGGACACTATGTTATTGTCTCACGAGGATCCGAGGCTCGCTTGTTTAAAAATACAGTTGAACCTCAGTTATTATTATTTTCACATGTTGTGGGTTTCAAATACTTTACCTCAAAATGTTGTCTCACACACACTCGGTCATAGATATTGTATTGAATGTGAGGCTGGGAACTTCGCCAAACATCGACAACTATTTAAAAAAAATCAATGTATTTATTTTATGCGACAGAGACTGTCAAGGTTATTTTTGTTAATACGTATGGGTTTCATGAACAGATTAATTGGATGTACACTATTTCCTAGAACAAATACATTTTTGTAGCTTCAGTTTTAGTCTGACCTTTTAGAGCAGATACGGTAATCCCAGAAACGAAATAACATTGTACAGAAAGTGTTCAAGTCAAGTGTGAATGTGAAATTCATACTTTGGTTTCATATCTTATTTATGCAGACCTTGACCTCTGGATTAAGCAGAACAATTGATGATTGTAAAGATGTGTCACTGCAAAGCTTTTGATTGAGATGACTCATAGATTAAACATCACCCAAATCCCTAAACGGTAGCCAAAAAAAAAGGTTGTAGTCACCCAAACCTAAAAATGGAAGAGGCAATTTTTTTCACGTATCTTTTTTTCCCCATCTTTTGTGTTCTTGTCATGGCTCTCTCAAAGGAAACACGATTCCGTCAGCGCTACTTGGATCTCATCTTAAACGACTACGTGAGGCAGAAATTTATTACACGAGCCAAAATCATCACATACTTGCGCAGCTTCTTGGACCGGCTAGGATTTTTAGAGGTAAGGGTTTGAGATGCTTATCACAACCAATAAAATATACTTTTTTTTCTCCTCCATTTAAAAACAAATAAAAAAAATGTGTGTGTCTGTGTCTGTGTGAAATTGCATTCCAACTCATGCTTGCTGTCGTTTTAAGATTGAGACGCCAATGATGAACATCATTCCCGGTGGAGCAGTGGCCCGTCCATTTGTAACTTACCACAACGAGCTGGATATGAACCTATATATGAGGATTGCTCCTGAGCTTTACCACAAGGTAGTGTACAGAATTTTGGGAGGCAAACAAACATTTTAAATGGAGCGCATCATCAGTTTACTGTTAAATTATTTTCTCTTGAATGTCGCCGCTTAGCCCTGAGTGGATTTTAGACATTCTTAATTATACACTGTGCGTTCTACCTATAGATGCTTGTTGTCGGTGGGATAGATCGAGTGTATGAGGTCGGCCGTCAGTTCAGGAATGAAGGCATCGATCTCACTCACAACCCGGAGTTCACCACCTGTGAATTCTACATGGCATATGCCGACTACCACGACTTGATGGACATAACAGAGAAACTTCTGTCAGGTACGCAGTAATCCGCTTGCGTGGGGTCAACAAAGACTTCAATTTGTCTTGCTTCATGTTTTCCGTGAGGCAGTCTGTTTCAAAGTGCTGTAGACTGTATGCATACATTATGCCGTGCAAATGCTGAGGGCAATGATGGCCGCACACGCATTTGGAATTACTGTGAAATTTCAAGTAGTAATTAAGGCTGAATATCCTGGAGGTCCAAGTGCTCATTTCTGATGTAATGCCTATATCCTGTTTACATTACATTTCGAGTCACACGTCACTGCTGTGGCTTCCTTATTCATCAGTCAGGGAGCTTCATTCTGTCATGTCGCAGTATCTGGAATCAACCTACTCAGGAGAACTTGATTTCCCCAACACACAGGAAGATCTTTGGTTGTAAATAATAAACACGTTCAATATTTTGACCCCTTTTTCATTAGACTGTCACATCACTATCAGGTCAAGAACAAAAATACTGAGTCTGTTCTGTGTTTTCCTTTCAGGGATGGTGAAGCACATCACGGGAGGTTACAAGGTGACCTACCACCCTGATGGTCCAGAAGGAGAAGCCCAGGAGATTGACTTCACTCCACCGTTTAGAAGAGTGAGCATGACACATGACCTTGAGAAGCTGATGGGAGTTAAATTTCCTCCCACTGACAGTTATGACAGTGACGGTAAGATTAGGATACAATCTGATTTGTTGTTGGTATTGTTTTTGTTTTATGCGATTGGAACGACCCTAGTGAGGATCAAGTGATTCGGAAAATGGATGGATGGAATTATCCAGAAATGATGTCCATATGCCTTTTTTCCATGAACTCTTTAGAAACACGTAAATTCTTTGATGACCTGTGTGCCCAGAAGGGAGTTGAATGTCCTCCACCCAGAACAACTGCCCGCCTACTTGACAAGGTACTTTATTTACTTTATTAATTATTACACATGACTTGAAGCACTCTGTTGTTTCTCAGCTTGTGGGAGATTTCCTGGAGGTCACCTGTATCAACCCCACATTCATCTGTGATCACCCACAAATCATGAGCCCCTTAGCAAAATGGTGAGGGGAGACATCGCGTCTCAATTCTCTCAAAAGACTTTTGCAAATGCCCCTGCCTGACAATTGAAATGGTCCTTTCCAATAGGCATCGATCAGAGAAAGGCCTAACGGAGCGCTTTGAACTCTTCGTGATGAAGAAAGAAATCTGCAACGCCTACACAGAGTTGAATGACCCCATTAGACAGAGGGAGCTTTTTGAGCAGCAAGCCAAGGTATGTAATGGACTTTGTAATATGGTGCGGTGCTATGTTTTCAACTCACAATTGGCGTTGCAATCGAGAGAGATAGGGTGACACACAACGATCAAGTTGTTAAGCAATTTAATAGTGAGGAGCTGTTAAGAGATTTATGACCCGTCAAAGTGGTTGGT
Organism: Hippocampus zosterae; assembly: GCF_025434085.1. Lineage (NCBI taxonomy): Eukaryota > Metazoa > Chordata > Actinopteri > Syngnathiformes > Syngnathidae > Hippocampus > Hippocampus zosterae. Next base: position 16,074,262 of record NC_067454.1, on the reverse strand, counting down.
GTTTGAAGAGAGGTTTGGGGTTTTTTTTGTGCCTTTTCCAGTATGCATCCATGAGAGCGAGTAGCATTACCATTTAATGTGTTTGTTGGTTAAGTTAAAGTTCTCCAGCTGGTACCGATGGACATGTGCAAACATTAGCATTAGCTTGCACTAAATTGGCCTGGCATTTAATGTAATTCGTGCCTGTTTGGCACGCCTCTTCACAACGGTTATTACCACTCCTTGTTGAAGTTTACTTTCAAATTGCATATTAAACAGAGAGGGTTACATGTTGTGCAATCAAAACAACCTCATACGTTTTTCTTTAGAAAGACCGCAAAAAATCCATAGATGGGCTAATGAATAGCATAAATGTTGCAATGTTATAACCTTTTTGATTAATGGTTATTTGAATATAAATGGAGCAACACACATAGACAGAAATGCTACACTTGTGACCTTCTGTTAAATTATTTTATTTGTTACTACTGTATGTTTTTCTAATGCACAATATTGTAGGTTTTATTTTTTTTTAATAAAACACAATTTGGATTGCTTTTAATGAAGTAAAGGACGTTAACCCCCCTTTTTTTCTCTTTTTTTTTTAAATGAGAAAATGTTCAATCACAGTTCAGAGCAACTGTGATTACGTTTTCAGTCGACAGCAAGAGGCAAAATGGCTCCCTCCTGAAATGGCTAAGAACGAGTGGATTTTACTGCTTAACTCAGATTCCACAAACACATGGTGAATAAAAATGCCATGTTTAGCTTAGTGAAGGTGCATATTAACATATTATAGGAAAGAAAATTTTGGGGTTGACTTCCACTTGAAAGTTGAAGAAATGGAGCTCTTCTCGTGATGAGTGCCTGACAAGAAAATATTTCCCTCCAATATTTTTCAGGCCAAGGCCGAGGGTGACGATGAGGCCATGTTCATCGACGAGACCTTCTGCACAGCACTGGAATATGGTCTCCCACCAACTGCTGGATGGGGAATGGGCATCGACCGTCTCACCATGTTCCTCACAGACTCCAATAACATCAAGGTAACGCAGTGAAGAAATGCTGACACCCATTTTTGACTCCATAAATGTATAATTACCGTATTTTCACGACTATAAGGCGCCATTAAAAGTCTTAAATTTTCTCCAAAATGGACAGTACGCCTTATGGTGCGGAGCGTCCTTTATATGCGCTGAGTTCCAAAATCTGACTGACTGCCGACACGCTGTTTATATAGAGAAAAGGCGGAAGTGACTGTGAAAGAAGTCGGCCAATCAGGGAAGGGTGGGCGTGTATACATACATATATGGAGAGGGAGAGAGAGAGAGAGAGAGGGAGAGAGAGGACAGACAAGCTAGTCCGCCAATGGTGAAGGGTGGGCGTGTAAGTGGACGCCTCAAGCCAGTACCAACACTTGTATAGAGTGTGGCAATGTGCTTTGTTGCAAAACAACTCCGGTTTTGGTTTCTAAGAACCCCTGAAAATAAATTCGACAAAAAGACACGCACGCCTACGAAGCTCAGTTCAAACTTAAAGCCACCGGTTATGCTTTTGGCATGCGTGCCCATCTCACAGCAGCGGTGAAAAAAAAAGTCAAGCAAATGAACTCTGAGCTTGCCGTTATTCCCGGAGGCTTGACTAAAGAACTCCAACCGCTGGACATTGGCATCAACCGGGCGTTCAAAGTAAAGTTGCAAACGGCATGGGAACAATGGATGATCGGTGGCAAACACAACTTTACAAAGAGTGAGAGGCAGCGCTTGGCGAGTTACGCCACAATACGCAACAACGAGAGGGAACGCGGCGTTTTGGATGGATTACGGTACTTGCACAATTGTTCAATTCTTTCTACACACACACGCGCTGCCACCATGTTTCGCTCTGTTCTTTACTTTCAAATGTGGGAAAGCTTCACACGAGAGAAATGTTGACTTTGCTGTTGCTACTCCTTCTTTTCGCTCGGCAATGCGTAGCAACTCACACTGGCATGTGATGCATTCAATGACAACTGAGATGTGCAGTCCTCTGCTTCTGATACAGAGGATGAGGACTTTGATGGATTTCTAGGTGATGATTGATCGAAAAACGTGAGAACATTGTACGATGGCTAAATAAAATACACCCGAACTCAGTTCTGCTTTCGTTGCCTTTTTAAAAACGTGTTTTTATCTTATCTGTATGTCTTGGCATGCTACCGTATGCTTCAAGCTAACGTGTTAGAGTGCGCGCATGCATGCCGTATGTTTAAGCTGGCGTATGTTTTACCACTGTAAAACTGCGGCTATTCGTACGATGCGTCCTGTGTATGTGTAAAATACAGAAATGTCACGCATTAATGAGACTGCGGCCATTAGTACGATGCGTCGAATAGTCGTGAAAATACGGTAAATGTAAATTTCCCCAGTGTGGGACGAATAAAGGATATCTTGTCTTATCTTATCTTAAATAAAGGATATCTTATAATGGGGGAGAAAGAGGAATGTCAAGAACCACATAACCTCTCTGATCTTAAATCAATCTTTTTAACAAGTTCCTGAAGGCGATCATATTTTATGAAAAGTCTAACAGTTTTATTATGCGTTCTTTCTCAGGAGGTGTTGCTCTTCCCAGCCATGAAGCCCGATGAGAACAAAACAGGCGTTCCTGCAGAGGGCACCTCTGTGTAACGTACTTACCCGCCCCCCCTTGAAGAAGGCCGGAGAAGCATTTGTCAGTGGTTAATTGTGAGGTCTGCCGAGTTTTGTTTTTAATGATGTCAAAGGCTGCGTTGCTCAATTACTGATACAGATGGTCTGCATTTTGCAAGACTAAACGTTGCATCATAAAAAATATTGTTTCATTGAGTTTTTTTTTCACGTTCTGTGATCATGTTTGTTGGATCTTACTTGTTTGACAACAAGTAAACATTTTAATCTTCATTTTCAACCGGACCCTCATCGTTTGATCAGTGACTCACATCCTATCCATCACCCTTTTGCAGAACAAGATGAAATGTTTCAGAATATCCTTCAATTTCTTTCATAATGTAGTCAATTTGTTGCTCAAGTCTGACTAGTCTAACTTTGATATCTGGAGTTGAAGCGTCAAAATATAATTGAAGCACCTGTTGTAATATTTGGAGTCGTCACAATACTGCAATCTCTCCTGTCGTCATGTTTGCTTATGTTTGCTATCATCGACAGACTCCAAAAGTCAGACCTCTAATGCATCTGAATAAAGCGATTATGAATATTTTTGTCTTTTAACTTTTTTAAATACTATTTAAAATAATTACTTATAACAACTTATTAGTGTCTCATCCATTCCTGGTTCAATTTGAGCATTATTGTAACTGACTAAAATGTGAATTTTGCCACTCAGCATATTGTCAAGAGAACCAATGGGCATCCTTGATCTTATGGTGCCCTATGTGAGTCCCTCCTCCTGTGACACCACCATCAAGCCGCATTCACACATACCAATGAAAAACAGTCGAAAGTTTTTTTATTACAAATTATATAACGGTAAGAATAGATCAACAGTCAAGTATGACAACAAGGAATCCAATACAATTCACAAATGTGATTTCTTTGTCTCTCGCTAAAATTGGTCACCGTCTGAGTGACTAATAGTAACAACAAACACAAAGTGACAAAACAAACAAAAAATAAATAAAAAAGCAAGGCTCATGAGAGCACTTGCCGACGGCAGCCTACCCGGTTGCCATCTTAATAAGCAAGTGATATCGAGAATTGCAAAACTAATCTTACTTTTCTATCAATAACCGTTTTTTAACGAGAATATGATGCAATCAAACGTCAAATCGCACACCTGATGTGTTGATCCTTATATTTTCAATACATTAACTATTTCCCACCATTTCCGCAAGAATTAACCCCCAACACCTACCCCATCCCCCCAACCCGACTCTTGTGTCTTAAAGATGGCTATTCCTCAAAGGGGCGCACATTTCTGCAATCAGTTGTCCCGATGAATAGACGTATCCTAAGTTTACTTTGGAGCCTGGTGTCTGCTTGCCGACAGTTAAATGACATTTTTAAAAAGCTGACAGGAATGGGCTTATATAATTGTCCTGGTTCAGCCAGTAAAAAACGAAAAAAAAATGTTTTTTAACCTCATTGGACCCCGAACTCTTGCATGACTCTACTGTCCACGTACATTCAGCGAATGAGTTAAAATTGTGAATGCTTTGCATAGCAATATCTAGAATAGCAACAGTAGAAGTCACTTCACCGTGCTTCCCTAAATTAGAACATCAATTAAATTGTCATATTATTTGACAAAGAAAACAAAGAATTATTTTTTTTACTTGATGAAACGTCCCGGTAAGTGGACGCCAGGCCCTTATAGTCCAAAATTTAACATTATAGTCTTGAAAGCCAAAGACGTCATGTCCACACACGTGGACGCACAGGTCCTAACCAATGTTTTTTTTCTAACGGAGAATCCGTAATACTGAGGCTGCGTCTCATAATTTGACGTTCATCAACTACAAATAAAACTTGTATTGTCGAGAAATAAGCTTTTTAAAGGTTTTGTGAGATCGTACATGAGAACGTGTCATGAGTGATTCATTGTGTCATTTCAAGAAGCTCATATGACTCTGTGTGTTCCGCCTCTAAGTTAACGTGTCAAATTAATTTTACTTAAGGCTCCACCTTGACTGACCAGACCGCTGAAATAAAGAAACGCGCTGTTTTTTGTTTGTTTGTTTGTTTGTTTGTTTTGAATATTGCTTGTGTTTTTCTCATTCTAAATACACGTTAAGAAGGTTTTACAGTCATGTTAAAAATTACATAAAATTTACCTAAAATACAGCTTTATATTAAACGTTATATGGGTAAAATTGTGTGTAGTAAACCGTGAAATCAATTATATGGCCATATTTTTCATTCATATCATTGTACATGTAATGTGAAGTGTACCGGTTCCGTCAATAAAACAAATCTATTTGCATAGATCCATTCAAGTTTATGTAGCTCGTTAAAAGAATTCATACAATGCCTTGTCTGAGTTTGCTGCTTGCTGTGACGCTAATCTGCGTATTTGCCGCTAGATGTCAGCAAAAACTAGAGCCCGTCCCCTCCCCAATTGATGATGCGCGCTCCCGAGGTCAAGTGTATGTGCGCCGGCTCCCACGCGCACCCACACGGAGTGAAGATGGCGATGAGAGCGGCGCTGCGGTGCCTCTCCGCAAACTTAACCTCCGGACTTCCCCAACTGTCGCCCACCGCGGCTCTCCCAGCGACACGGCTGGTGTGGGCGGCGAGGACATTGAGCACCACGACTGCCCGCGCCGAAGGTAAAACACTTGGGAATTGGGGTTCACAATCACAAGCGGAAGTGGACGTCACGTTCGACTGGCTGGTCAGACCCAAACTTTTAACTCGTGTTGAAGATTAGCAGCAGCCTGTTAGCAATGCTAACGCACAACTAAGCATTACTTCTTCAGTCTGACGCTTTCAATCAAGTGACCTGTCAATCCTAACAAATATGTCTCTGCTTGTGCAATATGGAGCAACCCATTAAACTAATGCCAGCCATCCAAAGTAAAACGAATGTTAGCACGCACACGTGTACTAAGTAAGTTTCTGCGACAGTGTTTAATATTGTTACAGTACCTTTGCAAGAATTCCGTGTAGAAGCCATGTATTGAGGCCTCACTTTGGGACGGCATCCCTGACTGAGCTCTCCCAGCCATGCATCAACATATTACAGTCTGGTTCAAGCCTGTATTAGTCTGCATGCTGAAATGGTGCCAGCACTGGGGAATGAAACACTCGCACTGTTCTAATTCATCATAGAACCACTGTAAAGGTGAAATCGTTAAAACCCAGAAAAGGGGGTGCTGCTCACCCTTATGGCCTGGCCCTAAGGGCTTGGTGAACAGCCTTAGGCTGATGTCATTTTCAGTTGACAGCAAAGTGGCAAAATGACTGCACCCCCCAAGGTGGATACAAGTGTGTGGATGTTCCTCCTTAATTCATATTCTACAAATGCAAAATGCCACGTTTAGACTGGTGGAGTGCATAGAACATATTAGTATTTTTTTTGTTTTACTTGACTGTACTTGGTACTACACTTAAAGTGCACAATCCTGATTTGCACCAGTATTTTAAAAGGTTTTAGAAATGTGTTTGTTCGGTGAATGTTTTAACTACCTGTAGTATGAAAAAAAATATCTATATGGATTAGTAAAGGATCAACCAATACTAAATAAAATGTCTGTCAAATTCTGAATTGTGCGACTTATTTGAGGTTCTGCCATAAGTGTCTTTCGAAACTAATGCCATGAACTGAATATTTTACCTGTTGATCTTTGTTCTTGCTTTGTTCCCTGTGCAGCTTTAAAGTTCACAGATAAGCACGAGTGGGTGCGAGTAGAAGGTAACATTGGCACGGTCGGTATCAGCAATTATGCTCAGGTAAGACTTTGTCTTTGTCTGTTCACTAATCATTCTTTCATGATTTGGTCTGACCTGTAACACTCAAATACAAAATGAGGATACTCTCAAGCCGCTCCAATAGGTCAAAAATCAAATGGACATGCCATCTTCCTAATGTCCCTCACTAGGCTGGACCCCTTTAAGGAACACGTACAACACTATATGGGGGGGGGGGGGGGGGGGGGGCTTGTCTGAAAGTAAAGCAGTCACACTACATACATAAGTCCTTTTTTGTTATATTTTTACACAATGCAACACTTTTTTTTTATTTTAAAAAAAGTTTCTGTACCTTCTGGAATGGATTAATTACATGTCATTTAAATTCAATGGGAATATTGATTTTAAATGTGTTGAGTTCTAAATTTAGTTACAGAACGAATTAAAGTCATAACTCAAGGTATTATTGCACAAAAAGTTAGGCTCACAGTTTACTTGTCTCTATAGCGACATTACGGTTGGAAGCTTTTCTTTCTTTTTTTTTTAAATTGTGGTGAATGACACCCAACCAGTTGCGCCTTAATCTGTATTCAGTTCAATGAAATAAGATGTATGAAATCTCATGTGAGCAAACTCAGAAAACACTTGTGCTGTGACATCCGCAATGCGAGCTTGAGGGCAGTTTGACGTCAATTTCAGTTGACACCAAAGGGTGGTCTAAGGCCAAAATGGCAGCCCTGAGAGATTAAACTAAAAGGAATGGATCAATCTGCATAGTTCTAATTCCATGAACATAATTTTGATCAGATTACAATGTTTAGACCAAGGGGGGTGCAGACAATATATTCTTGTTCCCCTTTCACACACCCAAACTAATCTTCTAGAGCAGGGGTGCTCAAACATTTTGGATCGAAGATCTACTTTTCGATCAACTAACCTCCCGGGATCTATCTTTACCGGCGCGCGCGCGCGCGCACACACCCACGCACACACGCACAAGCACACACGCACGCCTTGATGAGAAACGGCCTGAAACTGAGGCAAGCGACGCACTTTTGCAGCCTGTTAACTATCGTAGCTCACATGTAACGTTTTAAAGTGCTTCCCAGGGCCCTCCTAGATTCTTATTCTTTGCTCATGCCCTCGGTGAATTGTACACGAAGCAAACTCTGAATGAGAATAATGACGATAAAAGATAGAGTGCAACAGTTCTGATCACAAGCTGCAATTGCAGACTGCTGAGAGCTAACAACTTCCGGTGACGTAATCACGCGTCGGCGTAAATTCAATATTTACCTGCTTTATTTTATTTTTAAATATTTTTGGGGTGAAAATGAGACTGATTAGATGATTAGGGTGCAGTGTACATTAACACAAAATGTATTATTAACATGTACAAAGACACAATTTTTTTTTCTTCTCCTCGACACTCCTCGGATCTACTTGGGACCTGTCTTAGATCTACCGGTAGATCAGGATCTACCTAATGAGCATCCCTGTTCTAGAGACATCTAATAATCATGCCTTTACCAACAAAAAAAAAAAAAAAGGTCATTGGGCTGAAATCAGGCTTCATCATTGGTATTCAAATACAGCATTCATTTAAAGGAGAGACGATGGCAGAGGGTGAGGGCTACTTGAGCAGCTGCTTGAAGGTTACGTAGGCAGTCGTGACAGAACTTAGAGTGGGTAAGATATCCTTTATTCGTCCCACACTGGGGAAATTTACAGCCTCCAGCAGCAAGAATGTATGTAGAAAGAAGAAAGGAGAAAGAGAAAAAAAAACAACAAACATCTTTCAATTAAATTAAATATGAACACAATGGATAAATCACTGGTTTATAAATGGTTGTTGAAGGAGGTACGCTGAACTGGATATCTTTTGAAACTCTCCTTCCTCAAGACTAAGTGATGTCATTCACAGCGAGTTTAAGACGCGCCACATAGTCACAGCAGTAACAGTTCACGTGGTGAATAAGAATTATTTGTTTTTATTCACGTGTTCACAAATTGAGATTACCAATGTCAACCAACATTATGGACCAAATGTCAGGCTCGGCTTTATTCCTTTTTTTGTACAGTGAGCCGTTGTTTATCATTTGGGAAATGTTCCAGACCAGGTCACAACAGCGAAAAATCCACATTCCACGGTATTTCAAATTGCCAGTGAATAGACACAAACATTCACAAATGAATTATGATTCAGTCACTGGTTTGGTCATTAACAGCATTTCAAATAATGGGCAAACGGTTTAAAAAAAAAATACAAAAAACGGTAGCATTCTTTTTCATTCCATTTCATTCTGTCTTGACTGTTTTTTAAAAAAATAAAATACTGTATTATGAGAGCTATTTTTCTATATTAAATTACACAATTGAACAGTTGTAGTTTGGGGGGAAAGCTGGAACAGATTAAATGAATTTCCATTCATTTAAATTCATTTACTGTATTGGCTATTTATTTTTTAGGAAGCTTTAGGCGATGTGGTGTACTGCGGACTCCCCGAAGTGGGCCAAAGCCTTGAGCAAATGGGTACGCCCGGCCCACACTTTACAGTTCTGCAGAAGTGTGCCGTGAGATAAGGCGTGTGTGACATTACCTGCGTTGCAGAGGAGTTTGGTGCCTTGGAAAGCGTGAAGGCCGCAAGTGAGCTTTACTCACCGCTGACAGGTGAAGTGAAGGAAATTAACACTGCGCTGGCCGACAATCCTGCTATGGTGAATAAAGCCTGCTATACAGACGGTGAGCCCCAAGAGCATGCGTGGCAGAAAACATGTACACTCGTTCCTCGAGCTTGACTTCTCCCTTTGCAGGTTGGCTCATCAAGATGACCATCGAAAGGCCGGAAGAGCTGCAAGGCCTCATGGATCAAGATGCATATGATAATTTTATCAAATCGCTGGAATAATAAATCTTTCAACTCGCTGTGCTACTTTTGTACTTCAGTAACAACTCGCAACAACCCTCATTCTCTGTAGTATTTATTTTCATACCGAAACAGTGCTATAATAATAATTTTTTGTCTGTCAATAGCGTCTGTTTCGAATATATAGATTGATTGAGTTAGTAAAACCACATAAGGGCTTTTAGAATGTTGGGTCTAGTTTGTTGGGTGCTCTTGAATGCACAGAGGAGATGGAAAACTAGACAGTGATCGTAAGCGCTGTCACCTTCATGAAATAAAATGTCATTTTTGTTTGAGAAGAAATGCCCGCAGGTGTTCCAAGTTTATTTTCACATACAGTATTCAAACACGATTTGAACAATTGGAACAGTGAAACTGTTGCAAAAGCAAATATGCAATCGGTTAAAACAAACAAACAAACAAACGTGTTTTTGCTGATGAAGGTGTTGGTGTGTGCACTTGACTCAGGTGCTTCTTGTTCCTACAGTCCATGCACCTTGACCCTTCCCCCTTAGGTCCAGATAGGAATAGAGAACAGAGGCCACTTGATTAATGATTAATGAGGCAGGGCTTTTAAAATCACTGAATGAATGACATGATGACCGATAGTTCTTGCACATTCTGGTGTTCAAAGGGAAGACCGCAACTTTATATCGTTTTTATCAACATGCCACTGGTGTTGGCTTTTAAAATTGCAGGTCTTGGTTTTAAGACAAACTGAATAATAAGCACAGTTGCAACGATTCATCGACAAATTACTTTGTTTTATTTAACAGAATTGTCCAAATCCTCAGAATATCAGCTCCTCAACAGCACATCTCCAAATTTCTGTTGCCTCCGTGTGTGTGTGTGTGTGTCAAATAAACTAGCAAGTTTTTTGCCAAATTTCTAAATTATGTTCAAACCAAGAACTGAATCCCCAATATATATTTTTTAATTTGATTGATCGTGTACAGGACTGCTAATCCTAAAATAATCAATTGATTTATCAATCATTTAAATAATTGTTAGTTCCAGCCCCAATAATATATGTAGCCTATGGAATTTTGGAACGGGTATTTGCATTTGTCCCATGTTAGTAGCGTGACTGAGCTCTGCGAAAGGCTGCATTTTCATAGGCAAATATAGTGGTGTCTTGAGATATGAGTTTGACCATGTTAACACGCAATCTCATCATTTTTGCCTTTAATTCCTTCCAGCCCCCCAAATTGTTTGCAATGTGAAAATTAGCACTCTATATTATACAACATAACAAACAATAATCATTAAATAGACAATTAAACAGAAGTAAAAAGGATTCTGTGATTCTGCCTTCTATTATCAACCATAAGTAGTGGACCGTTCACATTACTGACAGCAAAACGACTTCAATGTGGAACGTAATAATTGCCATACCTTAAATTCCGCGTTTTAACCAACGAAAGGGTCAGTGTGTGTAGCACATTACACTACGTTGTATTTCGTTTGTAGTCGGACTCTTTGAATTTGTACTCAAAATCACGTATTTTGAGTACAAAAAAGTACACGTATCCAAACAACTGTATATCTGGACGCTGTATATACTCTTTGACGAGACTACTGCTCGGTGATTGGCTGTTTGACGCCTATCCCACAATCCACCACAATTCTTCTTCCTTTTTCCTTTCGGCCATTTTCCTCCCTCGTAGGTATGAAAATATCCTCTGCTAGTTTTTCGTAGAATCGTGTTCAATCCGTAACGTAGACAAAGCGTTTCTAAATTTAAATTGTTCCACTGAGTAGTGCGATTTGTCACCTTTGAGATTAGGTATTTATTGACTGGAGAATTTTAGTTGAGGCTTCTCTAAGCGGTTGTTTTCATGGTGATGTCCACTGACAGTAGCGTGTCTGCTACTGTTGCTGCTGACATTATGAAATGAAAGATGTTACCTTGTTCATAAATAAAGGAATGGGTGTGTGAGCGAGTGAACATACACAGGGCTGAAATTCCAGTCCATGTTCACTTGTATAAGTAGTTAACAAAACATGTCGGTCTCCCGTAGATAGCCCGCTAGCTTGGCTAACTTGCTGTCTGTCAGCCATTGCTTGGGGCAGATGCATGGTGTGACAGTACCGGCATTGAAGTTTTCTCATGCCCGTGACTTGTGCTTGCGTTTCAGGGAAGTAGGCAGCCATGGCCCCCAGCCGGAATGGAATGATCCTGAACCCACACTTCCACAAAGACTGGCAGAAAAGAGTCCGCACTTGGTTCAACCAGCCAGCTAGGAAACTCCGCAGGTGAGTGTGTGTTGCCAGCGGGCAAAGACGCTATGATGAGTTGGCATATTTAGGAAGAACATTTTGCGTTTTTCTACTTGGCTTGTCTCAAGTGATTTTCAATGTATGTTACATGGAGAAGATGATATTGATTATTGGCGATGTTGGCACTACAAAGTCTGCAAACCGGAAAATATTGGAATAAAAAAAATACTGCAATGACGGAGGTGTGCGCCGTATTATGTGCCTACAATATACTAAAGAAATCTCATGACTTATTTTTGACATAAAAAAAATAGATGCGGATATTTTGGGATCAGCATTCACATTTTTTTTGTTTGAAGTAATTATTTGCCATTGGAATTGCCATGGTCTGACTGGGTCACTATCAAATTGTGGGCGTCCATATTATTTTTCCTGAAATCCATGTCTAATGCTCACTTGTCCAGCATCAAGTTCTTTTGATCTGTCTGTCATGTACTTCACCCATTATTTTCCCCACTATAAATTTGCCCTGAATATGTCTCCCAAGAAAACGATACGTGCAAGTAATCGCGCTATCAAGAAAATATGAAAAGTGTCCGCGGATGGAACAGATTAATGTAGTGCTCTGCCACTGACTTCTACAGGCAGTTATAAATTTTGACAATTGTTTCAGATTTTTGCTGTCCATGACAGGACTTGGTCTCTGTCCTCTGAAAATAATGGAGAACACTGTCCACGGCGAATGTTAATGGACTGTAAACGCAGGTCTTTATGGTTTGTGAAAGTTTAACCGAGAGTTGTCTTTTGTCAGGCAAAAGACTCGCCAGGCTAAGGCCCGTCGCATCGCTCCCCGTCCTGTCGCTGGGCCACTGAGGCCACAAGTCAGATGCCCCACCATCAGATACCACACTAGGGTCCGTGCTGGACGTGGTTTCACCCTGGAGGAGCTCAAGGTAATCCGGACGTTTCTTCAGACGTTATGCTTCAGATAACCAGTTTATAATGAGTCTAAAATATCTAACAGAAGCACACGATCTGCAATAATGTCCAATGGATCAGTTTTGCTTGACAAAATATTTGGAACTGTCCTTGGTAATTCCTGTTACGTTATTTCCTGTACCATGCTAATAGTAGACTACGATATTCAATTAAATGGAGTGACAGAAATTACCGTTTTTAAAAAGTAACTATAACAAAAAAATTGAAACATCAGTTTCGCACTATAAGCATGTATGATAGATAGCGTGCACCACTAATCCTAAGCAATTGTGTAGCACTCTTATTCACGGAACAATACATAAAATGCCACAGCTGGGACTTGTTCCAAAAACAATTTTATTTGAATTCTAAGGGTAGAAGTTTTATGGGTTCATTATGGACACCAACCCATTTTAACTGTCATATAAATATAAAGTGCAGCAAAATTATTTAAAAAAAAACTTTTTAAGCAAATGATCTGCATTTGAATCTCAATCTATCATTAAACAGTCAGATGACGACAATCTCCGGAATCTCTGTATTTTCTTGATGAATGCATTGAACCCTTTTTTCTGATGACTGTTTCTGTAAAAAAAAAAAAAACAAGATAAACCCTCACCCCCGGTTAAGGTGGCAACCCAACTGACAGATCTGAAGCATTCTTACTGAGACAATGCTCCACCTTGTAGGCTGCTGGCATCCACAAAAAGACAGCCCGCACCATCGGAATCTCTGTAGATCCCCGCCGCCGCAACAGGTCCACAGAATCTCTTCAGGCCAACGTGCAGCGCCTCAAACAGTACCGCTCTAAGCTCATCCTGTTCCCCAGGAAGGCTTCTGCTCCTAAGAAGGGAGACAGCACTGTAAGTTCCTCAAGAGGCATGAAGGGTTCCGTAGCGTTTGTTTTGCCAACGCCAATGTCCAGTATTTGCTGATTTTATTTTTATGTATTTTTTTGCAAAGATCTATAAGTATCTTTAAAAAAAAGGACACTGAAATGTGTATGTTAAAATACAACACTTGCTGTATAATGAGTAACCAAAATTGGGTGTCGGTACTTAATTCAGATGGCCGTAACAGGCTGTCATACTTAGATGGTATTTGAAGTCTGTTTTATTTTACAGCCAATATTTTAAAGTTGTGCATAGGTCGAGGGATGTTATTGTCTTCGTGTTGTAGTAACACTCTTGTGTGTTCAGGAGGAGGAACTGAAGATGGCCACCCAGCTCAAGGGACCAGTGATGCCCATCAAAACTGTGAGTGAACACTGTTCAAAGGCAATATACTCAAATTAGAATGGGGAAAGTCTGTTTAGGCTTCATTTGCAGTGGCACAGTCAGATGATGACAATTTCTCCGGAATCTCTGTATTTCATTGATGATACTTTTGAACCCCTTTTTCTGATGACTACATTTCTCCAAAAACAAACAAATACATGAGCAGCATAGTTGTGCAGGTGTTGATGGGTTTTTTTGTTCTTTCAGGTGCACAAGAAGGAGAAGGCCCGGATTATCTCTGAAGATGAGAAGAACTTCAAGGCTTTCGCCAGCCTGCGCATGGCCCGCGCTCACGCACGTCTCTTCGGTATCCGTGCCAAAAGAGCCAAAGAGGCTGCTGAGCAGGATGTGGAGAAGAAAAAGTAATAGTTGTTACTTCGGAACTTTGCAGAATAAAGTGTTAAAAAAGATTAACCCGAGACTGTCGTGATTGAGGGTCTTACCCGATGCCAGATATTTTCCAACCATATCATTGAAGACAGCACTGTACTCTCTCACTAAATGGTTGGTTTCACTGCATCAGTGCAAATGTATGCGGACTGGACAAGAGTGCCCCAAAACTTCGAAATTTGGAAGAAAACAACAAATAGAAAAGTGGCGAAGATTGCATGACTGTCTGTGTCCTATGTGTTGTGTGTGTTATTTTTATTTTGACTTCAAAATGGCTCTGCGAGAGTGGCTGCCTTTCCAGCAGCTCCCATCTTTTGTTGTTCTCTTTCTTCCTTTCATAACTTTGCTGCTGTGAATTGGGAATTTCAACATTGCGAGACTACTAAAGGTTTTCTTGTCTTAAAAAATGACAACCAAAGTGGAGTTTCTAATAGTCTCGAAAAAAAGGTGCATAAATTGCAACACTTGTTAGATGTCAGTAGATGGCGCAAGAGTCACAGTGGTCGTTACTTCGAGAGGCGCTTGGTATGACTTGCACAGAAACTTGAAAGGACCTGGGAAGTGTCAGGACACTACCAAAAAAAGGTAGATCAGCATTTGGCACAATCTTGTAGAAAATGTCAAAAGTTGTGTGTGCAGGGGCTTGTTTTTTGGTAATTCAGCATTACATTCACAATCAAACGAGACACTGACCAAGAGTCTTCTCAAATGGGGCCTAATTTAAGATGGTTGTCCCTCATACTCGATAGATATACCTTTCTTGACACTGTCAATTGCAAGATTAGCATCTGTAGGCAGGACTTTTGCTCATGCAGGTGTACATAAAAGTAATGCACGTGAGATCCCCGGGGCTCATCTGTTGACTGCAATTGTTCAGTCACGGTTAACCTGTGTAGACATTAGAATTCCTTGTATCATGCGCAGCCATTGAGGCTGCTTAAGTGATGTCATATTTGATTTGACCTCATCGCGGATGTCTCAAAAAATAGCATTTGTAGAATACTATTTTTTGAGACATCAAAAACTATTATAATCTTTGAAAGACATAATAGGCAATATGATGGCTGACGGTAAGAATGCTGCTGACCATGTCCTGGTGAAAACCAATGCTGGTCATGTACTACTGTTATTTACATCTTGGTTAGCGCAGTGTTTATCCTATTTTGTGAAACATTGGCGTCAATTAAGTCCTTTAATTACTTGCAAACGTTCATGTTTCTATATCTAACCTTTGAGCCCTGAGGGGCCACTGCAGGGGGATGCCACTCAAACGCAACATTAGACACACGAGATTGCTCGAGTGACAACAAGGATGTGAACCTGCCGCAAGGGTGCATGTGTGCGTGCAAGGGTGCATGTGTGCGTCGATAAACCATGTGTAAGAGCAGAGAACATCCTTTGAGGGGGCTCAGATGGTCCTTATTTTTGCTGGGCTCAGGTGTGTGCCTACAAGCACATGCTTCATTCATAGATTAGGCAGGGATGGAAGCTGTGTGTGTGTGCCGGGGTTACAATCGTTTGGGATTTTTCTTGATCGTTTTTATTTTGTTGTGCTTATTTTTTGTTGTTTTCAAAATCATCCTTCTATTTTCTGATCTGATTTATCCTCACAAGGGTCGCGGGCGTACAAGAACCTATCCCAGCTGTCTTCGGGCAGTAGGTGGGGTACTTCCTGAATGTGTTGCCAGCCAATCGCAGGGCACACACGAATAATCATGTGCGCTAAAAAATCACAGGCAAATTATTTTGCACTTTGTGGTTATGATTTCTAAAATGACAAAACTTAAGTGTTAATTTAATGAAAAATTGTCGCAATAGTGTGAGGATAAAATTTTTTAAAAAGCCTCCTGAAGCAGCGTGCTTTTATTTGACTAATTGGCGGAGTGGAGCCAATGGCGCTGCCTGCTGCACTCAAGACGAATCCTTCAAAGTGGAAAAATAAAAGAAAACAAACATGTTGTCAGCACAAGGCCAGCGAAAACAGGATTTGTTTGAAAGTGCTTTCAATTAAGTCTCCACTTTCTCCCGGCATAGCACGTCGGCTTGAGTGACTCATCTCCAAATTTGTGCTTTGGTCTCAATTTGAAGCCACTTTCTCATTTGTCTCTGGTCACCTATAGCCCACCTGGCAACATCTCAAAAAGTGGCATTTTTCTCTCCCATACAGTCTAAAAAAATATTACACAATGCACTCCGATACATTCATAAAACAATACATTTGTGGGTGTATTGCGAAGCATACATAAACACTCTGTGGAAACAATACGTTACGTAACACGTTGCCATTAAATGATAGACGAGCCTGGCAGCGGGTAACGTCATGAATGCTGTGGTGTGGGAGGTCCACGTCTCGTCCACATGGACCTGTTGGCGGAATCTTGAAACAGTAAAGGAAGCCAAGTCATCTAAATGTACATTTTTCTGGGACAGTGGGGATGGCGTTAACGAAGGGTGCTTGAAACAGCCTTAAGAACTGTCTATGTAACCACCACATTTGCAGAAACAGGCACCGCTTGGTCTTAAGAGTCACGGGGGACTCCTAAATTAGAAACTAAAAAGTGAAATTTGGCTCCATTTTTGTTGCTGTTGTGCGTGCAGTTTGCCAGGGTCAATTAAAAAAAAAAGAAATGTCCACCTCTCTTGTATTAAAGTAGATCTGAGAATGTATGAGTGTACTTAATGTTCTGTTCTGCTATGGCATTTCCGGCAGCTTTTGGCTCGCATCACAAGACGAATGTATAAGCAACATGGCCAAGGTTTTATTAGCATATGAGTTAAAATGATTAAGGCTACAGATGAACATTCACATCAAATAAGGATGTGGAGGGCTTGCAATTGTATTTTCGTGGTTTTGGAGAGAGCACGGCATTAATGGCTCTTGTCTTTTTATTTGAGCATTTTGTGTAAATTTGCACAACTTATGTCTTTTACCAAGCATGCAGGCTTGCTTTCAGACTCCAACTCATCGAGTATAAGGGAACAAGCCCAACCTTTCTCTTTCTCTCTCCTTTTCTCTCTCTCTCCCCCTCCCTCCCCCTCCCTCCCCCTCCCTCTCTTTCTGTCCGTTTTTTCCACACGCCCTGGTGACCAATGAGGGAGGCAAATGAAGCTGCTGCTTCACAGAAGATCATTCAAAAGTGGCACACTACAGGAGAGTAAATTAAGAGCGACGAGTGACATGAATGTGTTTCACTAAGGAAATGAGGAGTGTGCATTTTTGAGCTCCTGGACGAATAAGTAAGTAGATGTCTTTCAATATCTATTCCAGAAATATTGTCATATGTTGACAGCAGAACGGGGTATGATGAGGTGTGTGTGTGTGTGTTTTGTTTTTTTTGGACTCACTATGTGTTGTTGCTTGCCAGTTTTGCGGTTAATTACGGATTTTGCAAAGCTTCTCAAAGTCGTTTTTGTGTCACAATTTGGTTCCGGGCACTGTCCTTGGTGCTGCACCAGCAAAAATGTGCATGCAATAAGTATGCAAGTTCTGGTGGCAAATTGTCTGTACTGTACCTGTTGCTACATTATACTTAAAGGGCAGCAAAGACCTGTAGTAACTATATATATGCGTGTGCATGCGTGTGTGTGTGTGTGTGTGTGTGTGTGTGTGTGTGTGTGTGTGTGTGTGTGTATATATATATATATATATATATATATATATATATATATATATATATATATATATATATATATATATATATATATATTTTTTTTTTTTTTCCAAATGAATGCATATAAATGAAGCATGATGAAGCAGTGGTTTGGACTGTTGCCATGGGTCTCAGCTTAGGATCTATCCATGTTATCTCTGCCAGTGTCTCTCCTCTGTGTCAGTCCACAGTGTCAGCTGGAAGTACTTTACGTTCGGATGGATAGACTTGTCTTTTAACCAGTTTAAAGGGTGGCGCTTTGAGATACAAGTGACCTGATATTTTCAGGTACATCTTTAGATAGAAAGGCAATCTTTCTATCTGTAGAGATAGAGATATAGATAGGTAGATGACTCTACTCATCTCAGAATGTAATCCTTGTATCCCTTAAAAGCCCACTTCCAACCATCCCTCATAGGAGGTAAGATAATATGTCCCACAAAAGTCCCTATTGGGACTAAATGTGAATCTCTGGTAAGTTGTCTGTTGTCAGGATCCTTTGCCTAACGGCTTCTTGTTCTCATCCCTCACAGTTAGAGAGCACATCATCTCCTACTAGTTGTTTGCCGCTCGGCTGCTCCTCTCATCTCCGGGCCAGAATGAATGACATTCAGGAGGCCACCTCCCCCGCCACCAGTCTAGGTGGTCCGGCGACCTGCGTCTCCAAAGTCGAGCTGCGGGTGTCTTGTAAAGCTCTACTAGACCGAGACACTCTGAATAAATCAGACCCTTGCGTGATTCTCATGGTACAGACCAACGGACAGTGGACAGAGGTGAGACTCTTTTTTTTTTCTGTGGTTCTTTTTCCTTATTTTTGCATGCTTTGTTCATATCAGCAGTGTGCGGATAGTAAGTCTTCCCTTAGAAAACATAAAATCTCTGAACTCTTTAAATGTTACATTAAGCCCTTGCAGCCCCCCTGCAAAAAAAGTACATTGATATCTCAAGGCACCACTATTTTAAAGCTATGTACTTATTTTTATGTTAAACACAAAAATACTCAATTCAAAAAAAATTCTGGCCCAGCAGCATGTTGGAATAGTTGTTGTTGGAGGATCAGGGTTCGAAACATGGCTCAATCGTTCCTGTGTTCAGTTTGCACATGTCAAAAACATGCATGTTATGTTAATTGAACACTTTAAATTCTCCATTGTTGGTTGTTGTTTCTGTGTGCCTTCGTTCAGGTTCTACCCTGCTCGGCTTTTCCTTCTAAGCGTGATGTTGTGAATAAATGGACTTGTTAACGTACAGCGCGCTCGAGTTGTGCTCTGGCTTGAACGTTTATTTTCTTGGACTGCTCCCAAGCTGATTCGGAGTGTGGGAGGCAAGTCTGTCATTTCCCCTGTTAAGTCTTGGGCAAATGCCAAAAACAATGAGGTTATTCAGTTACAAGTTAATCATTCTTTTACAGTGGCATTAAATGGAAAAAAAACTGTTTAAGGGAAACGGAATCTCATAACTGTAAGTTTAACTCACTGCCAGTAAATGTGGTGGATTTAGATATTATTTTTCAGAGTGCTGAAGGGGGTAAAAAAAACACTTGTCGGGGAGCAATGAGGAAAGATATGGATTTTTCTGGCTGTAATCTGAGAGACACTTGTCAGATGGGATAACTGACCTGAGTTCAGTGTGGCATGAACACAGCAGAATATCTACACTGAACGTATAAAATTCTCCACATTCAAAAGCCAGCTTTTTGTGATATTAAAGTTCAGACCATGACAAATTATTTCCCCCAAAAATGTACCAGCACAAACCCTATTATAACTGTGATGGAGTTGTGTTCAGAATTAACCCGTCACATTCAAAGTCGTGCTAAATGGAAGTCAGCACACACCTGCCGCCATTCAAATGCCGTTCATTAACCCCAAATAAAGTTCAACGGTTCTAGTAGGCTTTTCCTGACATTTTTTTTGTTTTCTGGCGGCATCATGTAGGTTTTCTGCTCATACAGACTGTTGTTTTGAACTGTTCATAATTATTTCCACCTGCCATAGGCCTTAAGTCCATCTTAAGAAAAACAGGCCCATAGTGTGATGTACATCTAATTTTATTTAGTTTTTAATCTCACAAGGCTCGGCATTTGAACAGGGGTGCGTAGATTTTTTTTTACATCCACTGGATCTATCGCCACCACACTTCTTAAACTAGAAACCATTCAGTTTTGCTTTGGTTAATTTCCAGATGAAAGGTTCATTTTGATTCGGTGCCAATCAACAGATGTGCGCATGTAAACAACCTTCGTGTGTCCATGCTCATGAATGTGTTTAAAAAAAAACAAGCAGATGTTGATGCATGTCATATGGTCCAAGGCTGGTTGCTGATCAAACTATTCAGTTAAAACTCTTTCAGAAAAATTGGTTAATGGATACTTTGATTTCCCATGGCATGGACGTGTCTGTAGCGGAGGCTTCTTAACTACAACATCCTATTCTCTGGCACGAGCCATCCACTGTTGCCTAGATTAACTGTCATCAACAAAC
This sequence comes from Hippocampus zosterae, assembly GCF_025434085.1. Taxonomy (NCBI): domain Eukaryota; kingdom Metazoa; phylum Chordata; class Actinopteri; order Syngnathiformes; family Syngnathidae; genus Hippocampus; species Hippocampus zosterae. The sequence goes on along the minus strand of NC_067454.1, from coordinate 16,053,993 downwards.
AGACTCATCAAACTCATCCCAAATCTGTCCATACAGATGGCACAAAATGAGGAGGAGGATGGTGAGGAAAGAAACGATGAAGAGATGTGGTTTTAGCTGCTGTTTCTCATTATAGAAATTTTGATAAAGCTCCACATATTTATGATTTTTTATTTTTATTTTTACTTTATTAGTTATTTACTGAATAACTCACCTGTTTGCTGTTTTTGTGTTCAGGCTACAGCCATGTCTTAAATGAAACTAATGCTTTTTGGCACAGGGGTGCAAAAGAGGATCCAAAAGCATGATTCTCTGGTTGGAAGAAAGTGACAGTAGATTAATTGAAAGCTTTATTTTCGTAGACGGGCGCACATGCACATGCGGACGTTGTATCGGTCTGCGGACGTTATATCGGTCTGTCGTGATGAAGAAGGAGCTGAGCCAAAGGGCGAAGCTCTCAATTTACCGGTCGATCTACGTTCCAACCCTCATCTATGGTCACGAGCTATGGGTCGTGACCGAAAGAACGAGATCCCGGTTACAAGTGGCCGAAATGAGTTTTCTCCGCAGGGTGTCCAGGCTCTCCCTTAGAGATAAGGTGAGAGGCTCGGTCATCCAGGTGGGGCTCAGAGTCGAGCCGCTTCTCCTCCATATCGAGAGGAGCCAGATGAGGTGGCTTGGGCATCTGATTCGGATGCCTCCTGAGCGCCTCCCCGGTGAGGTGTTCCGGTCATGCCCCACCGGGAGGAGACCCAGAGGAAGACCCAGGACACGCTGGAGAGACTATGTCACCCAGCTTGCCTGGGAATGACTCGGGATCCCCCGGGGAGAGCTGGATGAAGTAGCTAGGGAGAGGGAAGTCTGGGCTTCCCTGCTAAAGCTGTTGCCCCCGCGACCCGGCCCCGGATAAGCGGTAGATGATGGATGGATGGCTCACATGCACGCAGCATAAAAAAAATTGGTCACATTTTCATTTTCGCGCCGTGGCAAGTCTGGTTTATGGCGTTTGGAAATTTGGCAGACGCCCTGCACCTGACTGGGCGTTCAGGCATTCCGGCGGCATTTTCTACCACTCGTCCTTGGCGTCAAATTTGATCGTGACAATTGTTGTTGTTATTTTGCAATACAAATGGACTTATCAGTGCTGTAAATGTGGCATTACCTTCAAAGGTGTATCTCTCCAATAAAAGACGATTAGACTCCTGTTATCAAGTGGAACGATTTGATTGGTTTCAATTCAATGCACTCACATCTTTTAAATCAACACCGATTTTAAGATTCAAACAATTTGGATGGGTGGGGCACTGTTGATTGCAGACCTTCACCATGACATTGGTTATCACTCAATGATATACATCATAGATTCCCCTCTTGCATGTGCCTGTATATGTCTCATGCTCTTCTTCAAAAATAAATTGAGGGGGAAAAACCCTATTGCAATGTTGACGTGAAGTGAAAGAATAAAAACATAAAAGATTCCCACCAAAGTTGAATGGGTTCTTCTCTCAATCTGCATAAAAAGGGTAAAATCAGTCATTGGTACTGTAAAGATGTGACTTTGAGTTGCTATGATGAGTAGGGAGATGAACGTTTCTTCATACACACCCCAGGGTAATCATCACAATTCATTTGAAAAGGGCCTCGAGGCACTCCAGGAAAAGCTGTTGTCATTTTTTAAAAATGTATTTATTTTTGGAAACCATGTGATGGTTTTCCTTGAAATATAAACAGAGCGCATCATGATAAACAACTTTTCACGCTCCCATTCACTCCTCTGGGGAATTTGGAGTCTTGGGTTCACCTAGCGTGCATCTTTGGAGAAAATGATCGTTTCATTAGTATACAAAGTTGAGGAACATTGTTGGTGTGTCTCTGTTTTAATGCTAAATATTGACACATAGGGAGAGCAAAAACGTCACAGGATCAGCAGACGGAGCCTCGGAGAGCTCAGCTTTCTTGTCAGGAAGTCAAAGGCAGACACAGACGTGGCCTGTGCGCTCAGATGAAATGTCAGAATCCTCCAATCTTCTGTCATATCTTCCTCTTGACTGAGCGCGATAAGAGATTGGTCCAGCTCAGTAATAGAACATTTGTTTGACTTTGTCTCTTTCTTTTGTGAGAATATAATTGCAAAGTTGTGACCCTTTGGTTCAACCAAAGGCTGTCTCTCCCTTCTGACTTTGATTCGGTCGTGATTGATGAAAATGGAATGTCAGCAGCGTACCAAAGTTGAATTGGGTATATTTTCTCTCAGTTGGACAGGACAGAAGTGATCAAGAGCAACCTGCACCCTGTTTTCGCCAAGGTTTTTTCCTTGGATTACTACTTTGAAGAGGTTCAGAAGTTACGATTCGAAGTGTACGACATCCACGGCACTCACAGCATCGGCACGCGTGACGATGACTTCTTGGGCGGTGTGGAGTGCACGCTCGGTCAGGTACGTGTGATTGGCACACCAATCATCTTCCGCGAGTCGCATGACTCACCGGCGTTTTTTGATGTGCACTTGAGCCAATCATTCTGTGCTTTCTGCAGATTGTGGCCCAAAAGAAGATGGTGAAGCCTCTACTTCTCAAATATGGAAAATATGCTGGCAAATCCACCATCACGGCAAGTCCTTTAAACTTGCATTACTTTGTCAGGAGTTTCTGCTGCAGATATACTCACTCTAATTGGACACTTTTTTTTGACACAAACAGGTCCTAATCAACACAAATTGTAAAATTTGTCCTCATGAACTTTTATTGCATTACTCATGTAAATTTAGAATTTCCCATTGTTTTTCAAGGGTTGAATTGATGATTCATTTTTCGGCTTCCATGATTTTATTTTTACAAACCCTAATTCGGTACACATTTCTTTTGACTCTGACGCAGCTCTGTATATGAGCATTGCATGTTGTTCGCTTGCGGAGGAATTTTTCCCGGTACATCCGCACTTCCTCCCAGGTTTCCGAAAACCTGAACAGTTAACCGAATGGTGGCAAGCTTAAAAGATTCCAATTTGCCTCTGGTGTGAATGTGAGTAAACCCGGGATAGACTCAGACTCCCCCGTGACCCCGAAAAGGAACGTTAGTATTCAAAATCATACATACAGATTCGAATACGGTATATAGATTACAGTTGGCTAAATCTTGTGCGCTAAATGTTCTCGAACCACCATTCTCCACATATATTAGTACATTTGCATTTGTTAAACCTGCATTGGATAGTACCCCCAGCTATTGCAGCTATATGGCAACGGCCCATTGAATGTGTTTTTCAAGGTGTGGACCTCCTCCATCCCTTTCAAAGACTGATACGTTCATAAAGCCGAGTCCTTCAATGCTCTCATGTCTTGTTTTAAATGTCCAGCAAGCCAGTTTTAATTAAAAGTTTCATTAGACTGGTGCTTCACATCCACAGTCTACGACAAGATGGCGTCTAAGGTCGCTCTTTTCAAGAAAAAATTGAGTTATAGTGTGGAAATGGACTGTAACTGATTGACGTGTCCTGCTTGTGATTGACGACCAGTACCGAGTGAATTGGTCCACTGTTGTCATACGTCAAGCTTTATGATTATGATCGATGAAGAGTTTGGGGTGTAATAGTGAAGGTAGTTGTAGGTGCTGGAACAAAGGTAATCAAGTCACAATTCTGCTAAAGACAATTTAAAAAACGTTTTCTATCGGTCTTGTTTGCATTGACATGGCACAATGGTCATTTTTAGCATCACATTTACTTGACAAGTCGAGATCCTGTGTATCTTTTCAAGGAATGCCGACAGTCTTAACTGTGAAATATTATAGAATGAAATCTTATCTCCCGTCAGGTGCATGCGGAGGAAATTTCCGGCAACAATGGCTATGTGGAGCTATCCTTCTGTGCCAAGAAGCTTGATGATAAGGTGAGAGGAGCACACATGGGAAAAAAAAAGAAAAGAAAAAAAAAGATGTTCAACATATAACGTTAGGTACACCTATCATTCAACAATCTAATGTGATTCAGTGGAAGAGCTGTCGCAAAATGTCTGCCGGAATTTAGTTAATATAATGCCTTGAGATAAGAAATTCGTTTATTCGGGGATGGCACAGAATAATTTTTTTCTCCAATAAAATGAATAGAAATGCCACTAATCTGTTACAGCCCCCCCACCACCCCTCCCCCCAAAAAACATACAGTATTGACGTTATTACATTGCGTGTAAATAATTACACAATTTCTGCTACCTCTTTTTACTTCAACTCAAAGAACATTGTGCTGCTCCTTCTGGTGTGAGCGCCCTGTCCACCTGGGGGTAGTACAATAAAGATATAGAGGCGCATTAAGAAGAGTTTCACAAAATGACTGTGAGTTGCATATTAGTCATTTTCCTCGAATGATTAAGAATATATGCCTGTGAGTATTGTTATATTGTGTATTTATATATGTGTACTCTGTGTTTAAACATTCATTGCTGTCAGAGTTAGCACAGATGCTAATCGTTAGCTGGTCCAAGGCGTTTGACATTATGTGCTAGAATTATGCTCAATAGAAGAAATTTAATAATGCCTCAGATTTATATGCTGGTTTTCTGGACAAGCGGACACAATATGTTCAAAATGTTCACAATGAATACATTATTTAAGCACTCAAACATTCACACTCTGGTGGCGGTAAGCTATTTTCTGTAGCCAGGGCTATCCTGAGGTAGACTGACGGAAGCGTGGCTGACAGTATGTGCTCACGGCTCGTTCGACCACCACCAAATATTCACAAGCATCCGTACACCAATAACCCAGTAAGAGTGGGAATTGGACAGTGGATCCTCCGGTTACTGGACGGCCCGCTCGTACCTCTGATCCACGGTTCAGCCAAGGCGAAGCTTTGTGGTTATTTTAAATTCGCATGTAAGGTTTAGTAAATCAATGGGGAGTGGTAATAAACAGCTTGAAGCCTCTTTATGAAGAATTGAGGTTAAAATTTTTGCTCACGAGTCAAAGCAAAACTATTTTCCGAACAAAGGCTCTTATCTCGAAAAACTTTGAAGCCAAGTCACTCGTTTCTTAAGGCACCACTCACTATACTGATCACATCAATGCATTATATCACACCTTATTTCACACCAGAGATGGCTAATGCTGACCTGGGCTGTTCTTCACATTGTAATATTTCTTCTCTCTTTCTCTCGCTCTTTTTTTTTTGTATTTGACTGAGGGAATATTTCAATCAGAAAGGCAGCAGGAGCTTATATCCAATTTAACTGTGGATGCAGTGCTTCATGTTCTCCGGAGGAGTTTCTTGCACTCAACTCGAAGTTCTCAGCAGTACTGGGAAAAAAAAACCTGTACAGTCTGTATTTCATTTTGTGCAATTTATAGCCACTCCTGGGACTGAGCTGACACGTGTATGAGTGCAATGACAGAGAGCCTTGATTAGAAATCCTCAACGAGCGCATCCTCTCATACATGATATTTGAAACTTAATTTCTGCAGGTATTTCTAAGAAATTGTCTGCCTAATGTACCTGATGAAAAAAATAATATTAGGTTTTGAGAGCTGTGAGCTTATCAGCGTGTATACAAATAATAGGCAGCTTCCATGAAAATGTGATGCTAAATATCGACCTCAGACTATATGTTAAGAAGATGTTGTTTTGTGAACACACAGGAAATGTTTTGGGACTCTGGGCCTCGGGGAAGAATGTTTAAAAAGACATAAAATGGCTCTTTATAACCCCTCTTGTCCCAAAAGAATAATTATTCATGCTAACAGTGAACAAAATAGCTTCACAAATTACGTACAACTCTAGATAACAGCAGCAACAACAACAAAAAAGAAGTTAAAAAAGGAATGTTCAATTTCAAAAGAATTATCTCAACCAGGGGTCCACGAATTTTTACCTGTGAGGGAGCCGGAGTCAGTTTTGAACAAAAGGTCTGACTATCGCAGATGTGTCTTCTAAAGCACAATTTTGTATTATCCATTTCAAGCTTCTTTTCAAGAAACACGTGACAAAACTTAAGTTTTAAGGAGGCTGGAATGGATGAATGGCATTTACATTTATTTTGTGGGGATTTAGTGAGGATGAATTCACTCGTATCTCAAGGCATCACCATATATAAATGAGCCTATAAAGATTATGGATATGTTGTTGGGAGAATTATTATTATTATTATTTTATTTTTTTACTTTTTATTCCATCCATTACCATTCAAAATAAATTGTGTGGTGGAACAGGATTAAAATGTCATGCTGTGAAAGAGCTAATAGAAAATGTTTGGAAAATGCAAATGGAAACCCATTTCACATTTTAGCTATACCTCGGTACGAAATGACAAACCCGAAGTGACTTGAATAATCAAGTGTATTATGAGGGATTTTTTTTTGTCCAACACTGGCATAACAACTGATGGTCTGTTGTTTTTAGGCACGTGTTCCTCACTCCAACCTGTTGTCATCAGCACACACACACACACACACACACACACACACGCACACACACACACACACACACACACACACACACCCACACACACACACACACACACACACACACACACGGGAATTAACAATGAAATATCCTTCTTCCACATAATGACTTGTGCTAGTTGATCATTCTTTCAGCTAGTTGTAATTAGCCCAAGATTACATTTGGACTTGTCTGATCTGTCCATGCTGCTGGCGTTGCCACTGGCTGCCCGCTGCCATGACAACAACGACAGGATGCTGCAGCTCCTTATGCTCTTGTCCCTCAGGAGATGTATCAGGCTAATGTGGCGGGAATTGCAGCCATAACTGTCAAATTTGGAGTACAAGACATCATACGCACTCGCACATACGCGTGCGGAGGATGGAAAAAAAGCCAATCACTCAACAGTGGATCTTATCTCCCCACCTTACCCATGTCAATAGGGTTAATCATTTAGGGAGTATTTTCCAAAGTAATGAAACGTAAATTCTCTCAGCAAGGTTTCCGTAGGTATTGTGTGAACCCCACGCCCATGCAAATTTGCCAGCTATAAATTGAGGTGTGTTGACTGGTGACAATGATCTGTGGCTGCTTATGTAATTATCAATGTCCAAGCGTGATGTGGACCCTCGCGTGTTAAAACGCTGACATCGATGATTATTTAGCCTCACTTCCCCAAATGAGGAAGCACATCGCGGCAATGTTTGCGCTGCTTCTCTCTGACCTTTAATCACAGACACAATAACATCTGCCTCTGCAATCAGCGAACATAAATCAACCTCAACAAGCCTTCCTCTGAAATTTGCTTGCAAATGCCATGGAGATGATTGTTGAAATCACCCGTCATTATTTAACCCTTCTTAGTAATGGTGTCTCTGCCGACGCCGCGTGATGAATTTGAGCTCGGGCAATATCAACAGCATCACTGTCAAATTGCATTTTCTGCTCTTCAGAGTCAGAGGGCCGGTCATTTTAGTCCTCTGCTTTCTCTGCTTCTGCAGGACCTTTTCAGCAAGTCTGACCCTTTTTTGGAAATATATCGTATCAACGATGACGAAACGGAGCAGCTTGTTCACAGAACTGAGGTAAAGCTATCATCTTTATGGTTCAGCTGCAGACTCTCCGCTGACAATTACTTTGCTGAATGTCTCGTCTTCCTTCTCAAACAGGTTATAAAGAACAACCTGAATCCTGTTTGGGAGCCTTTCAAAGTGTCTCTCATATCCCTGTGCAGTTGTGATGAAGAGAGGAAGCTTAAGGTAAATGACCCCCCAAAAATATTACGATTTGTTTTTGTGCTTTGGCTCAGCTGGAGTCATAAAAGCGAGAAAATGAGAAATAACTGGTGGGGTACGAAATTTTCATCTGTCCAATGGCCAGAAAATTGCGTTTACTTGCAAACTGTAATATGAGCCAAAACGAAAGCCGTACCAAAAATTCTGCCTTTAGAATGAACCCCACAGATTTTTTTTGGCGGGGGGAGGTGGGGGGCACAGATCGATTGCATGTAAATACATATTCATGGAAGAAGGGCATAAAAACAAATAATCAAATATACAACTTACCATGACAAATTTGCAATGTTGGTCTGTCTTGTACATATTAGAAAATTATGTGATTAATTTCTTGTTTGTACAAAATTGTTGTTTGTGAATTGTTAGTTCACATTTTGAAAATGAAGATGGAGGTCGTCAGTCTTAAGGTCCCACTGGTATGAATGTATTAAGACTAAGGCAATCGAAATAATCAGAATCAGAATCAGAATCATCTTTATTGGCCAAGTATGTAGAACACACAAGGAATTTGTCTCCGGTATCACACAATGCATTAGTATCATCGTAAACAAGGACATGACAAATAGGTATGGAAGGACATTTGTAATGTACCGGTAAGTGAACCGTAGTGTGGTGGTACCACCCAGTGACAACTGTGAGACAATGTGCAAAGTATCAAGCAAAGCTAAAGTGATCAGTGCTAGAATACAATAATTGTCATTAAATTGTGCTTTTGTAACAAATGTGGTGGTCGAGAGAAATAGAACACAAGAGGAAATTGATGAATATGGGGTCCAGCTGACAGAAACAAAAGAAAACCGTGTTGTACGTGTGTCTACAGTGCCTCGTGTGGGACTATGACTCCAGGGGGAAGCACGACTTCATTGGAGAGTTCTATGCTACTTTCAGAGAAATGCAGAAAATCTCCAGTGGAAATAAGGTCAGTGAAGCAGAGGCGCAAGGAGAGACAGTTCTGTCACGTCTTTGTTATAGATTGGCATCTCATTGCTAAAACCTCTCACTGACCAAGCAACTGCCTCAATAAGTGGTGAAAACATCGTGCCTTGCCTGATGACTTTTTTTTGGGGTGGGGCTGGGGGGTTTTATTTCAGGTGACGTGGGATTGCGTGAATCCCAAGTACAAACAGAAGAAAAGGAACTATAAAAACTCAGGCGTTGTCATCTTAAATGATGTCAAGGTAGGATTCCTGCTTCACCTTACCCTGACCAGCCTCACTATGAGACAAACCTGCTTTCCTACTCAATTTAATACATTAATCAAATCTGACCCAAAAATGTAATGCGATTTGATGTTTACTAACAGAAGTTGGTGGTCATGAATTTGCTCGGCCAAAATAATTAACGCAACTGTGGGTAAAAGTAACCCAATCTGCTCAAAATCTGAAGCGTGTGTGAGCGAGTTTGGAAAACAAGCCAGTATTTTTTACTGTGTGAGGTGATTGGACGAGCATGCATTTCTCATTGCACTTCAAATGTCAATAAAGTTAACTTTTTTTTTTTAAACAAAACTACCAAATTCAATATGACGGTGTTTGCCTTCGACCAATTGTTATAAACAGATGGCGTGCACCCACTCGAACATCACCACTGGTTTTTGTTTATTTTTATTTTTTTCCACCCGCAGCTCCACAGAGTTTACTCCTTCTTGGATTATATCATGGGCGGATGCCAAATTCACTTTACGGTAATTAATGAATTTTTTTTTCACCTCTCTATCGCTGCGATTTGAAATGCTTGCATTGCGTGAACTCACTATAGGCTTGCATCAGACGGAATGGGATTTGTTTAAAGTCAGAATTGTTCAACTTTTTTCCACACCCTGGCACGTGTTTTCCATCCCTGTGCACAGTTCCACTTGTTATTGTAGGCAGCATCACGGATTCCACAGAGCCTCCTTCAACTCGTGCCCTTGGCGGGCCCCGTCTTTTGCGCCTTTTCTATCATCAGTCGGACTCCTGAAGCAATGAATATTAATGCTCAACACCGCCGCGTTACATAAAGTTTGTCAGAATCCAAACGGAGGGGGATTTGTGCTCAACCTGTGTGGGTGTCTAAAAAGCAACAATTTGGCGCAGATCGTATAATTTATTCTGCATATTTATGGATCCCTGACACCAGCTGACATGATCGTTTCTCGAGATGAACGATTGCGTTGTTGACCCCTGTGTTTTACAAAGGGCGCTATTCTCTTTCTCGCCAGGTGGCCATTGACTTCACAGCTTCCAACGGAGACCCCAGGAACAGCTGCTCTTTGCACTACATCAACCCCTACCAGCCGAACGAGTACCTGAAGGCTCTGATAGCCGTGGGCGAGATCTGCCAGGACTATGACAGGTTTGTCACCGTTTTGTCGCGCTGGAAACACAGATTCCAGGCCACGTGTGCTTTTCTGAGCACCATTTTGGCGCATGACCTGATCCAATTCTATGTAAGTAAAAATTATTTTACTTACAATGTATAGTTGTTCGTCTACTTCATCTATGCCAGCGACGTATTGTGACAAGCACGATGATTAAACGCTCATCCGCTTGTTGAATGAAGGTACAATGAACGTATCTATTTAAATAATAGCTTTGTGTGTAACCGAGCAGTCACAGATTTCACCCTAAGTGTATTTGTGAGTGAACTGAGACAAGATAATCACAAGTTAAATGGAGACTTATTTTCATTTGTTTTGCCTCAGCCCGAACATGATTTGAAAAAGCCGCATGCTGACAGTGTTCGAAAATGTTTTGCCCAAAGTGCCACATATTTTATGTACTGTCATACTAGATTCTTTCAAAGTCATCGTTATACAAAAAAAATAATATGTCTGAATAGCTTGTAATGTGACATTAGGATGGATTTTTTTTTTCTTTTCACCAATAGGGCAGAATTCTGAAGTTAATTCATAGTTTTAAAGAGAACAATTTAAAAACAACAGATTACAACAATTACCGGTAGTGTCTCTCTGCGCAGCCTGCTACCAAATGCAACAGGTGTTTGGGGACTACTAATACAATGCACAGTTTTTATAATATCATTAGGCAAACACAAGCAATTTCCAGGTGCCCCCAAATTTCTCAAACTGATTGTTGCCGTTTTCTTCTTAACACAGGTGCTTAGAAATGCATGGAAATGCTTACTCTATCTTGATGATTTCGACTCCTCCCCTCTTTTCTCATGCAAAGGACAACTACATAGCCTTACTGTACATGTCGCAGACTTCAGACACATAGCCAAAGAAACTTGTTGGCAAGCATGTGATGAAGAAAATAGTCACAACCAAATGGTGCTTTGCTGCTGACCAATGGCTTGTGTGTCTCGCTCCACCGTTTTGGTCCCATGGAATGGTTCGCCCGTTTGCTGATAATACAGCACCATTGATTATTTTTGCTGTTTTCTAATTAATGTGTTTTTTGTTGGAGGGGTACAAAGTTTGTTTGGTCCTTTTCTGGTGTGGTTTTGTGAAGCTACCTAATCTGCGAACCAGTTGAGTCACGAATGTCGTTACAATATTCCGGACACGCTGCTTGTAGTACCTGATCATGTGTTTCCATTCGGATCGAGAAAATATATGAGATATTGACCTTTAGATCAGCCATTGGCATTTTAATCCCGTTTTATTAGTCCTTGCTTTGAAATCATTTCACTGACATTTCATGCTTCATTCCTGCATGACTGGTGTATTGAGGCAACAGTTGTATCTCTTTTCCGATCTTAATTCTTATTAGATAATTATTGTCCTACAAACACGTTATATTTATGATAGGGGGCATGTCAGATCAATAAACTATGATTGTTAAATATATAAAATCAGTGAAGGGTTGCCATAGTGAAGTGCAGCTAAGCAGTGCAGGCAATGTTAAGTGCAAATTAAGTACATTCATTCCGTTAGGAGTCATTGAAAATGGGATGTTTTAATTCCCACCAGCTGAATGGAATAACATTCAACCTGATGAAAGTGCTCAGCTATTTTATAAACACTTGAAACATGGCTCCAATTGCAGGTTCAGCTTTTTGGCTCAAATGTGGAGCAATGACGCCTTACAGTGAAGAACAGCTTCAGATGCAATTGGACTTTGTAATCCAAAATAATATTCGCTCTGTGATTGCCATTGGCATTTGGATTTTTATTGTCCTTTTGTGACTTCAACTACAGTGCAGACAATCTATTTCATTTTTGGAATGTCAGCCAGATCGATGCTTTAGCCAATGTTTTCCTGAGCTGTATGTAATTTTAACATTATGTTTGTAGCAGGAAAAAAAACACTATCCATTCCAGACACTGCACAATTTACAATATGTTCATATTTATCTTTTTCCCATAGATATTCACTTATAGAGAGAAAAAACATCTATTCTGTCCTTGTAGCAAAACACCAAACAGCCAGGGGGACAGACAACTGTGCTAATAAATAACCAAGGGGATTTTCAGGAGATCGACGGGGAAGGAAGGTCAGGGGCATACAGGAGCTCAATCGATGAAAAAGTGTTGGAACTTCTTGAATGGGTGTGCAGTAAACAATGTGGCAATGAATTAAAAAAAAAGAGATTTCACGAGTTGAATTAATAAAAAAAATCAAACTCATTGATTGTACAGATTCATTGAAAAGTTGGAAAATGCATTTCAGAAGACCAATTCCTACCTAATTTCTACACTAACCTTAATATAATGTGAGGGATGACTATCAAGCAATGTTCCTGTTAATTTTTCATGCATCTGAGCATTCACACAAATTTTCTTGAGCATTCCTTGGACCACGGTGGGCAACATCAGCCATGCACACGGCGGCCAAACCAGTATCACAAATTCTGTGATCATAACAAGTTGTGTGATGTGGTCTGTGAGGAAAAAATTCAAATCATCTTAATATCAAAATTTTAGATTTATGACAAGATTAAAATATTTAAAACGTTTTTTAAAACTTTTATTTTAGCACATAGGTTATTTTAAGCATACCGGTAATTAAATAAGTCAATCTGTGTAACTACGGTCCCACATTGTCCACTCATAAATAATGGAAAACGCGCCATTTAATAAAACACAAATTCCTTGTCACCTGACCTTTAAAACGCATGAAAGAGCCTCATTCAAGGGGTTCGTAAACTATGCCCATGTTTGGACTGCCTGAATGGAGCTGTTTGTGAGTCACCTACGGTGTCTCGTCAGTGGTGAATGTGAGTGTACCTGTGTCAAAGTATACTTCCAACTCGAGTTGAACTACTGAGTGCGCACCCTCGGTCGCACTAATGAGACTGTCATGGAAGTTTGGAATAGTCCTGTTTGTAAATGACCCTGGGGTGGACATGAAGGAATGAGTTTAGAAATGTAGTGCGTTCATGGTGAGCGCCAACGTCACTGTGTGTGCTGAGAGGGTGAGAGAAGTGCTCAATTGCTCACGCGCGCAGCTTAGAGGGAACAATACGTTACTCGCCAAGAAGTTGAATATCTTCTGCAGTTGTTTGTTTACATTCAACCTTCAGCTTCTGGCGCTGCAGCCAATGCGAGTGACATCATGCACACTGTGATTGCGAGATTACAATTTCAGCATCTCGGTGCTTTCCTAATGGTCGGTGGAGACTTCAATCGTGTTCCTCTCCTATCTTCTAACGACTTCAGACAACATGTATGTCTTTGAACTAGGGGGAATAAAACGGGACTTGTTGGATGCCAATATGAAGGCAGATATTTGAATTGAATATTTTCATTTTTATGACGATTTTGTGAATGTTCTAAATTTTATCATGTTGTGTTTGAGTAACTGACAGTGTAGTGGTACACTCGTCTGACTTGTGTGCGGGGCAGCGCGGGATTGGTTCACACTCAGTGGCGGCGTCAATGCTTGTTTGCCTCTATATGTGCCCTGCGAATGGCTGGTGATCAGTTCAGGCTTCTAAACCCCCCCCCCCCCCCCCCACCCCCCATGACATGACTTTGTGTTTGAGGTTTTATGTTCGAACTTTATCATGTAACACTTTGTTACAGCTGCTCATAAAAAAGTGCTCAAAAAATAAAGCAGGGTTGAGAATTAAACATTCCATATTGCATTCTAATTTCAGGAAATTTGGGGATTCCGTAGCTACAAACTTTACTCATCAAAATTACAGAAACACAAAATCAAGAAATATTTCTTCTGACTTGAGATTAATTAGCACAAACCGTTTTCATGATTGACGATATATTTATTTCTAATTTACTGAGATGCATTCACATGTTGGGAGAAAGATGAATTTGACTCCATGATTTTCATATCCCTGTCCAAAGAGAGTAATATTGGGGGTTTCTAACCTTCACGCCAGAAGGTTTTGTTGCGACAACATATGGAAATGGTACAGTATGTTCCGGTCCGTATGCTGTGCTATTTATCTGTTTTGCATGTAGCGCACCGATGTGGCTCCATGTGCTTCCTCTTGTGGATAACCGTGTGATGAGGTCTTTTCATTGCATCTGTTTCAACTAGCATCATCTGCTTTGCTGGCGTAGGCTCATTCCCCTGAACCACACACACACTCGCACACACACACATCACATGCAGTACTGTACAATCATGAGTAACACAACCGCATCAGGAGTTGTGAATCATGGAAGAAGCATACTTTAGTTAACATGTTTGAGCTCCATGTTGAATGGAAAGATGTTGGATGCATATCCAACTCATAGCAAACACACAATATGTTAGTTACTAGGTACTTGCCGATTAATGGGAACGGATTCGTCACACGGCCTGTTTTAGAGCCAGACCTCCATCAACTCTTGAAACTAAGCCAGATGAGGATTAAGACTGAATCTTGATTTATGCAGATCCTCCTATTGAATGTCAGGGGAGGAATGTCTGGCTAATTATAGCATCCCGGAGATAACGCAGGAGAGAGTGAATGAACACTTGTCATTTAGTTTATCTGCGTGTGTGTTTACATGGAAACAGAAGAGCATTTGACATGCGAACAGATCTTGGAGTGAAGAGTGTAGGCAGCCCTTCCCTGCAAAATTGAAATAGTGAGGTACAAAATGTGGGAAAACAAACCTTTTAGCCTTTCAGTGAATAGAGGTGATGTGGGTTTTTAGAGTCCTTGCAGAGGAGTGCGTGATGGAGCTTACATGACAAGCTTTTGTCTGTGTGGGCAGATGCTCATTTACTTTGCTGAGAGAGCCATTATGCTCCACGTGCTGACAACGTGGGATAAAAAAAAAAGGACCACCGCGCCACACCGCAAAACCCAATACGATATAATAGATGTGATTTGTTTGTTCGTATACAACAGATATAGATAGAAGTTGAAGGTTAATGTGGGCAATGACATCACGCGGCTTGAAAATGAATGCTATTTTGCGCATCATCTTTTTTGCAAGCGTGTGCTCACATTTGGATGAACATTTTCTGTACCGACGAGGAACAGGCTTCACGGCTTGACTCACTTGTCCCCACCATCCCTCAGCATTTCTTTCAGCGGCGTTGTTATCAGTTGCTTTAAAGGGTGGAATGATGAAAACGAGCCAGGCATATTGATCATTTTCTTCTCGTGGGAGTAAAATACTATAGGGGTACTGCGGATCGGGTTGGGAAAGTTCATTTGCTATGCTAACTAGGTCACACTGAATTGAATTTGAATGATTGTGTCCAGTTGAATATAAAAAAAATGAACTTGTTGAAAATACTGTCATGTTCCTTTTGTTTCAGCAAGTTTCAAACGCCAATGTCATGAGTAAGAACTTGTGGCTTGAATACTCTTTTTAAAACAAAAGCAGGACTCTAGTCTTGGAAGGGTTCTGGTTCATTACAACACATTTTGACTGAAAATGAGGGAATTAAATTGTCATTAGGCCTACATAAAATGCTCCAAATTTGACTGAGTTACTACTACAAACGGTTGTTTTTGAGATGGGTTCATTTTTTTTAGATTGAGTGATCCTAACTATTTTACAGGTTTTAATTGTGTTAACTTGCCTCTTTTCAAGAAGGAGTACTGTTAAGATTTTAAAGTGTCCTGTATGTTTTTACAGAGTACTGTAGTACTAGATCTCCAATCACCACGAGTAAGCAAACCCTTCCATGTCATTTGACCAAGGCGGAGTGATTGAGAAAATAGATTAACTGGCTTGAACCATTGATTTTAGCCTTCTTTTCCACAGCCATAGTTACAATGAGTGACGTGTCAATCAAAAATACATGAGGTAAACCGTTTGAAAGGGAGGGAGAAGTCTGGTGGCCGTGATTTGCATTTCAACAGCTAAGTTCGTTGGAAAATAGATAAAGTGGAATTTCAGACATACGGTAGTTTACATAGTCATTGAGGGGATGGCTCATTAATTCAAGAGATTGAAAGGAACGAGTCTGGGTCAGGGGTTGGACAAACAGCATAATGAGCAGAATGATGTAGGCCATTTAATTGTGCGCTCAAAATTGATTGTACATTATAGTACCATATTTTGAATTCACTTTTGGACACTGGATGACTTACGTTTACAATGGAAACTGCTGTTTGTTTGCCTGCGCCAAGACCTTAATTGTATTTGCTGTTTTTACAGCTGGGGAGATAGTTGCTAGCTTTCACCTCCGCCTAGAGCTGATGGTCACGAGCAGACTAACCATTATGTTTTGCAAAATGAATCAAAGACAACCCAACCAAACATTTCATATTACTGTGAGAAAATGTCTTTCACAAACCTGATGATGGTGGTGTCGTACCAAGTCTGCAGAAGTGTGAATAGGTTGCATACGTGCAAGTCTCGAGCAAGTCCCAAGTCACTGTGGGGGAAATAAATAAAGAAATCAAGTTGCCACAAAATTTAAAGCAAGTACAGTCAATTCATTACTTGGTTCATGCAAGTTGTAAATCAACTGGTAAAATCTCGCTCAGTCACAACATATATTGGAGTGATAAAATATTTCTTCACTGATCATAACCCAATAAGTGCATTGTCTCAACAAATTAAACAAACAACACTTATATAAATACTAGCTGGTTTGCCGCCCTCCGGGCGGCTCATCAGCTAGTTCCTGCGGAAGGCTGGTAAGGTGGTGGTTCGCCGCCCTCCGGGCGGCTCATCAGCTAGTTCCTGCGGAAGGCTGGTAAGGTGGGCCTTCGGCCCACAAAAGTGTTGTTGCTTGGTTCAACTTTTTGTTCATCTTCATTGCTTATCGCGAAAATAAAGAGATGTTTAGCTCTACTAAATAACTAACAATTTCATTGCAATGCTTGTGGGTAGACAACATTTTTTCGCTAAGATGCCCGCGCGATCATAGTGAGCCACTGCCTGAGCGGCGCAGTGACGGCGCGCAGCGGCGCGGTGAAGTAGGTACGTTTTGAAAAGGGACAGACGGAAGGACAGACCGCTTGCGGGACGACGCGCAATTATTATATAAATATGTAAATATACATCCAGTTACATTATGTACCATAATGCATGTATTTTTATGAACTAATGTTTGTGTGAGTGTCACATTGTTACTGTAATGATAAATATTGAAATACTGTAGACTCAATGTGGGAGTAAATGCTTAATCATCAGATTTATAAGCTACCGGTACATATTTTTACATATTTTCGTGCCAATCTTTCAGTTCAGTGAAGTTGATGTGCATTATTTTACGGGGGCCCTTCCACATCAAACATGGCAGACACGCTTAAGACCAGAAAAGTACCCCACCTACTGCCCGAAGACAGCTGGGATAGGCTCCAGCAGCCCTGCAACCCTCGTGAGGATAAAGCGGATTAGAAAATGGATACATATAATTTGATTCTGAATAGGTGACAGGCTATTGGTTCCATTCATTGATTGTACTTGTGCGTTTCAGCAACAGAGACACTTCTTATTTTGTTACTATATATAAAATCCTAAATATTATTTGAGTTAAGTATTCTTGTAAACCACAATATGTACAGTGCAGTATATACTGCCAGAGTCTCTGTCGCTAGCAAGCTTTCACAATCGAAAATACATTTCCGGATACACACAGGCATCCAGCCAGCTCGGCGCTGCCAAACCATATCAATACAGTTACTCTGCATTTTGCATTTTAGCCACAGGTAATATGAAATTATACATCTGCATAAGTATAATTTTAAAACACAATACTGTACTGGATCTCACTATACAGTGATCCCTCGCTATTTCGCGTTTAGTTTATTGCGGATTTTTTCAAACATATTCATAAAAATAGAAACAATTCATATACATGGAGTACAGTACTGTATATGTTGCTCTATGTGACTCGTTGTTGTTTTGCAGCTTGTCACGGACTGTTTGTGGACTTTATATATATATATATATATATATATATATATATATATATAAACAACAAACACAACCTGCGAAAGTGTATGCTCAGTGGCAGGGTCCTAACAACAGAGCTGACCCACCAAGACTGGAAACTGAAAGGTGCTGGAAAGGCATATGGGAGAAGGAGGTTGCACATAACAGCAGTGCACAATGGCTGGTAACACTGAGAGACGAGCTCAGCAACCTCCCTGAACAGAACCCATTACCATAACAGTGGCAGACATACAAGAAAGAGTCTCAGATATGAAGAACTGGACAGTACCAGGCCCGGACATGGTCCATACCGACTGGCTAAAGAAACTCACAGAAACTCACAGCAACTCCATGAGCGCCTAGCAGCACAAATGAACTAGCTGCTGAGGGATGGGACTCACCCAGGATGGCTAACCGGAGGGCGAATGATCCTGATCATGAAGGATCCCTCAAAGGGTGCAGTCCCATCCAACTATCGGCCAATAACCTCTCCACAACATGGAAGCCCATGTCAGGCATCATTGCGGCTAAGATAAGTGGACAAATGGATCAATACATGAGCAAAGCACAGAAGGGCATTGGTAGAGATACCAGAGGAGCCTAACATCAGCTCCTGGTTGACAGAACAGTCGCACAAGACTGCAGGTCCCGACGTACCAACCTGTGCACAGCCTGGATTGATTACAAGAAAGCCTATGACTCGATGCCACATACATGGATCGCTGAATGCTTGGAGTTGTATAAGTTGAACAGGACCCTAAGAGCCTTCGTTGCGAACTCGATGAGGATGTGGAAAACCACACTTGAAGCCAATGGCAAGCCACTTACCCAAGTGTCCATCAAATGTGGCATATACCAAGGTGATGCACTCTCCCCACTGCTGTTCTGCATAGGACTGAACCCTCTAAGCCAAGTAATCACCAAGACAGGCTATGGATACCGCCTCAGAAATGGAGCTACAATCAGTCACCTCCTCTACATGGATGACATAAAGCTGTATGCTAAGAGCGAAAGGGACATAGACTCCCTGATCCACACGACCAAGATCTACAGCAGCGACATCGGGATGTCATTCGGGCTTGAGAAATGTAGTCGGATGGTGACTAAGAGAGGAAAGGTAGTCCGCACTGAAGGGGTCTCACTCCCTGAAGGAACAATAGCAGACATTGAGGACAGCTACAAGTACCTCGGTATACCACAAGCCAATGGCAACCTCGAACTGGCAACAAGGAAAGCGGCTACGGCCAAATACCTCCAGCGAGTGAGGCAAGTCCTAAGAAGCCAGCTCAATGGCAAGAATAAGACCCGGGCAATAAACAGCTATGCCCTGCCAGTGATCAGATACCCTGCAGGAATAATAAGGTGGCCAAAGGAAGAGATTCAGACCAAGGACGTTAAGACCCGAAAGCTCCTAACCATGCATGGAGGGTTCCATCCCAAATCCAGCACCCTGAGACTGTACGCAAGCCGAAAGGAAGGAGGCCGGGGACTAGTGAGTGTGAGAGCCACTGTCCAGGATGAAACATCCAAGCTCCATGAATACATCAAGGAGAAGGCTCCAACGGATGACTTACTCAGAGAATGTCTCAGACAATGGAGAATAGAAGATGAGGCGCTGGAAGAGGGACCATCATGGGAGGACAAGCCCCTACACGGGATGTACCACCGGACCATAACTGAAGTGGCTGATCTCAAGAAGTCCTACCAGTGGCTAGACAGGGCTGGCCTGAAGGACAGCACAGAGGCACTCATCCTGGCTGCTCAGGAGCAGGCCCTGAGCACCAGAGCCATTGAGGCCCAGATATACCACACCAGACAAGACCCACGGTGTAGGTTGTGCAAAGAGGCACATGAGACGATCCAACACATAACTACAGGGTGTAAGATGCTGGCAACATCGGACATCTCAGTCCAGAAATGTGCAGTGCTGGGAACAGCAAGGATACTGCGCAGAACCCTCAAGCTTCCTGGCCTCTGGTAGAGGACCCAAGCTGAATGAGGGACGGACACCACCCGAGGGGGGGTGAGACGAGGAATTTTTTACGTATATACATATATGTATATATATTTTTTTACCTGTATATGTTAATTGGGGGCTGCCCGGTAGTCCAGTGGTTAGCACGTCGGCTTCACAGTGCAGAGGTACCGGGTTCGATTCCAGCTCCGGCCTCCCTGTGTGGAGTTTGCATGTTCTCCCCGGGCCTGCGTGGGTTTTCTCCGGGTGCTCCGGTTTCCTCCCACATTCCAAAAATATGCATGGCAGGCTGATTGAACACTCTAAATTGTCCCTAGGTGTGAGTGTGAGTGCAAATGGTTGTTCGTCTCTGTGTGCCCTGCGATTGGCTGGCAACCGATTCAGGGTGTCCCCCGCCTACTGCCCGAAGACAGCTGGAATAGGCTCCAGCACCCCCCGCGACCCTAGTGAGGATCAAGCGGTACGGAAGATGAATGAATGAATGAATGAATGTTAATTGGTCGCTACCTCGCAGATTTTCGTTTATTGCGGGTGGTTTTGGTCCCCATTAACCACGATAAACGAGGGATTACTGTACATCTCTCATTTCCGACCTGCCTGCACTTCTATGATCTGGTTCTCTGCGTGGTTATGACAAATATAGAAGCAGCTGAGAGTCATTTGAGTTTCTCCATGAGGGATTATAATTACTACAATAAATTACAAATTAAAACATTAAATATGCTCACCTCCTTTTATCATTTACTGTCTTCCAGTTAGATCTCAGTCATTAAACTGCACTCATAATTTGCGTCATCAAAAAAGGCTGATTGGTCCACAATCCTTTATATTTTACATATTTGTTTCGCTTAAAGCCGAATGACAAAACTGAGTGCACCAATGGCAGCCACAACCAGTCACATTGAGTATTAGTTGAGACAAGCCTTGGATTCATCACTTCAGTTCATCCGGGTAGACTTAAATCTTCCTCTTGCCCTTCATACCTGGCGGCATGATAATGAGCTGCCAATGTTACATTGTGATCAAAATCATTTCCAGCGTGCACACGAAGGAAAGTAGATAGACTGCGAGCTGGTGTCTCACAAGAGGAGGTTGCAGCAGCTGCCTGCGGGCACCGTGGGAGAAATTTCAAATTGTAATTCAGCCTTTTAGCATTTATGAAATGCAAACAAGCAGGAGGTTTGACCTTGGAAATGTGAACAGATGGATAAACTCTGAATATGTTTGAGATCACCGTCAAAAGTGTGTGCAAATTCCACGATACACTTGTTTGATAGGTTTTCCTATATTTTTTTCTTTCCAGTGACAAAAGATTTTCAGCCTTGGGGTTTGGCGCCAGAATCCCTCCAAATTACGAGGTGAGGTCTTGTCTTCGTCCTTCCGCAGTCAACTGACCTTCACTTCAGGCAACATGCACACACACGCTCTATAATCTGGTTCCTTTTTAAATACGCGGGAACTGCGCATGATGATGATTTCCATAAAAAAAAGGAATCGACAACACAATTTGTCATGCGGTCCTAATTTCATATTTGAAACTAATTATGTAGTTGTTTTCATTCATTCAACCCTTACCTTGGCAAATCAACTTATTCTGAGAAAAATAATGTGTCGGCTCAAATAATAGACCCCTTGGTGCTGATGCTCAATTTACATTCATTACATTCAAGAACTCATAAGTAGGAAAGCAATTTTTTTTAAAGTAAATTAGACTTCGGTAACCGCAGGCCTCGAGTGATTGGCTGCAGCTCTGGGGAGGAACATAAAACGTGAGATGCACACACAGACACACACCCACACACGTGCGCATACGCAAATCAGCTTTCATGTTTTTTTGCAGTGATCCCCGACCCTTTTTGTGTCACTGACTGGCGTAGACAAGTACATGCTTTTCACGGACTGGCAACAATTTGCTGATGGCACTGGGAGTGGGTTATGGGTGCTAAAATATATATTTTTTCTCCATTCCTTTTAAAATGATAGTTTTGAAGACAACAAAGATGATTCTAGAGTAATTCACCATTGTAACGCACACAATTCTTTCCATTCATTTCAAGCGTTTTTAGTCAACGGGACAACAAATGTCGAATAATATAAAATCACACAGTAAATTACTAAAAATTCAGTAAAAATATGTATTCCTTAATGAACATGTAAAAATAATACTGAAGCTCCTCTGGGGAGGGCGGGAGGGAGGTTCTGGCAGTCCGCAGACCGTTGGTTGGAGACCACTCTCTTAGTGGAGATTTCTGTCCCTTGTATTGCTCTCATTGCTGTCGATGTACGCAAAAATCTGTCACAATTGCCATATCTTTGTTAGTCTATATAGAACACACACTTTACATGCGGACTGCTAACATTTAGGAACAGGCATGTCCAGCTCTGGTGCTCTGGTTTCAGATGTGTCCTTCCTGCAACACACCTGATTCAAATGATCAGCTCATCAGCAAGCTGTGAAGAAGCCTGAAAACGATCTTGATCATTTAAATCAGGTGTGTTGCACGAAGGACACGTCCGGAATATGTCGGACAGCAGCCCTTGAGGTCTGAGTTTCGACACCCCTGATTTAGGGAACAATTACATCTGGGCACAGTGGGTATATGGTAAGCGTGTCTGTCGCATAGTCAGAGGTTCTCTAATAATCATAATCACATATGTTTGTGCATTGTGTGTGGGTGGGGCTTTTTCATGGAGGGTTTACTCCACCCCTTGGAATGACACAAGCAGTATGACATGAAGATTTGCATTGTGTTAGGTGCTTTGCAATTAGAAAAAAGAAAAATACATAAAGGAGAAATCAATGTTAATGCAGCTTCCTTTTACTCAGAAAGACAATTAATAGGATGTTCTGCTATTTTTTTCCCCTATATCCCTTTTGCGTAATTTCACTCCAAGACATTCCTCCTATTAACTTTGTTACATTTATGCATGATTGTGAGGTTGCATTGTGAAATAATTACATTCTCAATGAGAAGGCTTAAGTGATACAAATTACATCCAGTACATGGTCGGATGGAGCTGGCACCCAATAAAACAACACAGTGAAACCCCTGAACAAGTGACCATTACCGATCTCATTCGTCACACTTGTGCATTACTAATGTCATTCGTCACGCCTCTTTATTGCTGATGGCATTAGTCACACCTGTGCTGTGCAGTGAAGGACGACCGTCAAAACGAAAGGAAGACGCCTGACTCATTATGATACCATCCTCTACTATTCATCTATATACTGTATGCATTTTACATTTCTCCTTTGAATAATTCAAAAAATAAAACGCAAGCCAGCTGGAGAGGACTCACTTGGTTTGGCTGGCAGACGGCGTTGCTTTAAGGGAAAGAAGCAGTACTTAATACTGTATGTACTTCCGTTAGAACCTCTGTAAGAACTTTGTTCGTGAACGACGCATCATAAGTGCATAGTGTAATCTTATGAATACATATTTTGCTCCTAAATGAAATTATTTAAAGCGTCACACATTTTGCTTCATATTTTTTAAAATAACAAAATACCCAGAAGGACAGGTTGCAGGCTTCTCTTATCCTTCTGGTAATTGTTATTGCAAGCTGCTCCAAAAATTAATTCCATTAAAACACACGCTTCCATTACTACAAAACGGACAAGATTGCAATATTGCAAAAGAAATATGCAATCTTTTTCAATTTACTGTTTCTCTCCACAGGTATCTCACGATTTTGCCATCAATTTCAACCCTGAAGATGATGAATGTGAAGGTAAGGATCAATAGATTGATGGAAAGAATGCTCCATTGCTTATTGGGACTGTAGTCCTTGAACACAGGCATGAGACAGAATGTTGACGATTGGGACACAATGAATTAATTTAAACCTTTTTATTTATGTCTCTTGGCCGAAGATTAATAAACTCGCACCACGCAATGGACACAATATTCTGAACAGTCGGTATGGGAGGTAGTACCCATTCCTAGTCAAGCATCCACATTGAGATATACCAGTTGACACCTTTTTGATGATGATGCAATAATTCACATCCGTAATTTGAAAAAAAATGCCTACTTGCGTCAAAAACTTGTCACGAAAACCTCACCAGTCATTCTAGTTTAAGTGAGTGAAATTTCAAGGTGAACCAAGAGTCCACTGTATCTACAGGTGAACTTAATGCAACTTTCTCGAAAGTTTTGAATGCACATTTCCAGCTGAGAGAGAGAAAGAGAGAGAGAGAGAGATTTTTTGTCCACATTTAACCTTTTCATGCACCCTGTAACTTTATAAGATATCCACTGAAGTAACTGCTGTCCCTGAAAGGCTTACGTAAACAATTTTTCTTGTTTTGCGGTGGGAAAGCTGAAACAGATCAATGCCCTTTTCATTCATTTCAAAGTCAGACGATCATTGTTCCAGCGTTCCTGGAATCCACATTGATCAGAAGATATACACACAGCACAAGATAGAGAACTCTTGTGGGTTTTGAGCATCACAATTTGTCATCATAGAAAACATTCACATTTCTTTGTTTGCGAGAACACATCTTCATCGGACTCTTCCCCGCAGTTGACTGACGGTTGTGTTGTTGTTGCGTTTGATCAGAGATCCAAGGAGTGGTTGAGGCATACCAGAACTGCCTCCCTAAAATCCAGCTGTATGGCCCCACCAATGTTTCTCCCATCATTAACCGGATAGCCAAGCTGTCAGCTGGCGACGGCAACATTAAAGACGCCTCTGTGAGTGTCACTCTACGCATACATATGGATGAAATGCAGCCTTTGTAATATTGCCTCCCACTGAGTCCCTCAAGTGAACAGCCTGTGGTTTAACTCACTCTTTACAGTAATGACGTTGGAAGCTGGGATGAGGAAAAAAAAAACAACCAACCCTTTATAAATAGACCAGCATTGCGTTCTTATTTTGTACTACTCTTACATACTAATGCAATATTTCTGGCGTCTAGCATTTTATTGACTTTTTTTTGTGCTGAAAAAAAGACGTATCTGATATTACTCTGCATGTTCTCACTCTGGGCATCAACCTTGATCTCATTGATTATTCAAAGTTAATGCTTCTTTTCAACATGTGGCCTTCGGGGCATTGTTTATTTATTTATTTTTTAAATAACATGATACATTTCCAATCTGCGATGTCGACAACAAAGTAGGCTTTTTATTTTTCTTTGAATCTATTAATGATGCCACTCGGTTAAGAGTGCTGTTAACCACTCATCACCACCTCCTGCTGCATAATGAGGCCGATGACAACACTTACATGAACACTTTCCCTCTTCCAACAGCGCTACCACATCCTGCTCATCCTCACTGATGGCGTGGTGACAGATATGGCGGACACACGCGAAGCCATCGTACGGGCCTCCTACCAGCCTCTCTCCATTATCATTGTTGGGGTGGGCAACGCAGACTTTACAGACATGCAGATTTTGGATGGAGATGACGGTGTCCTGCGCTCACCAAAGGGCGAGCCGGTCCTTAGGGACATCGTGCAATTTGTGCCCTTCCGGGACTTCAAGACGGTGAGTTACCTCCGTCAAGGAAAAAAAAATGTTTCCATCCACAGAGGTCAATCTGTTTGTCTATTTATTTGTTTAGGTCCAACTTGTGGTATGACGTTTTTATATAGCATTTGATAATGGTCAGGTTATTATACCCCAGTAGATGTTCAATATCTAATCTACCGTAGTCTGTGTGTTTGGTTTCAACCAAAAACCACATGTATATATTCTGGCTTTGAATAAAACTTTACCACCCTTTAGTTAACTCAGGGTTGAGCTAACTAATCAACTAGTTGACACATCATCTTTGTAACTCAGCAATGATGGCTAGAGCTTGAAATCTACTCCTCGCCACTCACGTGTTTTAGCATAAATAATAAAGAGGCCTGGCTAAGAACAACAGCTGAGGAGGGTGCTGGGCCAACGTGGCAAGTTAGCGGCGGTTGCATGTGGAAATATTTTACTAAAAATTAGACCGGTAGCATTCCCACAAGAAAGGTTTGTCACTAATACAAGCTCACGCACTACACATGCCAGAAAAGGCACTCGCTGACAAACAGCCTAACTCTCCTATTAGTTGTCCATTAGCAAATTCACCAAACTTATCCTGTAACAAAAAAGAAACTATATATGTCATGTCTACTTAGATGATGTACTGAGGATAAGTGGTGGTCGATTAACCCTCCTGTTGTCCTCATTTCCTGTACACACCCTGTGTCCTCCGGGTCAAAATGACCCATCTTCACTAAATAAGCAACTAAATAGAATTTTAAACACCACATTTCATATTACTTGAAGAAACAACTTGTCCTTCACCACATTATGTGTGATATAGTTCTCCCTCTTCACTTGGATTTCTATAGTTTAAGAAAAGGAAAAAAATGTGCAAAAATTAGTTATGGATGCATTTGTATTCATTCCAATGACTAAAGTTTCTTTCTTTTTTTTCCTCCAGTAAACTATTTAGGACAATACAAGACAAAAATATGAAAAATAAGATAACTCATTCAACTAATTAGCACTTGTCACGCAGTATACAAGTGCACAGCCTTTGCAGATATATTTTTATATTTATTTATTATTTATTTATTTTATATTTTTATATTTATTTCACCTATAGCACACAGTATGTGTTTTACAGTCCTCCTTTTGAGGGCAGAACTGGCATTTCTTCTTCTTCTTACTTGCCATCGCTGGGGAAGTGGCTGTCGAAGGTAGACCATCAGGTTTCTCAGGAGCTCCTGTACATTTTGTTCTGCATTGTTGGTTGTATGCTGCTGAGGACCATGTTATTTTACCATTTTTTGAAAGGAAAGTCTCTCTTTAAGCTTCAGGGATTTCTTCTTGTTCTGAAGATGATTCATCATACTCTGGGTTATATTCCTCCCCATCTTCTGATACATCCTCTACTTCCTCTTCTGAATCAGTTGTCTTGCTGGACAGCAGAAAAAATCAGCTCTAGAGCCTCTTCAGTGTCATAACGCACACTCGTGGCGTCAGCACAGAGAAAATTCGGAATCTGTAGCACCTTTATAACCCCTTGAAATCCACAAAAAAGAGTTCTGCCATCTACGAGAACGCCACCTATCTTGTCTTGTTTATTTCTGCTACTGTCTTGTTCACGTGTTCTACTAATTGATCTGAGACACAACTAAAACATTGAAACATTCTATGGTGTGTAAATAACTTTGTGACCTTGATTTCAACCCTATTTGCCTCATGGATCATTTTGACCCGAAGACTACCTTTGTACTTTTTTTGTACAGCTTCCATGGAAATGTGAATAAAAACAACTTTTCAATTTTTCTGCAGTTGGGGCCAATCTAGGAAAAGTCATAAAGTTTCAAGTTAAAAAAATATCATTTAGGGGGGTTTTGGGGCGTTTTTAACACAGTGACGGGTCATTTTGCCCCACGGACAACAGGAGGGTTAAAAAAAACATCCAACCAGTGTTTCGTTCAACCCAGATGGCACGTTGACAACTGGAAAAAAACTAAAACATACTGAAAGAACTATCAGTGACCTCATCGATTAGTCGACATCGACTCGACTATCATCTCATTTGTGTCAACTACAGAAACAGTCATTCAACCCCGGCAACCGATTATAATGTAGCTTACTGATTTCACAAGCGACAAGAGAGCACAAGTGTTTACATCTCGACAGAGGTCGGCTGTCTCTCAGTATTCTAGTCATGTTGTTTTATGATTTTCAATTGTGATAAGATGATTTTCTTATTTGTTTTTGCGGTTCATAAAAATGTGCACATTCGGTTATTTCAAGCTGTTAAAGAGGGGGTACGGGTGAGCTAATTTGTGCCTTTTTGAAAACACAGATGACAACCCTCCATAGCATCCCAGTTCTTATAGGTGTAAAAAAAAAAAAAGATTTGGATGGCAGGCGAGTACCGCGAGGAGATGAACCCACTGCTCCTCTTCAGTTTTATCAAAAGGCATCGTTTTAATATTCTACTTGATGTATATTGGGGTTTATGGGAATAATGTGTTGCCAATGGTCACAGTAAAAGTGCGATTCACTGCAGAAGCGTTATCAAGGTTATTATCTTGAGCGAAACGCACTCACAATAAAAGTGGTGTGTTCCAATTTGCATGAATGAATGTGACATTCTCCCTCATGCCCTAATGCTTTTGAAAAGAGATGTTTTTCATTTTCTTAGATAATGACAATAATCATTTCTAGAAATGTAACAGACGATTTGACTCCCCACAACTCAGTTGTTGCGTGCAAGAGCAGGCAAAGAGGCACCTTTTTGTTGTTGTTTTAGTCATTTTTAGTTGAAAACAGCATTGTGGCTGTGTCTGAATAACAATGCTTCTTTGTTCCTGGGGGCAAATTTGTGTTTACAGACACGCAATAGAAGAGTGCAACAGATGTGATTATGATTACTGTCACAAAAGATTTCAAACCCGAATTTTGAGATTTTTCCCATCAATATTGGCCAAGCGACATGTCAGCAAAGAGATCCAGTGACGTTTGCTTGAGTTAGTGCCTGAGAAAAGACAAGCGTTGTGCCAGGACAATTCATGGCTGCTCACACCGCCCTGAGCATCTGATACTTCCTGGCCCACAGAAACACCACTGTGCAGGAGCTACCTCCCAAGAAAACTTGTCATTTGAATTTCGAGGACATTTTTAATGCCACAAGTCACCATAACTAATTTGACACACCTTGTAATGAATTGAGCTCTTAGAGGACATATATTAGAAACTATATCAAAACACTGATTACATTTGAAATAATAAACACTCGCGATTCAGAGAGCGGAACTGTACCAACCTTACGGTGTGAACAAAGGATCACCTACGGCAGTCATGATTGACAGGTGATCAGTGTGTAGTATACGTACCCTTACACTCACCTCAAGACAACTGGGATGAGCTCCAGTTTCTCTGCACCTTTGAACAGGACAAGCAGTAGAGAAAATGGATGGATGAATACAGATGGTAACAGAAGAGGAATGGAGGATTATTGATTGCAGAATTATATGACGAACATTAAAAAATGGAGATTGCCTTTTAGATGAATCCACTCCTTTCTATACTGTGGGAAAGTCTCAAATATGACTCGTTGTCAGTCTGGCCATATCTGGGCTATGATTGACGGGCGAAATCCTTTTGGGTTGGAAACCCCTGAGAGCTTCCAGCTCAGGTTATGGGGCAGAATAAATGAACTTTGAGTCAGTCTCACTCCTGTTCAATCTTTATTTTGCAGGCTTCACCAGCAGCCTTGGCCAAATGTGTCCTGGCAGAGGTGCCCAAGCAAGTTGTGGAGTACTACAGCCATAAGGCCATCCCACCTATGTCTCCAGTGAGGGACTTGCCCACACCCATCCTCAGCCCGGTTGCCACCAGTCCGACAGAGTAACTCCACCAAACAAGTCTTGAACTGAGAGAGCAGCAACTGTCCCTCAAAGTGAGATGGTGAGGGAATGCTCTCCTCCTGGGATAAAATGAGAAAAAGTCCTCTTGTTAATCATTGATTCCACTCCTACAAAAGATTTGATCGACTTTTCACCTGGGACCGTGAGATATGTTTTTGTGCCCGGTGTGGATTCAGCACCTGTCTCTGGCTTTGCGATGGAACCATCCCAGCTGAACCGGCATCTGAAGGATTATATTTCTTTGCCGTGGCTTTGTGCATGCCAGTCAATCTGTCAACCATTAATCTCAGACGGAGGACTGATATTCTTCGCCGGCTCTGAATTACTTCCTCTTATTCTTTTTTTTTTTTGGTATCATTTATTTTCATTTGTTCTAGCGTCATCGCTTAAAAAGATATTTCCAAGACTATAACACAAGCAATCAGGCTGCGATAAGTTCATCACAGGTCGCCTTCAATGAAAGCCGATACATTTTCCATTGTGTGCTTGCAACATTGGCCATAAGTCATCGCGTGCACTCGAAAGTGTTTGGCTACATTTCAGGGCACAGTTTATTGATCAAACCTTCATGAGGATGACACGTTTAAATTTCCCACTCAGTGTGGGTCTCAAAGGTCAAGCTCACACAGACAGTTGGTGGATAATCATACCCTTAATGTTTCTTCATGGATTATCCATCATGGAACACTGAAAGTGTTTGTCCTCTGGAATATATGAAAAATGGTAGACAGCACCGGAAATGTAAGTAAGATGCTCCACCGTCAGACAACCGCAAGGCCGAACGGCATCATGTACAGTTTGAACTCGGTGGAAGAAATTTTATTAAAATGATTTCCCTTCAAGTAACTGACGCCTTGAAAGGATGATGAACTAAAATAGCACCACTCTTAATCGGTTATTGATATATGAGGTATGTCCCAAGACTTTTGGCCATTTAAGCACAGTGCTTTATGAGCTTTTGCGGTCAGTGCGGCATAGCTTGTACGTGTCTTATATGTGATTTTCTAAATAATGACGAGGATCATCATCATCTATGTCAGTGAAACTCCCTCTGATTTATTGCCTCCAAGATGTGACAGTTCCAGTTTTTGTAACTTGCTGTCTAGTGGCTAAAATAGAAGTCTTGTTTACATTTCCCCATCCTGTAATGTTGTAGATGTCTTGATTTTGTGCAACCTTACAAGCTATTACAATAATGAGATTCATTGAAAGCACACAGCCAAGCTGCAACACAAACAGAAGTTGTAATATTATTATATTCAGCAGGGGACCTATATAAAGAGAGTTTATGTAAGATTAAGATTAAGATTAAGAAAAAAAAGATTAAGAAAACCTTTATTAGTCTCGCAATGGAGAAATTCCAGATTCACAGCAGCAAAGTTATGAAAGGAAGAAGTAGAACAACAAAAAAATAGGAGCTGCTGGAAAGGCAGCCACTCTCGCGGCGCCATTTTGTAGTCAAAATAACAAAAAATAACACAAGACAACACATAGGACAGAGACAGTCGTGCAGTCTTCACCACTTTTCTGCATACACTTTGTTGTCTGAAGCAGTTATAGATGAAAGAGGAGAGGATCAAAGTGTCCTTTCACCAGTGGATCAGAGACATCATGCTGAAAAATGTGCACACGTCTGCTACAAGCAAAGTTTTGAAAGCAAACACAAAGCTGTAGCGTCCATTGACGAAAAGAGATTAGTTCACTTCTCCTGTTCCACATAATCCGCTTCAAACTCCAAGCCGCGACTCCCAGCTCCAAATCCGCATCAGCACTCCGCGCCAACGCTCCTTTCTTCTCATCGTCGGCTCCTCAAGACCTCCATCCATCCAGCCGCAGACCGTTCAACAGCACTGATCTCTCCGCTGAACAAAGCGGGGCTGTGAAAAATGCTGCCCATTACAGGCGCAAGACACAAGCGCCCCGGGACTGCCCAGCAACGACAGTCAAATGGCGCCGACATTCCTCCAGTCAAAAACAGTGCTGGTATATCCATGCTGCCGAGAAGGCGCAACCACCAAGCACAGAGTCTCCTCCTGAATGCTGAAAAAGGTCCACATCAAGTCCACACGACGTAACAACAAACACAAAGTGACAAAAGAAACACAAGAACAACAAAAAAAGCAAGGCTCATGAGAGCACTTGCTGACGGCTGCCTACTCGGGCACCATCTTGACTTCAATGTAACTATATGTAAGCGTTACATATAAAAAGTCTACCCCCCCCCCCCCCCCCAATTCAAATCCTATTGAATAATGTGGTTGCACAAGCGTGTACATCTGTCTAATAACTGGAATGTAACTACGGTATGTTCAGAATAAACCAATCACATTCATACGAAAAGGGAGTCAGCACACACCTGCCATGATTTAAAGTGGATCTTAGTATGAACCCAATATTGTTTTTTAAATTTCTGTTCTAGTAGGCCCTGCAATTGGCTGGCAACCGGTTCAGGGTGTCCCCCGCCTACTGCCTGAAGACAGCTGGGATAGGCTCCAGCACGCCCCGCGACCCTTCTGAGGATAAAGCGGAACGGAAAATGGAGGCAGGGATAGATGATCTAGCAGGCTATTCTGTTCTCTCTCGCTCTCTCTCACAAATTGATTTGTTCAGGCTCTGGGCCACATTTAGAGTGGAAGAAGTTTTAAAATGATTTATCTTAGTCTCATTGTTGATGTCACAAAAACTTGGCATTTGAAAAGGGTTCTGTAGATTTCTTTGTGTACATGCCCTGTATGTAGGCCATTTTCGTTTGAAGCAAAAATGCAATGATTGTGAACCTGTGAGCTAACTGGGATTGAGTCAGAAACTCATGACAAAATGACACGTATACCTCTCACCCATGGCGTGCTAAAAGTCATGAAAAAAAATCTATATAGATTTTTTAATCATCTTCTTTATATTCTTTGCAAAGTGTATTTCTTTCACAAAGTTTTCTAGCAATTGCTCTCCATAATAACTGCTGACCTTTTCTTTTGCTCCAACAGTGCATGTTTGCTCCAAAAGTCAACTTGAAATTGACACTGTCACTGTGTTTACAGCCCCCTCTCACATACCCACCCAACCCACTCACGCACACACACACACACACATGCACACGCACACACATACTTTGTCCTCTGGAGCTCTCTCAGCTATCCCTTGATGCACACATTGACCGCACACAAGCAAGCAGTGTTGGTGGACTTCTTTGAAGAAGCCGACCGTGGAGGACTGGCCTGTCATAGTGGATCATACAGTGAGGACTATTGATCCAGAGGGCCAAGATATGGACCTGTACCAATATAAACGATCCTGGAGGTAGTCGGGCCTTGTAGGTAAGGAAAAAAAAGCTTCATGTGACTGTCGTTCAATACTGCAGGAATAGATGGTTAAAAAAAGAGAATGAAAAACAATACATCTGTAGTAAAGAGCAATTGATGGAGAGAGCTTGTCTTGACTTATCTCAGCATGTCAGCACAATGCCGCCCTGGTTTCCATCTGTGCGTTAAAACCTTTCTCACGCACGTGTCACTTCCAAATGGTAATCAAAACATTTTATCACGATCAGCAACTTCCCGCTCTCTCATAACTGGCTAGCATCAAGTCAGTGGTGAGGGAGTGTAAGCATTTGCAAATCGGTCGAAATACAGTGGCAGCTCTAAGATTGTAAACCAACGAATGGCGTGCTGGTATACCGCTGATTGTTTCGACTTGGAATTCAATAAAACAAACTATTCTACCTGGCAACACGGCGGTAGATTAATGGTTACTACGGGTGTGTATCTCTCATAAAATACGATTCGATACATTTCTGAATACATGTGCATGTTCCAAGAATAGTTCATTTTGAAGTGGAATTTGGTTCGATTCAATAAGGTTCCAATTCGATCCAATATGGTTGGGTTCAGTTTGGAATTTATGATGCAGAGTTTCTTGTTGCCACTTTATAATATGAACTTGTCAGTAGTTTAAATGCATATATTTATATATCCATCCATCCATTTTAAAACATGCATGACAGGCTGATTGAACACTTTAAATTGTCCCTAGGTGTGAGTGTGAGCGCGGATGGTTGTTCGTCTCTGTGTGCCCAGCGATTGGCTGGCAACCGGTTCAGAGTGTCCCCCGCCCACTGCCCGAAGACGGCTGGAATTGGCTACGGCACGCCCCGCGACCCTTGTGAGGATCAAAACCCATTTTCTGTGTCCTTACACCCCTTGATGGTTAAAATTCTTAGTTTCAGGGTTTAGAACCGGCAGTTGGTTTTTGTGAATTGGTTTCCGAATGGGATTGCATTAGCAAATCTGGGATTGAGGACGGTGCAATCTGAGAGCAATTTATAAATATAGATAATTTTGTGGACACAACCATTATCACATATGCACCAACTGAAAAAAAAACGAAAAATTGAGCAACTCCATTAGCTACAGATGAGACAAGATTTTTGTTGTCCTGTCTGTAAGCAAAGAGGAAAGGAAAGGTCTTACTGTCCATGTACATGAAAGTAAATCATTGACTGTCTATGTGTCTCAATTGTGGACACGTGTTGATCCAAGTTAACAAATATGCTGTGACCCTTTTCATGTCACCTCTAGAGTACCGTTTTCTCTTCTCCTTGCTTCTTCTTTGGATATTGGTGATGTTCAAAAACCAAACAAAAACAGAGGCAAAATGTGTCCATCTGCAGTCATTTCATTGTGCTGAAATGAGGCCCTGTGAAATGGTGTGGCGTCATACAATACATGATTTCGGTTGAGACTGACCAACAATAGAGGCATCACTCCAAATTTTGTTGAATTTGGAATAAACTCTTTCGAGGTTTCCACTGGATTCACAAAGGCATGAGCTTGTCTTTCAATTCCGACTCAAGTTACAGCCGGTTCTTCATTTGTATTTAATGCACATATCAGGCCAGACATCAATAACAAGAACTGGTGAGCATTTGATGAATTTTGAGGTATATTAAACATTGTAAATGTGTTTTACAAAGCTTGGGCTTTATTGCCTCACCACGATGGCCCTTCATATATAGCTTTCTGGATGAGAAGTTACATCAAAAATCTAAGACACAAGTGAGTTTGAATGAGTTCCCAGCACGTGGATTCAAAAGAAAGCTGCATGGATTCCAACCGGCTGCTTAGTTGCTCTGATCTAACCCTAACCCTAACCCTAACCCTAACCCTAACCCTAACGCACGAGCGTCTGAGCAAATGAGCTAGTCATAAGTTTTCAACCATTTTGATGCTTATCCCTTTTGGACCCTTTCTTTTTTCCCCACACCCTCCTGCTACTGCACAGGACACGGTTTACACCTCATACCACAAATATGCAACCCTACACATGAGTAGAAAACAACTCGTGCATCGTTTGTGGCGATTTGATTTCTTAAAAAAGGAAATCAAGGGAATTTCTGCATGCTTACCTTGATTGTTGACCTGTGCGGTGTTGTGTTTTCTTTTTGACTTGATGAAATGTGCGTGTGATTTGCAAGCGTTCGTGTATTTGACGCTCGTTGTCTTGCAGTTGTGTAAATAAACCTGACCGTATGAAAAGGAGCACTGTCTCATCCTTCTGATGATGACTCACTTACTTTCTTGAATACCTGTATACAACATTGCATATTTGCTCACATGTGATACACCGAGGCGAAAAGACAATTTCAGTGATGCGCTCACAAATGACTAATCGTAGAAGTGCTGATGTGCTTGATGACATGTTTCAGTTATTAGGTGCACATTGGCCCTGTGCGGTTTGACTGGTGATGATGATGTGAGCACTTAGTGGATGGCATGAAGCACTGAGCCTAGTCTTTAATTCCATCAGAGAGCTCCTTTCATTTAACAGCTACTGTAGAGAGCGCTGAAAAACGGTTGTTTCCATGGCGACACCTACTTGTGGGGAGGCCTTCGTTTTTGTCAAATTCAGGGACACAAATAGAGGACTGTGCCACGGACTGTGGGGAGAATGAAAAAAACAAAACCTAGACCAAGTTAAATGCAATTTCTGAGGTGGCCAGCGAAGCTACAAATTGTCCGGCAGAGACACAGGTGAAGATAATGATCGAGTGAAATTCCCCTCACCCTCTCCCTAACTCTTGCTCTACTGTTTTTTTTTTTTTTGTCTGCTAGGACTGATTTATGGAAACAAATAAACCAGGCATAATAAGTGCTAGCTATAAAATCTAAAGCAGGTGTGTACTCAGACATGAATGGTTGTCGTCACTGGCAAAGCTAAAGAGGGATCCAGGAGGGTAATAAAACCCACTAAGCTATGCTTGGACCCTCAGCTGCCAGGCGAGATAATTGTTCTTTTATTTTAATTACCGTATTTTCCGCACTATAAGGCACACCTAAAAGCATTCAATTTTCTTATCCGATGAGCCTTATATATGGATCAATATTCAGATTTCTTCTAGGTCGTTATTTAAAAGTTCTGTAAAGCGCTTTGTTACAGCTGTAGTGGTTGTGAAAGCGCTATATAATTAAAGCTGGTTTGTATTGTATTATTTTCGCTTAACCGTAGCTCCATGTAGTGGATGCATAATGCAACCCTTTCCACTTTTGTAACTTCATTTCTATGTACCTTATAAGGCACTGTGCCCTATATATGAAAACAGTTTTAAAATAGGCTATTCATTGAAGGTGCGCCTTATACTGTGGAGCGACTAATAGTGTGCAAAATAAGGTATTACAAAATTTACTTTCTTTGTTGTCTGGACAAATGGTTAGTTTTCAGGACAAATGACTGACTGACTGACTGAATGAATGAACATTCTGTTGAAGTATACGTACCACCCAGTCCAGTCATGTAAAATGTAACAGAATAATGAAACTCTGATATACTGTATTATTATAAGTGGTCACACTTTCGCACACATCAAATTACAATGATAAAAGCATTGTGTTTCCTTGATTTTATACATTTAAAAAAAATTAAATAGACATTATTTGGTGAAGTTTCACAAACTGTTGTATTAATACTGTTTGTAACGAGTTGTAATATGATACTTGGGTGTTGTCAAAAATGTCAATTTATACCAAAAAAAAAAACGTTAGAAATTCTTGTTAAACAGTACATAGTCAGCAGGCTAACCTATGCATGTTGCTAAGTGAACATCCAACGTGTGTCCATTTCATGCTAAAAATGCAAAAAATTCCACATTAGCAAATTATATGTTCAGTGGTTCCACTGGGCTTGTAAACACGTGCTGATCACTGGTGTCACCGAGTGCGTGTATATATCGTGTGGTGAATTTGATCAGTGCGCTTCAACTTTTAGGTTTCATTAGTGGGGATGATGGATGTTTTGACAAAAATAATTTCTGGCTGCAGTTGTTTAAAAAATATTTATATACACAGAATCTAATCTTTTATTGCCTCATCTTGAGTGTTTCTTGATAATACTGATTAACATATCTTGTATGTGTGACCTTAAGATAATAACTCATTTCTAGCCACTTTTACACATGTCAATCATTTCCTGCTTCATTTGAAGAGCCACTCGTGTTCAGGTTAGAACGAGATGAAATTTTCACTGACAACATAATATAGCAGTCGAATTAAATGAAAATAAGGTGTCATTATAAACTGATTAAAAACAATCAATTACAGTAAGTTAATGCTCTTTCATACCTAAGTCTTCATCCGTGACTCATGTACAGTTTGACTGGGAAATAAAACAAACATAAATTCAAGCGAGTAAAATATATACAGTAATATCAGCTATATAGAGATAATAATAATATATATATATATACCTGTATATACTTTTTTATTAACATCGGCCCTGTCAAGATGCCCAAGGATGTTTAGTAGTGGCAATCAAAACACTGGAGGTGACAGCTTGCAAATGTATTTGCAGTGCAGCTGTTTGCAGCCTTTTTGACACTCACTCGCGCATGTGTGTGCATTACAATGTCATTCATTTTCTGAGGCAGCTCCATAGTACAGCGGCCACAACTGTGTGTGTGTGTGTGTGTGTGTCTGTGTTGTCTTATCAGAAAATGACATCTGTTGTGGACTCAAATGCTACGATGGGATGCACAGCACAAGATAAAGGGCAGTGTGCCTCAAAGGTGTTATTCGAAAAACATGTCATATGCGAAGAAAAAAATATTTCATCCTAAATTCTACAACTTTTGATGCAATCTGTTGGGTAACAAAATCGATGTTGACTCAACGGTAACGGGTGTTTATTAAAAATCTTTTATGAAACTAAAAGCTGCAGCGCTAACACCAAGTGTTAGCATTATACCAAACTTTCTTCACTCTAAGGCAATATTTCAAACATCATTTTAAATTCGGAACCAAAAGAACAACATCTGAGAGTTGCTGCTCCTCCTTATCAAGAGGAGCCAGATGAGGCGGCTCAGGCATCTGGTCCTTATACCTCCATGACTCCTCCGTGGTGAGGTGGTCTGGGCATGTCATACTGGGAGGAGGTCCCAGGGACAACCCAGTGTACACTCAAGAGACCATGGGCCCTATTTTTGTTCCCAATGCAATTCTAGCACAAGGCATGGTCTAACTGTGTGCAAGGGTAGTTTTCTTACTTTTGGTATTTTCAAAGAATACGGGTTAAAGGGAGAAAGGGGTGTTTGCACCATTGTGGGAGTGAAAACAGCCTCCTGGCTGCTATAATTCCCTTTGAATTCAACACAGTAGAGTTGTACGGTCAACCTTGCCCTGTAGTTCATGCAGGAGCTCTACACGTGCAAAATAAGTTTATAAGGAACCGCAAGAACATCTCCACTTGCGGATGATGTGAGGCAGGCACTTTGATACTGCCTTTCAAACATGATCATGTATCCATGTGTGACAACAAACCCCTCCACCTTCACCCGATGATAAGCCCCTCCAACAATATGTGCCATAAAAAAAATATTAATGATGATCATCATAATGCATTCAATTATTTCTACAATGATTCAGGGTTGGGCAGCCCGGTAGTCCAGTGGTTAGCACGTCGGCTTCACAGTGCAGAGGTACCGGGTTCGATTCCAGCTCCGGCCTCCCTGTGTGGAGTTTACATGTTCTCCCCGGGACTGCGTGGGTTTTCTCCGGGTGCTCCGGTTCCCTCCCACATTCCAAAAACATGCGTAGCAGGCTGATTGAACACTCTAAATTGTCCCTAGGTGTGAGTGTGGTTGCGAATGGTTGTTCGTTTCTGTGTGCCCTGCGATTGGCTGGCAACCGATTCAGGGTGTCCCCCGCCTACTGCCCGAAGACGGCTGGGATAGGCTCCAGCACCCCCCGCGACCCTAGTGAGGATCAAGCGGCTCGGAAGATGAATGAATGAATGAATGAATGATTCAGGGTTCAGTGCACGCCGCTGTCATATTTATGAATGAAATACGATGACCTGTGCACAACACTTAGACCTGCCGCTCTAAAGGTTAGTCTCTTTGCAATGGTGTTTGTGGTTCAATAAATCATAAAGCAGTCCTACATGTGGCGCATAAAAATGTCCTTTCACAATAACACAGTTTTTGTGCAAGGTTCAATCAGCTGGCGTGAACATGGCAGTCACCGACTATCTTTTCTTTGCAATTGGACGGTTCATTTGGGTGCATTGCTCATGCAGGACAGATTGTTGACTTTTGAGTCATTGTTATTGATTTGTGGGGACTTAATCGGCTAAATCAACAAATATACTCAAAAACACATAGATGGATAGCTGCTTCAATGACTTGTATTAATGAGATCGATTCAAAGATGCGCACCGTCATGTATCATCCCCCATCGTCTTGATTGGGTGATGGGAATAAAGTGATGGACTTGTTTACGACGTCGGCTGCCTCGTTGCTCGTGTCCATGATATATGGTCTTAATTTTCTTCTGTGCTTAGCATCTAACCGACCAAAGTTGCCGACTAATGCTGATCCTATGTGGGCATAATCTGCAATCAACATTAGGAGGATTGTTCTTCCAACCTCAAATTAGCCCAGTGTTTCACAATCACTTTTGTAGTGTAGTTTAGCATGTGACGTGCCTAAATTATTTATTGATTCACTGCTTGCTGGTTCTCTGCCAGGAAAAACACATATAAGGGGAGCATTGGTAATTGTCCAAAACATTATAAAGAAACGAAACATTTTCAAATCCCCAAGTGGTGTCCACTGATTAGCAGTGAGCAAAATTGATTGGAGGTTCAAACACGCGGAGCACAGTTGACCAAGATGGATTGCATATCCGTTCAGCTCTAAATAATATTATATATTCGCGTATGCCTGTGATTGTGTCTCTACAAGTTGTGCCTTGAGATAGCCAACTTTTTCAAGACATGGCAGATGATATTTTTTCTTTAACTGTGATTGTGATTCAAATTTACTGTCAGACTAAGCATAAAACAGATAATTAAAATTATAATCTTACAGCTGTACAGTATTTGAAAAATCCACATCACTTTGCCTTGAGGTTGGTTAACGCTCACAAACAAAAAGTCATAGAACGGCTAACAAATAGCATCAATGTCACAGATTTATAGCGTTTTAAGAATTGGATACTTGAAAACAGGCTGTAACAGATTCATGGCATTTCCATTCATTTCAATGAGCAAAAATGATTTGAGATACAAGGCTTGAGTTACAAGGGTGCATAGAAGGAATTGAACTTGCATCTCAAGACACAACTGCATTACCAATTTTCTGACAGCCTGTGATTCTTATACAGACAAGAACAGGTCACAACAAAGATTTCATTGGCTGGTGACCATTGATTAGAGGTTCATTTGTCTTTTTCCGCTCTTGAGCATTCCCATGGTGCCAACAAAATTGGCCTCTACACTTTTTGGCCTCAGTATTAGGTCCAATCAGCAAGCTCAGTACCTCATTCCTAAGACTTCACCGCCTCAAAATGGCCATAATAGCCGAGGCCTTTGATATGTGGTATCGTGCAAAGTAATTGACTGAAACTACAGAGGTAATATTTCAGCACCCAAGATGCATCATATAGGCTGTATCATTCTTTCCCCCTGTACAGTGTAAGAACCCTGGTGTGCAGAAAACATGATACTTACTACTCTGCAGAAAATCTATGTGGGCAATTCTAACAGTAAAATGCTTTGTTATTTGAGAAATAAACAAGAAGGTTAGATAATAGGTGTGATGTGTTTATGGTCCATTCATCTCACTTTTACTCAATGGCAATGTAAACGATGCTAGAAGAAGGTGAAAATCCCTTGTATTTAATATTCGATGCTTGTTTAATTAACCTCTGCGGAGTGACTTTCATAAGGTTGGCTTTCGAAGTCATCTTTCGAATGTGCAAACAAATTGTGGCTAATTACCCCAAATTACTTGAGGATGATTAGTGATTAACGCAGAAAGGCCCATTCGGATCTTCATCATGCACTTGTCACCACATTAAATGTTTCCCCGTGTATATGTGCTTGAACAAAACAATGCTTCCTGTGGGAATGATAGCCCATTGTAAACCGATGCCACAGTCCCTTGGTGTATTAACACTCATTGCCACGTTTATGAACGTTGAACTGCTTCACTAGCAAAAGCAAATTATCCCACAGGGAGAGACACGGTCAGAGTAGTCATTTTAATTAAATATTCATCTTGGGCTTATGAGTCATCAAAAAAGTCTTACCCTATTGTAAATAGTAAAGTGCAATTATCGCCACTGCTATGACTGCACAGTATGACTCAATTATTTCAAATGTTTATTTTGGTAGTGCACACACAGACAAACAAGCGGTTCGAGTTGGAAGGGGACCTCAATCCCTCCATGTTAGTTTTTCGACTGCTGTCAATGGCTGATATTGGTGATCATCGGCGCACCGTGTATGCGCTCTATTTGATCTGCTTCTAAAGCCCGCGATTAAACTAAAGCTTTCAGCCACCCCGCGACATGGAAAAGAGGTGCCATGTTTTTAATTTTGTTCATTAGGACAGAGGACTGCACAGCAGAGTCCGTCATCCACAAGACATGTGGATGAATCACAGCAATTTGGGAAATCATTGGATCCTACCGTTTTGTTGTGTTTTCGATTAAATTACATTTGGTTTTGTTCCCTCATGTCCCCGTTTTTGTCTCCACCTGTTCTCGTCATCCGGGTCCATTGTTTTTAACCAATAAGCTGCCTCGACCCTTTGTGTCTTGTCCAGGTGTTTCTTTTTGCCATGTCACTTTGCTTGTATTTAGTTCTCTGGGTTCCGTCAGTCTTGGTCGGATCATTGTGTGTCGTTGTGCTTTGGTTTCTTGTGGTTTTCGGGACTTTGTGTTTTTTTTGATTGAGTTTTGCCAGTGTACCCTCTCTGCTCCTCCTGTTTCGCCGATTTTGAGGTCCTCTACCATCCACGCAACAATATGTCATGTTTCTTTTAAAGTTTATTTATTAAAAACACACGTTTGTTTGTTTTTTGTAACAACACTGCTGCTGTTGGGTTGCGCTGAGCCAAAGCTTACCCCTGATGACTTTGAATCAAAGGGCGAGCTCCACGCTCGACTGGTCACCAGTCAATCGCGCTGCGCGTATAGACACAGACAAGCATTCGCAGTGACATTCACACCATCACCGTGTGAGAACTGAGTGTGGGTCTGCACCAATGTCAAGAAAGTCACTTGTGTCACGTTCCGGATTCGACAGCAGGGGGCAGGCGTTCTTGCTTGCCGCCTGCACACCTGCCAACCATTTGTTGGTAATTGCACCTGCTATATTTGGGCGCTCCGGCAGTCGACTCACTGCCTAAGTATTCCACGCCGTGCCATTTGCTATCGCCTATTCCTTCTCGGTTAAAACTCTGACTTAAATGACTATTGACTATTATTGCGTGCCTTGATATTCCTCTTGTGTTTGATTAGTATTTTACTTAAGAACTTTCTCCTTGCCGTTTTTGTTTCGCAAGCGTTTTCTGTTGCCTCGTTGTTATTTCCTGGTCCTTTTTTTGACCAGCGTTTTCTGTTGCCTCGTTATTATTTCCTGGCCCTCTTTTGACCAGCGTTTTCTGTTGTCCGTTTAGACGGGGATTTTGTGTTATAATAAATCTCATTTTTTGTGACAATTCCTTTTCTGTGTCTGCTATTTTGGGGATCCACTTACCTAGAGTAGTTGTGCACAAAGCGATTATTCTGTCACTTTGGGCTCAACGTGACAACTTGACTTTGACACATACAGGTCTTGACAGCATTGAGTAAAGTCAGTTCGGTGTTCATCCATCACAGTCAGGTGTGGTGCAGCTACAAAGAAAAACAAATGCAGTTCTTGTGCACATTTTATTTTGTGTATTGTGCGTTGCACAGTGTCACCAAACTGCTCATGAAGAACAACAAATGTTTTGTCGTAAAAGGCTCGTGTCTAAAAGAAGCCGAACTTGTTAGCTTTCTTTTTCTTTGCAGTTTATTGGTCCGGTTGTTGATTGTGTCCTTTACTTGATGACATGCTTCAATCAAT
The DNA here is from genome assembly GCF_025434085.1 of Hippocampus zosterae. Lineage (NCBI taxonomy): Eukaryota > Metazoa > Chordata > Actinopteri > Syngnathiformes > Syngnathidae > Hippocampus > Hippocampus zosterae. The sequence continues at coordinate 16,011,314 of NC_067454.1, read as the reverse complement.
ACCATTGATTTTTCCACTGTATGAGACAGTGCTTGGGTTTTGAGAAACCAGCTCAATACACTGAAAGGCCTGCTTGTCTTAGCCTTGACACTTCTATGGTTTCCCTCACCGCGTGCCAGATTAGCTGTCTCTCTTGTAAAATGGACAGGAAACCCTTTTTCAAGTGTACGCTTCAGTCATTCTTCCTGCCTTCCGGTAGCGAACTATATGTTTGTTGATAGCATTTAGCACTGTGTTAGCATAACTACAAGTCATGTTGAACTTACATTATCAATAAACAATATCCACATGCTTTCTTTCAGTTAAAAACAAAAAGGGGCTTTATACACATCCGGGTGCAACAACACTAAATTCAACTCGATTCATGAATGAATGAACGAGCATGCAGCATCTGCAACAGCCCAAAATCCCACCAACAAAAGTTTAAACTACACGCAGTATCAGATCGTCTTGGTTTATTGTTGCCATAGACATACAGTATTTGAATGGAACAGCCATCAATGTTCTGGCAGACTCATCGTCAGGATGGTTTTGAAATTGATGAACTCAGCAGTTCATCATCCCTATGGGTAATTAGCAAGATGAAACATCCCTTTTCGGTCCACACCATACTACAGAAGATATACTCAGAGAACGGCACACTACATAAGTCAGATCTTGGGGGTTGGACATAAAAAGCAGTCCAAAATATCTGCAGTCCAATGATGTGAAAGAGCCGTCATGAGCGCAAAAAGACTCCTGGAGACAACAAATACAGATGGCACATTTCTATCTGTTACGCTTACGAAACATGCGCGAAGACCTGACCTTGGGTCATCCCCACAGAGACTGCTGTCCAGATGAAATCTGACAAGTCTACCTTGTCTCCGAAAAGCTGTTAAAGCCAATTGCAAAGGCACCTGCCAGGATTAGAGATCAACTGACAAAGAGGTTTTGTGCACATCTGGGCTCAGCAACATGACGTGCAACTCCATGGTAGTCTGCTGAAGAGGTGTAAACAAACGACAGGCCGGATGAGTTGACACTTTCTCGTTTCACAAGTTTACAGCAATGACTTTCATGAGGCGAATGAGCTACAAGAAACGAAAACCCGTGAGGCATGATTCAATTTCATCCCAAATGTGTAGTATAACCCCTTTAACGGCAACCCCTGTCTAAATTAACACAACTTGGCGCAACATCACAAATCGACAAAATATCAAGCACAAGACTACTAACTAGAATTATTTTGTTTTTATAACTGGTTCCCAGCAGAGAACAGATGAACAAAAAAAAAAAAAACAACCATAAAAATTGCCTGTGGCAAATTTCACAGTCAAACATTTGTTCGGTCATGAAGATGAAGGCAACTTCTACATTGAAGTAACGTTAATATTTCTATGCTTAGTTAAGAGTATTTTCTTTATACAACGTAACTTTATTGATTAATTGCAAGCAGCGTAGTTCACAACCAGACGTGGCGTCATGAAAGGAAGATACGTACGCGGAAGCAGAAAGTAGAGAGAGACTTAAAAAAAAAAAAGAGAGGAACGTCCATCCATCCATCCATTCATCTTCTACCGCTTATCCGGGGCCGGGTCGCGGGGGCAACAGCTTTAGCAGGGAAGCCCAGACTTCCCTCTCCCTAGCTACTTCTTCCAGCTCTCCCCGGGGGATCCCGAGTCGTTCCCAGACCAGCTGGGTGACATAGTCTCTCCAGCGTGTCCTGGGTCTTCCTCGGGGTCTCCTCCCGGTGGGACATGCCCGGAACACCTCACCAGGGAGGCGTTCAGGAGGCATCCGAATCAGATGCACAAGCCACCTCATCTGGCTCCTCTCGATGTGGAGGAGAAGCGGCTCGACTCGGAGCCCCTCCCGGATGACCGAGCCTCTCACCTTATCTCTAACGGAGAGCCCGGACATCCTGCGGAGAAAACTCATTTCGGCCGCTTGTATCCGGGATCTCGTTCTTTCGGTCACGACCCATAGCTCGTGACCATAGATGAGGGTTGGAACCTAGATCGACCGGTAAATTGAGAACTTCGCCCTTTGGCTCAGCTCCTTCTTCACCACGACAGACCGATACAACGTCCGCATCATAGCAGACGCTGCACCGATCCGCCTGTCGATCTCTCGCTCCCTCCTGCCCTCACTCGTGAACAAGACCCCAAGATACTTAAACTCCTCCACTTGGGGCAAGATCTCCCCCCCGACCCGGAGGGGGCACTCCACCCTTTTCCGACTGAGGACCATGGTTTCAGATTTGGAGGTGCTGATTTTCATCCCAACCGCTTCACACTCGGCTGCGAAACGCTCCAGTGAGAGTTGGAGAGCCCTGTTTGAAGGAGCCAACAGCACCACATCATCTGCAAAAAGCAGGGATGCAATACTGAGGCCACCAAAACGGACCCCCTCAACACTTCGGCTGCGCCTAGAGATTCTGTCCATGAAGGTTATGAACAGAATCGGTGACAAAGGGAAGCCTTGGCGGAGTCCTACCCTCACTGGAAACGATTCCGACTTACTGCCGGCAATGCGAACCAAACTCTGACATCGGTGGTATAGTGACCGAACAGCCCGTATCAGGGGGTTCGGTACTCCATACCCACGAAGCACCCCCCACAGAACTCCCCGAGGGACACGGTCAAACGCCTTCTCCAAGTCCACAAAACACGTGTAGACTGGTTGGGCGAATTCCCACATACCCTCGAGAACCCTGCTAAGGGTGTAGAGCTGGTCCACTGTTCCACGGCCGGGACGAAAACCACACTGCTCCTCCTCAATCTGAGGCTTGACTTCCTGACGGACCCTCCTCTCCAGCACCCCTGAATAGACCTTACCAGGGAGGCTGAGGAGTGTGATCCCTCTGTAGTTGGAACACACCCACCGGTCCCCCTTTTTAAAAAGAGGGTCTGCCAATCCAGAGGCACTCTCCCCGTTGACCACCCGATGTTGCAGAGGCGTGTCAACCAGGACAGCCCCACAACATCCAGAACCTTGAGGAACTCTGGGCGGATCTCATCCACCCCTGGGGCCTTGCCACCGAGGAGCTTTTTAACCACATCGGTGACTTCAACCACAGAGATAGGAGAGCCCACCTCTGAGTCCCCAGGCTCTGCTTCCTCCAAGGAAGGCATGTTGGTGGAGTTGAGGAGGTCTTCGAAGTACTCTGCCCACCGGTTCACAACGTCCCGAGTCGAAGTCAGCAGCGCCCCATCCCCACTGTACACAGTGTTAGTGGTGCACTGCTTCCCCCTCCTGAGACGTCGGATGGTGGACCAGAATTTCCTCGAAGCCGTCCGGAAGTCGGCTTCCATGGCCTCACCGAACTCTTCCCATGCTCGGGTTTTTGCCTCGGCGACCACCAAAGCTGCGTTCCGCTTGGCCAGTCGGTACCCGTCAGCTGCCTCTGAGGTCCCACAGGCCATAAAGGCTCGATAAGACTCCTTCTTCAGCTTGACGGCATCCCTTACTGCTGGTGTCCACCAGTGAGTACGAGGGTTGCCACCACGACAGGCACCAATCACCTTACGGCCACAACTCAGATTGGCCGCCTCAACAATAGAGGCACGGAACATGGTCCACTCGGACTCAATGTCCCCCGTCTCCCCCGGAACATGGGAAAAGCTCTGTCGGAGGTGGGAGTTGAAACTCCTTCTGACAGGGGATTCCGCCAGACGCTCCCAACAAACCCTCACAATACGTTTGGGTCTGCCAGGACGGACCGGCATCTTCCCCCACCATCGGAGCCTACTCACCACCAGGTGGTGATCAGTTGACAGCTCCCCCCCTCTCTTCACCCGAGTGTCCAGAACATGTCGATCATCGAACTACGGCCTAGGGTGTCCTGGTGCCAAGTGCACATGTGGACACCCTTATGTTTGAACAAGGTGTTCGTTATGGACAGTCCATGACGAGCACAGAAGTCCAATAACAAAACACCACTCGAGTTCTGATCGGGGGGGGCGTTCCTCCCAATCACGCCCCTCCAGGTCTCACTGTCATTGCCCACGTGAGCATTGAAGTCCCCCAGTAGAACAAGGGAGTCCCCAGCAGTTGTACTCTCCAGCACACCCTCCAAGGACTCCAAAAAGGGTGGGTATGCTGAGCTGCTGTTTGGTGCATATGCACAAACAACAGTCAGGACCCGTCCCCCCACCCGCAGGCGGAGGAATGCAACCCTCTCGTCCACCGGTGTGAACCCCAATGTACAGGCACTGAGCCGGGGGGCAATAAGTATGCCCACACCTGCTCTGCGCCTCTCACCGTGAGCAACTCCAGAGTGAAAGAGAGTCCAACCCCTCTCGAGAGGACTGGTACCAGAACCTAGGCTGTGTGTGGAGGCAAGTCCGACTATATCCAGTCGGAACTTCTCTGCCTCACACACCAGTTCGGGCTCCTTCCCTGCCAGAGAGGTGACATTCCATGTCCCAAGAGCTAGCTTCTGCAGCCGAGGATCGGACCGCCAGGGTCCCCGCCTTTGGCTGCCGCCAACTCGCATTGCACCCGACCCCTTTGACCCCTCCCACGGGTGGTGAGACCATGAGAAGGGGGGGGACCCACGTTGCCTCTTCGGGCTGAGCCCGGCCGGGCCCCATGGGTGTTGGCCCGGCCACCAGGCGCTCGCCAACGAGCCCCACCTCCAGGCCTGGCTCCAGAGGGGGGCCCCGGTGACCCGCGTCCGGGCAAGGGAAACTGAGTACCATCGATTTTATTTTTCATAAGGGGCTTTGTGAGCCATGCTTTGTCTGGTCCCTCACCTAGGACCTGTTTGCCATAGGTGACCCTGCCAGGGGCATAAAGCCCCAGACAACTTAGCTCCTAGGATCATTGGGACACACAAACCCCTCCACCACGGTAAGGTGACGGCTCACGGAGAGGAAGAGAGGAACGTATGGTAGTCAAGTTTGATCCAGCGCAATCCACATACATCTCACGCCTTTGGTAGCATCGTGGGTATGTACAAGTTTGTTTTGTTATTGGTGAACAGTTCTGTGGCACTTTGTGTTAGAAATGCTGCTCGACAATGTGAAAAAAGAACATGTTAGGATTTGAGCTAGCGCTCGCTAATTGTGTTAGCACAATGACGTCTCGCTAATCTCGTGATTGAGGTAATGTTATTTTATTCCGTTGGTTGTGGATTCAAAATAATATTGCCTTGTATTTTATGTTACAGATTCACCTTTTTCTCCACCATTAAACCTGTGGACTAAGAATAACGTCTTCAGAGTCGTGGTGTAGAAGATGAGTTTAGCAGACTGTCCAAATCTGGCCGAGACAGTACACTACATTTTGGATCTATACCAAAATAATCGACCAACTCCTGGCCTGAACTCATCCATTTACATCTCTCACCACTTCATTATACAGCACTGCATTACTGCAACATTCCAAACGCATCTTTTTTTTCCGACTTATTTTGAGTCATTCGGACTATTCCTATGATGCAAAGTAGTGTTTATCATAGCTGGCAAGCTGAAAGATTGCAACAATTATGTAAACATAGCGACCGTACGGTGTGTGTGCGCTCATGCATGAGCTGGCATACTGCTCCCCCTAAGAATACTAGGATCATATCACACAAGCCAAAGAAAAACATTTTCCGTAAATGCTCCTGTCGATTGATTTGGGTGGACGTCACAATTTTAGTACCACTTCAAAAAATGCATAGCTTCCCAAATACCAGACGATGACCAGCATAAAAGTACAGTAGCACAGAAGGCTAAAGTATCCATCAAAAACGAGACAGATTTCAATCATTTTTAATATTATGCATAGTTTGAGAATTAATACTGCACTTAACTCTAAGAATATAAAACAAACGTACTTAAAATAGATTCAATTAAAATGATTGCACAAACAATAGGGTGGCACGGTAGTGACAGGTTAGTACTTGCGCCTCACAATGCAGAGGTGCAGGGTTCGATTCCAGCTCCAGTCTTCCTGTGTGGAGTTTGCATGTTCTCCCTGGGCCTGCGTGGGTTTTCTCCGGGTACTCCGGTTTCCTCCCACTTTTCAAAAACATGATTGGCAGGCTTATTGAACACTCTAAATTGTCCCTAGGTGTGGGTGTGAGCGTGGATCGTTGTTTGTCTCTGTGTGCTCTTGGGTAGAAACCAGTTCAGGTTGCCCGCTGCTTACTGCCCAAAGACAGCTGGGATACGCTCCAGTACACCCCGCAACCCTTGTGAGGTTGAGTGGATCCGAAAATGGATGGATGGATAGCACACAATATACATGCTGAACTATTAATTCAATCTCAATTGATTTTGCTTTACTTTGCAAATATTTCAGTTTGCAGCAAATTAAGTTAAAAAAAAATGAAGTAAACTGACATTCCGTTGCATAGGTGATTGTTATCCACACAATGTCTTGTACGCTACATTACAGTCAACTTTTGCATTTTCTTTTTAACAACCAAAAAAACCCCCACAAAATGTACAAGTGATAATTTAATGAAAACTTATATGCAGAAATAAAGACCAGTGTCTTATTAATCATGCATCTCTTCTTCTATTTGGCATTCAGCAGAGCATGTTTCCTGACCATGCTCTCTTATGTACCTTAAGGAAACATGGTATTCCCTTCCACTGCTATGCAGATGACTGCCAGATCTATGTCCCACTGAGCAAGAAAGACGCCTTCTCATTGATTTCTTCTTGTCTGGAAGAAATCAAAACCTGGATGGCACATTTCTTGAAATTCAACGAAAAGAAGATGGGTGATATTGTTTGGTCCCAGTGGCCCTTGTACATTCCATCCTGTAGACTTGGGCCCCCTGTCTCCTTATCTGAAATCAACGGTCTCAAACTTGGGCCTTAAACTGGACAGTGATTTTAAACTCGATCGGCAAATTGGTGCCGTTGTTAAATCCAGCTTCGTTCACCTTAGCTGGCCAAAATAAAACCTCTCCTCTCACATGAACACTTTGAGACAGTAATTCATGCCTTTGTCACATCCCGGCTCGATTACTGCAATGCCCTTTACTTTGGAGTCAGCCAGTCCTCCATTAAGCGCCTTCAGCTGGTCCAGAATGCCGCTGCTCGCCTCTTGACTGGTACTCGTAAGAGGGAGCACATAACTCCTACTCTGGAATCCTTTCACTGGCTCCCCATTCATTTTAGTGTTATTTTCAAGATCCTCATATTTGTTTTCAAATATCTGAATAATCTCGCGCCACCTTACCTCTCTGAGCTCATCCGCCCCTACACACCTGCCCGGCGCCTCAGGTCTGTGGACCAGTCTTTGTTAGAAGTACCAAGAACTAAACTGAGGCTCAGAGGGGATCGAGCCTTTTCTGTTGCTCGTCCCTCTCTCTGGAATGACCTCCCACTGAACATTTGGCAAGCCTCCTCGCTGCCCATCTTCAAAACCCTCCTCAAAACTCACTTGTATTCTTTGGCATTCGACTCAGCATGACTTAGTTTTGTTCTTGGTTTTACCGTTTGGTGCTTTCTACCGCCTTTATTACCGATTTGTCTTACTGTTTATTGTGCATGTTAAATTGCTCCATGTACAGCACTTTGTATGCAGCGATGGCTGTTTGAAAGTTCTCTATAAATACTGTTGACTTGACTTGACTTGTACCGGTATTTCTTTTTTTTTTTTTTGACAAGCAGCTTTCAGAGGCCAGGCGGCATAAGTGGCGAATTAGAAACCGAGTGGAAGGTTGACGTGAAGTCACAAAGTTCAGCAGCACAAACACACCGCAACCTGATATGAATAAGAAAATGTTATTCTTGAGAGCTTGAATTTGTATGCGTTACGTTGCTTCTGTAAGCATCAGGTGTCAGGTGAGTTCATTTGGAAAGACAGAAGCATGCAGTTCTATTCGCGATGCAGTGCATGACAAAGACTCGCGTTTAGTGAGGAGAGCTGCACGACATTGAAAGTTTTTCTCAATCATCTGTCAGTTCATTCACTTGGTTCTCAACAGACCCACAGTCTTGAGCTTTTTTCCGCCCCATCTTTTGTCTGGAAAGAAAGATTTGGGTGAGAATTCCAAACTCAATCATAAAGTCAGTCAAGTCTCAAAGGACTATCTGATATTTGGACTATTTTGTTTCATCAGTCAGCTTTTCAACGTTCAACTTTCTGCTCACTCCAAAATCCATTAAAAGATCATTAGTCAATAGTTCCCTTTTTTTCCCAGTGTATATTCAGAGCTGGGCGGCCCGGTAGTCCAGTGGTTAGCACGTCGGCTTCACGGTGCTGAGGTACCGGGTTCGATTCCAGCTCCGGCCTCCCTGTGTGGAGTTTGCATGTTCTCCCCGGGCCTGCGTGGGTTTTCTCCGGGTGCTCCGGTTTCCTCCCACATTCCAAAAACATGCGTGGCAGGCTGATTGAACACTCTAAATTGTCCCTAGGTGTGAGTGTGAGTGCGAATGGTTGTTCGTTTCTGTGTGCCCTGCGATTGGCTGCCAACCGATTCAGGGTGTCCCCCGCCTACTGCCCGAAGACAGCTGGGATAGGCTCCAGCACCCCCCGCGACCCTAGTGAGGATCAAGCGGCTCGGAAGATGAATGAATGAATGAATGAATGAATATTCAGAGCTTCAATTACAAAATACTGGGTGCAGATCTTCAGGGGTTTCTCATTCAAATTAGGATTGTAAAGGTTATAGTCGGTGCCCTTCTTGTATGATGGAAATTTAAAAAAAAATCATCAGAATGAAAAAGCGGCAAAACATGAGCTTCAGGGTAATGTTGTTGTTTGACTTTTGGCTTTGTCCTTTTTAGTAAGTCCCTTTATCTGCTTTGTGTTCCTCCGACATCTGAGTTGAGGCCCAGTGATGAGATGAGATGAAAAATCTCTCCCCGAGATTGTGTCAATCAGACCCCCCCACCCACCACCCCCGGCACAAACAAACTTCCGCTGACATCCCACCTGATTTCAGTGTGTCTGACATTCACAAAGGTTTGATGCAGCTATCATGTGGATAGACGGTGTCAAAATTATGCCAATTTCCAATCTCGGTTCAGGACACAGACACATGGAATAGATCTTAGAATTGACAGGCTGAATGAATGGGAAAGTTTAGTGGAGGGAGACACTTTGTCAGTATATAAATCAAATCTGCTGTAATAGAGCTACACTGCCTTCAGATATATTTTTTGTTTTTGCAATATGGCATGAGTCCTTCTTGTGACTGGCAAAATTACATTGCTTAATAGGCAATCTGTCGAAGTAATTTTTGGTGACATTTCAAACCTGTTGGAAAAGTTCTCCTCAACTAATTTTGCCCATACAAAGTAAAATCCCGCCCCCCGCCCCTCCTTCCATTGCCATTACGATCATCTACGACGAGTGTTTCATTTTATCAGTTTTAATGGTTCAATTGTCTGGGCACCTCTCAAGTTGTGTTTGTGCTAGTTAGATGTTAATTTTACGTTATGTGCAGTATTTTGTCCAAAATTTGCTTGGTAATTAATTACTGTTACCAAGGAAATTAGCTTGATTTAAAAGATGTGTGGGCTCTGTGAAACATCCATCCATCCATCCAATTGAACTAATGACGTCTGCACTGTGAGACAGATGAGCTAACCAGTCGACCACTTGGTAAGATACTGCATTATTATATTTTAATATACTGTATTTGCAGAGGATTTTGAAACATACGGTACTTGTTTACTTCTTCTTAGCTCAAACAAGTCACAGATCTATTAATCATATCACCGCCATTGTAATTCTCAGTGACAATTGACACTTTGTTCCTGCAAGTGCTAACGAAAGCCCAGCAGAATTGATTAAGGATGTTATTTGTGTGACTCATTGTGTTCTCATGAGATTTGAGCCAGACAGAAGGTTAAGCATTACGGCATGTTAAATTAAGTCAGTGTTGGTCACCGGTTCCCTTCAGTCTATTTATCCCAAAACCTTCATCAACATTCAACAACATACAAACTTGACAGACATGTAGACCCTGGTCTTGTGACGTTTTGCGTTACTGTTGAACTCTCGGTTCTCCCTTTTGAATTTATAAACAAATGACAAATGAACATAAGACAACATATCATTATAGCGATGTGTCTTTTATGTTCACTTCATATTTATATTTTCATAATTTTGTGGCACCTTCACATACAAGTTTCATTAACTCTGCAACCGCACTTGTACTTTGTTTTTCAATAAAAATTGGACTCAACGGTACACTGAATACACACAGGATTAAAAATTGCTCTCCACATAGCCTGAATGTACAGAAAACGTGAGCACATAACACAGCTGCAGCTACTGTATTAGCCAGCTTTGTTCTTCTTTTGTGTCGATTGGTGGTTGGCAAACCAGCATAATGGCTCATTACCGCTACCAACTGACAGTGTTCTTCCACTGCAAGGAAATCCATTTTGAATTGATGTTGGCCCGATGTTGGGAAATTTACTGCCACCATGAAGAACAAAACAGTTCAACATGCATAAACTCATTCAGCTGTTAAGTTTGATTTTTTAAAATAATGCTTCATTTCAGTTGAGTTTTTATTCATTCATTCATTCATTCATCTTCCATCCGCTTGATCCTCACTAGGGTCGCGGGGGGTGCTGAAGCCTATCCCAGCCGTCTTCGGGCAGTAGGCGGGGGACACCCTGAATCGGTTGCCAGCCAATCGCAGGGCACACAGAGACGAACAACCATTCGCACTCACACTCACACCTAGGGACAATTTAGAGTGTTCAATCAGCCTGCCATGCATATTTTTGGAATGCGGGAGGAAACCGGAGCAGTTTTTATTCATTTTAGTGTTATTATTGTTTTTTACAAAGTATTTGTTGAGTGCAGGGTGCAGCAATAAAAAGACTAAGAGGAATAAGAATAAGTCACAATTCCTTTTAAGTTCTATGAAGGATTCATCCACCCTGTGAGTCACAGGATGGATTTGTTTTCCAACATGTCGCTCTTTGTTTGTTTGTTTGTTTGTTTGTTTGTTTGTTTTTGGGGGTGGGGGGGTGCATCGTGAAGATCAAACAGTCGCAATGGTTAAAAGTTGGTAAGAAATTATTGGAAAACAGCATCCCACTGAACCCATAATAAAAGCAACAATTTAAATAATGCAAGAATAGAAGGACCGCTTCATAAGTGAAGTCCGCAACAAGCACCACAATGGACCAGTCTTTCTGTTTTTACCGATAAAAACCAAACAAAACACATTGCAGTGTTTTGTACGGTTTCCAGAAATCCATATTTTCTATTTTGCTCTGACACATAGAGGATGCAGCGACATGCTGCGTGAACAGGGCACCATATGAATGGTAAACAAAAGGCTCAGACCAAGTTGTAATCCTAGGAGATTCTTCAGCAAGCACCTGCTCCGACAGATAAATGCAGCGATTCCAGAAAAGAAAACGGGCCAATGTGAAGATGTCGGATGGGCAAAGTTAGCTATCATGTATGCGAGTGACGCACTCTACCATTCAACTGGAATCACTTTGGACTCGGACCATGTCTCGTAAGAAATGGACCGTAAAATAACTACAGCTAATAATCAAGGTTTGAACTGAAACTCAATTCTCTCCCTTTTTTTAAGCGACAACTTCAAACCAATACTCACATAAATAAATGCCGTTAAATTGAGACTTTGCTACAAATGTGAATCAGGGCCAGAATGGGACTCATTTTCAGCCCTGAAGTTTCATGGCTCAGATCAGCCCACGTTTTAATGAAGACATACAAATTCACACTTATTGTTGTATCAATCAAAAACGGCTTACAAGATCACAATCAGTGTTTATTAAAAAAAAAACAGAAATAGTATGTGTGTCAGTCACTTTGTGTGGTTCATTCAATAATACATCTTCGAGAAAGAGTAGATGTACTTTATTTGGATTGCTGTTGTGGTCGTAGGGAACGCAATAACAATATGCCTACAACTCAGGACCTCCGAACGACTGCGCATGCTCCGTATATGCTCTGTGCGCTGTGGGCAGGCATAGCTAATCAAACGAGCAAATATCATATCATTACAGCTTGAGAAATATAGATATTTAAAATGGACAAAACGAGACCAACAGGCAAGCGTGGATCATAAGGGATAAGACACTTCACACTTCAAGCAGAGCAAGTTGACTAACTCTGTATTTTGGCACATTTCCATGTGTTTTTTTACATGAACGCTTTCCTGTAAGATGAAACGGGATTTTTGTCACCACGAGCACACATTCTCCACGTTTGCTGTAAGGTGTGAACAAAGGGGGATATGGCTGCCCCTCACTTTTTTCAGCATCTCCAATTATTTCGGACTGGGACCTTTGTGGCCTCTTGCTGGACCTGCAGGCACCTCGCTGTCTGTTGGCAGAGGAGCAAGCCCGTGCATTTCAATGTTACTGCCTGCTTGCGTTGTGTTTAGTCTGTCTAATACTCGACATAAAAAAGTGAACTTCATTCGGTGAAGGATTTAAATTCATATCAGATTTGCAAATAGCAAATTGATAAAAATCGAGAGGTACTCTGCCTGTGTTATCTGTCATTGCCCCACCTGGAATAACAAATGTGGACACTCTTTTATTTACAAAAACTGAAACAGCTTTCAAGGTTTTTACTATCACATAAAGCAAATGGTATTTCTAACAAGAATAAAAATGACTCTTATCACAGTATGAGCCTCTCAGTGGGGTGGAAGACAAGACTTGCAATTTATCTTTCACATCAGGATGATCACTGTGGAGTGGACAGGATATGAGCTTGGCCACCCGATACTTGACAAGATGACCCAATTGAATATTTTATGTTTTAATGACAACCAAACGACCATTTGTTGTTTCTCTACGCCGACGCAAGTTGACTGCTGCTCAACTTTGCCTATTAGAGGGAAAGCAAGGCTGCAGGCGAGATTGCTTTGGCCTTTCGAGCTCTGATTTTAACCCAGCAACCCATTTTTAGTCACAGCGGGTTACTCAACATCCAGAGTTTGACGCACGCTGGCATGACGTCAGCAGATAAACATTTCTCGGTGCGATCATTAGGAAATGACAAAAGAAGAAGACCCCGGCTGTGAAAGAGGAGCAATCACAAAGGAGACAAGGTTGCCAACCTTGTCGCGGGCTTTGTGGGTTGAGCTGCTGGTGTTCTGTTTTTATTCTTTTATGCTGGGACCCCAAATCTTGTATGAACAGTCCTGAAAATGTTGCTTTTCCCTTCTGCCTGAACATTAAACTACGTATTTACCAAACAACACACTGACCAGCTACATTACCAGCACAAGATTTAAGAGCTGGATCAGAGGCATGTTAAAAAAAAAAATAATAATGCTGCAGTGTCGGACAGATACGGCCCTGTTACAAGTGGCCGAAATGAGTTTTCTCCGCAGGGTGTCCAGGCTCTCCCTTAGAGATAAGGTGAGAAGCTCGGTCATCCGGGAGGGGCTCAGAGTCGAGCCGCTTCTCCTCCACATCGAGAGTAGCCAGATGAGGTGGCTTGGGCATATGATTCGGATGCCTCCTGAGCGCCTCCCCGGTGAGGTGTTCCGGTCATGTCCCACCGGGAGGAGACCCCGAGGAAGACCCAGGACACGCTGGAGAGACTATGTCACCCAGCTTGCCTGGGAACGACTCGGGATCCCCCGGGGAGAGCTGGACGAAGTAGCTAGGGAGAGGGAAGTCTGGGCTTCCCTGCTAAAGCTGTTGCCCCCGCGACCCGGCCCCGGATAAGCGGTAGATGATGGATGGATGGATGGATGTCGGACAGATATTCATTTGACCAATATATTCCTGATTGTAACTGTAATTTAAACCGATCCACTGATGACCAGTGCTGTAAGATAATTGGAGCTGCTAATATTTTTGTTTTTCCTCAATTACTTAGACATGAGAAAACCATATTTGGAAAATAATCTCTCAATGGTTCATTCATCACATGTTCAACTCACAATTGAAAATGCAAAGAGTGACTCATCTAATGAAACATAAACAAAGGAAAAAAAATGTTTTTTTCATAATTTTGGGTGAAGGTAATTGTCATGTCACCACCACCTCGTAATCGTGACACGGACTGATTGTGACCACCCAGCAGCCACCAACATTTTCTCAGAATGTTACATTAAATTTACTTCTTCAGTACACAAAATTATCCGAAATAGTAACCCGATTCCGCTCTTCAGCCCACTAAAATGCAATCTTCCACCCAATCGTCTAGGTCAAAATAATAAACCTAAAAGTTCAAACAATCTGCTCAAAAATCCTCAAACAAGTGGGTTCTGAAAACAACCTTGCATTTTTTTTAGTTTATGAATGCGGAAAATGAATGGAGAATTAAACGAGCACCATGAACGTGACCCGAACGTGACCAACGTGTGATCATTTGCACTTTTAATGATACCGAGCCTGTCCTAATTCATCTTGGAAAGATTCTTATGCAATGTGGAAATTGTACACTCGTTATTGGTATTTTTGGACTCAGGAGGGAAGCAGAGGCATTATGACATGCATATATTGTGTAACACTATCAATACGAGATGCTTAAATTACCATGGGTGGTTTTTTTTTTTCTCGTTCTGCATTTTAACACACCAGATTTCTATCTTTGGGTTCATGGAGTGTTTAGGAACACAGTTCCTTTGAAAAATCCCAAAAGAAACGCTATTGGAAATGGACTGAACTGGAATCAATAAACTCCCACAGTGGCATTGTTGCTTCTGTCATCCCTTGAGGATGTCTTCTCTCATTCTCTGACACAAAGGGTTACCTTACGCCTGCAATTCCGTTTTTCATCCAACTCCTGGGCATTCATTTTTATGTCAGTCGATCGAGTATCGAAGATTTTGAATATCATTTTGATGGCGAGGCCTCAAATCTATAAATGAATTCTTTACATTTCAGGCGGAGGTTTGGAACTGCGGGTAGTTTCCATCAATTTTAAACATGTATCCTGTTCAAGGTCTTGGGGAAACTGGAGCAAATCCTAACTGACTGAGGCCAAAAGCTCGACTGCACCTCGGACTGGTCGCCAATCAATTACAGAGCACGTTGAAACAAACAGCACTTATACACCTACAGTCACTGAATGGGAATCCACCTCACACCGGCTGCACAAATGTCCGCTGTGACTCCCATTTCACCCTCAGTCTGCCTTGTCATTAGTCTGTGCATTTAGTTCGCTTTCCGTTCACTTATTGTCCATTCATCATTGTATATACCGGTAGTAGTGTGTTTTTGTCATCTCATCTGTCTTACTCATGTCCCTCGCTTCATCCTTGTTCTCCTAAATTTCCTTCTATAGCCTTAACACAGTCATCCATCTTTCAATAATACTATATACACTGGAAAGCACCCAGTCCTGATCTCTTGGCTTACATGGCCCCTTCATTTGCTCTTCAATTTTCCCTGTTTCTGCTTTTCAGTTTATAGGGCCACTAAACGCCATGTCAGGCCAAGTCATCTTCTCCATCAGCTCCTGCCTTGGTTGATCACCTCGTGGCTGTCAACACCTGGCACTGCATTATCGCTTTTTGTTTTCTGGACCTAACACTAATATCCTGAAGGAGTTTTTCTTCAGAGTTGTTTGTCTGATAGGCATTCCTGTCAACTCATACGGTTTAGCCATAGTTCATACGGATTTTATAAGGAGTTTTTGCTCTTTATAAGGATTTTTTTTGGTAGTTTATACAGGTTGGCACTCCGAAAAGTTGACAGGTATGGATAGGGGAAAGGAAGAGTAAGTGAAAAAAAAAAGCTTGGTTTTCATGGTACCATATTTTCCTCACAAAAGGCGCACTTAAAAGCCTAGCATTTTCTTAAAAGCTCACAGCGTGCCTTAAAATCCGATGCGCCTTGTGTATGGTCATTACGGTAATATGACGACCCGCAAAATGGCTCCTTGCTCAAGACATGCTGACAATGCAGAGTTCAAACTTACGGCGATCGGTTACGCAGTGGAACACAGAAATCGAGCAGCGGCAAGAGAATTCAACGTTAACCAGTCATTGTTATAACTTGCTGTTGGTTAAGTGAACGGTGTTGCTGTTTTATTAAATATGTTTTAATGACATCTGATCGTCGCTATATAAATCAGGGTGTAGTGTAGTGTAGTATTCTTTTGGCATTTCCTTGAGCGTAGCTTCATCTAGTGGATGCATTGTAGATTGCGTCTTATAATGCTCTCCGTCCAATATATGAAAAAAAAAATACAAAATAGGCCATTCATTGAAGGTGCGCTTCATAATCCAGTGCGTCTTTTAGTGTGGAAAATACGGTATGCCACTTATTTTAGTGGTCGGCGCCTCACCAGCTTGTTCCATGTAAAAACACCACAGGATGGCCTTTACTTCAAATTGCAAGGTGAGTACAGATGGGTGTAAAAACACAGACGTGGAAGGGTTGTTTTGTCTGAGTTGGCAGAGGCCTGTTATCAGCGAAACAACCTGTCAGCTTTTCATCAATCGTCCATCAAAACTCGCCGCCTCACAATCTCTCCTAAACATCATCCATCAAGCCACACTGGCTGAATTAGATACTGTTGCTACCCACACAAACACTCGCTCACTCACAAGTGCACACATACAGACAAATCAAATCAATGGCTACCTTCCTCCACATCGGGAAGCTCTGCACACAGTGGGTGGCCTGTGGAGGAGTCCACCCACTCACAGGATATTCAATTGCAAGCGTGGACAAATACATCAGCTCTCTCTCTCTATTGTGTCCATGGTCGCCTGGGATCCACTACATTTACACATGCAAGATCCATCAATGTGTACACCTACATGTGTGCTACCAACACAAAAACATACACAAAAAGCATTCTCACTCGGTCCAAAACAAACAAACAAAAAAAAAACATGGATTTTTCACCAAGCGAAAAGGCTCTAAGTATGAATGGATTAAGGCGCGGACCCACTGTCCTCAGTTTGTGCGGCTCAGGAATGATGATGAAACAAACTTGTCACTTGTTGCTAAGCGACCAATAAAAGTAGTCTGGTGCCTTTTCCCAAGTGGTTTAGACAACCAAACTAACAATGCTTCAGATTTTAGATTCAGATATTTATCAACAACTGTGTTTGTGTGTGTCACTGTTTTTCATTTTATCAGAACATACTCCAGCACCAGATCGTTGATGCTTCCGCAGCCTTTCATAACGTGAAAAAAAATAATCATTTTAGGGTAGGGTGAGAAGAGACTATTAATCCCAGAGCAAACACTGTATCCTTCATGTTAGACATTGGGCAAACCCCACTTTTTGGACAGTGGGGAAATATCTCAAATGTATCAAAAAGCAGCTCGCTGTCTGTTCTTCCCAAGGCATCTTGGTAGGAAGGTGTTAGTGTCTATTGTATGTCTACTGCAAACCCTTTATATTTCATTATGTGGCAGCTTCTGTCCTTGACTTACAGCACAGTGGTTTTATCGAGATACTAGCCATTGTTTGGATGATTATTTGCTTTGGCGTGCCAGGAAAATTCATAGATATGAGGTCTGTATGGTGGCAAAGAACTCGATTCAACTCACTTCACAACAAGGCGCAGTTTGTCAGATAATTCTTCAAAGAGAGGCTGCAAGCTGTTTAAAAAAAGCAACTCCCGGTTCAATATTACTGTCAAACTAAACATAAAACACAACAACATAACTTTGCCTTGAATTCTGCTAGTTTAATGCTAGCGCATAATGGGAAAAGCCATAGACGGGCTAATGACTAGCATCCAAGTGATGTCATGTTACAATGGATATTTAAACACACCTGATGAAGCAACGCAAGTAAACAGACAACATAAAAATACTCACAGGCATATAAATCCTCTGCAAAACATGACTGATATTATGGCAGCTATTACTGTATGTCGCTTGTCATAGCTGTGAAGGTTCTCTTTGCTTCTGCCTGCATGGCAGTACGGTAGCACACTGCCGCTGGTGGCCAAGTCACACTCACCAGAAGTAGCTGCAATTAATCATGATGCACAAATTGTTTAAAACTGCTTTCTATCAAGCTGTTCTAGTAATTTATGCTTTTATGAAGTGCAACAATCGTGCTATTTTTCTAATTAAAAACACTATAAAAAATCTGTTTTGCTGAGGAACGAGATAAATTTGTTGCGTCATGTTTTTGGGGGCGAGCACCTGGCAGAGGCCGTTTACAGTGGATATAAGTTACTCGCCCCTGTAACAAATGTCAAGTTTTTGTGATGTAAAAAAAATGAAAAAAAATAAATGATTTCAAAACTTTTTTATTTACCTCTAAAGTGTACAACTCAAACAAATTAAAAACAAATCTTCTTTTACTATCCACTGTAGCAGTGCAAACGCCAAACAATGCTGGTGTGTAACCAGAGCTTGATACGAGCCCGACTGATGATGTGTGATTGTGGACATTTGACATGAGTTCAGAAATTCCAGGCCCGCTTGGATGTTGTACATCGTATATACATTGTCTGTGTGCTCTTTTTAAGCAATGATTTGTTGTTGCCAGGCTCGCCGTACTTCTTGGAAGGCTAAATTTCGATGAATCATGTCCCAGTGTCATGCACGTGTAGTTCAATCAAGTGGTTTCTAAAGAATGGACTCCAGGCTGGCCTTTATGTTCCGAGTGGTATTTTTTTATATGAAAAAAAAGAGTGGCAAGGACCATTTACGAAGTCAGCGGGTTAGCGTTGACACACATCACCTCTTCCCTATATATAGTCTCCAATTCACACGCCAACCTAATGATGACAAGCGGTACAGACAATAGATGAATGCCTATGTATGTATGAGAATGTTCATTTTCAATTTTTTTTAACTCTTACTGTGGAACCCTTGTATATTTTTTTTTGTGCAAAACTGAACATAACGGAAATAATATCATCTTTCCAGTGATTGTGGGAGACATTTTGTACCTGTAGCCCTGCACTAATTGCTTCAGGTGTGCAGTTGATTGTGCAAATGGCAGCAAGAAGCTGCGGGGCGACCTCCCGACGCTGCGAACGTCAGCCCGTATCTTGAACGCACCACTTTTTTGGGGGGTGGGCAGGGGGGACGTTTCGCTTCTAAAATGTCTTGGTGAGGGCAAAACATGAACGCCTCAATTAACTTCTCCAGCGTGGACTTTGACGCGCAAAGGACGGCGCAGCTTCACCACCGTTCCGTCAAGGTGAGCGTCATCATCGTTCTGGGGGTGATGATCACTTTGGGGAACATCGCGGTCCTCCTGGTGATCACGTCCTCCGTTGCCGGCTGGTCGAGGAGCTCCCGCTACTTCCTGCTCTCCCTGACGGCCGCGGACTCCGCCTTCGGGCTGCTGGTCATGCCCTTGAACCTGTGGGTGAGTCTCCTCAAGGACTACACGAACGGGCCCGACCGGCTGTGTCACCTGGTGGCCTTTTGCAACGCTACCGTGTACTCCACGTGCATGTACACGCTGGCCGCTATCAGCTTGGAGAGGTACATCGCGGTGCTCTACCCCCTCAAATACTCGTCCATGATGACCAGGAGGCGGACTTTGCTCCTGATCGCCTTCTCCTGGTGCTTCCCACCCTGCCTCCTGGTGCCGATATGCTTCCCGGATGGCATCATCCAGGTCCACTTCTCCACCGCCTCGCTGGTCTGCAACCCGTCCTACTCCAGTAACGTGGGTTACTCGCTGAGTTTGGCCTCTTTCATCTTCTTCCCGTGCTCCGCCGTCATGGCTTACGCCAACACGAGAGTGTGGTGCGCCGCCCGGAGACAGAGCCGCAAACTGCGCCAGTTCGAGCGCGCGCACCGGAGGAGACACAACGTGGCCTCCAGGGTGCTGGTGCCCGTCATGGCTGCCTACTTCACTTGCTGGACGCCGTGCATGGCAGCGATGATCTACAACGGTAAGCAGCGATGTAAAACTCACTCAATCTGAAAATAGATTCGAAGCGTTCCGAAGCATTGGCATACCTGTCAACTTTTCGGAGCGCCAACCTGTATAAACTACCAAAAAGAAAAATCCTTATAAAGAGCAAAAAATCCTTAGACCATACCAAGGCATTTTATGTCAAAATAACGGCACCGAACCCCCTCCCCAAGAAATTTTCAATGATATTTATTGTAGATCTCCATAATACAATGTCTGGTTAATGTCTAATCATCATTCTACATAGTGGCATTACTGTGTTCAGAGTTGTATTCCGGAAATGAAAGCATATGAGTAGACGAGCACCGTTCTGGGCAAAAGCCAACAGAACTACCTCTCCCACCACGGGCGGGTGATAGGGTGCCTTGCCCGCCTAACAAGATACTTTCACCCCCTCTTTTGAGGTACTCATCTTTAAAATGATTAATTATGCAAAAACATTTGTCTATTAAATCTTGTTGATGGCTGTGACACGTTTTGGGGCAATTATGAAACAACAGTGGAGTTGCCACAATAGGGAGGTACGGTATCTGCATGTGTAATACAGAGTTGAATAAAAGGAAGAGGAAAGTGTGCACATCTCTTTGGAAAATCTGATCACATGACGTTTTGCCATTGTTCCGGACCAGCCTTTGTGCACTTTCCTAAACGTGTACCTTTTATTCTTATTCACATTTTTTATTCCTGCAGGTGCTGATATTTTGGACATGACTTTCTCACATTGTCACTCTTGGGGCCTAGTTTATCTTCAAGAGTTTGTAGTTGTGATTGATGAGTGAGTCGCTTGTGGATTGTCCTGCAGTCTTTGAGAAAAGATTCTTTGAAAGCCTGTAGCGATTACCTACTTTTACCAGGAACATGATATTTAACAAGAGCCAGTGAAAGTTTTAGGAGGAGACGGCAAGTACAAAGTAAGCTGGGCTGTTATTGACATGCTCCCATCTTAGATTTCCGAGTTCCTTGGAGAAATGGTCCTATTCGATATTTGTGAAGGCGAGTTGACTTTGGATGACTTGATTGTAAATCATGCTTTTGCACCCTTTTTATTTGGTCGAATGGCTCTTTTTATGGGCACCTGGGCACGAATACACTGATTTTGAAGACCAGCTTTATGAATTGTGCCCTTTTGGAAATGTTCTCATCGGCTTCAGCCATTTTGCTGTTGTGCTGTAATCAAGATTGAATGTAGACTTAATGCTGAGTATTTTTAGAAATGAAGAACTTTTCCCAAAGAGGCTTGCCATTAATCTGTTATCCAGAAAAATCCCCGCAAAGCTCAGTCTTAAATGTATGCATCTGGTTACCTTAAGTGGGGCATTGCGCTTGGAACATATAATAATAATAATAATACATCACATTTGTAAGCGCCTTTCACAACACTCAAGGACACTGTACAGCCAAGACCAATAGTAAAACACAGATAAAATAATAAATAAAGATTCTGAACACACCAATCATGAAGCAAGAGGGACTTGGGGGGGGGGGGTTGCTGGGAGAGGGGGGTGGCAACTATCTCTAATGTTCATGTTCTCGGTTTTTGTCAAACAAATTTCCCTTTAACAAATGTGACAAATTTTGACTGATCAGACTTAAAAGGCAGAAAAATAGCAAGAAAGCCCACAAAATAGCATGTTAAAACTATAAGAGATGGAGTTACCCCGCGAGGGACTGAAGCTGCAATAATCGAACCATAATAAATCAAATAAACTGTACTCCTGTGTGCTCATTCGTGCCGTTTTCTCGCGCAGCCCTGTCGGGTAGCTCCGTTCCAGAGTGGGTCGAATTTGTGGTGGTTTGGCTGCCAACGTCCAACGGTTTCCTCAACTGCATCTTCTACTTTTGGATCAACAAAAGCTTCCGACAGAAATTCTACCTCATCGCGCATAGACTAGCTCACGCTCTCTGCCCGCCACTGCTCAACACTCTGGGATGCTGCAGACCATCCGTGATTCCGTTTGGCTCGGGCTTCCTGGATGACAATCGAGTCCATGAGCGCTCATCCAGCGTTTCCTCCACCTGCACGCTCATGTCCTTAGCCTAGCGGCTCTGAGAAGTGCCATACAGGCATGGCAGAGGACTTGTGTTTTTATGACTGAAGCTACTTCACTGGTTAATGCATTCAAAGTGGGCTTGAGTTGAGATGTAAATGGCTCGCACCAGATCTGCCCTCTAAAATATCACTGGATTAATTTTGTCTTTGTTTTATTTCCTTTTATGAACATGCGGTCAAAAGATATTGTTCTGTTTATAACTCCTGTGGTATTTTTTGTTGTTGTTGTTGTTGCTTGTCTATTAGTTTTGTTTTACCTCCCAACTGGCCCCCAGTGTTGAAGGGTTTGAATGCACTGTCAGCAAACACCTCTTAAACCAACTTTCGGACGTTTTCGAGTAACACTCCGGCCTGCCCAGCACAACTGTCTCTGTGACACGTTGCGACATATTTCATATTTCTAATGTCGGATTCTGCTCGGAGTCGATTAATTTGCGCACGTGTGTGACTCCGAGCACACTGGCTCGTCGCCATCCACCTCTTCCTTATTTTTAAACGCGAGAATGGAAAGTGTTGACATATAACAGCTGGGAGAGGTTAACCTTTAAGTTGTGCCGTTTGAGCGTATGCAAGGAGAAAAGTAATTAAGCAGTGACACTGTTGAAAGGTCACCGCGGCCGTGCTGCCAGAAAATAACTTGGATAACTTCTGAGGTTGTTTGTTTTGCTGTGAAGCGCTTCATCTGTCATTTTGCCAACGGAAGCCTCTTCAGAGTGACGTCCGCAGTGAACGCTGCTTGTAAAGCAAGCGGAGGTGTCCCTTTTGAGCTATTTAATGCCATGTATTTTAGCCTTTGCTTTGTGCCGCGCCTTCATGGGGGAGACATGGGGGGGGGGGGGGTAATCATATTGTGAATTCCAAAATGTCCCAAGTTTCATGTCAGATTTTTCTTTGAATTACAGTATTTTGGATTGTGAAATAAGAGATTTTTTTGAGAATATATGGGTTATGAATAATCTAAGAAATAAAGCGTTATGCCTTTTGTACTGCGCGAGCTGCTTTGTCGGACAAAATACTGCATTGTCTGCAGGTTCTATATCGCAATGACGCAACAGCAAAACAAAATGCATTACGCCCCAAATGAGAGCAAACTGTTAAAGAAAAGAAAAAAACATATCGTGGCACTGCACCAACATTGAATTGTTTTTTGCCTTGGCCCTTGCTCCATCCCAATCCAAAGTTTTATGGAAATCAGCAAAGTACTTTCATCGATATCTTGCCCACAATATAATAAAGAACAAACTAACTTTTTTTCCCATTACCACTTATCAGTTTGGGCTTGGCAGTGTTCTGCGCTTTCCGAGTGCTATTATTCATCATTTGTTTTTGTGGCAGGAAAGCAAAGTGAAAAGTGCTTTTCGTTTTCCTGCAAACACTGTTCCTTCCATCTGGAGCGGAGCGATGAATTCAGGAGCTTGTAATTAAATTTCTGTAAAATTCTGAAGAGTTTAATCGAACCACTTGCATTGAAATTGTCCCGGTAGGCCGACACCCTTAATAATCTGAGAAGAATATGTGATGTTTAAATGAGGACCAATGGTGGAGGAAAATGAGAAAGTCAGCTGTGCAGTGGTATAAAGTGCATGCGGAGCAACTTATCATTTTCAAACTTTTGATCTGTTTGGTACTCACAACTATCATTGAAAAACTGTTTCCTTAAACACTCAATCCAATGAAATGTGCGGCAATGCAATACAATATATTGCAATAGCTGTTTAGAAAATTCTGCCTTTACATAAATTGGAAAAAAAAAACAATCTCTAAAAATGGTCTTCCTTTTAACAGCAAATTGTCAAATGTGAAAAAGCGGCTAAGATCTAGATCCAAGATTATCTCCTATTGTTTAGTTCAACTTCAAGTTTGAAGCAATTGTTATTTATGGTCACCGACACGAAAGAAAAGGGCTGGAACAGTACATGAGATTCCCGATTATTACCGTAAGTTTTTCAACTCTTATTAACTGCGCAACAATGATAAAACATCTCAACCATCTTCAGTGGATTGGCCGTTTCCTTTCCTATCCTTCATGTTTTTTAAAAACGTTTTATTGTTTGTTGTTACTTGCACTTTGTCAATTTTTGTTGTCTTTAAAATTCACCTTCGTTTCAATTCGATTTTCAATTCCCAATTCTGATATAATTCTATTTAAAAACAATCTTTTTTTCAATACTGACTTTATCACCAAAAATGTTGTCCAACCCTTTCAGGGACAAAGGTTACTACAGTGGACAGTTTATTGTGTTGTCAGGTTACAGGTTATCATTATTGGTGCATGAAAGGGCTAACATCAACATTTAGTCCTTGTTACAAACAGTTGGATGTTGGATAATTATTTGAGATGCTCCAGAGTGTGACTGAGTCCTTGAGCTGCTCCCTCCTGGTAATGGTGGAAAATGGAATTGTTGCATGCATTGCTGAACCCTTTGATGTCAAGGGAGCTACACTTTTCGTGTTGTTGTAGAGTGCCAAGTTCCAGCTTCGGTGACACCGAAGGTGACTCGGCAGGAAAGCATTCTGAATTCTTTTTAACTGACCTCCTAGTCCTTCAGGGGGAAAGTGGCTTGTTTTAGTGAAGCTTTTAGGCGGCTGTAAAAGCTTTTAGAACACTCCTGGGGGATTTCTCAGTGGACAGAAGATCTGTCAGGCTCCTCTTCACGTGGGTGTGTCTTGAACTACCGAGTCCTCAAGTGCAAATGTGAAATATCAGCTTAACATCGGTCCGCACAAAAACTAATCATGGTGAGCGTGTATATCCTGTGAAGTTGACCTTTCAAAGATCACACCCCACCCCTCCATCTCTAAGTGTTTTTCCAGGCATTTGAAATCTCTGCTGCAACCAGCCCCCCAGGACAGATGTGCATTAGCAGCCTCGCCAATAGTTGCAATAATTGACAGGCTCTCGTGTTCAGATGAGAGCTTCATAGTCTCCCACAGGTGCTCTCGGACAGGGAGGCATCATTCTGGTCACTGGTCACAGTCATCCCCGCTGACATGGATGAAAGTAATGAGCACAAATTAGATACTAAATGTAAAACAATTGAACCGTGTGTGTGTTCATTATGCTGTTTTTCAATAACACAGGTGCTGTCATCTCACTACAGACGGTCAGTAAAAATTAAGTGCCAATTGTAGTCTTCTTCAGGGTGTAACATCATTTCAACCGCGTGCGATGTCCTTGCGTGTATTATGTGCCCACTGATTGTACCTGCCGTTTCCATTTGAGTGTGTTTGACGAACATGTTCAGGTTACAGTATTTATTGAGAAGCTCAACACATTGAGCTGATAACGCCCCTTTGTGTCCAGAGTGAATATGGCAGTACAAGCTCACTGCTTTGTATGTAATAACAATACTAGTCATGCATCAGATTTATATATTCTAAGGTTTATGAACCACCAAAGTAACAAAAGAGTTTTGGCCCCCTAATTAATGAATGAATAATCAGTCAGGGTTAGAGCTAGTTACCCCTGAATCTGGATTCATCATCTGTCTTAGTCTTCATTTTTATGAAAGAGAGAATCTGCAACATATATCAAAATTAGATGGATGGGTGACATTTTGACCTCTAGACAGTAACTATGTACGCATCTTACCCCCCCCCCCCCATAGACCCATCAAATTTCGATTGACGGTTGATGACCGGCCTCCATGACATTTGTTGCTACTTATGTCGAATTATAGGATCGATGAGTGAAGATTTGCCTTGATGTCACTTTGGGTGCTATTTCGGACAAACGAGGATGGATGATTGACCCATTTCGACTTGCACAACACAATAACAATTAGGAGGGAACAAATCAACAACAACAAAAAACAACAAAGTTCTTTCTTTTTCATTATGTCTGTGAAGATTCACTGCTACCAAGAGACCAGAAATCTATAAAGACTGAATTGAGGCCACTGGAATCTTCTTTTTTGGTGACATTGTTGTTTTCAAAAATGACTTGGGCAATTCTGCTACTAGGCTAACAATACGTAAACCTCCTACGTATCTATATTTATGCACGTGTGTGGATGTAATCGAGTTTTTACACATTTTCCATCACAGATAATGAGTTGATTTCAATCTGTGAAAATGTCAATCGGTCAGTCGTATTCAAAGTTGTGTGGACATGGGTCTCACAGAATTAAAAGGTGCTGAATATATTTGTGTAATATTTATTTTCATCAGGTTTTCAATGGCATGAGATGGCAAATAAAAGCAAACAAAAGCTGTCAGCATAGAAAAAAGTCAACTTCTGCTTCTGCAACTGGTATAATCATGTGGAAGCAGTAATAAATCATAACCCAATTTCTGAAACGGTGCAGATTCATGGGCAGATAAAGGGTTTCCAATCCACAGGTAGACAATGTTTCAATTGTGTCATATAAAGAAAAAAAAGACAGTGATGTACAATTTGCAACTGAATGGGTTTTTTTTTTTTAAACTAAACTGAGAAACCAGATTCCTGATATTTTTCATATTTCGTGTTGAACATATCCTTTGCAGACGGAAGGAATTTAAATTGATGCAACTTACTCAGCAGCTGCCAGTACAATTCACCAAAAATATTTGGGACGGGTCAGTGAGACGTGCTTTAAGAGGAATACCCATTTTGACAAGAGAACAACAATAAGACAAACCCTACTTATTAATTGTAGTCTTCCTTGACAAGCATAGATTTGCAATGGATTTCACTATTTTCGGGGAAATAGGAAAACAACTGATGCACTGTAATGCCATTTATTAGGTTGTGCTTAAACTGATCCATGATGGATGCAATCAAGTCTGACATCAGATCGATGCCATTGAACTGAAGCGGTAATTCATTATTTTCTCTCCGGACCGGATAAATGAATAAAAAAACGACACATTTTTAGTTTACGATGATCCTGATTAGATTGAAAATCTTGATGCAGTTTCCTCCTGTGTTGAAGTTTTTGACTGTTTCTTCAAAGCGGCCAAATACAATCAACATAGACCAAACAGAGTCAAACAGATGCATAGTTAAGTAAAATGATAAGGAGAGGAAAGAAAGATGTGATGAAACCCGGAGGCAGTGAGGTTAATAGTCTCTCCTTGACTGCTGGACTTGGTGGATGATGACTCGAGGACAGACGAACAATTGCCGTCCTCCCTCTCTACCGCGAGACCGTTCAAGGGGTAAACTGTGCGAGGTGGTTTTGGTCAAACATTTCAAGGCCTCAAAATGAAGAGAATGGGATCAAATGGGAATATTGGCACTCAAGATGACATGTAGAAGCGATACAAGATGCCAATGAGGGTGGCAGCAATGGCCGGTATCATCCATGTGGTCCAGGAGTTGCTGAGGTCGGGGGAGAAAGCACATCAACATCTTCAGAATATGGAACATTCATCAATGGTGATAATGTCATCAACATTACATCACTTCCAGCAGCCATTTTACTTCCCTTCAGATATCTAGTACAGTGTAGCATATCTACGTATTCTATAGTCCAGAAGAAATTTTGATGACTGACCATGACTCTTCTGTAGTGACGTTTACATCCTGCAGCAGCAAACGGAAAATAAAAACAAAGACATGAGTAAATTAGGTTTGTTTTATAACTCTAAAGTTAAACCGTTAAGACTTCTGTTCTTACCTTTGGCTTTTCATTTTTTCTGTCATCCTGCAAAGACAATCGGTCCATTTAAAAATTGCTGGTGGCAGACAACTTCAGAAAATGTGCTCATTACAAAACCCACTGCACAGAACGGCCACAACTTTACATGACTGTATAATCTAACGTGAACCAAGAGCTGTATGAAAAGGATCAGGAAGTAATCATTAAAAGGGGACTCAGGACAGTTCTCAGTGTTTGTTTTTTGTTTTTTTTAAATCCACCATTCTCACGGTGGTTGAACGGTGTTTGTTTTTTCTTCGTTCTTCTTTCTACCCACATTCTTGCTGCTGGAGGCTGTAAATTTCCCCAGTGTGGGACAAATAAAGGATATATTATCTTATCAAGGAAGACCAACCTATCAGAGAGAGAATGCATGACCAACGAGCTGTCGATCATTTACCCTGTACACTCATAGCCTTATGCATGATGTAGCAGGATTAATTTTCTTCTGCGTGGTAACAGAATGAAAACAAACACTGACTGTCAAAGCCAATA
Organism: Hippocampus zosterae; assembly: GCF_025434085.1. NCBI lineage: Eukaryota > Metazoa > Chordata > Actinopteri > Syngnathiformes > Syngnathidae > Hippocampus > Hippocampus zosterae. Next base: position 15,983,390 of record NC_067454.1, on the reverse strand, counting down.
AAAGTTGTAGTTTACCATGTGAAGCTCCCCAATGCAGAACTGCTGCAGCATCTCTCTGGCATCTGTGGAGTGACCCACATCCTCAAAGCTCTCCGTTGCATCTGCACCGGCCTGCTCCAGCAACACTTCCTCACCTCCTGGATGCTACAAACACATACACAAAACAAAAATAAAATCTTGCAATAGGGCCACTATTTGACATTTCTCTCTATTAGTCTCAAAATAACAATTTGGTGTCTGTCTGTTCATCAATGTGGTCTCATTTTATTATAATGACCCTCACACAAGATCAAAACATCAATTAATATGAAAAGCCTGTTTATCTACTTAAATTGCACTGCACTTATCTAGGTATATACAAAATAAAAATCCGTGTATACACTAATCACCGGTACAGTATTTTGTTATGTAAATTTATTATGCACCATTAAGTTAATGTCAATTGACGTTACAAAGTTTATTTAAACGTCTGTTTAATAGATCAAGTTGCAAACTGTAATAAACGGTGCGTCAGTTACGTCCACTGTTGTAAATTGCACTTTTACCTGCAATACGAACTAACGTAACCTTGTTTGGGCACAACGTGTAGGTTGCGCGTGCGCGGTTTGCAGTTTGAACGGCCAATAGGTTAGCACGTCAGCGTATGACGCAGAGAATACTTAGCTACTTCCAGGAAGTAGCTTTGGCCGAAATTACGAGACTCGAAGCAAAGCGTAAAGTAACGATGCAACTATACAGTTAAGTCTTTATTGTCACATATGCTCTATGTACAACATACAGCACAGATGAAATTTCTTTCATCTCGGCTACAGTGCAAACATGCAGTGCATTGAAAACACACACAGCTAAAAATAAGGGCAGCGAAACTGAACAGCATTAAAAAACGACATAGCCGTATCACGAAAATACTTTTATCAACTTTCAAAGCTGAGCCTTACCTCTTCGAGGAAACTCGTGACGTCATAAACTTTATCGTGGATAATGAGCCATGTGTCGTTGCTCATATTATGGACTTGTATATCTTCTAATGTGTAGTACTTGATATCGTCATTTAGACTTTTGCATTTTTCTTCACCCTTAGCAGGTCTGTCTTCGTTTGTTGGGTTGCCGATAATTTCCTCACCCATTTTTTGTTCGGCTGCAACAAAAACAGATTTCGCGACTGAGCGGCTCTTCAATTTTGATTCTGAAAACCAGGGGTTGACTCCAAGCCAGCAGCTTCGTTTGAATTGCACTTCTAATACGGAAAAAACGTTAAATATCGTAGAAGGATAACAATATAAACTTTCGTTGCAAAACAATTCTGTACACTAAAAGCACCTCAAGTCCGAACGCCCTCGGACATCAGCAGATAAGAGACTTGGCCAATGACATCCGTGCTATTTGGCAACCAGAAGCAACCTCCACGGCTAGCCAATCAAATCGTGGCGTACAAGGTGAAAACCAATCAAATTCAAGTACTTGACACATCACATGACCTAAATTGTCAAAATTGCGCTGCTGCAACGCATACGTGTTATGCGAGGTTGCAGTGACATTGGCACCAAATTTTCATTTGTGTGCGATTATTGTAATTTGGTGGTATAATGTTCACAATGAGAAAAAGTGGATGTAGTCGAAATATATAGCTCATTTCTGCAATAACAATTTGAAATTGATGTGTTGATCGGCCCAACATTGCAAAACGTCTGAATACCTTGTGACATTCTGATGAAATAAAGAACACAAATTACTACTACTACTACTACTACTACTAATACATGTTATTGATAGTTTTCCCCAGGTGAGTTTTTCCCTCTGCTAACATTTATTAATCTGCATTCTGTTTTTTTAAATATGTTTTTTTATTTTATATTTATTGTTATCACAAATAATAATAGTTGACAAAAGTCAAGATGGCGCCCGAGTAGGCAGCCGTCAGCAAGAGCTCTCATGAGCCTTGCTTTTTTTTTGTTTTTGTGTTTCTTTTGTCACTTTGTGTTTGTTGTTACGTCGTGTGGACTTGATGTGGACCTTTTTCAGCATTTTTTGGCCACGACATTCATCAAGGAGGACTCTGTGCTTGGTGGTTGCGCCTTCTCGGCAGCATGGGTATACCAGCACTGTTTTTGACTGGAGGAATGTCGGCACCATTTGACTGTCGTTGCTGGACAGCCCCGGGGCGCTTGTGTCTTGCGCCTGTAATGGGCAGCATTTTTCACAGCCCCGCTTTGTTCAGCGGAGAGATCGGTGCTGTTGAACGGTCTGCAGCTGGATGGATGGAGGTCTTGAGGAGCCGACGATGAGAAGAAAGGAGCGGATGCGGATTTGGAGCTGGGAGTCGCGGCTTGGAGTTTGAAGCGGATTATGTGGGACAGGAGAAGTGAACTAATCTCTTTTCGTCAATGGACGCTACAGCTTTTTGTTTGCTTTCAAAACTTTGCTTGTAGCAGACGTGTGCACATTTTTCAGCATGATGTCTCTGATCCACTGGTGAAAGGACACTTTGATCCTCTCCTCTTTCATCTAGAACTGCTTCAGACAACAAAGTGTATGCAGAAAATTGATGAAGATTGAACGACTGTCTGTGTCCTATGTGTTGTCTTGTGTTATTTTGACTTCAAAATGGCGCCGCGAGAGTGGCTGCCTTTCCAGCAGCTCCTTTATTTTGTTGTTCTACTTCTTACTTTCATAACTTTGCTGCTGTGAATTGCGAATTTCTCCATTGTGAGACTAATAAAGGTTTTTCTTATCTTTTTCTTATCTTAACACATTATTGATGATTACAAACAAAAGACTACAAAGAAAATTTGGCTGCTTATGTAAGCATGATGAAGCAGAGCATGACGACTCGTCTGACGAGATAGTCATAAAATTCTCATACTGTAATGATTTACAGATTAGAAATAGGTGGATACACTGTGAGGTTCTTGTGCGGCTAACTTTGGAGTTTATAGAAATAGACAATTGCCAGAAATCATCCTAAACACTGGAATCCTTTTAACCACGCCTCTGGCGAAATCAGGAAAATAGCTCTTTCGGGTTCTCCCTTATTTAACATTATCCATCATTTTTGCATCATGCAGGGCCGATGCACCATTGAAACGTTTTGGTTGTGGTATTCTATTGTGTGGGGAGTACAGTATTGGTGTTATTGGACTTCTGCCGTTTGTCTATGATGCTACATCCACCAGGAGCTTCACCCTGGCACGGAGAGAGCGAGCCAATGTCCTTCTGGGGAAGAATGCATTCCAGAAGAGATATGAATAGCGACAAGAGCCGGTGATAAAGTGAAATAAGAAAAAGATAAAGTGAAGAAAGAAAAAAAAGACTCATGGGATGGCAGAATTGAGCCATGTCCTCTGGATGTGTGTGTTACTCCCCAGTCAACAAACGACCGGCTGTAGAAAAAGTGCAGTTGCTTCCTTACATTCAAACTGGTTTTGTGAGTGAACGATGTCATGCATGCCGTGATCGCGAGATTAAGATTTCAGTTTCTCAGCATCCTCTTGCATGACAACTAAATCTATATTTTAATTAGAAAGTAATATTCTATTGATTGTATTTATGTACATAATCCTGTTGAAAGAATAATCAGTGCACTCGTTGATCAGAATTATATTGGCTTGTCTCCAATTAGGCCATAGAGCTCCTTCAAAAGAGGGTAAAGGAATTTTTAAACGAAGAAGCACTAGTCACCATTTTAGGTGGGTTCACCACCAAAACAGTGGGGGCAGCATTGGACTAAAACTGCTCAGTGTGATGACATTCTATTCGAAGAAGAGAGACGAACAATGGCGGCGGTTTTCTCTGTAAACAGTTACGTTCGGTTGATGAACGTGTTGTCAAAATAATTGTTTCTTGAGCAGCCACGCAGGCTTGCTGATTTTAGAAAAAAACATCCCACTTTGAGCATTTTGTCGTTTTTCCCCTGTCAGGGCTGGTAGCTAACCAGCTAGCAGGGGATCGCCACGCTTTGGTAAGTTTCATGGTACGTCATTGTCACGAATGTCATATACAGTATGATTGAACGTCGGCTCCTCAGTACACAATACGTTTCATCATAGGTTGCATTAGACTTAAACCATTCATTATCCCTCACAGATAATGGATGACGATGATTCAATGCATAGATTGGAGGGGACCAATTCAAAAATCGAAGTTGGAGGACTGATAGTCAAGAAGAAGAGCGCGGCTGCAGATCATGTTTTCCGGGCACCGACCCCGCGCAACTCTCTGCTCGGCTTGGATCTGCTGGCGGCACAGAAAAGGAAAGAGCGAGAGAGTAAAGAATTGAGTGAAGCTGGTGGTGAGGACGTAGCTAGAAAAAAATCCAGGGTTTCCTCATACAAGGACTGGGAGGAAAGCAAAAGTGATTCTGGTTCTGATGATGAAGATGATGAGAAGAATACACAAGATAAAAAAGAGAAGTAAGTGCATTAAACCTGAGCCATTGTTGTCTCATGTGATGCTTAAATAGAATCAACTGAACTATCATCATTTAAATTAGGAAACTTGTAACCTTATAAAAAACACACAAAAAAAACACTGTTAAACCTCTTGTGATAATTGCACACATTGAAATGGGCAATATAATCAAAGGAAGGAAAACTTTGAACATTAAATGTACAACCTGTAAATGACTATATAAATAATCATTTTCTTTTCACATGCCAGCAGGAAATACCGTACCAGTGGCTCAGAGACTCCCTCCAGCCCTGGAGGAGTCAGTGAGGAGTTCCGTCGCCGACACGAGCAGAGAGAAAAAGACAGACGTGAGCAGGGTGTCTACATCTCCTCGAAAGATGACGGGAACAGAAACAAAGATAAGAACAGAGATCGGCGGAGTGAAAAGGGTGATTCCAAAAAGAAATCTTACATTTTTTCGCTGCTGATTCTCAGCTTTTAGCTGTGACACTAACATTTCTTTTTCTTGTGGAATACACCAGATGGCAGTTCCAGCAGCCGCTCAGAGCGTTTGCACCGCAGTGAGCGGAGTGAGCGCTCACAGAAAGATGGCTGGTCAGATCGCATCAGCCGGGGTAGCAGGCGGGATGAACCGCAAACGCCACAACAACGTCCGAGAGGTAGATTTTGTTTGTCGTAGTCTCATTTTTCGCACTTGATGTGTGCAATATTGCAAAATATTTATGATGATGGAAAGCAACATGATGACATTTGACCTTGATGTCCAGGTCCATGTAATAAGCGCTCATTGTCCTCACCAGCAAGACAATTTGGCTCACTAATAAATTGACGAGGGTGCACCAGGAGAATGACGGTGTCTTACTAGTGCTAGTGAAGTACTAGTACCTATCAGAATTTTATAAGGTCACGAGTATTAACATGTACCACACAGCTGTCAACTGTTTCAGTTCTGCCTCTCGAGTAAGGTGTGGTTGTCCTCCTAGAATGCCAAAGTTATCTTCATAGTGAGGACAATCAGCATTCTAGTGGATGGGCCTAAAACTGGACTTCAAGGATTAGCAAATCCTATAAATGCTGAAACGACTTTCCATATACAGTATACATGACTGTAAAGATGCACTTGTGCAATTGACAAAAAACTGGCTGGGCTGTTCGAAATTTGCATCAACAATAATGCTGATATTATTTTAACTGAGTAGAAAAATGGCATACTCCTTCCCAAAATTGAGGATACAGTAGCTGGTATATAAATTCCATTCACGATATAAAGTGACGACAATTATAAGCTTATATTATGGACAACATACTGAAAACAAGGAGATAGTTTAAAAGATTTTTGTTTTCTTCAAAACAGATGGTTCTACACCTTCCCGCTCCAACTGGGAAGAAGATGACAGTGGCTATGTCAGTTCACGGCATTCCCAGTGGGAGTCTCCCTCCCCTGCACCTTCTGCAAGAGAATCGGATCGCTCGGAACGTAGTCGGCACTCTGGCCGGGAAAGCGAAAGAAGAGACAGGTAGACATTTATTATATTGAAATTATGTGGTCGTGATGATGCATCTTGTAGTGGTTTGTATAAAATGTTGTACACTCGATTATTATTGGTTTCTTTTTTTCCAACCCTTGGGTGAGGATTATTATCACATGATGCCTAAATCTTTTACAATGTCATATCTGCTCTGATTTCAGGTCAGTGAGAGGCCGCTACGCTGACAATACGCCCCTCCCCACCCCATCCTACAAGTACAACGAGTGGGCCAATGACAGAAAGCATTTAGGTTCCACACCTCGTTTATCCCAAGGAAAAGGTAACAAATATCCACCGCCTCAATAACCACAATAGAGTGAAACTTCAATAGTATGGTAAATGTGTCTTCCAAACCATTTTTAATTTGAAAGCTTCCTTACTAGAGTACTCCCTTTGATTATTGTAGGTAAAAAAGATGGTGGGACTGGAATTTCATTTGACAATGAAGATGAGAAAGAGCAGTGGGAAGAAGATCAAAAGGTTGGCTCATTGCTATATCTTGTAATCATGTTTTCTTCTTTAGGGATGCACTGATACCACTTGTAATAGTACAAGTAATTCCATTTGAGTACTCAACCATACCAAGTATTGATACTTTGCGATTTTGTGTTGTGGTTGAGGTGAAAGTGTGTTTTATTGTTGTCAAATAATATTTTTTAAAAAGCAAAGGTTTCTTGAACATTGCATAGGGTTCACTCAAATATAACACGTTTGAGAGTAACAACTTGTCATGACTGCCATTTTAACATCCATTTGCATGATTTGGGATCTGTCTTGCCTCACACTTATAACCTCTCACACAAAGCATTATAGTTCTAAAATGAACTCGGCAAGACTGCTCAAGTGATGCACCATCGCACCATCGCTTGAAGTGTTTTCTTTCATCCCTGGAAGTCATAGTCGAGCTTGTGAAGTGGTATTGACGTTGCAGTATCAGAGCACTTTTGAGCGTACGAGTACAGCCGTACAGTATCAGTTGCATCCCTTACCGATAACGCTACATATATACCGTACGTTGTAAATTGCTCAAAGTCTCCACTTCCAATTCATCCACTGTTTTCAGCAAGCCGACAGAGACTGGTACATGATGGACGAAGGCTACGATGAGTTCCACAACCCTTTCACCTCCACGTCTGATGAATATATCAAGAAGAGAGAGCAGATTCTTCAGAAGCAGACTCAGAAACGAATATCCGCCCAGAAACGTCAAATCAACGAGGTACCTTACCGAACGCGTGTTATTTTGTTCTGTCTCACTAACAGGGCTATGTTTCTGTGTTAACAGGACAACGAGCGATGGGAGACCAACCGCATGTTGACAAGCGGGGTGGTGCAGCGGTTGGAGGTGGACGAAGACTTTGAGGAGGACAATGCTACAAAGGTTCACTTGCTGGTTCACAATTTGGTCCCTCCATTCTTGGATGGAAGAATAGTGTTCACCAAACAGGTAAAACACGATTGGCTGAGCTTCACATAATGGAAACAAGCGACATATTTCAACATTTTGACTTCTAAGTGTGTTTGCCTTGTCACCGCAGCCAGAACCCATCATCCCCGTGAAAGACGCCACCTCCGACTTGGCCATCATCTCCCGCAAGGGCAGTCAGCTCGTTCGTAAACACCGTGAGCAAAAAGAACGCAAAAAGGTTGGCTGCTAACAAAGACCTTAACACAAAAATGGGAGCGTGAATGTGTAACCAACACAAGAGCATTGGTTACACATTTATTAGAACGTGGTGTCCCCATCTACTTTTGTACTGTGACTCAAGACTATCAGGTGTGTGTGTTTAGATGTTAAATCAGCATAGCATCATAGGTAAATATGTTTTCAGGCACAGCACAAACATTGGGAACTGGCAGGCACTAAGCTGGGGGACATCATGGGCATCCAGAAGAAAGAAGACGATGCTTCTGGAGGTCAAGTGGTTGGCGAGGATGGCAAAGTAGACTACAGGTCTGTCTTTATGGCAGTTTTTTATTTTTGCGTTTCGCAACGTAGTGACCACGTCTCACTCACAGAGCCGTGGTGTCCATTTGTAGAACCATTCATATTCATTTCAATGAGGTCTCCTTCTCCCTTGGCTCTCTAGAGCAGAGCAGAAGTTTGCAGATCACATGAAAGAAAAAAGCGAGGCCAGCAGTGAGTTTGCTAAGAAGAAAAGCATTCTGGAGCAGAGACAGTATTTGCCTATTTTTGCTGTGAGGCAGCAGCTTCTTAACATCATAAGGTACACATTCACTTATAGACACTTTTCTTCATAGATTAAATTCTTTGACTGAAGTTCTGTGGTCAGCTATGTCTTTCTGCCCTTGTAGGGACAACAGCATTGTGATTGTTGTTGGCGAAACAGGCAGTGGGAAAACTACTCAGCTGACGCAGTACCTCCATGAGGATGGCTATACCAGCTATGGCATGGTGGGCTGTACTCAGCCCCGCAGAGTAGCTGCCATGAGTGTGGCCAAGAGGGTCAGCGAAGAGATAGGCACCAATCTCGGAGAAGAGGTAAACCAAACTACCGGTACCAGTCCACTCCATATAAGCAAGGCAAATACACCATGCCCTTTCCTTGCCCTCGATTCCCATAAGTAAGGAAGTAAGTCCAAAAGTAATAGCTTGAAGACTACAAATGATACAGTACAGTATATTGTCTATTAAGGAATAAGATAACACACATTGGGGAAATTTGCAGCAAAATTGGTCAAAAATTGTCGTCATTGTTTAACTTGTAGGCAGCCTGGTGGTTTTGGGTTTGAATCTCGGCTGCGGTGTTTGTATGTTACCCCCCCACTTTGGAATATGCCAACTTCCTCCCACGTTCCAAAGTGCGTGTTGGGTTAACTTGTCCATAGGTGTGAATGTGAACATGAGTCGTCGTCTATCTATATGCGCCCTGCAATGAGCAGGCCACCAGTCCATGGTGAGGCGTTCGCTGCGATAGTCTCGAGCTCACCCACTTTCAGAATGGGGAAAATGGGGAGAAAAGCTGTCTGGAAAAGGGTGTCTGACCTTTCATAAGCAAGGGAACACTGCCACCTAGTGGAAGAGGACGGATGTGTTGTAGCATATCAACTGAATAGAAATGAGTCTTGTGTAACCCGCAGGTGGGCTATGCAATTCGTTTTGAGGACTGCACATGTGAGAAAACGATGATCAAGTACATGACGGATGGTATCCTGCTCAGAGAGTCACTGAGGGAGTCCGACCTGGACCACTACAGCGCTGTCATCATGGACGAAGCTCATGAACGTTCCTTGAACACTGACGTGCTGTTTGGTTTGCTCCGTGAGGTTAGTTCCACTCTCCCAAGCCTGCTTTGTTTGGAACACATGAAAATGTCATGAACATCACGATTCATTTTCTCTATTTTATTTATTTATTTTTTTGTCTATGCTACCAGGTTGTTTCTCGGCGGACAGACTTGAAACTTATTGTCACTTCAGCAACAATGGACTCGGACAAATTTGCAGCGTTTTTTGGCAACGTGCCTATATTCAACATTCCGGGAAGAACATTTCCAGTGGACATTTTGTTTAGCAAGGTACGTCTACTTTTGCCTTTTGTTCTATAACCACTGCAATGATCGATTGGCATGTTTTGGGGATTTTTGTTTGGTGGTGTTTAGACTCCTCAGGAGGACTACGTGGAGGCAGCAGTGAAACAGGCCCTGCAGATCCACCTCAGCGGGTTGATTGGGGACATCCTCATCTTCATGCCGGGTCAGGAGGATATTGAGGTGAGGGACAAGGCGGTAGTTCAAAAAAAATTGATGATTAGAATATTGTGGATTAATTCAGTTTCATTTTATATTTTAACCCAATTCCATTGAAGTTAGGACATTTTGTCGAACATAAATACAAACACAATACATATATTTAATACACTACAAAGACAAGATATTTAATGTTCAAACTGAAAAGCATTTGGTTTTTTTTGTTGTTGTTGTTTTTGCAAATAATAATGTAGAATTTTATGGCCTCAACATGTTTGTAAAAAAGCTCGGACAGGTGGGAAAAAAAGACTGACAAAGTTGAAGAATGCTCATCAAACATCTGTTTAGAACATGCCACAGATGAGCAGACTGACTGGGAACAGGTGGGTACCATGATTTGGTAGAAAAGGAGCTTCCCTGAATTGCTCAATCATTCAGGAGCAAAGATGGGGTGAGGTTCACTTCTGTGTGAGAAAATAGGCCAACTATTTAAGGACAACCTTCCTCAACGATTGCAAGCAATTGAGGGATTTCATCATCTATGGTCCATAATATCACCAAAAGCTTCAGAGAATCTGGAGAAATGCATGTAAGCGGTAAGACCAAAAACGGACAATGAACGCCCGTGACCTTTAACAACGCAGGCCACTTTGCATTAAAAAAAAACACGACATCATTGTGTAAAGGAAATCGCATGTGCTCAGGAACACTTCAGAAAACCAGCGTCAGTAAATACAGCTCAGTGCCACATCCGTAAGTGCAGCCATAACGCTCTACGATGCAAAGCAAAAGCCATTTATCAACAACACCCCAGAAATGCTGCTGACTTCTCAGGGGCCGAGCTCATCTAAAATGGACGGATGCAAAATGGAAAAATGCTCTGTGGTCTGACGAGTCCACGTTCCAAATTGTTTTTGGAAATTGTGGACGTCGTGTCCTCCGGGGCCAAAGAGGAAAAGGACCACCCGGACTGGTATGGGCACAAAGTTCAAAAGCCAGCATCTCTGATGCTGTGGGGCTGTGTTAGTGCCAATGGCATGGGTAACTTACACATCTGTGAAGGCACCGTTAATGCTGAAAGGTACATACAGAAGTTGTGGTATATGATAAACGTGTCCATCCTTGTTCTTGTAGGTAACATCAGATCAGATTGTGGAGCGATTGGAAGATTTGGATAACGCTCCTGCTCTGGCTGTGCTACCCATTTACTCCCAGCTGCCCTCAGACCTGCAGGCCAAAATTTTCCAAAAGGTTTCTTTTAATTTGTCTTTATCTCTTGCATGTTTTTGTTTGTTGAGTGACCTTTCCTTATATTGGATTGGTGCTGTGGAGACTAGTGCTCAAACACGCTCACCCCCATTGCTTTTCATTGCCCGATCAGGCCCCAGACGGTGTTCGGAAATGTATTGTTGCTACAAACATAGCAGAGACTTCCCTCACTGTGGATGGTATCATGTTTGTTGTGGATGCTGGATACTGCAAACTCAAGGTATTCCTCCGCTTCCAACAGCTCGCAATTACAATAGTCCTCTGACGTAACAGGCGATGTTACAAGTCGTTTAACACCCATTGAACAGGTGTTCAACCCTCGCATTGGAATGGATGCTCTACAAGTATATCCCATCAGCCAGGCAAATGCGAACCAGCGTGCTGGCAGAGCAGGCCGTACAGGACCGGGGCAGTGTTACAGGTATTCCGTTTGTTTGTTGACACTGACGAGATGTGATTAGCACTTATTCATGACATAATTCAAACCTCCCTCTCCATCCAGGCTGTATACTCAGAGTGCCTATAAGAATGAGATGCTGACCACCACCATCCCGGAGATTCAGAGGACCAACCTGGCCAATGTGGTCCTGCTGTTGAAGTCGCTGGGTGTTCAGGATTTACTCCTTTTCCACTTCATGGACCCGCCACCCGAAGACAACATGCTCAACTCCATGTACCAGCTTTGGATCCTGGGAGCACTCGATAACACTGGTGTGTGAAATGGTTTGTTTCTCTGACATTTCGAAAAAGGTGCCATTCACATTGAGTCTTGCTTATATCGGAATCTCACATTCAAACTGTCCTTTGATAACTGTCGGTTTATATTAAGGTGAAAAATAGCTTGCCAAAGAGATGAATTGTTCCAGTTGATATTAAAAATGCCTTATTTGGAGGGGTTAGGGTTCGTGGCGTTGACGTCATAAGCATTTAGCGGCATCTAGTGGTGACTTTGCAGATTGCCTCAAACAAATATATTCCTTTTTCATATCCAACCGCATTCTCATCCCTGTTTTTCCAAATGGTGTCCCTAAGGTGTTTGGACGTTTTGACATTTTCAGAATGCCATTCCTGTGACTGTAACTTGACCGGGGACCTGCTCAGGCTTCACACATGAGGCTAAAATGTCATCATTCAGCCTCGTTTTGAGCTCAAACTAAATTCCTGTAACTGTACTATGCATTTGATCATATCTTTCTGCTTGGACCTCCGTCATTCATGGCCCTCATATAAAAGCTGCATCTGCAAACAAGTCTTGATGAGCTCGTTGCAGATTTGGCCATTAAAGTCTTTGCCAGGTAACCGGTCCAGTGTTTGATTCAACTGGCCGGGCCTCACCTCTGTCTCACACTGAGCCGTACTGCAAGGGTTTAGGCATTTGGGGATAAGGAAGGACTTTTAATGAGTCCTTGTATGGTGTGTTAACAGCAGATTATCTGTGATTAAGTTTTACCTGCCCCAAACTGGCTGCTCCGCTTCTCCCTCAGTGTAAGCTTCTTAGACTCTGTCACCTAATCATCCAAATCAGAGCTGGCAACGTTTTCTGATCTCGCTCCTTTTTTCCTAGTCTTGAGTATTCGGAACAGTCAGTAGTTCACCCCCATCTTGTACGCTGACAGAAACAAAAAGCTGCCATTTTGTGCTGGATTTTCATGCTAGCAGGCGTTTGATGGAAAAGAAGCTTATATCTCACCTTGAACATTAAATTATTCTTTATGAATGACTTAATTACTATCCTCTTATCTTTTAGGTTCTTTGACGCCAACTGGCCGAATGATGGTGGAATTTCCCCTCGACCCGGCATTGTCCAAGATGCTGATTGTTTCCTGCGACATGGGCTGCAGCGCCGATATTCTCATCATCGTTTCCATGCTGTCTGTGCCGGCCATCTTTTACAGACCAAAGGTATGACCCAGTCATGTTTTAAACAATTTGTATATTTATATTATATAAATATTTGTTATTCATTGTGTTGCCGTCGGACGGAATCTTTTTGTGCACAAATGGATGCAATTGGTTTGTCCCCATGTCAGCTTCTGCTTTTATGCGTTATCAATGGCTTGTGAACAAATCTATTCATAAAAATTGCGTGTTGCTATTTTGAATCAATGGCAGACTACTCGCACGACAGTTTCCCAAACTGTGGCTTTTCAGGAGCCCCCCAAAAACGGCATGCTTGTTCTATCGTCAAAGCGAGCAGCCATTTTCAACCCTTTAGACTGGTAAATCTTTCATAAAAATAACAAATACCCGTGGGCCGACAAATATTGTAGATTTACAAAAATATATTACATTTACCAAATGGTTGCATAGGAGGTTTTGCTAGTTATCCCACATTTTTAAATATATTTTTAAATATTATTATTTTTTTTATATGAAGACCAAAAGTAAATTGTGGATGATGGCATGGCATCACTTCAAAGTATTTAATAAATTGTTTTGATCTCATCTTAACGCTCCTCAAAGCACCTTGGAGGCATATTTGTTTGTGAGTTACCATCCAGTGTTTCAGCTTTGATATTATCTAATCTTTCATCTAGTGTAACATAAATGCATGCAATTTTGTAGTTTAATTACGCTTGGACTCTTTTTTTAGTCATTGTATGCTTTTGAATGACAGACGACATATTCCAGTCTAATACAGTTTGAACAAATATAGGAGACTACTTACTAATCTATAAATACGCTGTGCGTGTGTGTATTTGCAGGGTCGCGAGGAGGAGAGCGACCAGGTCAGGGAGAAGTTTTCCGTGCCAGAGAGTGACCACCTGACTTACCTTAACGTCTACACGCAGTGGAAAAACAACAACTACTCCAGCATCTGGTGCAACGATCACTTCATTCACACCAAGGCGATGCGCAAGGTTACACATGACTCCCACTCACTCCGATGACAATGGCTGCACACTGACCTCTCGTGTTTTGCAATTTGTGCCGAAGATTTGTATGAAGAGCGGCACAGTAACAGCTGTGCTCCCAAGTTTCATTATTTAGAGGTTATAATTGTGTGTTTTGGGGCCATTTCTTCCGAAAGAGCCAGGAACTTAGGCTAGTTGAGCTTGTCGGTTGTTTCTAAATGACTATTTAGTGTAAGGTTGACGGAACAAATCTGTCCATTATGCTAAAGTGAGGTACGATGTCCCACGCCAGGTGCGCGAGGTGCGCTCTCAATTAAAAGACATCATGGTGCAGCAGAGGATGAACTTAATGTCCTGCGGTTCAGACTGGGACATCATCAGGAAGTGCATATGTGCTGCTTACTTCCACCAGGCTGCCAAGCTCAAGGTATGTCTTGTTTTCGACTTGATAAGTGGCCAGTTTACAGGCAAGGTAATGACACAGCAGTGGTGATAAAACCTCCCAATGAAAAGCTCGAAGGTCTGAGGGAGTTGAAAACTTTGCACATTATGAATAATCACTGCCATGCGTTTGCTCTCAGGGCATTGGCGAGTACGTGAATGTGAGGACGGGCATGCCATGTCACCTTCACCCGACCAGCTCCCTGTTTGGTATGGGCTACACTCCGGACTACATCATCTACCATGAGCTGGTCATGACTACCAAGGTGAAATCTCTAAACTATGGAAGGGATGAAAAGTCCTTATCACGGGTGATGTGCTTTTTGAACACCTTGTTTTGTCTTGTAGGAGTACATGCAGTGTGTAACTGCAGTGGATGGCGAGTGGCTGGCAGAACTGGGGCCCATGTTTTACAGCATCAAGCACGCTGGGAGAAGCAGACAGGTAAAAGAAAACAAAATAACAGCTAGTTTTGTGCTGGCCCTTTTTTTTTGCCAATTATAAGAAGCTTACACCAGCCACTTTGGTGTGAGTTATTTGGCAACGCAGCTTTATTTATATCGCACATTTCATACACACGGTAATTCAGTGTGCTTTACATAATTAAAAGAACATGCAAACTCCACACAGGGAGGCCACAGCCAGAATTGCACCTGCACGTCTGCACTGTGAGGCCGGCGTGCTAACTCGTCGCCCACCGTGCATGACAATCAGCTGTAGCAATAAACCTGCTTTTTTAACTAGGAGTACTTCTAATCGGTCTTCCCAAAGTAGTAAAAGCTTCAGAGGTGGATCAAAACCGTCCCTTTTTCCCTTTTATCAGTGCTTCCAATTGTTCTTCTTATCGCATATGTCACCTCCAGGAAAACCGTCGGCGGGCCAAGGAGGAAATCAATAACATGGAAGAGGAGATGGCGTTGGCTCAGGAGCAGCTACGAAGCCGCCGTGAGGAGCAGGAGAGGAAGAGCACCGGCAATGTGAAGTAAGTGGCCAACGCTGCCGCCGCATCAATGGTTGCGCGTAGCCCCCTCCCCTGCCACCCAGCACCCACATCTCCACCGCCACCCACCCCATCTCCCTTCTCACCTCCCACTTCTTTATGCACCGCAGAGATAGAACAGTTTCATTTAGCTACTTCGCCGCCAGGCCGTATCTCCACCCCTCCCTCTCCTCTAACTGTCTCACTCTTCATGATGAGCTTTTCTCACCTCTGGTCCCCGCAGACGAGACAAAAAGAAATAATATTGACTCCTGGCTGACCCCCATTACCACAGCAATTTAAATTGGGCCACAGTAGAGCGCAGAAACCGGGGGAACCTTCATTTTCAAATTAGAGACAAAAAATAATTTCACACCCATTCCCGAGCTTTACAGAGAGAAATACGCTTTAAAAGACAGATTTTAAAACGAACTTTATTGTTAATTAATGCGCCGGTTTATCTACATTTGTGTGACCATGCCAGTGTGAAATCTGCGGTAAAAAATCACACTGGAGGAAAGGGATTAGAATGAGATTTAGGCAGCAAGTGGTTTGTGTGATAATGTCTGCGGTCTTGGCAGCCTTCATTGTGACCACCTCCTAATTCTTTGTACGACTGCTGCTGCTGCCGAGCACACTTCACGTCTTCATGCAACTACAGAAGAGGTGGGAGTTTATTTATTTTATTTTTTTTTTAAATCACCGCTTAACTGAAAAGTTCATTTCCTGAAACTGGTGTTTCCCAACCTTTATTGAGCCAAGGCACATATTTTATTTACATGCGAAAAACCCCACAGCACATCGCCAAACCGAATACAAAACAAATTTCTCCTGATATCAGGATGAACTCTTTTAATTTGCTTCCAGTTTCACTTACACGCAGTGGAAATACAACAATTGTCTTGCAGTCATCCTCTCACCTTCCTCTCATACTTCTCACCCCTTCTGTCATCTCATGGTAAACATTGAGCTCAGGCTCGTTCTACATCACTGGCATAGCTAGACGAACAAAGATACATTATTTGTCTCAAATAAGAATTCCCTGTCAATTAATTGAAAATGGATAAAGAAAATGTGTACTCATATAGTAGCATGATAATAAGAATACTCAACATAATAAAATCATTTCAACATCTGTGGCCAATTTCACTCCTGTCCAGCAGGTGGCAGTGCATTACAACAATGTTCGTTCGTGTCTACTGCATTATCATCATTGATAGAATAGCATTCCAAGTTACAAAATGAGCATATGTTGTGCCAAAAAACAAGGACCCACTTTTTGTTGTTTTTTCAGCCAATGGTCTAACGTTTGTTTCATGTTGTGGATCAAAAGAAAAAGGTCAATATATTTGAGATACCCAGTTACGTGCTTTTTGTTGTACGGTGATGTTGTCCTTCTTTCTGTCAAAGGGCCATGTTTTGACACCTGTCATGAATGACCGTGATAGGCAAAAAAAAAATGAATTTACACTGATTTTCTTTTATAGCCCATGCTTTATCCACAAAGTCAGTTCAAATGGCCAAGTGATCTTTGAGTGATTATGTGATGGAAAATGGGTTAGAAATGCATGTGAAAAGCTTTCATTCTGCTCCAACTCAGCCGACAGCCCTGATGAACGTGCTATGCTACAAACCATATTTTTCCACAAATAAATCTTTGGGTCATATTTCAACTGTTATGGTACAGTTTTTATTCAAGCCCAACCGATTAATTGTTTGGCCAATTTAATTGGCCGATAGTAGCTCTTTTAAAATGGAGGGTCCGGGGAATCTTCTTTCTACCCACATTCTTGCTGCTGGAGGCTGTAAATTTAAAGTAATAAAACAACAAACAAAACAAATAAAGGATATCTTATCTTATCAACTTTTAAACACATTAACACATTTTAGCAGAAGACAAAGATGGACAGTTAAACAACCCTAGCCTCAAAAAAATAGCACAAAAGATAGGGCTGATTTTTGTCTGTTATGAAGTTAAATACTAAAGCACAACGTATTGTAAAACTGTCAAATGTTCTGCTTGTAATTAATGGATTTAAAAAAGTATTTATTTTACAATACAATACAATACAAGCTGATTTATATAGCTCTTTCACAACAGCGGCAGCTGTAACAAAGCGCTTAACAAAACAGTTGACATAAAGTAAAATAATATTTTAGTCATTATAGTTTTTGTAATTAATTGTCTGATTAATCGCTTATCAGAATTTTACTCCACCAAAGATTGAATTGTTATCGACCTAAAAAAAAAATCTGTATCAGATGGGCCCTTGTTTTTAAACCTGATGCTCTTCTTGACCACTAGCTGGAAACTGAACCCATTCGAGCTACACTAAAAGGCACACACAAACTACACAACATTATCGCTGTTCTTGTGCCATAAAAAGTGCTGAGCAGCATGCTCGTAATTTGGCATTGGTAAATTTGCCAATGAGCGGATCATTTGTGGGGAGCCCATCCTCGTTATTTTCTAAAGAAACTCTTGTGCTCTGACAAGACCGTATATTCTGAAAATAATTGCTTCAGCACCATCTTTTGGCATCTTGGTACCACGCAACTATGTCAAACTGTGTGGAGGAGCTTCAGTTAGTAACAGCATAGCCTTGTCTAATAAGAAAAAAAGTGGTTTGGCTCCATCCCGTGGCATTTTCAGAGAATTACATTTTGGGGTGGACCAGTCAAGGGTGCACCCTGCCTCTCGCCCAAAGTCAGTTGGGATCAGCTGCTGCTCACATTTGCCTCTAGTAAGTGCTTTAGAAAATGAATGGATCGATAAATTCAAAGCATTTTGGTGTGCATTTACAGTATACTGCCTTTGAGCCCCACACCCAAATTTAATTACAATGACATGCATTTTAATAACAAATGTCTTCCTTTTACTCGTAGCTTTTGTTGTATGGAATTCTATTAAAGTCTCATGAGAAGAGGCTTGTCTGTGTGGGCTTGTCAAGGGTCTGTGATTAAAGAAGATGGATGACGCTCTCAGAGTGAGGCTTCCATCTTCTCGTTCTTTCACTTTCATCACTCCCCGATGGCAATCATGCTCTCGTCTTTTTCTCTGGCCAGTCTTGCAGTCATCCTCTCACCTTCCTCTCATTCTTCTCACACGTCTTCCTCCTCTTATTGCCCTGCGGTTGAGGTGCCCATGCAAAACTTCTGTCTTTTCTCTGCTTTAGGTCGTTGAGAATATGCACGCCGGGGAGACGTGAAGAGGCCCCCATGACACCCCGACGTACCCCTTCCCGATTTGGATTGTGAAACACCTTCTGGAGGGTCACCTCAGACCTACATCACGGGAGCCAGCACTCGGCAGCCATATGCACCCGCAGTTCATGTACAGGCCACTAGGGAGAGAACTTGTATAAGACAAACCCCGTCAAAAGGTTCTCTCCATCCTTTTTTTTTCTTTTTTAAATGAGCTCCTTCAGTGAAAAAATCAGGATGGCTACAGTATGAGGTTACTGTGTATTGACTACAATAATTGTCTTAAAAAAAGAAAGAAAATAGCATGTCCTTGAGGGCATTTGGGAGCCACATCCATTTAAATGCCTCCATTCGTTAGATGATCTGATCTAGTTTCCGTGTTGGTCGTCTTTGAGTCCTCGTATTGACCACGTTCTGCGTTGTCATAAAGAGCTCCTCCACACATTCAAGTACTATTCACATTGTACTTGTGCCACAAGTGTAGCCACACTTGTTTTCTCACGTTCAGTTACCTTTGCCTGCTCTATTTTTTTTAACCATGTTTTTACTACATGAAAAAGCTTTGCAACACCTCCACAACAGATTAAACGTCAACAATGTTATATTCACGCTGACAGTAGTTTTTTACTTTCTTGTTTGGATGACCTTGGGAACGTGACGCACACAAACTCAACATGGTGTGCTCCAGATGAACTGGCTGTTTGTAATTACACATCTTGGCGAAGGCCTTTTTCTTCACTTTTGTTTTGAACATGTGATTAACCAACGGAGTTTCAATCATTTATTTAATGTGTAACAATAAATGTTGCTATTTTTTATAATTCAAAGTGGTTTAAGTTTTAATCCTAGAGGCAATCGCACAGACTGATAATTTTAGTCTTAACCTATCATAGGTGTTTTTGAAATGTGAGCGGAAACACACACAAGCACAGGGAGAATGCGCAAGCTCAGCATTGTTGACTAACTTAAGGCCTTTTCATTCTCCACTTGGCTTTTCTTGGTTATCACTGCAAGACTGGGAAAAGGATGGAAAAGATGGAAAAAAATGGTGCTCCGGTGCATGTTTAGCCATATTTGCTTGAACAATTTGCCTGCTGATTGGGCTATTGCTATCAGCACTCTGATATCACTCAGCCAACGCTCTCCTGGTGTGTCGTCTGACGTAACAGCAACACTGCGTTCTGTTGCCACGCACTACGGCGTTAGATTATTGCCACAATCATGAGCACAAAATGGGATCTTTTGAAAACCAAAGCATGTATTGAGCACACATGTTTTATGCACGCAAAAATGTTTTTTGCTTGGACGCCAGATTAGATTTTGTGGAAAAGCTACATTTGTCAGTTGTTTTCCACGCGCTTGCTCAAAATGGTTTTCCTCCCTTAATTGCTTCTTCTCGCTCACTCGTGCTCAACTTTGCATTCTCCCACGATTGCTCAGCTTAACAAAGCGTTACAACGTGTTACAAAATCAACTCATCATAAATCCACTAACGAATAAAGGAAATCCGCTGGGGGGGAAATATAATAATATTCTTTTACTGTAAAACCTCATGTTCTTCAGAAAACACTGATAAACATGAAGACTGCGTTTTCCATGACAAACTCATTTAACTTTGGGGGGGGGAGCGATCCGCGGGTGCCAAATTGCGAGCATTCTGGGTGTTTACTGGAATCGGTTCTTCTCTTTGTGCAATTGGTTTGGCATCGAAACATTTTTTGTTTGGGAAGAAGCCAACTACTGTTCTTTTATGAAAAATGCTTATTGGTCGTTTATTCACGTTTTTTCCCGTTTTTTTTTTGAGGCAATGCTCCAAAATCATCATGTGATTTTGGCGATGCAATTATTCCGCCAGACTACGACTACTGAACCATGCCTTTTGCACTGGAAACACAAAAGCTCTCAAATTGTTCCCACAACATTGGAAGAGTACAATTGTCAATCATGTCTATCAGAGGAAGAAAGGAGGTCATTTGTTAATTGATCAATTGATAGATAATTAATAATTGATTCAAAGATGCTTTATTTTCTGTGTATTGTGACTGCATTGATGACAATAAATAGAATGGTTGTTCCTGCAGCGATGACCAAGCGGAGGCGAGTGAGTGAAGCGGATCAGGGAGAAAACAAAAAACCTCGGTCCGTCATCTGCCATGCAAAGATCTCGCACATCGACGCGAGCGATGTGAGCCTTTGAAGCTCCTCGGCTGCAAAAGATGCCGATGAGCTCGAGATGAAAGACTTGTCTCCATGAGGGCGGATCATGTGTGGACCTCGTTGTAAATCTTCAGGTCAGAAGACTGTTGAACAAAAAGAGTGCATGACGCTATGTGGCGTGCTGACACTTCTTGATGTCTCCCAACCGATACCTCTTAAGTGGCATGCATCTATTTGGACAAAAAACAAACAAACAAAAAAACGGATGGCGCGCTTGTCTTTCCCTCAAGGTGTCTTTCCCACCGGCCCTTTCTTGTTGTCCCCTGATTGGCTGTCTGTAGCTTGCGCTCATGCAAATAAGCATGATTATGAGGGGCCCCCTCCCTCCATTCTCCCAGTGGACTGGATTGAGAATGGCAGGCGAAAGCGAAGATAAAATGGACTGCACCAACTTTAATGAGACAAACGCGAGCTCACGGGCTGACATTTGGAAATAGCTCATGTGAATGACATCATCAGCAGTCACCTTTTCCCAAAGCTCTCCGCAAGGCGTCCCCTGTAATGATGAAGGGAATTAAGATGGGCCGTGGGGGCGGCCGGGATAGAAACGCGAGGATTAGGACGGAAAGCCACACCTCTTCAATCGGCTCGTCTCTCACACCTGGAAAAAAACACATCGCACATTAGACTTGCCTTCTTTACAAATCATCATTGTCTAGCGGCAACTCTGGGTGTTCACAAATGTGGTCGATTTCACATTTTTCACAAATCGATACTATTGGTCTGTTTCTATCTTATATAATTTTCCCTTATAGTTCGTTTTGTTTTTCAAATTCACTTAGTTTTTCAAATTATTTTTTACCGCTGGCATGATATATGGTATATGTTAATTATATATGTTAATTTTTCAACATTTATTTGTTTTAGTTCGTTTTTTTTAGCTTCAGTGTTCGATTTTTCTTTTTTAGTACAGTATTTGTGAAATGCAAGAAAAAACACGTCACAATAAGTATTGTCTCGTACAACCTCAACAAAAATACAATTTAAAAAATACATTTACTTACGAACAGATCAACAACCAAGGATTTTCTAATCACCCCCAGCCCCCCCCCCCCCCCCCCCCACACACACACACACACACAAGGGTCGCGGGCAGGTTGGAGCCCATATCCCAGCTGGCTTCAGGCAGTAGGCGGGGCTCACCCTGAACCAGTTGCCAGACAATCTTGACAACCAGCCACAAAACAAATACAGGTACTGTATAACATTTCACAGAATTTGATGTGCAATAAGTGCAGTGTGAAATACTGCTGCGAAGGTTTGATTAGATGCAGCACAAGATATAGTAAAAGAATGAATAAATGATATCTGTATGATTTTGTTAACTTGTTAACTAACCTGCAGCGGCTTCTCTTGTTTTATGTTGAGAGGGAAGAAATTTCATCTGTGCTGTATGTTACACATACAGTACATTTGACAATAAAATGTATCCAGTCCAAGCTAGCTTGCGCCAGTTTTTAATTATTTTTGTTCACCAAAATGTGTTTTCTTGACTTCCTGAAAATTTGTGATTTTGGAGATGCGAGGATTGCGCCCAACGGCGACGAAATCTAATACCCGCAAGAGCACAAGTGAGACTGATGAGACAACATCAAGGCATCAAGTGCTGTTTTAATTAACTGCTGTCGTGCGCAGAAGGAGACATTTTCTGGTCTCGTCACTCCTGCATCGGTTTTGTTGGCTGTAAATGAAGAGCCTTCTGGGACGCAATTACAATACAAGGCTGCATTAGGAGCACAGCAGGCCCGATGGAAACTTCAGCCCCCCTTGTCACCCAGCAGGAGTCGGCCTTCAGTTGATTGAATTTTCAAAGGTACGTGCACCCAGTACAAGAAAAAAATAAATAAAATAAAAAATAACACTTTCCTGGCCACATGCGGTTTATGACTGAAACTGAAACAAGGCAGCAATGTACAGCTTTTGTTTGAACAGTGTTCCAAGCAGGGGTCGGACAAATTATGGCGTTCCAACCGATCACATTTGCATTTTTAAGAATCCTTTTGAATTTGCTGGAAGAAAAAAAAAAGCAAAAGCCGATTAATTAAAACGTCCGAGTCAGCAGAGGCATGAAGCTGGCACAGCTGGTCTTGAGTCGGCACTGGCATAATGCATGTGGGCCAAACACGGCCCAGGAGTGGCAAAAGAGGCAGTGGCTTGACTCTGGCAAACCAGATGAGGGCCAGTTGTGGAGTGAAGTATTTGGGCCAGAAATCAATTTACAACTCCGGCCCGTACATGGCCAGCCAGTATTGAGCCACCCTTAAATGCAGTTTCAGATTTATTTTTTCAACACACAGCCTTGTTTTACAATTGCACACCGATGCGGAATTCCATTCATCACACGCACACGCATGCACGCACTCTCCTTAGTTTGTAAGGTGTAGGCAGGGATTACATTTAGATTTTATATACATGTGTAAATGGTTTAAAACTTCCTTTCTTTATAAACCTTGTTTAATCATAAAGTGCATTACTATATTTTTCAATACCAATTACTTGTTAAAGTTTGTACAATCAATGGGATCAGTTGCAATGCATATATGTGAATGATAAAAGTAAATTGCACATTTATTGAAGGAAATGTAAGGTGCTTCATGAAATGTTTTTTAAAAGATACGTTCATTAAATTTCAACATTTTCCAAATGTTCTTGTGCTTCTTTATACCAAGACAAAAGAAAGACATTTTGTTTTGGTTGTTTATAGCAAAGTATGGTATCATTTTAATGGTCCGGCCCACTTGACATCTACTGAGGCCTTATGTGGCCCACCATGTGAAATGAGTTTGACACCAGTGATGTATAGTAAGGCGTTTTTAGCCTAAAAAAAACAACCATGTAAAGAAAGGTGTTTTTAGCCGACCCCCCCCCCCCCACCCCCCACCACCATATATATACTGTAGTAAGAACCCCCCCCCCCCGACCATGGATAGTAAGGTGTTTTTAGCCGAAAAAAACGACCATGTATAGTAAGGCATTTTTGTACAAAATTTTTAGCCTAATAAAACGACCATATATAGTAAGGCGTTTTTAGCCGAAACAAACCCCGACCATGTATAGTAAGGCGTTTTTAGCCGAACCCCCCCCCCCCCCCCATATATATAGTATGAAACCCCCCGACCATGGACGAAAAAAACAAATTTTATTCCAAAAATGCCTTACTAAACATGGTTGTTTTTTTCGGCTAAAAATTTCGTCCAAGTACGCCTTACTATACATGATTATTTTTTTCCGGCTAAAAACGCCTTACTATGCATGTTCGTTTTTTTCGGCTAAAAATTTCATCCAAAAACGCCTTACTATACATGGTTGTTTTTTTCGGCGAAAAACGCCTTACGATACAAAAAACGACTTCATAAGCCTTACTTATCATGATGGTCAAGGAAGTGATACGGTTGCCACCTCTGGGGATTGAACACCCAACCGCTAGTTTGGGACATGGTTTCTCTACCCACGAGCCACACCACCACATAAGTGCTTGGCTTTTTGTGTTTTCTTCAATATAGCTGCAAATGGTGGTTAAAGGTGTGCCCTTATTGCAAAGACTGGGAATCGAACACCGATCTGTTGGATTTGGGACTTCAGCGTTCGACCACTGAGCTAATCCACCAAAATGAACCTTTGGGCGTTTTTGTGTTTTTCCTCAAATAAGTTGTATATGGTGGTTAAAGATAGACATTGTTGCAACAACCAGGGATCAAACGCTCAACTTCTGGTGTGGCACTACATCACTGTACCACTGAGCCAAAGCATCACATAGAGGAGTGAAGTTGTGTTTTTGTATTAAAAATGACTACATGGAGGGTTTTTTTCCGGCTAAAAACACCTTACTATACATGGTCGTTTTTTTTCGGTCAAAAGCGCCTTACTATACATGGTTGTTTTTTCAATCCAAAAAGGCCTTACTGTACATGGTCGTTTTTTTCGGCTAAAAATTTTGTCCAAAACGCCTTACTATGCATGGTCGTTTTTTTCGGCTCAAAATTTTGTCCAAAAAGGCCTTACTATACATGGTCATTGTTTTCGGCTAAAAACACCTTACTATATACGGTCGTTTTTTTTTCCGGTTAAAAACGCCTTACGGACTGCATTTGTGAACTCACTAAATAATACTAAATAAAAGGAAATACTAGAAGTATTTCCTGCTAATACTTCTAGTGACAACAACTTGAATGTAGGTCACATGAAATGAGAAAAATTGTCGGTTTTTTTCCTGCTAAAAACGCCTTACTATACATGGTCGTTTTTTTAGTCCAAAAAAGGCTTCCTATACATGGTCATTTTTTTCGGCTAAAAATTTAGTCCAAAACGCCTTACTATACATGGTCGTTTTTTTTGTCCAAAAATGCCTTACTATATATACATGGTTGGTTTTTTTTTCGGTCAAAGACGCCTTACTGTACGTGGTCGTTTTTTTTTTGTGGCTAAAAACACCTTACTTTACGTGGTCCTTTTTTTCCCGGCTCAAAACGCCTTACTATACCTGGTCTTTTTTTTCTCCTAAAAACGGCTTCCTATACATGGTCGTTTTTTAAAAAAAAAACATCTTACATTGTTTTTTTCAGCTAAAAACACCTTACTATTCATGGTTGTTTTTTCTGTCGAAAAACGCCTTACTACACATGGTCGTTTTTTTTTGGCTGAAAGTGGCTCATCTTTCACTTCGTTCTTTGTACCGGCTTTTTCACGACCGACACATCACTTGTGAAAATGTAGGTGATTGAACAGTCAGAGGTGCTGCCAAAAAGAAACCTTTCTGCACTGAAATACAATGAAATTAATTTTGATTCCCTTTGCTGCAATACAAACCGGATACTTCATACTTGACCATAAAGTTAATTTAAAACTTAGTACCTCAATTCAAAAACAAAATCTGACATTGAAAAAAAAACGTCGTTTTGTAGTTGTAAGACTGAATATGAAAATAAACAGAATAAACAGAATAAACAGAATTAAATTATCCGTGAGGATCAAATACAGTTTCAAAGAAAAAAAAAGTCAATCGTTTCAAATTCAGATTGTACAATTCAGATTCAGTTATTCAATATGATTCAGAGTAAAATATACAAATCCATCCATAATCCGAGCCACTGACCTTCAATTTACGTAATTCAAATCCAGTATAAACTATTTAAAAGTTATTCACGTTTAGTTTTTGGTTGCAAATATTCCGCCCCACAGCGTCACACCTAGTTTAGTTTTGGTTGTCAAGTGCCCTAGAGTGTCTTGAGAGACGCTTATAAATGAAATGTATTATTATTATTATAAGAAATTTCTGGGATTATTTTTACTGACCATTCATTGTTCATGACATCCGATATTTCTTGACCTTGTGTATGTGACCCCCCCCCCCCCCCCCCCCATGTGCTGATGGTCTGGGGTCGCGCCAAGCAGGATCTTCAGGTAACTTTTCCGGGACGCAAATGTGCCCGAAAGCTGCCCAGCGCTCACGATTCATCCGTGGACAAACATGAGGGACAACATTAGAACATGACAGGCCGAGATGAAACATAGTGGCAAATGTACGGAGTAAACCAGGGGCCGAATCGTTGTATGCTTTTGAGCCTTCCAGACCATTGTGTAGCCTGTGACAGACCATGAGAAAACTTAAGACTTAAATAGACAGAGGAAAAAAAAGAAAAGCTAAAATCTCACAGCGCACTTCATTTCGGGCAAACGTGGCCAAAAAAAAGGTAAAAATGCTGCCAAAGAGAATTAAAGCCAAAATGTCTTCAACAACCGAGAAGAGTCCAATTACCTCAATTCAACTTTGTTTTTTTTCTGATGAGTTTCATGCTTTTTCATCACTTTCAACTTTCCTAACATTTGCATCAGGTTATACTGTCGCACGCCACAAACCATCGCGATACAGTGTGGCTCTGTCAAAGTAAGAATGAACCAGTATTGCGGCATCCGATCATGTTTACTTTTCCCGATCCTCATTGTCTCATCTCTGACCAACGCTCGTGTACAGTGAGCGATCGCGCTTAATCTCCCTCCCTGCGGACGCTTACACGATGCTTCACTAACAGCTCCACCACCATTGCTTAGGGGTCTTATTTTGTTCTAGAAGCAATACTTTCTACTGTCAAACACAGACATCCCCATGCGATTGAAGGCCGATGGGCAGGGAACTCTCCGAGCTACCCTCAACGGCGCCTTCTTTCGCTCAGCAACCAAACTCTAGCGGGTGGAGTGGAAGAACAAAGACAAACTTGTTAAGCTTTGGCTGCAATCTTTGTGTTCATTAAGAGTTTTTTTTTTGTCCGAGTCGGCGCGTCAGGGTTTGTGGCTCGAGGAGTTTCATCAGCTGTGCCTCTTGTTTTCAGCAACTCAACAAAGGCTCCCTTAATGAAAAAAAACAGCATTAAATGTTGATTTTTACATTTATAATAAATCCTCACGATGAGGGAATACAAACATGGAGGTGATTAAGGACAGAAAACAACTTTTGGGATGCACTTTAAATGTACAATCAGCAGCTAACAAAGGAGGTTAGGAAGTGAGTATTTTTGGTCATTCTTCGTAGAGTGTAGAGAATTTATGCTTGTCATATTATAAGACTGCACGTGTTGCTCCACCGTTTCTGATTAAATATCCATTGAATAACGTGTTATAATCCTCCCTCATTGATGCTGTTTGTTAGCAAGTCTATGGTGTTTCACATTATGTGTTAGCATTGGCATTAAGCTAGCAGACTTTCAGGCTCCGATGTGGTTGGTTTAAATACACAACTCGCAATACTCTTCGGTTTAGGTTCATTTTGACAGAACACGCAAAATGGGAGTGGCATTGAGCAGCGGATTAAGTATGAATAAAATGAAACTGAATGGCACTCTCGGTCTAAATGTACTCAGAAATAGCGTAATGCCTCTAGGCCTGCTCCATATAGTGGAGGGAAAGAAGGCAGACTGTCAGCTTCAACAAGGCTCATGCAACACTGTTAACCACATTTCCAATCAGCCAAGTCTTGTTATACTCTTTTCTGTGCCTCAGCACTCCCTTATTGCACGACTGGAACAAAAGCTTTAATGGCTTTATTTGTGAAACAGGCCTTTAACTAGATGTCACTTCAGAACAGAATGCAAATGTGGTCTGCTAATTCGGACGCAGGCTCCACGGTGTCCAAATCCCTCTTAAGCTTCTTGTTGAGCACGTCTGCCAGCTTTGTGTACACAATTGCCTCCTCAAATATTCACACTGCATCATTATTGCCGACCCCCTTTTGTGTTGCTTAACTCTACCAGAATAAACAGGATCACACGTGCAAAAGTTCCTCTGTATTGCAGATAATTAGTGCACGGCACAATCTGAGCAATGATGTGCCCGGGTGAAATTAAAACTTTGCAAAGCACGGGTAAATGAAGGGATTTGAATGCTGGAAGGGAAACGTGCTTATCAAATAAAGCTCGAAAAAATGTGCAGTGAATGAAATGAGCCAATCATTTTTCTGCGAGATGGGAGCCCTGAGGAGAATAAATAAGCAATCGTCACGTCATGCAGGGAGAACAAATGAGCATGGTACACAATTAGGCTGGGTCACATTCTGCCAGAGCTGTGAGTGTAGGATGGGCTAATGAGCTGTCCCAATGTGTGTGTCTGTCTGTGTGCGTGTGTGTGTGTGTGTGTGTGTGTGTGTGTCTGTCTGTGTGTGTGCTTGCATGATGAATGCATATAGGAAGCCACAGAAGCTCTAAAAAAAAAAAAAGATAAAAAGATCCTGTTAGCCCTAAACATTATGTTTTAAAGGCCATGTCCAAAATGAACACAGGCCGTTTCAAAACGTATTATTATTATTATTATTATTGTTATTATTTTTTAATGCACTTTGAATTTTTGTCTTTGAACTGGACACATTTGAAAAATTCAGCCCAGGGTGGAAAGTGAAATTAAGGACGTTGCTCCTCCAAGCTTCTCATTTTTCAAATTGTGCTTGACAGGAAGAAAATTTGTGAACTTGTTGACAGTTTTTTTAATGCTGTTGCAAATGGACAAAAGTCTTTAGTAGGAGTTAGGAATATTTTCAATTGTTAAGGGTCAACATCAGTAGTCTTTTGAGGCTGTTGGGGTCTTGGTACCCAATGGTTTGGTACTGTTAAATTGGATAATATCCAATGTTACCTGTGCATCCAATATAAAACATTGGATGCACAGGTAATAAAGCTTTTTTTGATGATGCTGATTCTTTCTTATCGGAGTCCGACTACTACAACTTGGCAAATTTTGGGGGGGTGAGTGAAGCTCACCCCCTAACATTTGCATCAGGTTACACTGTCGCACGCCACACATGAAGTGTCAGCCGGTGCACGCCGGGTAAGAAAACTTCTCTTTATCCAAAAGAATATTTGTCTGAATGCAAGAAAACGTATCATAAAGGTAGACATGACTTCAAAACTTAATCGAAATCCTTTTTTTGGCGATATTTATTCCTAAATCTCTGCGATTGGCTGGCAACTGATTCAGGGTGTCCCCCGCCTACTGCCCGAAGACAGCTGGGATAGGCCCCAGCACCCCCCGCGACCCTAGTAAGGATCAAGTGGCTCGGAAGATGAATGAATGAATGAATATTCCTAAATCCCCCCAAAATTGGAGGTTGACCAGCATCCCGAAAAGTGATTATAGGCTATTTGACTGTAGTCTGGTTTTAATCTATGGATCCCGTCATGAGGTAGCACTGCCCGCTCCGAGACACATTTATCATCATCATGTGTTGATTTGTTCCTCTAGGTGCCTTGCGATTGGCCGTCGACCAGTTCAGGGTGTACCCCTCCTCCCACCCCGAGGACAGCTGGCATAGGCTCCAGCATGCTCGTGGCCATAATGAGCGGGTCAAATAGTGGATGGATGGATCATTTCATTGGTGAGTTGCTATGAAGTCATGCTCTTGAAACATAACTTTTGCCATCGTACCCTCGCAAGCTGTGAAAATGCAAGCCTAAATCAGGATTTACCGATCAAAACCATTGCAGAAACAACCAAAACCCAACTGTTAAGTGGAAAAAATGGCTTAAGAGAAAGCGACTGGTGTACACATGAGTCAATCCTGTATCAGTAGTGGTAGAAGAATAACTGGTGCAGAAAAATGAGGCCTATCAGTTGACTTAGCATCTGGGCCACGAACGCAGGAGTCGTGACATGCGCCGGGCAGGTGCAGTGGACAAACAGACAAAAAGAAGAGAAGCAGGCTTTTAGAAGTGACTCATAGTTATTAACTATTCAATCACAAACAGGAGAGTTGAAGGCGTGAAAGGTTGCGGGCCAAAGCTCTTTTGCTTCAGTGCATTAAGAGCCATGGCGCAGCACTCTGGCAGCGAGAGAAATTGCCTCCCCTGGAAGATGACTGCTCAAAGGAGTTTGTTCCCCTTTAATAATAGCAATCTGCTGTGAAAATTGAATCCCAAGTAACCATTCCACTGACTCGAGCAAACGTCTGCTCAGAAAAGCGTGCAACATGAATATTACATTGTCTGATATACAAATAAACAACACCCCTAGCCCTCCATCAATCATGTGGCGTAGTCAAGGTAAGTGATGTGGAAGAGTAAACTGCTAATGAATACCGCCGAGTGAGGAATGCACATTTTAATATGCCGTCATGAGTACACATTGTATGACTGCGTGGAATTAAAAACACAGTTCTTCAGGGCAGCGTCTAATCTAGTTTCACGCACGACCCAAAAAGGTCATCAAACGTGACCCCCCCCCCCCCCCCCCCCCATCTCGTAGTGTTGATCACCTGTGCAACAGAACAACAGACAAACAAGCAGGCAGCCAAGCATGACCATTGGCCCTTCGCGGGCGTAATAGCTCCATCGTTGCCATGAAAGTCGGATATGGATGCTCCCCTTTAAGCCCCCTACTCTCCTCCTCACTGGCCTAATTCCCTCGTCCTCGGTGGTGGATGAGAGGGATCAGAAATCCATCCATATGCATGGCTAAATATCCGAGAAGGGGCTGTCAGGTCTCAGTCTGGCCAGCTTCTCTGAAAGTCTCACTAATGACACGTAATTGAGGCATGGGGTCAAGCTCAGAACAGCGGTACTCCGAGATCTCCCTCGCCCCACCTGGCAGGCAAATTGGGACATCCTGCATCAAACAAACAAACAAACGGAATAGAAAATCATTACCTTCGGTTTTGCTGACTTGAACTTAAATTCCACCGACTAAAAACCCTTCGTATTACTATTCTCAATGGATATCTGCTTTGCTTTCAACGCATCAATGCACTCCTGAATGTTATATCCTTTTCAATTGAACCAGAAATGGGTGGCAATGACAAGGATATCTTGGATGTTTTCATTGAGCTGGGGAGATTAGCAGGTGATCATTTTGTCAAGATTGATGTGAAAGAGATATAATTTTGCTTTTATTTTATGTTTCAATTGCTGTTGTAAACACCAAACACGTTTTAAATAGAATTTTTGACCCATAATCTGCAAACAAAACATCTCTGTGGCAGACAAACCAACCGTTGGTGAATATTGTGCATTTCACTCAATGCAAAAACTAATTCAGGCATATCAATTCTGTTTATAAAAACACAAAAAACCACACAGTTGACTTGGTTTTACAAAACACATCCTGCACAATTACAGAAACAAATTATTTTAGGTGAGCGACAGAAAAGCATCTTCAGTCAGCAGGCCTTCGCTTGTGTTTGCAGGACCAGACTCAAGAACTGAAGCGGCCTCACCAGTGGCTGACACATGGTTAAAGCACTAATTGTAAATGTTTTTTTTTTCATTTAGGGGAATCAATAAGTGATAAATGTTTGCGTGTTTCTGCAGAAAGCAGTCTAATATAATACAATATATTGCTTCACACGACTTTGTGGCATCATGGTTCCAAGGAACTATGTTAAAGTGAGGGGAGGAACTTCATCCTATCTAAATGATTGTTATCATCTTGTGGCATCCAGCGGAAATTCTGAAACTTGTTTTTTTTTGGGGGGGGGGGCGTCAGTTGTAGATTTTTGCTATTCGGCGCATGCTTCCATCCCTTTATTGTATTCATTTCATATTGTATTCATATCTGACTTTCAGTTCAGTCAGACACTAATTTGCGATAGTTTCCCACAGTGGACAACTTTCTCAAGCCTAGTTTTTCATAGGCTTGAAACGAAATTTTGCTCTATGAATTCTGCTTAGAAACGAGAAGCACAGAAGTCAGGCAGCCAAGCAAAATAAACGGAACATTCTGTTGATCATTACGCTTTTGTGTTTGCTCGTTTGTTAAAACTGCATTTTATTTATGAGCTATAGAAGAGAGAAAAAACCACCATCCCACACAAACAAATAATGAACATTACAAATAAGCATTTAAAAAAAAGATTTGCTTTGGCATTTTCTTCTCACTGCATGTAAAAACAAGCTTCTCTTTGGCTTGCTTACTTTATCTGAAGCCAACAAACCCAGTGTGTGCCCCCCATCTTTTTCATTTGGACCACAGCCTAATGGTTTGCGCCTCTCTTCTTGATGCAGGCTAACTCTGGGAGGATAAGAGAGGGAAGGTCGCTGTGGTGTCGGTAGTCTGGCAAAGTAAACACAAGGAATGATGGGATCGAGAAGCTGGTCTCAGCAAAAGCCCCTCATCAGTATTGTCAACACATAGCAGATTGGGTTCACATCTCTCCACCTCTGAATTCTCTCCATCCACCTCACAAGCATCCCCCGATTTAGCTCGTATTTCCCTCCTTTTCCATTCTAGTGGATGTCGGGGAGAAGTGTAATGCAAGCAAATATCAAGTGGCTTACATTTGAGTCCTCCTGGCTGGCCCGTGGAGATGGTTTTTCAACTGTGAGACACCCGTCCATCAACATATGACCCTCGCTCCAGTACCACCAGACAAGACGGATATTGTAGAGAAGGTCTGGGTCCGGGTTTCACATGCTCGACGTATTTTAGGGATGTGTGAACTGCATTTTGAAATGAATTTGTCTGGCCACAAGAGACTCATTGGGTGGGTAACATGGAAAGTATGCAAAGCCTTCGACAACAGTAGAGTAATGTCACAGTGAGGGTGAGAAGCTCCGTCACTTGGGATGACGAGGCGGCTTGGGCATCTAATTAGCATGCCTCCTTGATGCTTTCCAGTTGAGGTCGGTCTTCAGGGGTCCTTGGGAAAAAAACAGGGCACTCTCTTGACTGAACAGGAAAGGCCTCGAGGTGGAGAAACTCTGGGCCTCCCCGCTTAGAATTGCGCCACTGCAACTTGACAACGGATAAGCGGGAGACGGTGTTTTTTCTAATCAATTAATACTCATCAATTTTCAGTACCACATTTGAAGTTATTTTTCATAGTCTTTAAAACTTTTTTAATCACCTTTTTTTTCCAAGTACCTCTGTTTGGTCATATCAGGAAACATACCGTATTGGCCCGAATATAAAACACAGTTTTTTTGCATTGAAATAAGACTGAAAAAAGTGGGGGTCGTCTTATATTCGGAGTCTAGACATTATACCCATTCATGACGCAAGATGGCGCCAGATATCATTGAAGCGAATGCTGAACTTGACTCCCCAGGACAAAGTGAACCCGTCACGTAGAATAAAAATAAAAATAGCGGTAGCGCGAAAAAGAAAAACAAAAAAATAGCGGTAGGAAAGACAAGAGAAGAAAATAATAGAAGAGATAACAGAAAATGGAGAAACATAGCGACAATCTGGAGAAAAGTGGGTCGAAGATCGGCCAGGTTAACCGGCAGCTGAGGAGAAGTTATGATGTCATTTAGGTACATTTAAAAAACGAGAAGCCATTCATTTACGAATGTGATTGCACTTTAGTTTACATATTTAAATGTTCAGATATTAAGATTTGAATGAGGCAAAAATAACGTGCTTTTTTTTCTCTCAAATACTGTATATTGTTATAATCATTTGCCTCTCCATGAGCCGTCACCTTAGCGTGGTGGAGGGGTTTGTGTGTCCCAATGTGATTCCAGGAGCTAAGTTGTCTGGGGCTTTATGCCCCTGGCAGGGTCACCCATGGCAAACTGGTCCTAGGTGAGGGACCAGACAAAGCACGGCTCACAAAGGTCACCTGGTCAGCTGGCCTGGGAACGCCTCGGGATCCCCCGGGGAGAGCTGGAAGAAGTAGCTAGGGAGAGGGAAGTCTGGGCTTCCCTGCTAAAGCTGTTGCCCCCGTGGCCCGGCCCCGGATAAGCGGTAGAAGATGGATGGATGGATTTGCTTCAGATGTACTGTAATTATTTTCTGTATAAAAATTAATTTGGTGTTCAAAAAGTTTTTTCAAATTTGAGTCTTGAAAAAAAGGGTCTTATAATCAGGGCCGTCTTATATTCGGGCCAATACGGTATATAAATGCATCCATTAATAAGGTTGCTCAATCCGGAGTGCGTATCTGCCATGAGGGTATGTGAATGCCAGAGTTATATAGACAGGATTATATGAGCAGCCAGTACATGTGAGAAGAGGACACTGTCCTCATTGACAATTCAGCAAACTAGTAGAACAAATGTTTTAGTCACTTTTATTTCACTACTGCCTCCTCCCACTACTGTATGATGCTTCCATGCACAACTTTGGCATACTAGTGGGACAACTACCGGTACTTGTTACTACAGTGAAACAAAACGGCACTACTTGCCCTTGCACACTATTATGGCCTAGTGTGGTACTGTATCCTGAGTACTAAGCATTGAGGTCCGAACACGGTCGGTCATCCCAACAACCAGAATAACGCCATCAACGTTGCCGCCCAACCATGATAAGATTATATTTATTTAGTTTACCATCTTCATGAGCAGCACCTAAAAATAATCACGAGTCACTTCTGTGTGTGTGTGATGCACCTTCATTCACAACTATAATTCTGGTCTCCTTACCGCCTTAATATGATATAGTGAATTATGGATGTGATTAAAATTTGCTCAGCATGTTAGCGGCCACCCCTTTGTGTCACTGGTTTCTCCGGCTTTAGTGCCTCAGCCAATTTCTGCTTGTCAGGGACTGTGTGTCTATGCGTCTGTGTGCACGCGCACGCACATCCGCCATCACAATGACCTTTCCGCAAGCCTGGGGAGCACGCAATGCAGAGGAGAGGCAATAAAAGTAATGAAAGAAGCAAAGGCAATTACAGTGGTGTGTGTGAGGGGAGCGTGGCGGAGAGATGGGCCTAACTGGAGGCAGCCCAGCAATGCACTACAGCACCATATCCCCCATAATCCCTCTGTGATCGCACAGCAACCCTGGTGTGCTCCCAGTCTGATCATCCTCTCGCAGCATTCACCGACCTAATCCGAGCAAAAGGACAGACATTCGCTGCTTGTGAATGTGCGTGCGCGCACACACACACACACACACACACACACACACACAAACACACACACGGCCTTAGCTATGCTACTCGTGCAGATCGATCAGGCAATCAAAACATTAGCCACATCTCTAAGTATCAAGTAGCAAAATGATAAACAGTGCTAAACAAACTGACAGCATCAATCAAAGATGGAGCATCATTATCTTTGTAGAGCAGTTAAATGAGTTACATTCCGTTTTAATCACGTCACCATCTTCTTGAGGTGTTCGGCGGTCACAACTGTGACAGAGATTTAAATCACAAAGGTGTGCAGATGAGAGATACCCTTTTATACACATGGGGGAAAAATCTAATTGGGATTAAGGAGATTAATTTCAGATGGTAATTGAGAGAGTAACTTTTTTCCATCAGATTTATCAAACTTTCTAAAAAGATGTCAAGTGTAGTGTAATTGAATTTGCCAACAGATGAATGGCTGGCAAATTGCTGCGCTTCCAACTTTTGTCCCTTCGGTTGGCGTTTAATCAGAGCTCACAGCATTTCACCACTTCTGAAGATAGGACTCATTTTGCTTGTTTCCGCTGGGGTTAAAACATAATTACTAGTTTTGAAGCATAAATTCACACTGAAACTAATTCAATTTGTGAGCTTGGCCGGAGGGTGACACTTAGCGGTGCGCAAATGGTGAGATCTTCAATCAGGAGACGAGCGCATGGTATCATCCTCTTTTAGTGATGAGAGCATGACCATGGCAATTTCACTCATTTCACCATCAACACCGCAAAATTCTCAATTTAAAGCCCAGCGTGATTAATAACATCAGGAAACAAATGCGAAAATCCAGAAATGTTGCAAATTTGGTGGCCCCACTGTATGATGTGATTTCTTTTCATCATGACTTTTCATGAGCAATACAGTACGCGAATTTATGCCACTATTCCATGGAAATAACAATTCTCTCAGGTCTTAATATGTTAAGTGTTATTTAGGCTACAATGTCTGTGCTATGTGCACGTATGTGCGGCACACGTAAAAAATAAAAATAAACAGTGATGACATGGCTACAGTAATTACATTTCAGTGAGGCGAGAAAAGTTTGATTCTTTTTCACCACACTGGCGAAGAGGTTTCATGATTTTGAATTTTATTTGAAAATTTGGGGAGTTTTGGCAACGTGAATAGGTAAAAATGCCCTGAATGAGCAGAAAATGTAGAAGTTGAAATGGATTAAATCGGTCAAGAAATGTAGAGGGGAGCGTGAATAATATGAAGTTTCGCTTCTAATTTGGAGAATGGGAATAGTTCCAATTCATGCGGAAGTAACTGAATATTTTGAAGTGGGAATGCATGTAATCGGCCACATTGATCGAAATGTGTTTTTAAAAGTCTCCTAATTTAAGATGACAATTTAGGTAATTTGGGGAAAGGGAATAGTTCATGAGGGGGAAAAAAACTCAAAAAGAGGGACTAATGATGTACAATGTGTCATAATGTGGGGATTTTATTGTGGAAAATTTTACTGTGAAAAATGTCAAATTTAGGCAATGTGGGAATTCTCAGAATGTTATAACAAGTTCCCAAGGGACTGAGGAATCTCTCATTGAAAATGAATGGGGGTTTGGTTGTGGAATTTTTGGAATATGAAAAATAATGGTAGCCATATCCTGTATATTAAATCTTTGGAATGTTTGAGTGATTTGAATCCTATAAGAAATGCGTCAGTGGCGAAATGTCACAACATTCAACATGAAAGTCAAACAAAATCCCCAATTTGTCCAACAGTCAGGCCTTAACACCTACCAAGAAATCCCCCATAAACTAAAGGTGCAATCATTCAAATGTTTCGCTCCAAATCTGTAGGACCATAAATAGTGACTTGAAGAGGAAAAGATTTGAATCCTGATAAGATTCAAGCAGATAAAAGCACCGCCGGTGTGTTTACGGAGCAGTACACCGAGACACTTGTTTGGATCAATATATTGATGCTTTGTAATGGGCTCTAAATGACTCGGGTTAGAGACTTCTGTGTGGCAAACCTTCACACTCCGCTAAAATCCCTTTGAGCCCAGAGTTGCCCACTTTTCTAAAGCAATGTGTCAAACACGACCATTCTTCTTTGGTGGCAAGTTCAAGTATGTGTAGTGCTTCAGACTAACAATCGTTTCTCCTGGGATGGCAAAGCCGTTTGTATCTGTAAGGCCACTTTATTAGGGAATTGTAGGCAAGAAGGACCGTCATTCGGCATGCCGTGTCCGTATTGATGGTTTTGCACAGAAAACAATGTCAACTTGTATCCAATACTTAAAAGAATAAAACAATTGGGAGAGCACCATCCAGCCATGCATTTTCTGATCTGTTTATCCTCACAAGGGTCATGGGGGGGTGCTGGAGCCTATCCCAGCTGTCTTCGGGCAGTAGGCGGGGGACACCCTGACCCGGTTGCCAGCTGATCGCAGGGCACGCAGAGACGAACAACCATCCGCGCTCACACTCACACCTCGGGACAATTTTTTGAGCGTTTAAACAGCCTGCCATGTGGGAGGAAAGCGGAGTACCCGGAGAAAACCCACGCAGGCATGGGGAGAACATTGAAACTCCACACAAGAAAGCCGGAGCTGGAATTGAACCCGGTACCTCTGCACTGTGAGGTCGACGCACTAACCACTGGACCGCCCAGAAGTTAAGTCTGCTCTTTGCACGTGCCGTGACCAGGACTCGAACCTGGATTGCTGCGGGCACAACGCAGTGTACTAACCACTATATGATCATGACGTTGGGAGAGCACCGCAAGCCCAAAATCAATTATGGAGTGATGGAATTGGAAGCAGACGAACAAAACTATTTAAAATCAATTGCTGTGCTAATTTTGGGGAAGCAGCAACTGCATAAAAGCCGTGATTTAACTCAAATGGGCGTGAGGTAACTATGTGCCCTACTTGCATAACAATGCATTAAAAACATTGGACAACCTGCCCGAAAAACCACTCTGCGGGAGGACAGTTACAGTGCACTAAAATGAGTCTGATGCATGAAAATATGGAGCTGAAAAGAGTTTTGTACTTGTTGATTGCATGACTCCTTCTTGTGACTGGCCACATTAGCCCTCAGATCATTCAGAATCTCCAATATTGTTTTGCTGAGTAGACGATA
This sequence comes from Hippocampus zosterae, assembly GCF_025434085.1. NCBI lineage: Eukaryota > Metazoa > Chordata > Actinopteri > Syngnathiformes > Syngnathidae > Hippocampus > Hippocampus zosterae. The sequence goes on along the minus strand of NC_067454.1, from coordinate 15,945,354 downwards.
TGTCGCAATCGTTTTTGCTGGCATTTCAAAAATGTTTGTTTGCATGAGTGGAGGAGTCTGTAATATCTCTAAGATGACCTCACAAATAGCTCCATATGCAGTATTATGATAATCTGGGAATGTTACTGCATACTATTGCCATGTGAATGAAGCCGCCTGACTGTGGCTGCGGGGAAGGGATACTCCTCCATTGACAAGTGAGGAGGAGTAACAGCTAATCGATAGCTCATGAATTGACTGTGCACACCCCTTACCGTGTAATCAATATTCCGGGCAATTAGAATCCCCTATCTGCATGGCTGCAGGGACCTCAAACACCCAATTTAGTCCTTAGCCTATCACTTAATTACTAAATCCTCCCTAATGTCTATTGGCAGACGGCAGGTGGTCATCCACGGGCCCCAGTGGATGAATGAACACGAGACCTTTGCCAAGGTGCTGGTTAAAATGCTCCCGTTCCACTTTAGCCGCTAAGTTAAACAGCAGATTGTTTATCGCAAATGATTCAGCCATTGATCAGTTGGCCCACACAAGCATACGTATATATATAGAGGAGAGAAAGTTACATATGGCTTGTTGTTAGAGGAATCTATGAGCAAAATTGTATCATGTTTAAAGTTTCATTTATTTGGGCACATTGAAGCGTTTGGGTGCATATCCAGCCCCCCCAAATGCCTGCACACAAAGGCGCCGGCCATCTGGCCGGAGGGCTGTTGAAGTCCACAATTAGCACGTCAATACAGGTGGGCGACCACAGGGGAGAAGGCGAAACTCGGTCACAAAAGGGGAATGAATAATTCGGGAACAGCGGTTGAGCAACAATAGACGAGTTGAGAACACCCGTCGCGCCCAGGCGACATTGGCCATCCGCAAAGTCTGCAACATGTTAATTCGATGTAGACCAGACAGAAAAGGCGCCAATGTACTGATGGTTCAAGTTTGTAAAACAGGTAACCAATCACTACCGAGGGCCGGACCGGGGGTGCGGCATGCAAATATCGGGGGCAGTGTTTTCCTTGTATGTTACAATAAAAGCCTGAATTGGCGGGAAGGGAGCGCGAGTGTGATCGCGGAGCAACTAACCGTCGTTCGCTCTCAGAGGTCCGCTTCCGACGATATTGAAGACAATTTTCCTGTGTGCCGAGTCGTTTCTTTAACTTTGTCCGAGAAAATCTCTGACACTCGTGTGTCATTTTCTTGGAGTTTCCTGCAAATGAAATTCAATGGCACCCTTTTAGGTTTGGCATAACATTTTCTCATTAATTGAAGAGAAAGTCGAGTGAAAAGTAAAGGAAGCTTTAGTGGCAAATGGTTCACTGTTTTTGGTCATGAAACAAGTTCCAAAGTCATGAAAGCGAATGTTTGACTACTTCTTCGGCTTTTTCATCATACATATGCCAAATATTAACACAGAAGGCTACGGCAAAGAGGAAAATCTGATAACAAGCATACTAGAAGAGGAAAAATGGGGAACACATCTATCTGTACCTGGAAATGTCATTATCCAACAAAATATTTTGTAGCTTGTTTTTAAATAAGAAAACTGTATAATACATTTATTTTTAAAATGTTGCCATCTGTATTTTCTTTAAAAAGGGCCAAAGCATCCCCTGGAAACTCCATCTGTGCTTCTTTCCCATGCTTCTCTCTGTCACCATTTTGAGAAATGAGGCCGCAAATGAACGCTACACACTAACACGACTAAAAACTCAATGACCCGATAGAAAAGACTTCAGTACAGCATGGCCAAAACAAAGAAAGTTGTACTTCTCCGAGAATACCAGGAGTTCTATACTTAAATCTCTTACAAATGATAATTCACATGCTCCAGGCTGGCTGTGCATAATATATTGTGTTGGCTGCTGTTAAGTCAATGAGGCCTTCAAAAGTGCTTCGCCACACAGAGACCAAATTGAGGACGCCCGCTGATTCTCCGTTGTGGTGAGAAATATTCATTCTACGCTTCTTTATGTTTTAATGTGTGCAGTTTGTCTTTCATGACAATCTTGTGCAGCGAAAAAATGTTGGAGAGCACCAGCCGCTTTATAATGGCTTAATTCATACATACTGTATGAAGAGACTTTATTTAACATAAGTAAGGCGGCCGACCCGCTGGGTGGTGTGGCTCCAAGAATGTGCACGCCGCTCTCAAGCGCTAATCTCCTGCGCTAATCTCCTGCTGACCATCCTGTCAGACATATACTGTACTGCATGTTTATTTGATCGAGGGACAAAAAGTCTCCTTTAATGACACTGACGGTCGACCTGGCTTGGGGTGGAAACCCAAGTGCCACTTCATATTCACGCCTGAGGGAGCCAGAATGACATGCATACAGGCATGCACACACACAGGTACTGTACCTACCATCAAGCATGTCTGCACACACACACACACACGCGCATGCACCCACACGCACACAGTCACTTCCCTGTCACATGGCCATGGAAAAGGCCTGAGGGGAAGTGGGGATGAAGCTTCATTGAAGGGCAGAGCGGGCACGTGCCTCCCTTCACCCTCCAGCCATCCAGCCACCTGCTATTCACCACCCACCCAGCTTGCCTGCCCCTAATTTGGCTTTGCACCAACAGTGACATTCTTGAACCAGGCAGAGCAGAAAAAAATGTGGATGGCTGGGATAGAACAGCTCGGTGACAGGTGCCACCTCCAATGTGAGCAGCCCTTCCTTGGAGTTGTTAACTATTCAATTAAGCCGCACATCACGTTGAATGTGTGCCAGCGCCTAATTACCTGTGAGACCTTGCCTGTGAATATGCATGCGCGTGGATGACAGCTTTCACAGCAAGTTACTGTTGTTCTCGCTAGATATATCAATGGGCGTGCGTGTTGCGTATACGTTCAGCGGGCTCCTCTCGCCATTTCCATCTCCCAGCTCCAATAAACGCCTCATGGACGGAAGCTGCCTTATTGCTCTCGGTAAAATATGAGTGTGGGCATTTGATGAAAATAAAAACAATCCCATTTAAGCATGTTTGAAAACGACTGCCGACATGTGGCCTCCTCATCTCGCACCATTAAAATAACGAAATGCCAGCGAGAGCTCAGCTTCCGCAGTGCCGCCGCTGACACCCATCAAAACAAATCTATGTTTCATGGCCACTTACAGATGTATAAATAGCCAAAATGAGGTGCGCTAAACATCTATAAAATGGCACTGAGAGGTTGCCAAAAGATGGTGAGTGTCATGAGCCAGGCGCGACGGTAATCAATCCGGTCTGCGAGGAAAGCAAGGGAGGGGAGTGAACTGCATGGCGAGGCTAAGAGGCGAGGAGCAAGCGCCACAACGGGCAGCCAGTAAATCACCCGTGCAGGGCATGCTCGCCCCACTGACACGCAACCACTTGAGGTGACGTCGGGCCTGATGGATCACCACAGTACACTCCCTTCAGGCAAACGGGCACGACAAGCATTGACACAACAAATTATTAGTCACTGTTGGGGGTACCGACTTAACATGCCAATGGCCTGGCAGCTGATGGGCAGTTGTATTGGCACGGCGGAACATTATGCGCAGCAACACCGGGTATGTAAATGTAAAAACAAAACAAAACAAAAAAAAACCACGTGCCACTATTGAAAGTGCTTTTGAATAACTTTGAAATAAAATTCTGTTGTTCTTTTCCCCTGGCATTTATTGCTTTCTCGCAAAAGCCTGAAGGGTTTGTGCTTACAGTGACGAGTATTTCAAACTGTTTATAATTCCTTCCACCTTTTCCCAATACATCTAAAGAAAAAAAACAGCCCAAAAGCATGATGCTGCCACCACTTGACTTCACTTTCGGAAGTTTTTGCTGATGATCCAAGTTATGTTTCAAACGTTTGTTGTGGCAGAAAAATGTGTGCCGAACATACATCAGCAAATACTGTGGTCACACCAGTGCGACCAGTACAAAAGTTCGTGTCGAGACCCCTCTTATGGCTTGTATTCAGTTTGCAAAACAAACCACATACAGTCGAGGCTAAAGACAATTATGCATACTTATGTCTACGAGAAGTCGTATAACAGGATGGTGAGAATGATTTATTTGAGAATTACCGCTACCAAAGCAAGCTTTGATTTTGCCATTTGACAAGTTGACAGAGTGGCTCTTGACATACGGATACTTATGCTCTCAACATGGAGAGGACCAGAGTTCGGACAGCCAAGAAAGACACTGGATATTCACATTAGTACAAACAGTACGCAAAGGAGCATGAGAAAATATGAAGGAAAAAAAACCAAACAAAGTTGTTTTTTTTACAGTTTCTATCGAGGTATGGCTTCACACAAAACATAAGAACGATGAGATTTTAGGATGTCTTTGTCAACAGAGCTGGCTGGCGGCTGAGCCGAAAATGAGCGTGGAAGTCTTTATGGAGCAACAACCCACACATCAAATTATAGACACAAGTTACGTTGCTATCCATCAAAACACAGATGCAACGTGACTACACCCCATCAATGTCCTTTTTGTCTGAAAGAACAAAATAAATCCACAGCGCTATAAATATATGCTCGGCAATCTTCCAGGCACACTCTCAGACACAATATACAGTAACCTGCCACTTTAGTAAAACATCAATTCCTCTTTTTCTCAATCTTGTTGTCGAAACACTTAGTAAGACCAAAAATACTCCTTGAACGACTGAAGACATCCCAACTTCTCGACAGGATTCCTTAATGGCAGGTATGCTGGTCTTTGCTGCTTTTATTTTGGAACATTTTATTACCACGTTCCCCTGCTGTGAGGAAGCCACAATAGCTGATCAAGGAAAATCCGCACAAGCCCTTTCTCTTGATAAGCAACCTAAAATTGTCTTTAAATTCCGATTGGATTCGTAACCAATGCTGCATTCGAGAAAAATGGGAAGTCGGATTTTTCCAACTTCCAATGAAGAAAATTTCACTCGAATGCCGCTTTGAACTGCCGAGTTGTGAAACGACTTCAATGTGACGTCTGTTAATTTGTTTGTTGTTGTCTGAATTAGTTTTGCTCCATGTACAGCGGTGGTTGTTTTAAAGTGCTCTGTAAAATACAGCGGAGCTCCCATGAATGGCAAAACAATACTGACAAGATTCGAAACAAACATTCTCACTCTATTTATTATTACATGAATTTAGCTATTCGACAGAACTTCACATAACACAACATGATTTGCAATGACTGTGTGAATATATGTCATTATCTCCCTACGTTATTTGGTGAAATAAATGAAATGCTTTGAAGATAAGATCTAGCTTTATTTGAATAAATGAGAGAAATAATGAAGGTTTTCTGGAGGTTAAAATGTATTGTGAACAACAAATAACCATCTTTGTTGTTTATATCCACCTCGAACGCTTTGAGGTCGGAACTAGGACAATCCGAATGAGATAAATCCGACCACTCATCTTCCTCGAATGCAGCATTTGCAACTGCTGCATCAACGACCTGCGGCGTAGTTCAGCACGTGCAGTGTTTGACGTAACCGCTCAACACTTTCACGCCCACCCCGTCTTGTCCTGGTGACAAGTACGTTTGTTTGACTGCCACCATTTGCACCATCCACCTCCCGAAAAAACCACCACCAGTCCATCAACAATCACGGGTTCTTGTGTGATGGCTACCATTCAAAATATTCCTGGCCTGAATTTTGGTTGCAGTACGTCCCTGATTGGCGCTCCCTGGTCTGGCACATTGGGTCTTGTGTCGCGTCGTGACATCATGAACAGTCAAATCCGTTTGGTGTGTTTGGAGCTGTTCAGACTGAGACGCATCCTGTCCCAATGCAACATGACAGTAGCTCCCAAATGTAGTTTCAATCCATCTCATGCTGTGTGACTGTTCAGACTACTAAAGAGCCATCTGGGTTCAATGTGGTTGGGCTAAAAATCAACATTTGGCTGACAGTCTCAACAAGGCCTTTGACTGGACTTTTTTCACATTATTGTAATGTATTGTTGTCATTCACCTCCTAGTTTGTAACTAGTGACATGCACAGTAACGTATGTGGATTTTGATTCTGTATTGACAGCATCTGTTTATGCTTGTGTGTGTCCTTGCATCAGGGAGTTCGCAACAAAAGAAAGTGAAAGCAGCTTTGTGATTGTGAGGCGGCCAGATGTGCACCTCCCGTCTCCCAGAGCGCCAATGGCACTTTAATGACGGAGACTTGGGTGTACATTAGATAATTAGACTCCAGAGTACAATATTACAGACTGGATAATATTGTTTTTCCCTCTGGCTGATGATTCATTATAAAAATAAGAAATGGTTTACCAGATGTCTCCTGGGGTGGGAAAAAAAATCTGAGAGACCTGTAACACAGTGGAAAACAAACTAAAACAAACACCGTATCCTTTTATTTATTCTCTTCATCCCAAAGGTGAGAAGATCATTATACTTGCTTTCTTTCAATTTGCAAACTCATTAAGGGTTCGAGCTAATTACGCTACACAAAATTAGCACCATTTGATAGTGACTCTAATGACAACTTGCAAGCTTTAGGAAGGGTTACAAACGCTCAGAGAGTATTCAAGTCCACAGTACCTTTCTAGTAAATTACCATTTATTTTAAGTTGAATGTTGATTTATCCAGAAAAAAATTGACTCCTGTGTTTGTGTATTGTCTTTAAGATATTAAAAAAATGCATGGAAAAGACAAGCACAATTTGGATAGAAGAATAGGTTAACACCCCCCCCCCCCATACATCAAAATGGAGGTGTTTTCTTGAGGTGACTTCCACATGCATGTGTGAGGAGTTGTTGTGTCTGTCATAAAATGGCAACTTGCAATATGGCAGCACACGTTACATTACTGCATCGGTCAGTCTCTCCTTATCCCATCACACAGACTACACCCTGTGGCTATTTGTGATGACATTCAGAGTTAGCAAGAGGGCGAATAAGGGTGAGGAGTATCGGGGGAAGTGAAGTTAGAGAGTAACCTCTTCTACCTCTTCCCACTTAATACGGACATTTTTATTTTTGTTTCCTCTATTTTGTAACTGTATTAGAGACCCTGTGAAGCGGATTTGGGTATTTGTTTGTAAACGCCATTATCTCCCTAACATTGTGTAGACATATTTGAAGATAATTGTCGAACCGTTCAAAGACTAAGAACAGTGGAGAATGGCTCTATACTGAACTTTTTTCACCCATTTGGGGAGTGGCTAAAACATTTTTGTTTCTGTTTTTATTTTTTTTGGGTGAACTGTATTTTGGATGGAACCAAAAAAGTGTTGGTTTTTTTTTTTGAAGGTCAGATTGAAAGTCAAAATTCTCTCCCACATCTGGTCTCCTGATTAATTTCCAACTAAACTGCCATTAGCATAACATTTCCATGCATCAAGACCAACTATGAAACCATTTTATCAAGCTCCTTGTCAAGTAGCAAATTTCTCATTTTGTTTGTCATATCGCTTTCATACCGGGTTGTGATGGCTGCAGACATGGCGGTGAAGGGTAATAGAGAATTGTTATTCCAAAGATAAATGGAGTCATCAATCAAAATTAATCAACCCTCTAGGTTTGGAATGATGCAAGCACACAGTCATGCATGCATGCATGCGTGCTTACATCTGCACATGCAGCCAAGGTCAGTGGCGGGAAAAGGTGAGGGAGGAAGCGGGTGACCGTTGGCTTGCTTTGAACTGGCTAAAACAAAACAAAAGCCCAGTTGAATCTTTCATCTTGTGGCACTTGAAGTCAGCAGCTCCACTGTCAAGTATCCGTCAACGCACAAGGCAGAACACACTCATCAAAAACTTGTCACTTTGCCTCCATAAATAATTTCAACCGCCGCTTTGATTACTAATTGTCACCGGTGCCTCGCCCTCCAAAATGCTCTTCAATTAATTGTGAAAAATAAGGACGAAGAGTGTCGGACGGGGTGAATGTAAATAAGGCTGCAGAATCAATGGATTCTAATCAATCTGATCTAATTAAAAAGAACTACAGTGTGGATCAAGATGAAAATAAATTTACTATGCCCGCAGAACAATACAAATTGTCATGCCATACTGCTTGCAGGCTGTGCTGTTTATTGACACCTTGAAAGAAGAGATTGCGACACCCTTGATCAGCTGTCATGACACCCACAACACCATAATTCATTAGACAGTGACAGGCTGTAATACTAAACGAAATAGCGACTAACTCGAGAGGAGATGCTATACATAAGAGGGGGAATTAAAGGATTTTTATTGAACCTCCCTTGACCACTGTCAAATATTTATCAAAATTGTAGCCCTTGTAGTATGTCGTGGGTGTAGTATGTATACATTTTAGTATTGTCTTCCAATCTATATGCTGGACAGGTTTTTCGTTCGATGTGTCACTTAAGGCTGGTGAAACACAAAACAAAAAAAGTTCAACATTCTATTCATTAGTTTCATGTCATGGATTGGTATGATATTGCCTTGACAAATTTACCCTTTTTTATGTGATATAGTACTTTTACCTATCATGGCAGAAAGGATTTTTTTCTTTTTATTTTATTTCCACTATTTGCGGAAAAGCAAAAATCCGAGGATAATCGACACCCCCTTCCAAGATATTTTAGAATTACCCATAGATAACATAGCAATACTCTTTCCTATTTGACAGGGCTGTTGCCGGACTACATGAGGCATTCCCCCTCACTTGATTACAGTGCCTCAGCACGAAGATGCTACAAGATGGTGCCAAAGGAATAGTTTTAAAGGAGACAGGGCTAGGGTCTAAGGACAAAAACTGTGAGAAATGGAAATGAAAAAAAAAGATGAGATGGTGAATATGTCAATACAACAATAAACAGTGTTTATACTCTATCATTACCTGGCTTTTATTATTATCTTAGTTTGCAAAAAATAAAAAATAAAAAAAATGAAAAATAGAAAGAAAGAAAAAATCAAAGCAAAGCATGTCTCAAACGAGGTGATGGTAAAGTTACAGCCTCACTGTTTGCTTTCTTTACCAGAACAAAAATAAGAGAATGTTGAAATTATTTCATACTCACTAATGGTATAAGTGGTCCACTCATCTTAGTTTGGTGCTGGCAGCATGACTTCACTTCCTTCCCCAATGACAGTGTCAATATGTAAATGAGTGGTTGTGCAGTCCTTGGTGTCGTCTGCCTTTCGCCTGAAGTCAGCTGGCATATGTTCCGGCTCACCCGTGACCCTGAAAGGGATACGGTATTGGATATATAAGGGTGAAGTCATTTCTAAGGTCGATAGATTTTCCCGGACAATTGACTTCTTTCCTCAAATTTGTCATGGCTGACTGTTGTTCAACCATGACCAGGTTTTCCACAACATTTGGACAAGAACAAGGATGATTTGAAAGCATAAATAGAACCATAGACAGTCCACACTCTTCAGCTCTCTTGTCGCTTGTAAACTCTTTCCTTCTTCAGCAAGCCATTATCTGGTGCGTTTAAGTAAATACTACATAAAGCAATTACTAAAAAGCCTAAGAACCACCTCGCTCTATTTGTTTTTGTGTCTGGCAAGATAGAGCGGGGCCAAGTGGCCTTCAGCAAAAATGTATTCTCCAATTTCAGATTTCAGTGACTTCTTCCATGAATAAATAAACCTATGAATAATTGAAAAGAGCAACATAAATAAATTACATCACAAACAATTTCTCTGGTACTCATAAGTATTCTGTAGATAACACGAGTTGCATTTTAATGGTAAGAACAGCAGCACTATGAGACGCATTATTCACCTTTCAGCTCAAAAGCACATTAAAGCTCTCTCAGGAAAGTCCAAAATTCTCAGCAAGGATGTTTCAGGATGGTGGAATTTATGACATACAAGGACTTTGTGGAAAACAAATGTGTGACCAGTCAAATGGAAGGGGAAATAAATAAACCAGAGGAAAAATAAATAAATAAATAAATACATAAATAACGGCAGCTACTAAAATGATTTCTAAAATGCTCTAAGTAAAATACACTTTTTGAGACATGTGGACACAGAGGCAGCAGGAGTATTTTACCTGCATTCGGCCCAAGGTTCAGTTTTATGAAACTGGGTGAACAAAACTATTGCAACAAATAATAGCATGGCCCATGAAGAAGGGGATGCGGGGTGGTCACAATTGATGCACTGAAAAATTAATTTAAAGAAAAGAAAATGCTCAACTCAAAGAACTAAAACCTTTTCTACGTATGCAAAAGGATCTCACATGCCATTCACAAATCTGACTAAATCTGCGTTAGTGAGGACTTCTTCTTTGCCGAAATAATCAGCATTTCAAGATAATGATTTGACAGCATGATTGCAGCCGTGTGCATGGGCTACCTACAATTAAAAAAAAAAAACATGTTGAACCACTACTCTAATGTCAAATTAAACAGTTCAAATTGCATATTATCAATTTGAACTAATACATAAAATAATGGAGAAAGACGTGCTGGATATGTTTGACAAAAGCCTGAAGTGAAAAGGTTGCACCATTTCTGTACTGTTTGCAGTCTCCCAAGAGTTGTGGGAACCAACCTATTAAATTGCACATGCTGGTGCTATGTTAATTATATGTGTTGAATATCCACCAGGACTGAAGTTGGATTATAAATGTAATGAATATGTTTTGTCTTATCTTGTGCAACATGGCTAAGGACAACATGAGGATTTGAAACAATTTCTCACTAATATGAAGATGATACGACCTCATCAAGAACGATCTCATTACCACTTTTGATAATGAAGAAAAGATTGCCCGTATAATGTGCTCGTCCCCCAATTGGGAGGGTGGGGGGCGGGGGTGACGTGCCTACTGAATAAGGAGTTAAATACGGATTACGATTGGAATGATCTTAGAAGAAAGAAGAGTGCATCAACAAACAGAAGAGGAAGTTGCTCTTTGTCCTCTGTTGGCTTCTTTTCAACAAAGCTCATTACGGGATACTATTAATACGCCTTCGAAGCACAAAATGTTAATTAAAAACAAGAGGCAAGTATACATTTTAATGCCTTGCTTATGAATGCCACACACAAACCCCCACAAAAACCCACAAACTAATTTCCTCTGTGATTCTGCTGATTGCATTTTGATCTGGTGTTGAAGTTAATTAGAATCTTTTCATGTGATGAGATGATGGGGGTGACCGCATGGCACGCTGCCACGAGCTCCCCTCCCTCGCCACCCCAACAGCAATCACCCCGGGCCCTGCTCATAATTACTGTGGAATATTTTGAAGATCTTGCCCGGAATCAAGGTCTCAATCTAATTTCGAGCCGTCAACCATTGAGGCCACTCCATTGACCGGGGGATCTGGTTCTGTTCTGCCTCATGCCATTGTTCACCCCATCCTAGAACCAAGGTGGCTCATCATACTTGTTGTCTACTGATTAGTGTGAAGGGCTAGCAGTTTGACACAATCTTTTAAAACAACAAGTCCTGCCATGACTTAAATCACTGTTATTATTATTACATGTGATTATAGGAAAAGGCGGCCCGGTGGACGAGTGGGTAGCGCGCCAACCTCACAGTGTAGAGGTACCTGGTTCAATCACAGCTCCGGCCTTCCTGTATGGAATTTGCATGTTCTCCCCGTGCCTGCGTGGGTTTTCTCCGGGTACTCCGGTTTCCTCCCACATTCCAAAAACATGCATGGCAGCCTGATTGAAAACTTATCTTGTCTCTGTGTGCCCTGCGATTGGCTGGCAAAGGGTTCAGGGTGTCCCCCGCCTACTGACCTAAGACAGCTGCGATAGGCTCCAGGACCCTTTGCGACCCTTGTGAGGATACAGCAGATCGGAAAACGGATAGATGGATGGATTATAGGAAAATACTGACAGTTTCAATGTTCAAATAATCACTTGTACACCATTCATAGAAAATAACAGCGACCCCAACCCATGGCTCGCCTATTAATGTTGGGTCAGCGTTGTAAAATTGCCACCAGGCAATATGTTTTTCTGTCTCTGCCCGCAGTTTAGCACCAATTTCGAAGCTTTACAGGCCTGGCCTCGCACTACTCCGTGTCATACAATTCATGCTGTCCAGGGCATATTTCTTGAAACGGAATCCGTTCTTGACAAACCAAGCTATGGGCTACTACGACCATTGCTGATGAAAACACCCAACTCCCATAGTAGGTGTTTCAGCAAAGCCCGGCACATTCCATCTGGAGCACTGCCCTGGAACAAAAGATCTTTCCATCTGATGCTTTCGAGAATAATAAAGCTTAACACTTCACACTGACTTCAGGATGTTCAAAGGCCAAGCAACATGGATATTGTAAATTGTACTATGCGTTGGAGCAGTGTGACCGACACAAATTTCTCAAACAAGTACCGGTATGTACAGCAGTGGAGAGAAGGGGGCAGAGAGGAGGAGGGCTAATAATACTATGGATGCAAATCTACATTCATAGACCAGATGTTATACAATATGTTATCACTATAATGATATATCACTGTCAATAATAATACTTCCCACATATGTATATATTTGGGAATCAGAAATCGGAATGGCTAATTGGCTAATTATAGTTGACGGTTAGAATTTTGAGCGCTTAAATTATTTTCATGACCATTTACAATTTCGTTCAAAACGCCAGTTGAAGGTGTCCCTCGCCTTCTGCCCAAAGACAGCTGGGATAGGTTTTAGCACGACGGTGACTCTCGAGAGGATAAAGCGGTTCAGATAATGGTTGGATGGATTGCATTTCCTAATTATAAAAATATTTACCATATCTATACACACATAGCATTTTATGAAGAAAATATGCATTTTCTAAATGCATAAATCTAATATGGAACAAAGCTAAGGTTAGCATGCTAGCTTGGCCCTCGGTAAGTGTCGCAGTTTCTCTCACTTTGCTAAATTAAATTGCCACTGGCTTTAGTAATATAAACCCTAGATTAAAATCAAGAGATGATTAAATGCCGTTTGTGCGTCTTTTTTATGGATATTGATAGCTTGCTGTGTATATACTATATCATGTAACATTTTGCTCAAACGGTTGGTGGGTAACACTGGAATTGCAAGTTTATGGAGTGATTGCATAAAGTGGTCAACTGAAAAGAATCGCTTGTTGGAAATGCTGCTTCTCCTGTGGGCTGCAAGCATCTGTGTCGCGTGTTGTGAGAGAGCCTCCGAGACTTCATTAAAACAACATAACTGTCAAAGCGCTGATAAGTTTTTGACTGACACCCAAAGAGAAGGTGGCATTACTTTTATGAAGTGACCAACTCACACAGTGGCAAGATCGGCCCATAAAAATCCATCGCAGATGAAATGAGCGAGTGTTCGCTGGTGTGATAATATACTGTGGTGTGCACCTATGTGGACCCTTCAATTAATCAACCTGTCCGCACTTTGTTTTGAGAGTAATCTTGGCCACCCCCCACCCCCCACCCCAGAGGCACTCAGAAATAAGTGCTATGCTTTGAAGGCCGTTGGTTTACAGTGTGCGCTGTAAAAACACCTCAACTCAAATGCCATACTTCCCTTGCACAAATTTGAACCAGCACTGGAATTGGCTAGCCTGCGCAGATCAAAATGATCTTTTGTCAGGGTTTTGTAGCCCAAGAGGAGGCTGTGCCGATAAAATTAAGATGTGCTAATTAGGATCTATGGCTTCATTTGATTAGATGAAACTAATTGGTGCACCTCATAGCTAAGTGTGGTGACGTTTTCTGATCTGGTGGAAACAAAGAGCTACTTATGTTTGACGTCAGTCGGCTCTTTGTATTGATTTAACCAATTTTACTTTCTGGAATTATACAACAAGATCATCCATCTATCCATTTTCAACACCGCTTATTCTGAAGAGGAATTTCTAGAACTGATCCCAGTTGACTTTGGACAAAAGGCAGACTATACCCTGAACTGGTCGCCAGTCAGTCGGAGGGCACGTATAGAGACATGCGACCATTCACACGCACATACACAGCTTCACTGAGTGGGAAAGACAAGAAGACGAAAAAAGACAATGTCGAAGAAAAAGCAATGACTGGTAGTAATGGCAAGTTGATTTAGGTTTGCATAAGGATTTAGGGAGCACTTCCACCAGAGTTGTACCTTTGGCAACAATGTGAGACGGGATTCTGGTTAAGGTCAGCAAAACTTTAAAGCAAAAAAGAAAAAAAAACCCAAACCTTTTTGGTGTTTAGGAGTAAAAAAAAAAGCGGCAAGTAGTCATCAGCGTGCTCACACTGGGCTTAACAGTTCAAGAGATTGGCAAATAGGGATAGGCTATGTGAAATGTACGTGACTGTACTGTATGTGTGTGTCAAGCTCTTTGTATGATGTACATACAACCATATACAGTGCACTCTATTTACTATTTCAATCAATTTGGATTTTTCATCTGCTAGACAATTACGTTTTTTATTTTTATTTATTTTTTTTCAATGGATTGACTACTGACCAGTAGGTTAACTGGTGGAAGCACAGTGAAAATAACAAGACCGATAATTACAGTTTAGTTCTGCTTGAAACAATGGCGCACTCACGATGACAGACTGGAGCCGAGACCTCAAACGGCGAATGGTGGACCAGCAAAATTTAACAGTCAACTGCCCACCTCTGATTGCAAGAAAAGTAGCACTGTAATTCACCATGCCAATGAAATCACTGGCAACTGGTCGATGTCGACTTCACTTTCATCGCATTAAAGTTGACCAAAAAAACAGAAAAAGTGTAGTCACGCAAAGGGTACAATAAAATAGGGAGAAAATCTCAAGGTCCCAGTTTTGCCCAATGAACAACACTTTGGCTCATAACGAAAACATGCTTGGTTTCCAATGATATCAATCAAAGATGTTGAGCGTGACGGGGTCAAAGGTTTTTTTGTCAGCAGTCTAATGGCCACATTTCCAATTCTGCAGGCTACAGCAGCCGCAAGACTAACGGTCATTAGATATTTCGGCCTTTCCCTGACATTTCGGGGGCCACTGTGTTAAGAAATTATACTGGAGGTGACTGCAGGCTTGAACTGGCAATACAGAACACAATTTGCTCTTGCAAAGGAAATTAAATTTCAAGCTGGAATGACTGTGTGTGAAGCTGGCCTGAGAAAGTGATTGCTCTTAAAATGGATGACCTCCCGCCTCTCACGACTATGAAGGATTACTGTGGACCACTCTCTAAACATTTGAGCAGCATTTGTGAATATCACGTTCATTCTTCGAGCCCATCGAGAATGGATGTTTTCCTCCTGCACTGTCTTTGAAAAGAGCTTCTTACCTCCATCTTAAAGGCAACATGCATACAGTACGTGAATGCTCCACTTAATGTGGGAACTTAATTTTCCTTTCAAAGCAAAGGTTGAGAGGTCAAAACATGACCGACCCCCAACATTCAAAATGCCCGTCCTGTATGACGAACAGGTGAAAAAAGGAAACCAAAAAACAATGAGACCAAGGCAAAAGTGATTACACCGAGGGTATAAAAGTACCTCAGATGAATGAGTATGGTCTGACAGATTTGTTGGAAAACCTCAAGTTTCCTTTGAGAATCCATATTTCCACCCACAGTCTTACCTGAGTGGCTCCCATTCAACAAAATACGCTCACAAACATGGGCCATTTTAATATTCCAATCAAAATCGTTTAACGTTGCAAAAATAGACACCACTGAAACTCAAGCAAAGCTCCATTTTAGATGAAAAAGATTCAAATAAGCCTCATTAAAATTATGAACAATGTATGGAGACATGGGGATAAAGCTCTCTCTTTGAAGGGTGTGTCGTCATTTATATTGAGCACTGTATGCCATCACACGCCAACACATTGCCTTTCTTGCATCTATCCACCTTATAGATCATGCAGTAGTCATTTTTCCTCTAAATAAGACAGCAGGTGTCTAGGGGATTGAATCCTTTTGCGAAGGTGTAAGCACACCTTACTTTTGCGTCATGCATATCGCACCTCTGAAATGATCCATTAGCAGGTTATTGCCAGAAAGACCAAGCAATAAACTGGCGTGGTACACATCGGCTGCAGACAGACAGACAAACAGAGAGTGACAAGCACATTGCTATTGTCCCGATGGGCAAACTTAGGTGTGACTGCATTTAAATCCACTTTTCCTGGTCTCTGACCTTATCTTGCTTCCAAAGAAAGACAAAGGGACCTATTTTCATGTCGAACACAAGTGTAGCGCTTTGCAGGCTCAAAGTACGCATGGGATGATTTTTCTCTCTCTTGGTATTTTCTTAAATTTTGCACAGGTAGAATTGGGTGTATCGAGCCTCCGTTTTGAGCAGACCCCCGGCACGTTTCATAAGCGCG
Source organism: Hippocampus zosterae (assembly GCF_025434085.1). Lineage (NCBI taxonomy): Eukaryota > Metazoa > Chordata > Actinopteri > Syngnathiformes > Syngnathidae > Hippocampus > Hippocampus zosterae. The sequence continues at coordinate 15,929,143 of NC_067454.1, read as the reverse complement.
TAAGAGAGAAGTGGATGAGAACAAGACCATTCAGCTGAACACTGGCCTGCCGTGTTGGTTTATTTTAGCAAAGAAAACATCAGAAATATATTGTACATACTAAAACATAAATCAAAGCCTTCAAAGCCAGCGTAGAACAACTGTTAAGGTTTGCAATGGGGTCCAAAGAGTACGAGATTGAGTTAAAGAAAAATAAAGATGAGGATGAACATGGAGAAAAAGCTAGATTGGAAAAGAGAACTCTGAACTCCTGCGCAACCGATTCCACCCTGCGCCGCAGACACTGATGTATAATTTTAATATCTCTAATTTCCACAGCCGCGGCCATTTTCCAAATGTCATTTTCCAATTTGTGTCAAACTGTGTGACCATTTTTCTTAATATAGCTTATGACAAGCTCGGTGGCGAGGCGGATATGCAATTCAGATGGAGCGTTTTACAGGCGCAACAGCAGACACACTCGGGTGTTTGTGTGTTTGTCTTTATCAATGTCAGCTCTCAATGTCGTTTGGCCCACAACGGAGCCAAATATGTGCCTTCAGGGAACCCAACCATAATTCCATCATAAATAGAATAATCATCTTTATCCTAATAAGAGAGAGTTACGAAATGAAAATGTATTACAATATGCATTGACATGAGAGGCTTGAATTAGAATGAGGGCTGATTTGTAACGTTAATTAAAACAGAACCTGATTTTTAGGTAAATCTTGTTTATAAGACACATGAGGAAGATGTTATAATAGCACATCTCAGATATTTGATTGTTGATATGCGAATGAGCACCACGTGCGCTTACAGTCTCACCTTTGTGTTACACTTTGATGATCCAAAAGTAGCTCAACGGTGGTCAATTGGGATCTGCGTCTCCCTCTTGTCCTCGAGCAGCTCTGGATCTATTGTCGAGCGGCAAGAGGAGTAAGGGGGAGTTAAAATAACAAGAACAAGTTGTTGGAAATGAAATTTCAATTCATCCAGTCTCTTTTCCACATGGTTGCGAGAGGCTGTCGTTGAGAGGGAGGGATCAATAGAGTTTAGACAGCAGGGCAGATTTTCTAAGCGCCAGATCAATAGGAAGGGGAGAGGAAAAAAGACCCCGGCTTTTCTTTGCCTGTTGTAGTAAATACGGACAAATCAGCAGCCTAAGGCTAAATGGATTGATCAGCTGTTTCCGAGGTCTGTGTTGTAAATAAAGATCCATTGAAGTCTGTAACTGAGGCCCATAGGCGAACGTGTGACTATTTGGACCAAGGCTCTCAGATATAGACAACACCAATGTGGAGCTTCTACTACTTCTACTTCTATCAATTGGTGACTACCATCCCCACCCCACCCTACCCCACCCCACCCCTAAAATGTTTCAATCTGACTCATGCAAATACGTTCACTTGCATTTGGAAAAAAAAAACAAAAAAAAAAAACTAATCCCATTTTCTAGTTGATACACATTTTCTACAGGCATGAAATGTGACCTTTTTCCCCCAATTTATCTACTGGGCCGTGACATAGGCGGCTGTGGCAGATTAAAGCCTCCACCAATATGTCGGGTGATAATCAGAGGCTAAGATCCTGACAGGATGACTGATCACATGCCTGCTTTGCCTCACCTCTGGACTTATTAAAGAACAACACCACCAGGCCACACTTTCACAAAATGTACTGGTCAACCAAAGTGGAATGTGTGTGGTGAAATTCTTGATGAAAATCACAAAGAAAACCTCTGAAAACCTTGTATCCTAGTAAGATGTGTGTGTCTGTCGCATGTGAAGGGCAAGAGCTTGCTGGTGAGTTGATAAGCGCAAATAGAAACAGGAGACAAATGTTGTCTTTTACGCTTAGAAAATGTGTCCATGTGTCTGAATTCCTTTCCCCGCTGCTTTGTTTCCTGATACAAAGGTCACGGCTGAATCGGAGCATAGAAAAGTGCGCTTGTATTTGGATAGAAGGTCTTTGGACTCGAGCTATAAGTGGCATCCTACATGTGAGACCAGTTTCTCTTACAATTTTGGATTTACAAAGGCTGCATACAAAGTAATGCTTCTGTGACATAAAAACATTTCAAAACAATGCGCTATTGTGATCTACAACTCACTTGACATTCACCTGCCACCGTCGAAAAATCCGACTTGAACATCTGAAATTCACTTGGAGTTAATCACGAAGCACTTTAAAATCATGGCAAGTGTCTGCTGATTCTCATTTTGCATGAACTTTAATGTGAATTGTTGATTCAGAACACTGCCACATCCCCAGTGAAAGCAGGCTGTGTACATTTATGCAAAGCACGTTATGACAGTTTTATTGTGTTTACTGGTGTTAGGTTAATATATTGTTTTAACTCTGTTGATATACTGTACGTCTGTTTTTACTTTATGTACAGCACTTTGGATGCAGCTATGGCTGTTTTGAAAGTGCTCAATAAATAAAGTTCAGGTGAGTTATCTTGGTCCATTTTTTTCCCCCTACAAAAACCTGGCATTCCAGCACGGTTGTTTAAACGTTTTATATCCCCAGCTGGTTGCTTTGGTGCTAAAATGGCGCACAACATCGCACAAAACGATCACAAATCACAAAACACTGCCGAATGCAGTTACTGGACAAAAGTTTAGGGACAGTCGGCTATTACACTGATGGAAAGTGAATAATATAACATAAATATGGCCTCTTTTCTGCAGCCCAAACAGCTTGCAGGGTTTAATAATGCACATTTGAGAGAGGACCAGGCTCACCGTCTGTATTTTATTTCATTCTACATCAAGATCATCCACCCATTAAACCGATTGGCTAATATTTCACAGTGTTAATGTAATGTTTTAGTGTGGGGTAGACATTTATGCTCTTGTACATACTGTATATCTCCCATATTAACATGCAATAATAAGCCCCCACAGGTTACAATGCAACATGACTCGCTGGCTTCTTGAACGCATTACTTTAATAATGCCAATCCTCCAATATATTTATGCATCACATTTTGAGAAAAAGCAGCAATAATATCTATTAAAATGCTGAAATGTCTCCAGCAACTATTTACAGAAGCAATAGCTATATATATAAAAAAAAGTGGTAGCCTGAAGTAAGACTGACAGCTTCTGCTCGCTTCCTCTACCAAACACAATGACAAAGTCGTCACATAGGAGCGGTCATTAAAAATTTAGATTACAGCTTCCCCCTCCTGCCTGTGTGAAAAATTGTCATTCTCTATTTGTTAATAGCATTGTTCTTCTTTCAATATTAACATGCTGTTGGTGACAGATCGTGAGTGAGCTACCTGCTTGCGTATGTGATCAAACCTCATTTACTGACTGGGAGATTGAATGAAAGCTTGTGATCATTAAAAACATGTCTGCCTATAAAATGAGCACTGAATGTTTGCTCCCAACACATTTCATCTCCTGGTACATCTCACTCGAAACTGCTCTTTTCTGTTGTCTTTCAGTCAACCCATATACATTTAAAGCAAGAATATGATGGAATATTCCTTTCAAATTCTTGATATCGTCTTGGTGTTAGCACATCTTGGTTAATGTTACATTTATGCTATGAAATTTGTTGGATGCAAAGAAAAAGAAAAAAGATCTGGCTTATGATTACATTTTTCATGACAATATGAGATCAAGGTAAACCATAATAAACAGTTTAACAATCATTGTCGGTTTACTATTTGGCTAGTCTAAGATAAAAGTCATTGTAAGATAGGTTAGCATGATTTTTTAAAACATAATAGCATGATTGCCTGAGTCATTTTTAACTACAGTCAAAATGGCATACTAAAAAGTGTGCTTCCAGAAAAACATTGTTTCTGTATGCCTAACGATTTGTAACAAGTGAAATGAAGTCTTCTTTTAATTACTTATTTAAATGGCATATTAGTAGCACTACATGTTGGTTAACTAAAGTATTTGCCAAACAGGAGGTCACTCTCGCTACTATCTAATTAGGCATATTAAGCCCAAAGAACATATTTACACATGAATTAAAAGGCAATTATCAGTATAATGTCTGGTTGACCTCTACGTTGTTCATAAAAGAAAAAATAATGAAATCTGTTTGCGGGTCAAGCTGTTACCATCATGAAACCTTAATTAAATGTACAAGGAACTGTCATTTAACATTTTTAACTAACTTTACTACTCTCTGTATAATATTATGACTAGTAAAATTAAAAAAACAACAACCCACAACGCCTAAAAAAGGATAGCTTTATTATAAGGTGGTACTACAAATTTATCAGCTCATATTATGCTATATTTTTAAAAAATTGAATAGCAATTTAATTCATAACTACATTCCAATATGTTGTTACTTTCATCTTAATGGAGCACCTTGGAAAGACATTTTCTGACATTTTCCTAATAAAATATTAAAACGGGCTTTACTCTCATACCACAGTCTTATGATCGGCACATCTCAAAGAGTGCTTCTTAATGTGGTCAAGTCCCCACAGAGTATCTGTTCCATATCGCCTCTCTCCCCAATGTTTTTGAGGTATTTGGGGTATTCTTGGGAGGAGAGATGAGCTATTGAGAGTGTTTACGTTCCTGACTTGTAGAGAGCCTTCTAATATGTAACACAGTGCACTTTGGTATTCAGGTGCCTGGGGCTATTCTCGAAGTGGTCTTTACTTTGAAAACACAGGAGCCCTCCAGGGGGCGACGAGCAGTGGTTGTGTGCTTGTGAGCGTGCGCATGAGGAGGTGGTAATCTGGGAGGGAAGATAAAGGAGGTGAACCGTCAGAATAACACATCCATCAACTAAAAATCGGTCCGCCTCGCACCGTGATAGGGATTTGGGGGGTTGGGGGGGGCGGGTTACGGAATCCATTGAGGATTTGTCTGTAATAATACATTCATCTAATGCATATTAGGGGGAATTGACATGGATTCAGTGGGGAAAATGATTCAAGGCTCATTATTGTCACTGGGTCACAACATGGATTCACATATGATATATGTGTACATTGCTGTCACTTTTTGAACAAAATGGTCTGATGGCCAGTGGCGGCATTGGCGGCGAGTCAATACAGGGCACTCGGGCGCCGCCATACTGGCGAGATGAGTCACCTTGAATAAGACAAAAATAAAGTGGTCCGAATAAGACAAAAAAAAAAAAAACATGGCAAAGAAAACGGACCGATCGAAAAAAGTCCTGTGTAAAAATATTACACATTTATGTTTATGCTATCCATGTACATATTAAAAAAAAACCTAACATGCTGCTGCTTTGATAAAGACTCAAGGTCTACCTACAGATTTTCTTCAATAATTTATTTCGCAATCCCAATTTGGGCAATCAGATCATGATCTCGTCTACTCTGCAATTCCTATCCCTAATAACATGTCCCATGTCCTCTCATTGCTTGTTATCAATGCTTCTAAAAGGAGAACATCAATGGAAATAGAGGAAGAGCACATATTAAAATATCTTTGGCAATGTCACCATTTTTGTAGCTCTAATTAATCAAGAGTTCAACAGACACGGCACAGGCACAAGAGTAGAGATGAGAGGGTGACCCAATTAAAATCAACTTGAAACTCCGACTCGCTCATTAAAGTAACTCTTGCACACAATGAGCAGGGATACAAGGAGAACAAGCTTCATCAGTACCTGAAAAAGATTCGCTGCGTTAATATTCCACCCTGATGGAAGCAGTCACCCCCTTCCAATTCCTTTGTACTTATCTGCCGGTGTTTGGTTCATTTATATTGTGTCTTATAATAACCATCATATTTTCTCCCTACAGATATGCAGATAGGACCAGAGACAATTACCAGTGTGACAGGTAAAGCGGGGGGTAAAGTTTGAAAAGGTTGCCATGTTGATCCATCCACAGACTCAGCTTGAATGTTTCTCTTGCTGTGACCAAGGAGTTTGTTCAACTTTGGCCATTTGCTCACCATTTGGACAAGGGGATGCTTAACAGCAAACTCTAAACTAAGTGAAAACACTTCACAAAATTGGGATTATGCTACATTCGAATCAAAGTTGACTCAGTGCAAAACCCGTGAACTGTAGTATAGCAGGGTTTGGGATGTGTTGTAGAAAAAAAATGCGATCTACAGTTCTCCTGCATACTTGGATGTTTGCATTTGAATGACAGTGTGCCACAAATGCATGTTATTATTGTGCAAACTGTAGAAACGAGGCATAAAACAGCAACACTTTTGTCCTCCATACGAACCAGTAAGATTCTTCATCAACAGTTACATTCGGAATAACAAAATCCAATTTATGGAAAGCCAATCAAAAGTTAATGGCGACACATACTGTTGCAGCACTCTTTCCCATCAGTAATGATGTGACAGCAAATATATGGTATGCGCCAGCATTAAGGTACAGCTATCTGGCCGCTATTTGCATCATAACACAGTGTGCAATATTAATTCCCCATCTTACTGCTTATTGCAAATGCAACATATGAAAAGCTATTAAGGCTCCAAATAAGAAAGCCATTCGCCATCATGTGGATTCGGCACTATTAAAAAGAAAAATCTTGTTAACCATTTGGAATTAGTGTCATTCGCCAACAAGCATTCTGCTGCACTCCAGTAAAATAAGTAATTATGCTTCTCTACCTTCGATATTTTTTTTTTAACCCCCCAACCCATTTGCACAAGCAAAGTGGGAAATGGCAGAATGCGAGAGCGTGTGAACGCAAAGGTAATTAAAGTACTCGCTATCGGTTTGTTTAATGTAGGCTTCAGGCCGGCTGGAGGCGTAGCAAGATGAGAAACATGCTCATTGTTCCGTCTCTGTCAACAAGCCACAGGCTAACCCTGTGCTAACCCATACATCACTTATTCCCGATTTACAATTCAAAAACTAAATAGGGAACTACCCGCATGAAAAACTTCACCTGATGATTCCTCTGGCTTTCATTTGCATGTCAACCGAGTTCTGACATTACCGTTTTTCGACTCTCATCACTTCGAGCACAGGTCTCAAACTCACGGCGCAGGGGCCAGATCCGGCCCGCCACTTCATTTTACATGGCCCGCGAAAGCAAATTATGTGCAACAATAATATTGATGAAATACCAAAATTGCATATTGCCGTTCCTTTTAGAAACATTGAGAGCCAGCTTTTTTTAAACAACTACCCCTTTTAAAAGAAATGTAATAAGATATGAACTAACAGTTTTTACTGGCCTCTGACTTCAAAACTCAAAACATGAATACAATTTTTATAAGTGACTTAGTAATCTGCAATAATGGCAACCTGTAATTTTCTGTTTTATAAGTAGTTGGAAAGGAAAGTTCAACTGGGCAAAAACAGCTTGAAGCCTCTTTCTTGGAAACGTGTTTACTATCTGCCAAACTGCCGCCTGTTGTCAAGTGAACTGAGTTGAGTTCACTGCCACCGTGCAGTGTATGTATCTGGATTTTTTTGGTTCACAAGAGGATGAATGGATGGAATTTTTCTTGTAGGCATCTTGTCAAGAAACTAAAATGACCTTCAATGGAAAAAGTCTTTCTGTTGAAGCACTCCATTTTAAAACTTGTGACTCTAAATTAGTGCACTCCAAGTAAAAAAAAAGATCCACAGCCGAGGACCTTGAAAGTTCACGTCTTAGAAACGCCCCGAGGGTAGCATTTCTTCATTTAAAATAATAGCAGTAGAACACAGAATGCTTCAAGGTTATGGATGCGTCAGACTGAAGAGTCTTCCCAACACCTTCCAAGTAGCTGCTATTTTGCAATCATGTTTTGTTATAACTATGCAAGAATATTTTGTGGAATAATCTCTCTGGTGCGTCAGAATAAACAGCACAATGTCTCTAAAACTAAGGTGTGTCACGTACTTCAGGCAAGCAAAGACTAAAATAAATAAATACAATATCAAAAGTTAGAAGGAGTTCACTCTTTTCGAGTGAACACAGAAATTGCTGGATTGTGTATTTGACCCCTTAATCATGATCTTCCCGGCTCAATGGGTGACCGACCCATGTTGCTTTCAGCCTAGCTCATTCTGTCATGGGAAAGAAAGTAAAAAAGGTGACTTATGGCGTTGCATGTAAGGCCTCTAAGTTGTTTTATGACCGGACCTTCAGGGCCTATTTAGGAAGTCTCGCGTGCTCCGTCCTGACCACAGGTATTGATTGTCAGCAATGGCCGTGGCGTGGCGACTACTTAAAGCCCTGCCTGCGCCCTCACAGGGAGATGAAAATGAGACCTTGGTGTGTAATGATGTGTGCATGAGCAGGGAGAGGAGACCGCAGAGACGGAGAAGGAAGAGGAATTAAATCATTGCTTCGCTCCTAGAGGAGAGAGACACATTCCAACTAGCCATGCTTGGCTGCTTAATGCCAGATCTGTTTGTGAAAGGGAAATTAAAAAGAGAGCAAGGCGAGAGTGAAACGAGGAAAGGGAGATAAATGGCCGTACGCGAAGGCGGCAAATGAGAGCATCCTGATGCAAAGAGTTGCGAGCGGATGGCCCTAATGGGGAGAGGCTGGTGCGAGCTGACCACCGTGTTTACGCACAGCCTTGCTTCCTCGAGCCCACGCTAGACCCTCGCAGCAATGAGATAACCACACTTCATGCTAATTGGCGGCGCATAACCAACACAGAAGAGGTATAGGATTAATTTGAAAGGGGGTGAAACGATGGATGAAAGGCTTCTAATCATACGAGGTGTTTTCTAGTCCGTGAGCCAGAAGCCTCCCCGTGCCTCGAGAGAGCAACAAATCTCCACTGCCGATTATCATCAAGTTAGGCACACGCACATTCTGCTTTAGGTTATCATTAGCAAAAGACGTAATTCTGCTCACTATAGGTCTCAGTTTGACTGTGTAATTCTGTCTGCCACTGGGTACACAGGGGAAAAAAAATAATGATGCAAAGGAAGCAGGAAGCAAACAGCGTTGGAAAGGAACATTTTCTTTTTTTTTTTAAATGGCTCCTGTAACCGTAATGACATTGGTCACAAAACAATGGCGAATTCAGTCACTCTGTGACTATGAATGTGAATTATGGGCTTAATTTGTGAGTGGTGTGATGTGTGTGAATTAGACAGTCGTAGCGAGTGACACACTGTAAACTCTCAGTGAACCAGATACAAATGGAAGTAATGGTGGGTGTGAGGATGCCAATTAGTGACCCTGCATTGTGTTAGCCAGACAGAACACAAGACCTTCTGCTTAGCCTGGTGAAGATATAGTATTGTCAGCCAGAAACCCAGCATGCCCAAACTTCGAATTAATTACTAATTAATTCAAAGTGTTAAAAATAGTGTGAAAACAGGAGCCTTGCAGTATTATTTTTCCTCAAGATTACAAGTCTGGATGTTTTTTAAGACATCAAGTGAACAAGAATAAATAAGGTTTGATACATTTTAGTGGAGCCGTTTTGTTAAAAATAGATGCAATGTTTTGTTGTAGAAGGCGACGGCAAGTTTGCTTATGGATTTCTATTTGACAATCACGCTGCAATCTTTGTTTTATTGCATCTTTCACGGCTCATAGACCTTTGAAAAACCTGTTTGGGAAGATGACATAATCACAGTTGTTTATTTTTCTAAAGTATTAAAGCCTTTTTGTGAGGTCGGAACATCAGCGCAAGGTTTAACTGCGACCTCAGAATATTGAGAAATTCCCGCATTAATTCATCACGTTGGGAGACTTCAGTTACAAAAACACAAGGAAGGCTCTAAAATGTTTCCTGGCTATTTGTAAGAAGGAGGGACTCATGCCGTGTCGTAAAAAGGCAAGCGGAAATCGAAGGTTATAGCGAAGGTTTATATTAGATGGCGGCAAGCAGTAGATGAAGCTTCTTGACGTACTTTCGTGTAGAAACCAAGAGGCCACAAGATGGCAGAAAAGCATGACAAGAAGCTCCTAAACTCGCTTCAAAGTACAGTAATTTCTTGCCACCAGGATGCTACAACACAGCACCAAAGCAAGACTTTTATATTAAATAGAGACTTGGACTGAGCACAAAAAACAAGTGAGTCCAGGTGTACCGAATTGCTGATATGAGTAGAAACATTTTTTACATTTTTCAAATTAAGATAAGATAAGATAAGATATCCTTTATTCGTCCCACAATGGGGAAATTTACAGCCTCCAGCAGCAAGAATGTATGTAGAAAGAAGAAAGGAGAAAGAGAAAAAAAACAACAAACAACAATTAAATACAATATGAACACAAATGGATAAAAATTATTATTATTATTATGATTGTTATTTTTTATTCATCAGCCTGACAGCAGTCGGTAGGAATTATTGACAAAAATAGCACTCCAAAATATTTTACTGTATTAAAAAACATACAGTAACCACATAATCAAATTGTACAACAGCACATATGTGAAAAAGCTCGGAAGGTGTGGTCACTCATATCTCCAGAAGAAGTAAACATTCTTTTGACTTATTTGCCATACAATATGGCTTTTTGAAATTGTTGTTTTTTTTATACCTCTCAAAACTTCAATTTTATACTTGGATGATAATTTCGAATGTTAAAAAGCATGCTGCATTGAGGTTATCTAGATTTCAGCAATCCTCCCTTTTCACTTGTATGCCTTACATCACAGGGCTGAAACTAAAGGCCCGCGGACTAGATCTGGCCCGCCACATTATTTTATATGGCCCACGAAATAAAATCAAAGAAGTCAACTTTCATGATGCTTGCTAAAATCTGTACCAAAAATTCAAATTCTCATTTCTAATAAAGAAGAGTGATACTATATGCATTTTCTTGTGACCAAACCCCTAATTACAGTCACTTAAACATTTGGTAAATTAACCGTTACTTTTGACTTCTTCATACGGTTTCAGTCATAACGGCCCTTCAATGGAAACGGTAACTCAAATGCGGCCCGCAACAAAAATGAGTTTGACACCCCTGCCTTACATTAAAGCTTGAGATTTATTTGTATGAATATCGTTTTTATAATGCAACTTATTTTTACATTTATTTGGATGTTACTTAAAATACTGCCTGCAGAGATAATTAATATTTCATGATTATAACAATTTGATTGTGTCTGGAAAGAAATCTGAATTTGATGTTGTCCTGGGTAAGGCTGTATTCGATCTATGCTTTTATATATTTATTGCGGTTGGGACCTGGAAAATACCTTGTACTGCCTTTTCGTTTCACCTCAGTGGGCTCATTAACTAAACCCTCTTTTACATTATGAAGATGTGTGCGGAGAAATTAACTCAAAGACTGATTTCAAATAAATGAAGAAAAATGCATTGAAGAATGCATGCATGCACTCCATAAATCACCAGGGCAAAGCCGGAGCTGGCTTTCCATAATTAACTCCAGACTATTTATTTTATCCTGACGGCCTGTCTACAACGCGGAACTATGCTGAGGGGAGTCTGGAATATTTTAACAACACATTGAGAGAGTGCGCAAACAATAATACGTATGTTGAAAGGCAAACATTATGTAAATGCGCATGAAGCAAAAAGATAACATTTGTGTTGCGTACAATAAGTATTTATTCAAGCAGGGCACAAAGAAACAAGAGACCGGAAAAGTAATGTGCAAATAATTAAAGGGCATACTTCTAATTTGAAGAAGGGTCATTTCAAAATACGCAGGACATTTTCTTTCTGCCCATGATATTTTAAATAATCCCTGCTCTGTCAAATTGCTGTTACTATCGGTAGACCTACGGCAAGCCCTCACTTGTATTCTTGATGTTTTTCAGGTATAATAACTGTAACAATGTTACTCATATGATCAGACAAAAGACCTTTATATCAACTATTTCTTTTCATATGCAGGTACATTTTTCCCTTCATCAGTTAGCATGGCAGCTAACACAGCTAGCTAGCCTGGACGCTTCACCCAAAACTCTGACGTCAAAATTGATTTGCAACTCTGTTACCGTCATAATAGTAAAGTTAAATTAGTATTAAAATAAAATGTAACTTGTTTTTATGACATGTACATGATTTTATGTAGCATAATCGCTGACATCGCTGGTGAGATAAAAGTAGCACCCTATTTATACAGCACCTTTCAAAACGTGTAAGAGCGTTGACAGTGTACATAAAACAAAATACCTTGCAAAAAAATGGAAAGCTCAAATCCATATTATATAAAACCCCCAACAACAAATGATTGACAAACCCCGGCATATTGCGCGATCAACGTGATCTATCGCTCCCATGAAGGGTTCATTTAAGGAGAAAAACGAGGTCTTATTTTATTTTTTTGTTTTTTTTTAATTAAACAAATCTATCCCAACATGACACCTTTTATATGGCTAGCGGAGCAGTGGTTGAAATGAAATCAAACATATCAAATCTTTTTTAGGGTTTTTATTTTTCTTGCAGGTTTTGGAGGGCCATCATTTTTTCAGGTGTCTTATTAAATTAGTTGGGTGAATTGCAGCTCTATCCTTTCTGCCACACATAATCCTTGAAATGAAAAACATTGGGGGCATTTTTGGTCCGGGCACAAGTCTAGCGCAAAGTGCAGTCTGTGTGCCTGATTAGATTGATCCTTCATTTGATAATTTGCAATCCTTTGCGCTGGTAAAAACGGGTGTTGCACGGCGTTTACGCCTTTGCGTGCGATTGCGGGATTGAACGTAGTGTTTTTCCGGCCAATCTTCGCGGCATCGCTTCCTTGCATCAAAACAGGGCGGTACGGAACACACGTCTGATTATGCTGTGCTTGAACACTGCAGAAACAGAAATTAGACTTGCTGGAGTTTGTTTATGACTCATCTGTGTATGTAACATGCAATTGTAGACCACTTTGCGGCTCCTAATCGTAAGCCCGTGTGTGACCCGAAACAGTGACGGGGATGCTATTGACATATTTTTAAGATGATTGACTACTTTGTGTCATGAAATTATCAGATGCCTCGGGGTCGAGGCTGCTTCATGTGCCTTGCAACCATAAGAAAAGATGATCAAATAAAGGGTAGATTGTTCAAAAAAATGGTGCCTACATCTTCCTCCATTTCTGTAATGACCCATAAACAGCACTGAGATGGTGGCATAAACATTGATTGTCATTTTCCACCGAGGTCCTCACTGCTCACTGACTGCATCCTAACCTGACCACATCACATGCAAATTACGACAAAACCACTCCCGCCAATCAGCCGCGACCCTCTCTCGCCTCTTCCCACACACTTGGGATTTGGGGCCCGCTACTGTCTGTGTGTCTCTTTGCCACAGTCGGTGTTGCCTCCTCGTGGGCGCAGTGCCCAGCCTGGCAGCGAGCCACATCAGTCACACAGTCTTCGCTCTCGTTACATCCTTACATCAGACTGCCTGTGGCTCTTTCCTGTCTTCGTTCTGCACCACAGCTGAGATGAACACTTTGAAAGCATGCCCTCCAACCACTCAGGGAAAAATAACACAATCTCTGCATTTGGGAACAAATACAGCGCTCACACATTTGATTTGCTCGATTATTATGCAATCACACTGAAGGCAAGATATTCATAAACAATGTTATATCAAGGCAGGATAGCAGGTGTAGCAGTTGCAAATGCTGGGGTACCAGCCCACGCTCTGTGCGTGGAGATGAATTCACTTTTGCACATTTTTATGAATCAACACAAAAGGATGAAAATTGAGTTCCATGTTGTTGTTTGACAGTATTTACACAGACATGACAGGAACCCTGCCGGCGGCACCTTCAAACTCGGAGGAGATACAGTATTATTTGAGCTTTGTTACAGCCGCTCCATATGTGCTCTATTGAAGATGCAATCATTCATCTGAACACTTCCAAAGAGTAAAAAGAACTACTTAAAAAGTATTGGAAATGTTTTTTGAATTGTGTAATGTTGTTTCATAATCTATAGTTTCGATAGTCTTCTTTTCTTGGCAACACACAAAGAAAGTGAATAGACTTTTCCTATTTTTTTTTAATCTAGTTGCAAATGCTGCCTGACTTACACATTTATTTGACATCCTATTGCTCTATTTTACGATGTTGCAGTCTAAATCCATTCACATTTGTCACCCTTGCACAGTCTACTAAGGTCCGATTCAAGTGTAATTTCCACAAGCTTACCACGGCAAATAACGTTCAGTTTGGACTTTAATTAATGTCTGGTGAGAGGTGTTTTGAAAATGTCTCCCTTAATTTGAACCAAAATGTGACATTTCATTGAACTGTTACATCAATACCTCGCTGGTGTAGCAGTACATTTGCCTCACTGTGGTACAGGCAGCGTCAAGTTACTGCCTATTGGGTGACGGTGCAAAAATAAGAGTAAATGTTTGTCTGTCCGTATATTGTGTGCTGCGACTGACTGGTGAGCAGTCCAGGTTGCAGACCCAAAGTCACCTGTGATAGGCTCCAGCTCGCTGCGACCAGAGCCAGGACAATCAGTATAAACTTGATGGATGGATAATACTTTTCCTGTTAAGCCATGTCTGTCAAAACCGAAGACTTTGATCGGTGTTGGTGCTCGGTGCCCCGTACAAGAGCCCCATTTGATGCATCACCCCACACCCTAAAAGAGATGCCTGAACTAACCTTAGCACCTCCCTAAAATATAGACATTTTCATACAATGACAATGCATGTGATAGTTTCTTAACATCAACAACATCTAATGTCAAGGTTTATTCCTTGATAACCTCCCTAAGGGACACAAATTCCCCATACAAAAATGCTGCTTTAGAAATACTTCACCGTGTGGCTGCACATATCTCACATACCAGAAACTGCTACAGATTATGATTTCTCTAGGGCATTGAGAATTGATGGTCAGATGGATGGATGGGTGCTGCCATTTGCCACCGTATAGGGAGTACAGAAAGCAACATATACGACAGCACACCACACAAGAATGAAAATACTGCTTGTAGAACTGTCCATCTCAAATGTCACATACAGTGTACTGAAGAAACAAAACACCAGGATTATTTGTACAAGCAAAATATATAACCCCCGAAATACCAGGCAAGATCTTAGTAGTCACGGCACAAAAAAGCAAGTGCCTCTGTCGCAGATTTATAATTTGGTTTCCTGGGTGAGTAGAAAACCTTGCAGGTTAGTGCAGGCGCAGCAGTCATGTTTGTTAAGATACATGGAGAGTCTCCCCTTTTTCCTCAAAGAAAATAAATATACACTCATTACATTCTGCACACTGCATATTTCCGCATCCTTAACATATTGCACAGGCTCGGAGCAAATGTGCATTGCAGCACATGGGGAAATACATACCATGAAAAATGACAACAGAGTGGAATAACTGCGGACCTGGAATATAATGGGGCGGTGGAGCGGAGGAGAAATAATCATACCGTGAGGTGGGGGTGCGGGGGGGGGGGGGGGGGGTTGTGGAGCAGTGGGAGGAGCGAGGAGAAGATGAGTCTGTGGCCTATGGCGGGGAAATGGCGCTCTACTGCTCTGCTGCTGGCTGCCTGGTTCCCCAGTCATGCTCCTTTCAGTGTGGAGACAAAAGAGATACATGCAGATAGGCTGCAATATTGTCCACATTGTACAGTTAATCAGTGAGGTCGTTACAAAGAACCAAAGCAGACACATCATATTGTAATTACAGTGCAGGGAAATGTGAGGCGGTCTTCTTTGCAGCTGGCCCCCACGGAGCCAGAATCCCTCTGCAGTTCATGCTGTGAACATTAGATGGCTCTCTTTCACTTTGCAAAGCTTGCCCCAAGCCTGTGAGTGGAGCTCTCTGCTCCTGAACTCCAATTTCCACAAAATGTATACACCATCATTTGAAAAAGGCATCTTTTTGAAAATTCACCTTGATTATCAGACATTAAAAGTGACTTCTGCAGAGCTGAGTGTCTGGCTAGGGGGATGGCTGCAGACAGCGGAACAATACGGCGCGCTTGGTATTAATGCCTGGCTGGGGTGTGCAGGAAGAAGAGAGACCTTTGTTCTCTCCTCTAGCCAATTATTTTTTACGTGCGCCTCTTTTCACAACAACAAGAGAGGATTTAATTTTAATGCACTCTTTGGAAAAAGGGTAGAAAAAAAACATCTGCAGTATTCCTAAACAGATACGGGGGACTGTATAGTATATAAGTATATGCTCATGCACACATCTCTGAGGCATAGATAGATGACAGGGGCAACTACCATGACATCAACACAAATGCACGCACACACACACACACACACACACACACACACGCACACACACACACACACACACACACACACTCACACACACACATTCGCGCATACGCACACACACAAAAACAGCATGAATCCCTTCATGCAGAATGAAATGTAAAACAAACACTGCCTCGCTCCCAAACTCATGCCAAAACACAACATGGGTGCAGCCCAACTCGATGACGGAAAAAGAAGAAAGACATCAAAATAATACCAGGCATGTTTCTTTATCCTGCATCAGGGTTAAAGTGATGGGGACCACATTAACATGTGCATAGCCAAGGCGCGACGATAAGAAAACTCCCTGTAAAAATAGCAAGAATTCCTGATTAAATGGCATGGAAAACAAATACCTAGAATTGCTGTCGGGAGGTATGTGGCCAAATATTCTTCTAATTGGGCGGGTACTTTATCTTTCTGTCAGACAAGCTGTGTTAAAAAAAAAAGCGGTGCAGTTCCCAGAAGGAGAAGAGCACAGATTGCTGGCCTTTTATTAGTGCGGAAGCTCTGATATATGCCTATGCTCCAGGCTTTCATCAGGAACCTGTACTATAAACACACACACAAAAACTTACAAACCATTGTGAAAAACCAAGGCAACAACTCCGGAACAAGTCAGCTGTATTTTTCAACATGCAAGTAGCATACACAGATTACTGCCCAAAGTTCGTCAACAAACTATCAATGCCAACAGCACAGAAGGGACATTTTTTTTGTCAGCTTACAGGTTAGCAAAATGATCATATATCAAGTGCTCAAATGTAGAAGGAACATTAAAGTCCTAAAGCAACAGAGCAGAGTAGCGTGCAAACAAACATTGCTGTGCATCGGCAGTGTGAGACAGTATTGTAACAACCCATGAAAAATGATTAAGTCACAAGAGAATAAGAAAACACACAATGCCGCTTGCACACAAAAAGACTCCATGAAACAAACAAAACAAAAAGCAGTTACAGTTCATGCAAACCAAGTTATATGCTCCAAACTGACTCATGCAAACAAAGACTGAGACACACACACACAGACACATAGACACAGACACACACACACACACAGACACACACACACACACACACACACACACACAGATGTATTTTGTGCGCACACTGACAACACAGCGGCTAAATTAAATTTCAGTCCTTGAGCAGACAACTAAACGGCTTGTGTGTAGGACTCACTCTGAGGCACAGCAAAAGCAATTCTCTGGAGACGGTGAAATTAAAGGG
Source organism: Hippocampus zosterae (assembly GCF_025434085.1). Classification (NCBI taxonomy): domain Eukaryota; kingdom Metazoa; phylum Chordata; class Actinopteri; order Syngnathiformes; family Syngnathidae; genus Hippocampus; species Hippocampus zosterae. The sequence continues at coordinate 15,911,837 of NC_067454.1, read as the reverse complement.
CACAATCCTGCTTGTTTATGGTTCTCACTCTCCTCTCCTCTCAATCACATGTTTTAGTCGCAATCATTCGGTCCTGAAAGTCAGGCTTTTCGACAGGCCACCAGCATCAGGACAGCATTTGCTGGACTTTGCTTGCACTTAGCACTTGCAATTATTCACACCTGAAGCAATCCATTTGGCAAGAAGCTCCAATCAAGCCCATGAGAACCTTTTCAGAAAAAAAAATACTTAAACATGTGACGCGTCCAGATTTTTCTATCCTCTGTGTGTAATTATTACTCTCGGCGACGGCCATGATTTTAACCCATTGCCGCTGAAAAATGTTGCACTTTACAAGCACATAAAATAAAAAATAATCAGTTTCTGCTGGTGTTGACACGTTGCTGCTGGTTGTACGACATGACTCCGTGGCAGAGAGGTGGGGGTGGGGGGTGCACCGTATTTAAAGGCGCAGTGTCAGCTATGGGTGCTATTTGCATTATTGGACGCAGGCATGGTAAAATGTATGCTAGCTTTAAAAAAAAATGAAATTACAGTTGCATGCATGCACGCGAGCGTATGTTTTTTTTAAAGCCAACAGGAGCAAAACTGAGTTCGGTAGTACTTTATTTAAGGATTTAACAATGTATTCAGATTATTTTTGGACCAATCACCTTCCAGGCGTGGGAAAAAACATCCGGTTATTTCACGTACACCTCACTCAGCTAGTCTTTCATTTTCTCCTCGGACATCGGGCCTTTTTGATTTGACTTAACTAACACTTCAGCGAGAAACTTTCCTTCTCTTCCCCATAATGTAGGAATCTAAACGTCACCTAATGTGCCAAAACTGCGATCGACTGTCACCAAAATATACATTGACATCTCTACTCGATGTTCACATCAACCTCTGAAAGTATTATAATGATCACCCAAGTAGTAGGGATTTTAGGGTGCTTTCCTCTTCATCGAGGCACTCACGACAAAAATTATGCCCCTTCAAGAGACATTCATAAAATATAAAACACATGACATGCCTTGCAACATTCCACAATGTTGTACTGAACGGCGTAAGTAGTACTTTGGATTATTCAAGCAAATTCATCCACGTCAAGACTATGGACCGAGTCATATGTTATTTTCTTTCTTTTGTGGTGACTTCAAGTAACGAGCAGTTGGAATGGCTACTAGGGGTGCCCTCAGGCCCGTATCCCTCTGCGGGGCAAACGTTCTCCAGATGTTTGTCTGTACTTTTCTTGTCGCAAGGAAATTTTGAACATGTTCAGGGGTTTTCAGAGGTGTTTGAAGCACAAATTAGTTTTGTTTTTGTTTTTTGCATCCACATTGCCCGTTGTTACTAAATTCTCATTTCATGGTGCAGACACATGGCAATTAAACACTTACCTCACATCAAGAAGCACATCATTTTGGTCTTTCTGTTGCAAGTTTGCCTGATGTTGGGTTTTTCTCCAGCTTTGCCCCACGGTCCGGAAATAAAGAGCATTAAAATGGATGGATTGTTTCAAGCCTGGAAAAATAACAAAAATGAGTTAATTAGAATTATGTACATAATGGTGACGTGAGATACAAGTTTCAATTCATTCCATATCCATGCTCATAAGTTGAAACAGTCATCAAATCATCTTTCCAAATTGAAATGAATGGAAATGGCATTAATTTGTTCCATTCCTTAGGAAAGAAAAAACAATTGTAAAGTATTTTTAAATGAAAATTTCCCTTTATAATACTTATAAAGGGCATTTTTATTTTTTAGTATTTTTTTATGAATGTGTTTTGTTTATATTTTAATTTTATGATATGTTTTATTGTTTTATATAGATATAATTTTTTTATCATAGAATATTTATGTAGTGTATGGTAAATTTATGTAGTCTAAATAATTGTCTAAATAATAATAATAACTCTTCAAGCTTGTATTATTATTATTATTTCATTTTTTTGTGTGTATACAGTGCTGCCACTGTTGTGACGTTGCGATAAGAATAAAATTCTTTTGGAAGTTGAGTTAAGTTTAAAAAAATGTACAGTCCCGTGAGGACAAGTACGATATAGAAAATGGATGGGTGCATAAAATTACACTCGGCTGTCATAACAGTGAAAGGGCCAATGCTGTGGTTTACTCTTACCACAAAAATATTAGTGACAACCAAAATGTTAACAATTAATACTTTTGTGACATTTAATCAAAGGCCAATATTTTGATCCAGCTCTTGTATTGTGATTCATTGTACTCTGCATGTCTACCTAATGAAGTGTCCAGGGATTGTATAGCGGCTATATGTGTGCTCTATCGACCTAAAAAATCTCGATATAGATGATGCAGCAAGGTGTCAGCTAAAGAAAACATACTAAATAATATTGTGCCAGTGTGTTAACGCGTACATTGGCTAAGATTCCTCGTCACCACTTTGGTGCTTTCCAATTCGAGTTCTGTCCTGTGCTACATGTTGCCTGTAGCACCACTGCTACACTTGGAGTAAAGAACGAGACGAGCTTAAAAAGAAATATGTATAACACATGGCAGACAGATGGGGCTGCACCGCGAGCTCCCAGATGATCTTCTATTTATTTTTTTGTCTGACAAGGCAAATCATAAACGGTTAGGTCTGCAAGTAATGTATTTTCCATGGAGCGCAGTGCAAACAATGATGTTAAAATGCACATGAAGGTGTGCAATGCAAACACAGCGTTTAAAAAAAGACAAAAATACAGCCAAATTATTTTTATATTTTATATTCATATTTTTAAGCTTTATAAGCATCAGGTGAAATCCATCCAAAAATATTTAGGATGGTGCATGTTGTAGCTATAAAACAAGTGTCCCTCAGAAGACACTTCCCAACCCGCGTGATGTTAATGCTGACCAGATGGACTCAAGATCACACGGTTGAACCTTGTCTCAAGCGCTACAATAAGTTGTGACACCCACACACACGTCAGTTCAAACTTTATCGTGCCAAAAAGGAAGCTTTCATGTTTACTGTGCCCAGAAGCACTTTTGACTTCTCTGTGCTCTGAGGCCTCTGTGACGACACCTCCCACCACATCATGGTAGTTTCTGGAGAAATACAAATAAGCATCCGTACAGCAGTGTGCTGTAAAATGTGGAAGGATCAAAGTATGGCATTTTACAGAGGCATGATGGAACAAAATAAGCTCTTTTCTTCTCCCCCAGTGATGCTCAAGCATGTTTTAAAAACTAAGTAAAATAACATGCGCAAACTACTCCATTATCTAATTGCTGCATTGGAAGAGGGGGCAGAAATTACTTGATGAGGAAAATGTTTCAGTCAAACTATTTGATGATTTAAGCATATTATAAAAAGTAGACGATAATAGATAATGCAACAGTTTTTGTTTTGTGTGTGTGTGTGAAACGGTTATCAAATAGTGGCCAAAACATAGTAGTAAAATTCAAACTTTTCCTTTTCTCTACTCACAATACATAACACCGCACACCCTATGCAACATAACAAAACTCAGCTTATGCATCCCATAACATCATTAATTAGTGAGTGATACCGTTCATAACCACTGAACATATTTATTTGTTTTTGTTTGGCCTGTTGTTGAAATTTTAGTCACCCATGTGCTCTGATATGATCATGTGATTTTAGATAACTATGTCAAAGTTCACCGTTTGTTGTTCATAGTTTTACTTGCTTTTGTTTTAATTCGTTTAGTTTGACCCACTCAGGTCAGTATTGGAAATGAAAATCAGATTAAATATTGCCTTTTTTGGCTCAATAAAGTTTACATCAATAAAATAATATCTTCATAATAATGCAATTATGAAACGATTCACAGGTTTATAATGTATGTAAATCTCTGGCCACATAAGTATCGAATTAGTGTTGCTGATTACTACCTACATCCAATCACAACAATTGGCTTAGACAATCTAATTATTCGCAGATTCAATATTTCACCACTCTCATGCTGCTAAATGAGGCAACCAAATATATTTAAGGCAAACTAATGAAATACAAAAGCCCTTACATGTATATGTCGTGACTGCAGTGCAGTTATAAACCAAACCACCAGTACAATAATGAATAGACTCAGCATCAGAAAACACTGACACTTTCAAACCAACAATTCATTGCATCGTCTTTGTAAAGGCAGAAATTTGTATTGCATGTCATTAGATTGTGTGAGTGTACCAAAAACGCACATGTCACTGCCATGGATGCATCTTGTCTATCAAAAGCATGTTCAGTGAACATTAACTAACTTTAGGACAGAAATACAAAACAAAACAATGATGATGCTCAGCACACATTTGATCAAGATGGGAATATATAAAACGCGATGATTTTGAGGCCCATTGGATGCACCCCGGGCGGGCCTTGCAGGGAGGACTGTACCTGCCTGTGGAATTCCTGGACCTGGTGGCCTGGCTCAGAAGCTCTCGTTGGTAAAGCTGCAATCAACTATGTTCCATTCTTCAGAATGGTGCATCCTTGCTCTTGGATGTCCAACTGTTGAAGCACAAAAAGAGGCAGGGAGGCAAGAGGAGGAGGAAAATCAATCCACCAAACCGATCCACTCTCTGCAGACAACATCCTCACAGACTGTAGATGTGCACAGACTTCTACATTCTACAGTGCGAATATTTGGAGATAAAGAAAGGGCACTACATTAAGGACAGGCCTGCACTGCTTGTTTTGCATCAGAAAGACTGTAGAAGATGCCGATGAACAGTAAATTTGCGTCTATGATCTGAATAACTTCATGAAATGAAAGATGAAGACAAAGACTGCGATGTCTCATTCAGTTATGGAGTACTTAAACATTGTATTCAAATCTTGAGTAACTCAAATAATTGCACAACAGTTATATTGAATCACCTTAGCTATGAGCAACATTTTTGTCCATGGCGAGCTATACGACATTTAGCTGCCGATTCAGTCCGTGAGTCAACAACTATAAACAGGCTACTAATTAACACAATGATGCTCTACTCAATTACATGAGAGGATGGGATGGAAGAGGAGAGAGCGAGCCAAAGGTGATGTGAAAGAGAGAGAGAGAGAGAGAGAGTCGGGAGGGAAAACGGAAAAAGGATGGCAGCAAGAGAATAGCAAGCAGACCCCGATTCGGCTTTACTTATACCCTTTGCCCAGTGTGTCCGAGGCTGCGGCGTCCATCCACCAAAATGATGGGCAATCAAAATGGAGACTTAAACAAGACAAACCGTTTTTGGCAATCAGCATACAGGCTTGGAAAGTATCCCATGAAATGAATACAAATCCTGAATTAAAAAAAAACAAGACAAAAATGGAGACCTTTTCCATTTCCGTCCTGTTAAAAGCATCATTGTTGTCTCCAAGTCAGATCAAAGAGCCTGGTGCTTATTCCTGAATTACGATAAAAAGATTATGCAAAAATCTATTTTGCGGATTCACTTAAAACGTGTCTCGCCCGTTAGCGCGCTCTTTCTGTGTGCGATCCACACGATAACCCTGGTCTTGCTGTGTTTGCCTCACAATCGCTCCCTCTCTCTCTATTCTCCCCAACTGATCAATACTTCATTTAAATCCTGACATTAGCACATTAATAATGGACAAAGGAGACGGGAAGAAATACAAGCAAATGTGTCGTTTTAAGTGACACAAGAATGGGCGTTTTTAGGGCAGTGGGTTGTGAGATTTCATGAAAATATGACGTGGATAAAACCAAGGCACAACTATATGCAACTGCGGAGAGGCGGCACTGCTGTTTTGATTTGAGCTCCTGAGACTGTTCCTGATCAATACGCATTTAAATCCGGGCAATGGGGAGCGACCGCAATATCTCGTCTCATCAAGAAAAAAGGCAAACACGCCATCCCAATTATCATCTCAAATGACTGGTGTCCAGGAGACACAAGTTGGATGCTGATAGAAGCATATTTCATATTTATTCAGCAGAATTTTTACATTAGCACCTGGGCTCATAATTGGCTAATATATATGCACGCTCACACTTTTATCTATTCACATAATTCACAATGAACACAATCAATACTGCCCTCCCCGTACGCCATGTTCCACACTCATAAAGTGTGTCTGCATTAGATCATACAATAAGCCGTGCAGAGAAAGCCAGACGAGACCAGCTAATTTCTTGGCGCTCAGCGAAATTGCCCCTCCGAGTGTAACTAGCTAATCTCCCGCGCTCATCATTAAACCTGTATATTTACCTGAGGAGCCTGGAAGTCACGGGCCTGCGCCAAGACAGTCGCATCTCATTGCGGTCTCATCCCATCGAGATAACTGAACAGATCCTTGTCAAAAGTCACCCCCCCCACCCCCCACCCCCCGTTGCAAACAGAGATGAATGGAGGTGAGAACGAGGCAGGGAGAGACAGGATAACACTGGGACAAAAGTCTTTCGAAATGGAGGTAAAGACAAAGATTACGCCGTGGAAACATGCACTTACAGATGCGTCGACCAATGAGCAATTAGGAAGACAAGACTTAAGTTATTGATCCGGGTTTCAGGGTTTCTTTTCTCTGGACTGAAAATGCTACCGGAGGTTGTGTGATGGCTGCTGCAGCTATGGGGGGAAAGAAAGGCAGTAAGAAGAGCAAGCAGGAGGAAGGGCAGGTCTTTCTATCCCAGGCCTTGAGCTCTTCAAATGGGTCGTGGGCATGATTGTTAGGCTGTCATTGATTTCAGCAGACTTGGGCCATATGAACACACGTACACACATATTGTCAAAAAGTGTCTCTGTGTTTTGCCCACACACAAATTCTTCTCCTAAGACACTGAGCGTGTGGCCAAAAATCAAGTTTTCTGCATAGCCAGGGAAAACTGTGCTTTTTTTTTACTTCTGTCATTTTAAAATGAGCAAAATGATCTTATGTTTTGAAAATTCATTTGACAATAGAACATGTCTAATGATGGCACTGCCTAATGTGTGTTGATTTCATTTTGTGCAATGACATAACTGTGTGACGTTCGGTCGCACACATCACCAACTAAAAATACGTTCACTCTATCTCTTGGGCTGAGTATAATCACATGCCCAGAATATTAACCACAAATCAGCATGTATTGTATGTATTGTGTAAATCACATCTAGCATGGCATCGGAATGGACTGCTGAGTCACTTGTTGCTGCTTCTGGATTATGATTACACTTGAGGGTTGGGTTTTTATGAGGACCGTGGTTTTCCTAAAACCCTCGTATGTGTACTGAACTCATGTAAGCTGCCTTGAAACAGCCTACATGAGCCACTTGACTATCTCTTCTTCTTCTAGACGCTGGTAACCCGGGGACAAATCGAAGGTGTAGGGACAAAATAAGGCCTGATTATGGTGAAACCATACAAACAAGCCACAACCGATGGGGTGGTATCAATTACATCGTCAACTGATTCAGCAATAGTCTAACTCACAGTGTCAAAGTCAAAGCCCGGGGGCCATATCTGGCCCGTCACATCATTTTATGTGGCCCGCGAAATCAAAGCAAATCAAGCATGTCAAGTTCCATGATGCTTGCTAGAGTCTGAACCACAATTTCAAATTGTCATATGTAATCCACAATAACAGTCATTATTCTTGACTTCTGATTTTAGAAATCAGTTATTCATAAATTTGTTGTGTGCTGTGTATGTCATATATGGAGATGATTAAACATTTATTTGGTTCCCAAAATTCATAACGGCCCTCCAAGTTAAACCGTAACTACAATGTGGCCTGCGACAAAAATGAGTTTGACACCCCTGACCTAACTCAAGTGAAGTGTTAGCAAAAGACATTCTGTCCTCATCATTGGACCAGTGCTGGTCACAACCCCAAAAATGCATCCCAATGTCCACGAGAAGGAGATGGAAAATGACAAAAGTATAAAAGGAATTTGTTTAGGCCACAGAGGAGAAACATGCGGCCCAAACGTGTTCGTCAAGAACAGTCCGTGATGTTAAAAACAGAACACCGCTCAGCTTCTGGTTTGGTAGGAGGGGGTCTTTCCTTTCAATCCTCCTTGCAGGTCTCACTGCTGGTGCCCACTTCCCCTTTGAAGTCCCCCAGCATGAGCACTCTCCACCAACACCTCGAAGGACTCCAAAAAGGGTCAAGCTGCTGTTCAGTGTGCAGGCACAAACGACAGTCACGACCTGCCCTGCTCTCCGTAGGAGGAGGGATAACACACAGTATCATATAATCCTCATTAGCCGCCAAACGTACCCATACATGTGCAAGCACTTCGCGTACTCCAAGACTGCGTGTCACAATGCTATGCACCCCCCACATCGGTACGATATCACATGCGCGTTACCATCTTAGCATTCTTGTGACACCAATATACTGCGATTAGTCGCAGCAGTAGCCAGCCGAAGCATGTTGCTTGATAGTTGCTGCGACCGACGTAGCACCGACAGGGGCGCGGTGGCCATCGTGTTATGTCCGCTGTCGCAAGTTAGTATATATTCTGACTGAGCAAGATCGGATGACATAACGTACAACTTAAATTATGTAATGATTTAACTCAACTTGCTTGAAATTCGGCGGCGACTTTTTGTTTCATTCACTTGAGACTTGCAGAAATGTGACTCACCGCTACCTCTAATATTTGGTAGCTAAGTTTAATGGTATTTGCAAAACAACTGTCACGTTTGTATGCATGTGTACGGAAGAGCGAATGAGAGAGAGTGACAGGAGGTGCAGTCCATTCTTTACCCCATAAGATGCCCGTTTGACAGTTAATTATGAGCCAAAACAGCAACGAAAAACATCTGCAACCTAAGGCAAGTTTCTTCCCATCCCACCAAGTTAGAAGTTGGCTGAAATTCCCATGTTTGGCCAGACACAGACAAGCAATGCCGAACAAGCCGTTGTTTTTGGCAGCCCGAAATGTAAACATGAGTCGCACGCCATTCAGTCCTTCATTTACGAGTCATTTTAACAGGTCAAGGAAAACAAAAGTGTGATGCCATTTGATTGGTGAAGTGGAGTCAAACAATACAAGTCGTTAGTGCTCAAGGAGGAAGTCTGTTCGGATGCGGGATTGGAGGGTGTCTCCTCCAGGGCTGCACCACATCATGATCATCATCACCCGCCTTTTATAAGGACTGCCAAGCTGACGGCTGGTTGTCGGATAATTCAGCCGTGCTCACGACTCTCGTACCCAGTGCTGTTTTTTTCTAGACGTCTGTGACCTTGCTTTGTAGTTCTCTCACCACATTTTGTATTTCTGTATTGTATTGTATTTTCTCTCAAGTCCTGTTTTATCATCCCGTGTATTTTGTTTTTGTTTTTCTTGTTTCATATTAGCTTTTCCTTGTCCTTTTCGTAAGTTACCGGTATGTGTTATTTTTCCTTGCATATTGCAAGCATTTTTTTGTCTCATTCTATCCTAGTTCTTTGTTACCATCGTTTTCCGAAGTACTCTGTTGGTCTGGTGTTTGTCTTTAATAAAAAAAATTGCCTTAATCATTTTATCCTTGTTTTCATTTGTGGGATCCGATTCTGTTCCCGATTCTTCTGGAACTGTGACAATAATGGACAACCCCTTCTTGTCATGGTTTTGTTTTTGTGTGTCTCCAGCAGGAGGCAGAGGACCACCAGCCGGCACACCTGCTTCCAACCATAATGAGCTGTGTATTTAAGGACTTCCAAGATGCCATGTCTTTGTCGGAATAAACACCCTGCTCATGTCTCACGTACCGTGTGCAATTCTCTAGATGCTCCTGATCTTGTTCTCTGCTTTTGTCACAGTCTTAGTTCGTTCTTATTGTATGAGTAGTTACGTTTCATAGTCATAGTGTTGTTTCTTTTGTATTCTTCTTGGAATTGGATTTCCATGTCCGTTTATAATAATAATAATAATAATAATACATTTTATTTATAAGCGCCTTTCAAAACACCCAAGGACACTTTACAATAACAAAAAACACAAAACATTACAGGTTGAGCAGCGGCAGCCAAAACGCACCAGCGTTCACTCAACCCGGAAAATGTCTTTTTATAGCTTTTGACAAGGTATTTACATTGTATCATTATTATTTGCCGTATGCAAGATTTTTTTGTTATCCACGCTCTGGTCTTGAGCCTTTTTGTAAATAAAAACATTTTTTTGCCAAATGAAGATTTAGTCTTGAAATACATTTTTGGGTCCCACTTCCATCCTGATTATTCCAGAATATAACACCTCCACCAAATCGTGAAATCAAGGTTTCACTGAAGTGTTCATATTAACTGAGGTTGGGGGGGGGGGGGGGGCAAAGAGAGAGAATTGATTTATTTTTAATAAACGGACCAAAGTAAAAACGTTAGTAGAATGAAAATGCTGTAGATGGAGAACTGAATGAACAAGCATGAAAGAGAAAAGGTGCATTTCCCGCAATCGTCCATGGACTGCCCCTTTGAATTACAGCTCTGGTGTGCTGTGTCTGTGTTTTCTTTTTGAAATCACTTCCAATATTTCAAAAGATAAATGAGAATCACTCTGAGGTGATTGCTCATTCCTCCTCTATCGCCTTCTGAAAGAGGATACCTTCAACATTTGGACCTGTCACGTCACTCTCGGCTAAATCCCTAGCAACCACCATAGCAACGGCTGAACTTGAGGATGAACGTGAAATGCATGGCAAGCTGCCTACTGCAACAAGGCAGAGGGGAAAAAGGGTTTAGGGAGAAAAAAATAAACTAGGAGAGGCAGATATTCCAGAAATATCTGAATTAAGCGTGGCATTGAAGACAATTGAATCCACGACACAAACACCGTGCGTCGTATTGATAATATCAAATGATTGAGCGACATCCACCCGGTGGAAAACAGCGATAGGATCGCGCTACACTATGACCAGATTACGGACTTTCTGTAGGATGTTTAAGATAAAAGACTCTTGTTTTAGTGACATAAGCTTTGAAAACTAAAGATCTCAAGTGTTTATTCACCATCATGGTGTTCAAAGCACATGGTAGAAGTATGGATGACTTTATATGTATGAATTGTGCTCTGTCAACAGCTTTGTTTGTACCAGACCCGACTATTCAGCTTTGATAATAAAGGTTATGCAAAAGAGATTTCGCTGCATTATATTCTTTGAAAAGGAAGCCATCCCTTGAAAATGAGAAAGGGTAAACCTTTCCTGGTCCTTGAGTATTTATTGGCAGTCAGGGCAAAAGGACACTCACTAAAGTACTCTGAGTAGTTATTAAACAGAGGTGCAAGTGACCTTCAGTTTTAATCGTATATTTTTTTGAGAGCTAAATCTTAGATGCATTTCCAAAAGTTTCATTCTGGGAATCAGAGACCAGACAGACTGACAAAAGGTTTTTGTTCCAGTCAGGAGGCTTCGTAATAGAATTTTGTTAGCATATTGCATTATATTATAAAAATCGCAGAAAAAAAAGAAATCAATAAAACACATAAAGGTACATCAAAAGAGCGATAAAAGATCAAATTTGTTGTCTCAGGAAGTAAGGATATGGCACATTTTCCATTTTCTTTTACATAAAATGTCATCTTTCTGTCCACAATGTGATTACCATTTCATTTTATTTTTTTGACCGACCATTTTGTTAAAAAACACAAATAGTTGCTGTCTGAAACTCTCAAAGTCTCATTGGAAAATTCCACGTGCTGAATTTATTTTAAACTAATTCACAGTAAAGGGAAACGTAACACAGAAATGGTAATACCCTCCAGTAACCTTTGTGGCGAGAGAGCCTTTGTATCGTAAGAGCTGAGGAAAGCAAGTTCTGATTCAGCTGGATTCTTAAATGCAATTAATGAACTTCACACAGCTGGATTATGCTGACAGGAATTTTTCTTCAACAACAATGTGGCAATCACCGTCAGCAATACACTCCCACACTGGGCCTCCTTAACGCAACACACGACTTCTTTCGTCTCTGTTTGCCACAAAATACACGTTATCTGCAATACAGTTTTAGATTCGATTCAATAACCCTTTGAGCTTGTTATACAAGCTTTGTGCGTCTCTTATTTACATGTTTGCCTACCTGCAACCATAATATAATGCACAAGCAGCATCTCAATCAGATGCAGTGAACTTTGCAGAGGAATGATAATGTTTATCTTGCTCCAACATTTGACTCGGAAGGCAAACTAGAGCCATCTGGCATTTCTCGGAGCAATATGAAATGAAATTAGTGAAAGCAATGTTAATTTCAAGCAGCATTTCATTGAAAAGAAAAGATGATCGGCAACAAAGTCTCCATGCCCTCTTGACTAATCTAATAATGCTTAGTTTGTTTGCTTTAATCGTATTAAACTATTAAGAAGCACAGACAAGGTTAAATAGAGCAGACAGGGGATTTCATAATCTGCCTGTCATGGCCACCATCTGATTCGTCACAGTGTGGAGTGCACGAATGGCCATACGTATTTAAAGCCTGAGCTGTCCTTCAAGAGGTACTGTTGGGCTATACATTCGCATATCGAGGGGATTTTAAAAAATGAAGAAAAAAAAAAAAAAGTAATCAGGCAAAACATATTTTATTCTCAACAGAATTAAACTACAAGGCCTTTCGTGTCAATAGAACACTCTTTAAACAAAACATAGCAATGAAGACAAAATTTGTCTTAGCCCCATTCATTCTTCAGTCATTTACCACGCCCCACTCCACCCTAAAAAAGCCAAGATTTCACTAATTTTGCCTTCGGAGCCCACATGTACTGTACATGAGCCAATTATATGTGTGCTGCAGTTCTGCACCTCCACCACTTGAGCCCTTAAGCACAGGGGAGTGCTTGCGGAGACAATGAGACAATGACATCTGAGACAATGGTTATCTTTAATATGCTAAGAGTTAAGATTACCCGTCTTTAAACCCTTCGGTCCTTTCTAAACGTTCTTATGTTTCTTTGGCATTGAACTCAAGTGGTGTTACATACTGTAAATTAAGAAAAAAAAATCCACACAACCCTGGTCAAATACCATTTTTTGTGATTATAAAGAAACAAAACCAAGACAAATAATGACAAAGAATTTTCTGTCATTAATGTGACATAAACTGTCCAAGTCAAGTGATTTTTCTACCAAAAAACAAAAAAAGACCAACAACAACAACAAAAACAGGAGTGGTACTGTGTTCAGGATTGATGAAACACATTCAAGTGTATGTTAAATGGTGCCAGCACACACCTGCCATGATTTAAAGTGCCTCTGATTAAGCCAAAATCAAATTCAGCTATTCGGATGGTTTTTCCTGACCTTTGCTTTCAAGGAGAAGCCTGAAGGTTTTGTGCTAGCATTGATTGGTATATGGAACTGTTCATAATTGTTTCCACCTTGTCGAAAGTCCCAGTTCCAGCTGAAGAAAAACAACCCCATAGCATAATACTACCCCCATCATTGCTCACAGTCTGTATGGTGTTCTTTTAGTGATGAGCAATGTTTTGTTTGCACCAAAAATCCATCCATCAATCCATTACCTGAACTGCTTATCTTCACAAGGGTCACAGGGTGTGCTGGTGCCTATTCCAGCTGTTTTCGGGAAGTAGGCGGGGCATAACCTGAACCGGTTGTCAGCCAATCGCAGGGCACACAGAGACAACAACCATTCACACTCACAATCACATCTTGGGACAATAGGGAATGTTCACTCAAATCCCCATACATGTTTTGGAAGGTGGGTGGAATTGACCAAACATACAGTACATTTTCAAATGATGGCAAAAAAAAAAATTCAACCTCTGTCCCACCTGATCGTCAATCACATTATACGTTTGAGAGATTTTGTCAAAGTAGGAGTTCGAACAGTTCAAGATAGCAGTGTTAGCCCCCAACCATCAGGCTAACAACTAGAAAATGTCACGAAAAGCCCACGAGAATGTCTGAAATATATTTTGAGTTAATCAGACAATTTTGTGTTAGCTCCCATTTAAGATTAGTTCAAATGTGACTTCATTCTGATCACATCCACATCAAAGTCATAAGAGGGTGTGTACACTTGTGCAGCTACAGTATTTCATTGAATCATATTGACTTCCCCTCTCCAAAACGTGTTTTGAAAGTTCACTTGAGTTGTACAGGTAATAAGTTGCACTCCCTGAGGAAAAAACAAAAAAAACAAAAACGTTTTATCTCGTCTCTTTTTTTTTTTACGTCACAAAATCTTAGCATTTGAACGGAGCTGTGTCGACTTTTTATGCCCACTATTGCTGACAAGAGCTTTCAACGTGCTGCCTAAATGTATGCTTGTGTCTAAATGAAAACTTGGAAATTGAAACGTGCTGTGTCCTTTGGTGGAACCGTGGCTTTACGAGAGCTGTTTTCAATTCATATTGTACTGTGCCGTTTTATTTTGCCTGTTACTGAGCATTTGGTGACACCTATCTTAAACATTTTACAGGATTGAAAAGAAAAATAATGACACTCAGTAGAACACAGTATTCCCTCAACACCAAACAGTGATGCTGGATACATAAGATAATTAAAACAGGACAAAGCCGATTTTGTAGGATACATCCATCCGCACACATGTGCTGCTGCCTAAAAGAAAGGCAATCCAAAATCACATTTTTAAATCTTCCACTCCAGTCCTGTAGGTGGTAGTGAAGCAGGTCACAAGATGGTTGCTAGGCACTTACAAAACAAATTGAGTCCGTTAGGAATGGACAAGAACAAAAACAAGTCATGGATCTGCACATTTTTCCAAATCTGTAATTTAAGACTCTGCAACACTTTTCTGCATATTTTAGGGGAAATTGATGAGATGATTGATTTGTGAGGAAAAAAAAGGAATCATCAATGGTGTTGATTGACCGATAGTCTTTTAACTGTGTTAATGATTTAGAAAGACTACAACAGCATTTCTTCCCATAATAATTACAAATACGTAACACTGTTTTAATTTCACTGCAAAAATAGAAACAGCAAATGGGTTATCTCTTGTAAGGTGCACCCGAAAGGGGAATGAATGTTTGCCGAATATGGAGAAAAAGGGAATGAAAATGCTTCTGATGAATTTACAAAAGAAAACAGGAGGTGGGGGCTTCATCAGGTCCTCCTGCCCGAAGAAAAAAAATAAAACAACTCATTCCCCATCAGTGAGTACGATCACTTGAATGGAATCAATCAACTGTGTTCAGCTTGGCTTTGCTCTTCGTTTCCAAATCCAATCTCTTCTGTCATCTCAGAGCACATTTATAAGGGCCCAGCCTCTTGATTATCTCCCTCCCTCGCCTCAAGTCCCCCCTGCTTCTGCATGCTCCAATGTATTAAATTAAATGAGGTGTCTGTCCAGGTCACCCTCACCCCAGCTTCCCAGAGCCCAACCCTCACCGCTGGTAATCAAGGAAGAGGACCCCTCCCTATGAGTGTTGTGCCAGCCAGCCTGCATAAATTAGCATTGATAAGGGCTGGAGAGACCTGCTGTTAAAGAGGCAGAAAGAAAGAAGAGAGAACATTGCAGAAACAACTGCATTTATAGCTTCAAGATAAACATCCGCTAAGGGTTTCTTTATTATTTTACCATTTTAAAATAATTTCCTTTTTGGGGGTGTGTTAACCATAAGAATAAAAACAACAAAAACACGTTTTTGCTTTCCTATTTTCAGAGCTTGTAGAGTCAAGAGGATCCATGTCTACAAACCAACAATTAAACAATAGCTTAAATGTTTGACTTCTACCAAATGGAAAAAAATTGAAGAATAAGCTAAAAAAGGCTTTAATTTGGCTGTAGCTTTTTTTTAACCATATTTTAAGATTTGACCGTTTTTTTTTTCCATTTTACCCATTACAAAACAAGGATATTTTAATATTTTTCAATCGCATGAGATCCAACGCAGGTGCTAAATGAAAACTTTGGCATCTACATAGACTAAACTGCTCAATCTTGATTAGCACTGTCAGAGAATGACATGACTTGCTCATGCAAAATATGACATTAAATATGTCATTGAAATGCAATTCAGTTCCATAACACAACATATTAACATACCGTGATCACATATTTAAAAAAAGAAATCCAAATTCTGATAATTTCTGCTAGTTGACCCTAACATCAGCAAGCCGAAACATGAGGTTGTTGGAGGATTTCAGTCAATGGTAAAGCAAGACAGTAATCCCTCGTTTATCGCGGGGGTTACGTTCCAAAAAGAACCAGTGATTAGTGAAATCCGTGAAGTAGTGAACTTTTTTTTTTTACAGTTATTATAGTTATTAACTATATATACAATGAAGTCAAAGACAAAAACCTGTTTTCAGGCCCAATTACAAAAAAAAAAAAAAAAATTAAAAAACCCAAACGTTTTCAACAAATAACTATAATAGTTTTTGGAAATACTGTACTGTCAACACGCAGCACCGCTGACGTGTTCTGATTTAAAGGGTTAAAAGCATTAAAAAATTGCACTAAAAAATCCGTGAAACAGCGAAGCCGCGCAAAGTGAACCGCGTTAGAGCAAGGGATCACTGTATCCCCATACCTTTATCTAATGAGATACTCCCTAAATTACACATCTGTCTATATCCTTTAAATCTACTGAAATTGTCACTAAGTCACAGAAATACTCAGTATGCCAAATCAACGGATAGTCTCATAAATTACATGAACACTAAATATATGAAAATGTTAACCAGAAGGGAAGGCGATATCCTGGAATCTACCCCTGGATCTCTATACTGTGAGGCAGATGAGCTAATGAGTCATCCATCGCGCCGCCCGTAAAAACATATAATCCAAATTTTATGAATCTCAACGTACGGTATATCCAGTATTTGACGACAGGGAAGACCTTGACAGGCACCTTCTTGGGGATGATACTCAAACTGCGCAAGCTACAAATCAGCAACAAATTTTACTTTAGAAATGACCAGACAAAGCCATAGCATGCAGCAAACCGTGGAAATTGTGAGAATGAAAGAGCTTTGGTAATACAGCATCAGCCTGCTTGCTCCTGGTGTAGCTAGCTGCCTAGCATGTGTTAAAGCTGCTGAGTGAGTGAATAAGTGACATTGAAATTCCAAACCCGAATCACAGGTTACATGAAAAAAAAAGGAGTTGACCAAGGCACACGCTCACACAGCAGACACACATTTCTAGTCAGCCATTATTCAGCTGTGGTCTTCTCTTGACGGTAGCTTCAGGAATGGCCATTATTAAGTCGAAGCCAAGAGTCTGCGCTTGAGCTACGGAGCACAATAAAAATTCCTTTTTTTTTCTTTAATTAACTTTTACGAGCTATGAGGAGAACATGCTGTCACCTGGCAAGTGCACCGGCACTGATTATTTCTTACCTTCCACAAAAAGGCTATCCTCCTTTCTGCTCTTCCCGAGACACTGCAGTAAACAATAACATATAAAAATGAGCATTAACATAAAGCAAATTTCGGATATAACTGTTGCAGAGAGATTATATGAGTAAAATAACATTAACTAGTGTAAGTGCTTTGGTTTTATTTTCCAACAACGACATATACTTCCTGCACGCCCACTTGTACACTTTTGCCAGAACGGTGAGAGAACATCTTCAAATGAAAAGGCTTTTACAAATCAATGGGGAGTTCAGCAACAGCTCTGAATGTCACAACTTCACAGAAATTTTAATTAATATTTCTCAGTCAGCAGCATAGTAGCCCACTATTTTCTTACAAACAAACAAAGGCAGACTTCTTTTCATCTTGAAGTGAAATGCATAGGTCCGGCTGATCGAAAATGCGACGCTACTTTGTGCTTAGTTCTTCTCCTCTATCTTGCAAGGCATGATAAAAGTAACGTGATAAAGGAGCGGAAATTGCATTTGTGACAAGACTGTGCTGAAAAAACAGAAAAATACATTTTTCACCATTATATAATGGACAACATTTACATCATTATCTGACACAGACATTTCTTTTCAACAGCTGAATACACAACGATGTAGTTGTTAATATTCGGACCAACTGACTGCGTCCTTTTGAATTGGTATTGGACTCCAAGTGAGGCGCCGCGACATACAGAACAGTGTATAACGGTGCTTTTGTTCGGATGAGAAATCTTGTTCAGAAATTTCCCTACCATATTACGTGCTCTATTACGAAATGCTTTGAATGATGCCAGACAAAGTTTCAAGTGTGGCATACACACTAAAAGAATAGTAGGTTATATTTATCCATGTGCTGGATTTTGAAATAGTTTCCCTTTTTTTTAATGTGGTCAGTTTGAAATGTTTTAAAGCATTGTACAGCACTTTGAGTTGCATTTTCATATATGAAAAGTGCGATATAAATAAAGTTTGATTGATTTTGTTTGATCTGGGTCAAAATCCCAATCCAAGATGGGTTATTTTATCTCCTCAAACACTGGGCAATTAAACGTTTTTGCCGTGAGGCTTGCCACAGTTTTTTACATTTATTGTTTATATTTTTAGCATCCTTATTCATTCTATGAAATGCTGTCCAAAAAGTTTTACAAAGGAGAAAAAGAGGGGAATAGAACCTCGATTGATGGTCAAGGACGAGCAATTAGAAGTATTGATGGCACCCTCCATTACAAAGCATGCGGATGGAACGAATTATAGCACACTAAAACATTTCACTGCGCCATTTTCTTTAATGAAAGGAAAGGAATACAATAAGCGTTATCACCAACATGTTCAAAGCACATCCTCGGGGCACCCAAACACCAGGCAAATTGTCCACTAAATGAAAGGTCATTTGACCAATACTATGCTAATTATTGATTTGGAATACATAATCAGAACAAAACGAGCAAAATGGTGATAAAATATTTGCTGTCCAGTGGCATATAAACAGTAGCCCTACATTCTTGTCACAAATACAAGCATTTTTTTGTTGATGTCTGACTGGTGTCATAATGATTGTTCAATTGGACATTATTTTGTGCCCATCTACAGGAGCTGTGATGCAATTTTTGTATCATGTGAAATCACAAAAAAGAGCAGTCAGAGTCCCCGGACCGCTACCAGAGCGAAAATAAATACATACACATACATACCAGTTTGCAAAAACCTTTACTGAGAACCTAGATGAACACATCTACAGTACGTAAAACATGATCAGTTTAGATTTGTTATAAGTCAGACATTTGAAAGTATTAAAATACCCAATGTTTAAAACAATGTCCATATTAAATTCAGTACTGTATGCTGTCATGTTTGTGTGAAATATGTCTTAAAATATGAAAAGATTTCCCAGAAATTACACTATTTTACACAGAATAAAAATAATAGTGATTGTCATTTATTGCATGTTTTTCATTTTGTTTGACGAAAATGCACCCCAATGGCTTTAAAATGTAGAGCATTTACATCATTCACAAGCCAAACAAAGTACAGCATATTTATAATGAAACAATATTGGGAATGGTAAAAAGAAACTGGGGATGGCGTTGGATTTAAGTACCGGTACTGTTCTGTTTTTTGTTTTTGTTATGCACAATGGCTGACCCTAAAAGCAGTAGACGAATAGAATGAAAATGAGAGAGAGAGAGAGATAGAGAGAAAGAGAGAGCGGTTGAAAGGCTGAGAAAAACAATTAGTTTATGTATATTGCGGACTATTCATACACACACATTCCATCTGCATTCCCATCAGCTGTCAAATTGGGGAAACGATGTGGATGTGAGATCTGCAAGAAGACCTGAACTATGCATACCACTGAGAGCTAATCAAAACACAATCACGCTCACTGCCAGAACAGATGCACACAGGCGGGCGTCTGTACACTCATTCTCTCTGCTCGCACTCACAGCCCGGCAAACTGCTTGTCTCTCCCTTTCGTTTTCACAAATGGTTTCACAAATCTGTACAGAACCATGCACAGATACGCAAGAAAAATATGAACACAATGGAACACATTTGCACACATTTTCTATTCAAAGTATCCAACGTTCAAGGTGGAACAAAAAAATGCAACCAACACTCTAAACTAAATCTCAGGTAGTATAATGCAGAATTCTATTATATACCGCTCATCTGGGGTCAGGGTTCAAAGGCAGCAGCTTCAACAGGGAAGCACTTGTTCCACCTCTTTCGAAGGGATCTCAAGAAGTCGACAGACCAGCCAGGAGACACAATACCTCCAGCGTGTCCTGGTTCTCTCAATCACGCCCTTCCAGGTCTCACTGTCATTGCCCACCTGAGCGTTGAAGTGCCCCAGCAGAACAATGGAGTCCCCAGGAAAGTGGGTGGTGGGGGGTGCGCTCTCACGCACACCCTACAAA
The DNA here is from genome assembly GCF_025434085.1 of Hippocampus zosterae. Taxonomy (NCBI): domain Eukaryota; kingdom Metazoa; phylum Chordata; class Actinopteri; order Syngnathiformes; family Syngnathidae; genus Hippocampus; species Hippocampus zosterae. The sequence goes on along the minus strand of NC_067454.1, from coordinate 15,891,711 downwards.
AGGACTCTTGGACAGGTACTCTGAACTGCTCTTTGGTGCATAGGCACAAACGGCAGTAAGAATCTGTTCCCCCGTCACCAGGACGCCGAGGAAGGCTACCCTCTCATCCACCGGGGTGAACCTCAACGTACAGGCACAAAGCCGGGGAGCAACAAGTATATCCACACCTGCTCATCTCCTCACCGTGGGCCACTCCAGAGTGAAGGAGTGTCCAATCACTTTCGAGAGGGCAAGTACCAGAGCCAAAGCTGTGTGTGGAGATGAGCCGACGATATCTTGTCAGAACTTCGCTGCTTCGCACACCAGCTCAGGCTTCTTCCCTGTCGAAGAGGTGACATTCCATGTCGCTAGGGCTAGTTTGTGTAGCCAGGGATAGGACCTCCGAAGTCCCTGCATCTCGCGTTATCCCAGCTCACAAGGCACCTCACCCCATTGGCCCCTACCATAGGTGGTGAGCCCATGGGAAGAGAGAGAGAGATTACTTTTTCGGGCTGTGCAACGCTGGGACCCATGGGAGCCACCAGGTAATATCCTTTGACAAAAATGTACTGTACCTGTAAAGTTGCAAAAAACTAAGATGGACTGACTTTAAAGCTTTTACCACATTTGCTACCTTCACTGAAATTGGCTTCCTTTCCTGTGATGAGATTCAGAGATTCTGCGTTGTTAAAAACAAACTAATCAAACAAAAACAAAGCTATCACATATCTTGAGGTCAGCAGCAGAAATAAGAGGCTATGGAGAAATGAAAAAGATCAACCCCCGGCATGGTAGTAGTGATGCACAAAAATTTGGTTGTATAGTACAGACCTACCATGAATAAAACAACATACAGTAGGCCTTTAAAATAATCTGAAAGCAAACCTTTGCCTCTACCTCTCAACATAATTGACATAATAGTAGCTATACTGATAAGGCGTTCTGTCAGACAGCGAAGAAGAAAAGAACTAGAGCTATCTCCTGGGAGTTTATTGTGATAATATACTGTATGTAAGAGTGTAAATGTTTCACCGCCAAACCTTTGCCACTGCAATTAGAGCGATACTGTGAAAAGCATTCTTCCGATCTGCCAGGCATGAAAGGTTTCTCCCATTTCAGTTATCACTCGGTCTTCAGTTTAATTAAGCCCTAGAAACATTGAAAGCAGACTGTATAGAATTGGCATTAACGTATACTTCACCCCCCCCCCCTCCCCACTCAGGAGGCAAGGAGAAAGGTTTGGGTCACCCAAAATATAGATGCATATACACAAGGTTCTTTCACTTGATTGTGAGGTTAGTAACTTCATACGTGCCGGTACCACAGAAGAACAACTGCTGAGAATCTGCCATTACGCTACATTGGCTGGATTTTTTTCCCTAAATTAAATGTGCATTATCAGACAGTAAGTACTTTTTTTAAAAATAGCACACCGTATTTCTGAGCAGAAAAGATTCTCATCCAGTCACACAATCACTTTTGCACTATATGTTACTAGGACCACGGTGGTCAACTGATTAGCACGCCCGCCTCACAGTGCAGAGGTGCGGGGTTCAATTCCGGCCTCCCTGTGTGCAATTTGCATGTTCTCCCCGCGCTTGCATGAGTCTTCTCCAGGTGCTCTGGTTTCCTCCCACATTCCAAAAACGTGCATGGCAAGTTAATGGAACACTCTCAATTGTTCCTTTGTGTGATTGTGCCCATGAATGGTTGTTCCTCTATGTGTGCCCGGCCATTGGCTGGCAACCGGTTCAGGGTGTCCCCCGCCTGCTGCCCAAAGACAGCTCAGATAACCTCCAGCAAGCCCGTCACCCTCATGAGGATAAGCGGATTAGAAAATGGATGGAAGATGAATGTTACTTGTACACCAAGCAGCCTTCATCGTCACAGGCGCGAGATCTAACCTTGGTTATGTGTAACCTTGTTAGCTCCAACGCTGCAAGGATAAAGAATAAGCAAAGTAATGCCCTTAGTCTCCCCTCTCTTGTATCAAAAGCACACACACGTGCGGCCACCCAAACCACGCACCAACCTAATACACGTTCGTTCATGCAATCTGTCCCAGTCGTATTTACTAGTTTGCCGACGACTGATTGCAGAGTTGAATGACAGTTAAATTATTCATGCTGTTAATAACCAGCCAAGTCTCTGTGGTGCAGAGTAGCCCTGTTCAAACACTGCTGGTTGTGTGTGTGTGCGTAGAGCGCAGTGAAATTGAAGACGGTGTTTAAACAGTGAGGTGAATGTGTATGGAGAATGTGTATGTGATGGCAGCATGAGTTATCACTGACTGGGCTGAATTGACTGATATGCTACTTGAGGGTGGTTATAGGAGGGGCTTCTGTGTCAACATAAAGGGAAACAGGTTTTGTCAAACGGAAGGTCATCTCACAGTAGTGCTTCTCAATTATTTTCTTTTACGCTCCCCCTAGGAAGAAGAAAATATGGCCTGCACTCCCAACTCTCCACCACGACTGCAGTCGTACTGTATCATTTAGCTATAAAATTGTTAGAAGTACACCCCTGCATGAAACTGTATCGTTATTAACATTAAAGCAAGCAAAAAAAAAAGGAGAGAAAGATGAAACATATTTCCCATGGCCACTGCCCCCGTGATCGCGCTACCATGTTTGGGCTCATGAACAAATTATTTTACTCTCAGAATTTAAAACTTTCCATCACTCAAACTTTTCTTCGGTTCATCACCTCATATTTTGGCATCAAGATTTTGGCTGATGCACCTAACACTTGTTTGTGGGATGTTCGTTGCAGCTATTAAAATGTTTCTATTCATCAACTGCCCTTGTTATCCTCGATCAAACCCTTTAAAATCCATTTCATCGTGCACCAGTGGTTTCTTTCTCCCGAAGTTCATTCCTTATACCGGCTGTGATTGATTTTTGAGAAATTAAAAATCCCAAATAGGTTTCCATCTTATCTTAGCTTCACAACTGCTTGCATTTCTACACCGGGACTGCTCTCTGGTTTTAATGTTGGTCAGATTTTAACTGAACTAAAATGTCATCTATGCAGACAAAAACACGATTCTAAAGTGGGTATCGATGTTCAGCACATCGCATGTTCCCCCTACTTTCTCACAGGAACTGTCTTGGATGTCAGAATTAGATGAAAACAACAGCCCTCCCCTTTTTGTGTGTTGCCATCCACGACCATCTTAGGTGATTTTTTTTTTCATGCCTAAAGACTCATTTTTAAAAAATCCTGATTTAGGTCATCATTATTTGTGCATGAAAGGGTTAATAGTTAAACACTCACCAGAGTTATCATCATATTCTGCTCGAATGTGTGTGCGTGCTTTATGTCTTTTTCTTTGGGTCTTGGAATGAGCTAGTAAATAATAATAATAATAATAATACATTTTATTTACAAGCGCCTTTCAAGACACCCAAGGACACTTTACAATAACAAAAAACACAAAACAATACGGACCGTCTGCAACATTTTCCAGCATGTCTGTTTTGTTTTTGTTTTTCCTTGTTAATGTGAGGTGCATTGGAAAAGGTGGAGGCTTTAGGAGGCATTATTTGACCTTGGCAAAGGTCTGATGATTTGTGTTGATTGGCAATACAGATAATAATGGAGATATTAATAAGCTAGGGTTGAAATGGCCTGAGGGTTAGGCTCCAAGGTTGGAGGTGGTGGTGCGGGGCAGTGCAGGTCTGCATCATCGGGGATGATTGGGTTCGGGAGGGCGGGGGTGCAAGGCAAAGAAGGGGGAAAGGGTGGAGAGGGTCGGCAGGGAGAGGGCGCAAAGTGCACCATTTCCTTAGCAGCGGTGTGGTGCTGCAGTCCGTGCTGTCACACGTCAAAGAGGGAGCAAATCAAAGGCAGCTCTTTTGATGAATATAAAACAGAGGGCCCTGCTGAGAAGCACTCTCCCTCCCTGATTTTCTAATCACAGGGCTGCAGAGGCGACGGGCTGCATCAGTTTCCCCCACCGCAGCCCCCACCACCGCCCGCAACCCCAACCTAACCCGTGCAGCACAAAACGACGAACGGAACCCAGAAACAAGAGGAGGAAGGCAGACTGCACGAGCCATCACAACAATTGCTGCATTATGATAACAGCAAACATTTGTCCTCTTGAGACGCGTGCACGGGGGGGATGGGTGGGGTGTGGCAAGATGCTACAGCTGGGTTTTGGTTTTATCTGCAAACATCAAACAGGTATTGTTGCTTGGCTACCAGGCGTTTTACAATCTGTCTGACATATGCTTAAAAATTGGTTCTTCAGAGAGAATAAGATGCTGACAAGGATTCTGACTGACATTATTAGCTTGTTGTCTTTCACTAGGCAGCGTTACGACACTTGCAGTCTTAACAAGCATTTCTAAACATGCTTACTGATTTCAATTACATTTGTTCTATTGTTTAAAAATAATCGTGGCATTCAACAAAACACGTGGATGGAATCCTGAGTAGTCAAATTCTTTTCTCAGCTCAAGCTCTTGTCAACCGCATGCAACCTGAACCTTTTTTTGTTGGATATTCTTCATGCATAGTCGATTTTCACTATGATGTAGCCTCCAACAAGAGGATTCAGTGCAACATTCCTAAAGTTGTACAATTCATAATCGGGCTAAAATTATTTTAAGGAAATATGCTTTTAAAGTCATGCAACAGTTCACACTGCTCACATGCATGTTTTCACCCGACACTTATTGTACATGTTTAAGCTCAGTGAGCACAAACAAGACTTAGAAAAAGGGGGTTGCATTTTTCTTTTTCTTTTTAAGTCACCAATGCCACTGCACACACATTTTTGGTGTGGTAGAGCAGGGTGTCACCGACATGGGAGCCCCCTCGATCACATGAGTAGCCCGCGGTTCTGTTCTAAAAATAGCTCACATATGATGGCGCTTTGCACTGTTGGAACGGTGATCATTAGAAAATGTAAACACTCACAGAAAAATGTGTTGCATATTGATTTTTATTTGTTTCCTACCATGGTAAATCATTGCGGATAATTAATATTAGATGTGTCTAATCCAGGTGATAAAGGAGCTCGCCGGGAGTCTGCTGTGTAGAAGTACCTGTGGCTAAAAAGCCAAACTGAGGCAGGGTTCTTATTTTCTGGACATGGATATGACACCTTTTTTATTTTATTTTTTTGGGTGGTGGTGGTTCCATTGCATCTCACTGGTTGTCAATTACATGCAGATTTTAGCTATTCGCACCAGCCACTCATATTTTTATGCTTTATTATTCACAGTGGATACTTTCTAGTTAAGAATGCTAAAAATCAAACTGTATAATATGAATCCGAGATGGATATACTGTACAGTATATGGCACATCAATCATCTTTCATTATGAAAGCCCAATTTAGTACTTTAATATTTGAAGACGGTGAATTTATTTTACACCTGCACTGAAATGTTAATTTCAAAAATGTGTTCTGTTGCAAATCCCAAACAAAATGAAGGTTTGACCTTGATCACGGAACGAATTGTGTTCCACCATTGAGGTTTTAATGTTAAAGCAATACCTGTCTGAACGTGTCATTCTACTGTTTCTATCATTGTTTTTCTACCATTCCCGATTTTTGAAACAAGTAATGATTCACTGAGAAAGACGGCATTTGCCACAGCCACAATCTTGACTAAAGTCTCGCAGAGCTGGAGTACTTTGTCAGGACATTCAAATCAGAAGTCAGCTTCAGAAGCACTGTCTAGCCTCTCCTCCTCAGGGCAGTGTTCTACTTGTCCCAAGGCAGCATTTGTGGGTGACACCAAGTCCACTCCCACCCAAGCCTTACGCTCAAAAAGTGACACATGCATTGGTGTCACTGCTGTTTCACCTCTTGCCTCCTGAAGTATGAGGCAATTTCCTGTGAGTGGTGCATGGCGAGTGAGAAAGAGAGAGGGATGGTCGCTGTAGCCCGGCTCTACCGTTCTCTTTGATACTGTCAAGGAAGAGTAATAGCTCTCTGCAGCCATAGCCACCGCTAAACTAATGTAGTGTGACTTTGCCTCTCCGTCCCGAAGCATTACTGCAGTGGTGAGTAACAAGGGGGTGGCGAGATTGTGAACAAACTACGAGGAGTAGAGAGGATATACACGATAGAAATAAACAAATTTTCACAACTGCCATTCATGTTCATGAAATTCTAAATGAGAGATTGGATAGTGTTTATGCAGCTGGCCAATTTTTTATCCACCAAACTATTGCACTCGACGGACTTGAACTTTCTGTCAGAACAGGCTGACTTTAGAGTGATTTGTCAGCTTTTTCTCAACACTTATGGCAGTCTTTGAACTTCTGGAAGGCAAACTGACCAAGCCAATATTCGTGCCGCTTAAAGTGATGGCGGATGCACCATGATGACGTCATCCAACGCTATACCGTGAAATGCCTAAACCATTCCTGAGATGGAATACTGCTCCACACCATCAGATGGCAGTAGTGAGTCATAGCAATTTTTTAAAAAAGCTAGCAGAACAGAAGCTCTACGCTGTGGAATATCAATGTGTAAACAAAGCATATCGGCTTCATTTTCAATCCCATTTCCTCCTCCCAACCCTCGCGGTCGACTTGGGACCAGTCTCCTGGCTCCCGGTTGATTGCGATTGACGTTTTGGGGACCTCTGCCTTAAAATCAGAGGTAATTTGCTGACTAGTTTAGCGCTTAGTGTCGTGATTTGCGCATGTGCAGTAATTCAATTGTCATCTGACTGCCTGCCCTGTATGCCAATCAAGTAACGGGATTGTAGATAGGCTGACATTGGAAGTTCTACTGTACAGAGCACCGTTGTTTGAATGTCAGCGACACCGTGAAAGCATTTTCGACGCATGTGAAAGCCCAGGAGCCGCATTGAACCAGCCCAAGAGCCCCATGCGGCTTGTGAGCCGCTTGTTGACCACCCCTGGACTAAAGCAATGTCTTTCAACACTCACAAAAAGCAAGTCCACAAGAAAGAAACCTACAGGTATATTAAAACAAATGTATTGTGATACAACAATAGTAGCATGCAATAGTACAATTTAATTAGCAAAAAGCCCATCAAATTGATCATTTTTCAGAGAGCCTCCAACAGTAGACACCAATTCAACATACACACCTGCCCAATAACAGCTGACTGACGGTGCCGACAATGCTCACCGACTGCTCGGCGCCTTGCTCAACTTGTAAATGGCCCTCTCGCAACCTCAAAAACATAAGCAGCAATAGCCAAGAACACATCCTTGTATAACTCCAGTCAAACTTTTAAAAATATTAAAATATGTGGGATTCGGCTGTCATTAAAATTGTGCAATCTTGCAATTCATAAATGTAAAATTAATGTCACAGTCATTCTCCAGAGATGCATTCAGATGTGAAGAAATAGAGGGTGTGTAAGGCCTAAGGGCTAAGGAGCCGGCTCTGACCTTGACTCCTATATCCAGTCAGCGCCATCATTAGAAATCCAATTAACAGGTCCCGCAAAGCGAGAGTGCTGAGCCAGCTCTACAACTGCGTTAAAAGGTAGACGATGTGAACATGATTTAGTTATTAGGTCATTGTCCCTCGTTGCTGCACAGTGGCTCACTCTCTGTGTTAGTTCCGCATCAACCGCACATACACAAAATTCAAGAAAGTAAGTTGCTATTTCTTTGCACCAAAGCACAATCATCCGTGTACACTCAAACTTGTTCTTTTGACACTTATTATACATTCCAATGCCCTCGGACAAGGTGTCCCACCTCTGAAAATCAAGCACCATGATCCGGTTAAAGGCCTGCTTGTGCTTCTTTTCATTCACAATTTGACAAAGCTCTCTTTCCACTGTATCATCGCACCATCAGTGGTTTTGTGTTTCTGAATGGGCCATCATTACAGGTCATTATTTATGTCCCCACGGCAGCCGCAGAGTTCCTCCTGAAGCACTTTGATCTCTCACTACTGTGACAAAGCAGTACAGTACCTCCTAAATGAGCCTCTTCGAACTCAAACGTCAGGCAGCGACATCAAGTACGGCCTTGCACAAAATATGTAGATCCAGAGAGGGGGGGAAAAAAAGAAAAATACAGGGTCCTCACTTATAATGAACCATGATGAATTTTGTGCAGATGTCAGACTTAGATACATAAAAGAACACATTACTTATTCTCCTTTTTTTCATTAAAAGTCAAGTCACGTCAAGTCAACAGTATTTATAGAGCACTTTCAAACAGCCATCGCTGCATACAAAATGCTAAAAAGGGACAATGCACAATTAATCAACATGATACAATGCAAATTCATCTGAGTTAGCTAAATTAGGCTCATTTTCACTGGGAGTCCATCGGGCAAATGTAAAAGCCAAACTAAAATGAAAAGCATGAAAATCAAACTGCCAAACGGGTCTGAAAATGATGTGTTTACCCATATTTCATCCGGCATAGGTTGTTATCGCCAAGCACCCAAATAAGAAAACTATTATCGAATACAGTATTGTAGTAGACATCATTGCAGTAATAATCACATATCTTTTTTTTTAACTTCCAGTGAAGAAAAGAGCATGCAGAAGAAGGTGTGCCATCCTTAGTCCCGGATAATCTCTCTTTTCAAGATTTTTAAATTAAACGGCTGTTCTTAGTTAAAAAAAATAAAAGAAGTAATGCCTTGTGTACGAGTGTACTCATACAGAGTGGCTAAAACTAAACAAAGCAAAGCTCTTTTTTAAATTCTCTGTGATGTAACACGGACATATAATGAACAAACACATAAAATAAGTTGCTCTTGGTCAATTCTAGAATGTTTCAATACATTTATGAAGCCTCCCAATAACATATCAAAGGTTGGTTAGGATGAACTGTAAAACTTCAGGTAAGACTTTTTGCATAAAACTGAAAGGAACATGTGGCTATATGGTATGCGACGTCACAACTCATCTGCAACTTAATAACATATTCAGTTGTTTAAAATTGTTAGTTAATTTCGAATCATTTTAAGTACGTCAAATACTCATCTTTTTTTTAAGTGCAAAATCACCTTGTGGTCAAAGAGAACAAGCCGAGAACTTAAATGCTAAAAAACATATTTGGGCTGCAACTATATATATTTTTTCCTCATTAGTGATTAATCTATCAATTATTTATTCAGTTAATCTATGAATCGATTAAAAAAAAAAACAACAAATTTGACTGACTTTATTGAAAAAATGACATTATTTCAAATTGACAGTGCATAAAATGCACAAATCATCAGTTAATTATTATTCAGTTACCGGTTTGGTTGTCAGATAGGACTGTCACAATTGATTTTTAAATTGTATTTTAGAATCGATTATTGTATCAATTATTACATTGATTAACAGGATACAAATTTATTTTGCATTGAAGTGGACTACAAAATTATTTTTCCCCCCAATTAGTGTTTTATTAACCAATTACTGTTTATTTGGTATTGTTTGGTGATAAAAATACAACTAAACAACAACATGACATGAGAGGGATTTATGTATTTAAGGTTTTGAAATTGATTTCAATTGGTTGGGTCATTGATTTCCAAAGTAAAAGCCGATATTTGCAAATAGCTTATTTGGATTAAACACAAAGATAGTCTGCTTTTAGAAAACAAAAATGTGTTGCCAGGCTTTTATTTACAATGTTCAATTTTAAGGTAAACAACAATAATAATACATTTTATTTATAAGCGCCTTTCAAGACAACCAAGGACACTTTACAATAACAAAAAAAAAAAAATACGAGTTGAGCAGCGGCAGCCAAACGCGCCAGTGTTCACTCAACCTGCAAGTCAGAAAGAGACCACAAGGGAGGGAGAGGGGGAGAAAAAACAAAACATGCTCGAACTATCTTCATTTTGAGGATAGTTTGAGTTAGGCAAAAAAAACTCCCGCGCAAGCATATGTCACATAGGTCACAAGACAAACAATGAAGACGGTGCTACAAGGGAGTGTATGAAGGAGGGGGTGATGGTGGGGGACAAGCTTCCGTGCATACTTTCATCAGGGGAAGGTCGAGATAGCAGATGTTGTTTTGGTAACAGGCTGCCCAAAAATTTAAGACAGCCTTGAGTCTGTGGCTTATGTCTCTTTAGTGACGTCAATCAGCCAAATCCGTGATTTCTGTTAATATTTCAGCACGGATTCCAGTTTCTCCAAGTTCTTGACCAACTTGCAGAGACGTTCCAAAACCGCAACAGTTTGTGGTTGAGCACAGTCCGAATCCGAGTGTTGGACATCCTCACTATGCCATCCTTAGACCGACAGCCTCTTCACAATGGCTCTCGTCGATGATTCAATCATTAATTGATTAATTTTGAAACCTCTGTCAGAAAATAGACAAAAATGTTGACCATTATTTAATAAAGAACACATATACATTTATAGTTGCTAGCTCAGAAATGCTGGCACCTGCACCTGCACCCCAATCAGCAGTAGTCATTTTTTCCACCCAGACACTTTGGCGTTCATGCTCGAGGCCCCCTTTCTCATTCAACAAGAAATCAAAATGATAATGAGTCCTTCTTAGAAATTCTATCTGGAAGGCCACATAGGAAACATCAAAAGGTGCTGACAGGGTGACTGGGGGCAAGCGTGGGCTTAATGATAATTCACATCAAAGCAGAGGCCAAGGGTGTGGGGAAAGCTACAGTATCAGGCAAGCAGGACGGTAACACAAAAAAATAAAGCCAGAGAGGCAAATAATGTTCAATCCACGGCCAGGATAATTCCCTGCTGTGAAATTGGAACGTATTATTGGTGACCATTCCCAAAAGAAAAAGGCACTTCTGCGGGTCCGATGAGCCCAGTTGAAGGAAAGCCCGGGTAGATGGAATGATGTGGTTTGGTAAATTATAAATGATAGCCCCTCTGAAATGACATAAAGGAAATCATAAAACATGTTGTGGCGCCAGCATGACTGCACACCGGAAATGTGCACTTCAGTAAACAATCAGCCACTAGCAATTATATCAAATTGGACTTGTTATGGAGCATTGCTTTTCTGGCAATGGCACAGTCAACCCTCTAATGATAGACTCCACAGTTATTGCTATCTGTTTGCTTCCATTTTGAATCCCCGACAAACACTTTCACAAACAGCCAACAAAGAGAAGCCTTGCTGCTTCTTGAAAGTGAGCATTTTTTCTCAGGAAGCTTAAACAACCATTACTCTGTCCATAGCTACGTGGCCCACAACCTCTGGCGGCAGTCTGACCTCCTTCCACCTTTCAGATCATCATCACAAACATCAGTCAGTCCATGATTACCAACCTGGAAACCGAGTGCTATCTCCCATCAAAGATTTTATTTGCAAATTGTACAGTACCTTTGTGTGAGCAATTCTGAGTGGTAGGATGCACGGTTGTTCCAGGCACAAAATGACAAATTACGTTGGGGTACAGTTTGTTTAATTAAAAAACAAAAAAAAGCAGAGCGACAACTCGTTTTGCAGTCACAATTAAGGCAATGCGATGAGAGGTGTGTGCAGCTCACAATAGCTCAATAGTATCAATGTCTGGGAGAAAAAAAAGACAGCATCATCGGGATTAAGAGGATACGTTTTTAGTAACCTCATAACCATAAGTATGCCGTTGTAAGTTCGGTTTCATTTCATGCTATTTCTACATTTTTCTTTGCTTGTAACTATTCAATCCTAGCATTTAATTATCCTGTATTTTCAATTTAGAGTGCATGTTTTTGGAATGCGGGAGGAACCCGGAGTACCTGGAGAAAACCCACGCAAGCACCGGGAGAACATGCAAACTCTCTATCTCTCTCTCTGCACTATGAGGCAGACGTGCTCACCAGTCAGCTACCGTGCCACCCAGTCAGATCTAAGGCAACAAAAATTGTGTTCCTCAGTGTAATTAGAACATTATAAAATACAGATTTGCGATGCAACAAAGTTGATCATTTACTGGTCTACAGAATTTTGCAGCCTTTAACGATGTGATTAGGATGCTTTCCCATGATACTTGTGATGTTACTGACTCTAGGGGTGTTTACACGGCACACATTTGTGACGCTGAGCGTGTCAGCACCGGCACAGCGTCGTGCAGCTCCACTTGCGTTCACAAGGCAGTTTCTGCAGCGGAGCAAAACAACGAAAAAAGAGCTGTCGTGTTGGTCCTTTTTAAAACTTTCACACAACTCCAGCGACTACTGTACAGGCACGTCCTTCTCCTTCTCGGTCTCCGTGCCTTCTGCTCGAGAGTGACCGCCCCCGAAAACGTAAATCAACGATGACTTCAATGACACTCAGAAAAGCAAACATGTAATGCGCCAAACGGAAAATCAAGAGCGGAAATCAGAAAATCAATTCTATGGGGACGGGGGGTTGTGAACACACAACAAAGGAATAAACTACACAAACGACTCCGAGACAGTCCAGTCTCCTACAAAAGGAAAGATGACGTTTGGGGACTATTCCCCCGCCCGTTCTAGTTGAGATTGTATAACCCAAAAGGTACTTGCTACTGTTACCAGCCAAGTCTTGTGTCGTTATTAAACAAACATATGACGGAAGTCCGACAGAGCACAAACGCAACGTATTCTCGCCGTACGTAATCAACTCTTCACGAGCATGTGCTCTGGAGCAAATTTTTAAACCACCTCCCTGAGGTGGATCAACTTTGGTCCGGTGTAAGCTGTTTTCCAGGGCTACGCCGGAGCTAATTTGCACGTGTGAACACTCTACTGGGGCAGCCCCGGCGTAGCACTGGAGCAAATCTTGCCGTGTGAACACACACCCCTTCTGACAAATCAGACTTGTCGAATCAATCTGGGGTTTTTTTGCACACAAATAAGACCGTAGCCTTAAGGGATTGAAAAAGTGCTTGGATAAATCACACGAGGCCCACTTGGCCACGTGGCTGTTAGAAGGGGAGTTTATGAAGCTATCGATAATATTCTGAGACCTTAATTATCAACTTGATCCTTGTTAGAATCCCATTCTTCATTGGATTTGGGGAGCAGTACTGCTGACATGATTCTCCTACATCCTGAGTAGAACATTTGCAACAGCAAGCATTTACTCAATTCCCATTACTCAGTAATATCATAATTTTATCCACACAAGAATTTAACATTGGACCATTAAATTAGCACAACAACACAAATGCTTGGATGGCTTAAAAAAAGGAAATTCTTTCCATTAAACTTCCAACAATTGTAAAATCAGCACTAGAGGGGAAACCCAAGCACAGCTGTTGCTACTGTATATTAAGAATGTTTCATAGTTAGCTTTATGTTTGAACATGAATTGTGGACTGAATGTGGATGGATCCCACGTCGGCTGCGCAATTTCAGCAACATACATGCTGTTATTTGAAAGTTGCAGTCAAAGTCAAATCTAGATGACATACAGATAGATACAACCTTGCCCTTGCTCACACACTACCTAAACCATATTTTTCTGAAGACCCTGGGATATGTAATCAGTGGTCATATCAAAGCATACATTCCTTCTCTGCTTACAAAAGAATTTCATAGAAAACATCATTATATCTTTCAGAAGCGTGCCTCACAAAAGAATGTTGGAAGAAGCTTTATGCTGGTACCCATGGGGCTGTTCCTTCCCTGTTATGCTCTCATTAGCGTGTCTCCCCCACTACCTGCTGGAGGATCCGATGCCATTCATTCTCCGTCTCTCTCTTGACCTCTGTGTACATGGAATTTCTGGCTGTCACTTGTCCGTTAGAATACTTTGGAGAGGTGCATGCAGTTTTTGTCTGGTGAAGCTGTAAACGTCATCGAGGGAAGAACACAAACATGGTAATGTGGTATCCTGGTTTGGTTTGTCACTTACTGTCTGAAACAGTGACCAATTGCACTCAAAATTCATATGTGCATTCCTACTCTTGTCTAATTCAAGCTGTGAACATATACAAGCAATGTGCACATTTTGGATTTAGAGATATCAAATGTAAGCTTCCATGAGTAAAAACCACGATCGTCTCACCACAAACATTTTTGCATGGCAAGGCATTTTCCACATGCCCTAGAATGTATTATTTTTTTATTCAGGCACATGAAGGATGAAGTTATCCAAATTAGGATTGTTTGGCTTTGGCAGGGATCTCACAAGTGCCGTTCCAGTTGACGCGTCGATGAAGGACAAATGGTACTGGGTGTTTGAATGAATAAAGGTCGATGGAACGAGGTTTGATCGCGTAAGGGGTGGGGGACTGGCTTTTACTGCGGCAGTCTTAATATCAAGCTTGAATGGCTAGCTTGGCTAGCACGCCAGCTTAGAACTTGATGAGGTCGTCCAGCTGAATGATATACATCGGCAGCCGCTGAGAGCTGTCCATTACTTGTGGGCGCCTACGGTAATACCCGGCGTCACTAAATGATTTCCAAATACATCAGTCAGCATTGCGTAGGACAGATAAATTCTAATGTGTTGGAAGTGTAATGCATACTCGCAGCACTGTTATATTACGCTGCAGGTTAGGAGGGCAGTAAGAGCGAGGGGTGAAAAATGTCATTCATTTTTCAGCGCAGCCAGTATTCTTCCCATTAGTTTCAAACATGAGGTAAGTTATGGGCTTGAACAAGCGCCTTTAACCAACAAAGACGCCGCACAAAAGAATGCAGACACAAGAGGTGAGCAGCAGTGAAAGAACTGAAGGTGGAGCGGGGCTAATCCAAACGCAAGTTATAGAACATTATTCAAGTTTTGTGTTCTTTCCCTTTTCAAGCTGAAGAGACAATTTCATTTTGACCACTCAATGGGGAGGAGTGTGTCTAGCGACACTCTAATTAACGTGGAAAGTTTTTGATACACACTTCAGACTGTAATTGCAGTAGAGCGGCTCAGCATTTTTCAGGTCTGTTTGAAAGACAGAGAGAGGTTAGGTGAATAGGAAGTGAGGCAAAAGAGAGATAATGATGTTGTACCAATGACAGTAGGAGTAAAATATGCTGTGATAGAATTTCACAAGAGCATTCTTATCACGAGACAACCCAAAGGACTCCAGTACTGAAATGAGAATCGTGCAAAAATGTCCGCAGGAAAACTAAAAGTCAAGCAAGACTTTATTTCAATCCTATATGCACAGCACACAGTATACTGTCTTCCATTGGCTTTCAGAGGCTCGTAAAACATACATGTATACCACAGGTGTCAAACTCAAGGCCCGGGGGCCAGATCCGTCTCACCTGGTCATTTTATGTGGCCCGCAAAATCACATCTTGTGTGTCAACTTGCTAAAATCTGTGCCGAATGTCAAATTGTCACGTGTAATAAATAAAGTTGAGATTTTGCAATCATTTTGTTACCCTGTTTACACTCACTTGAACAATAATTGAACAAACAATTGTAATCGACTCGACTGATTTCAAAACTAGTAATCTATTAATTTGTTGTGTACAAGTGATAAGTTTGTGGTTTCACTGTCATAACGGCCCTCCGAGGGTTGGCGTAACTCCAAATTGGCCCGCTTCTAAAATGAGTTTGACACTTCTGACGTAAACTATCCAGAACATTGTCAGTATGAGGTTACATCAACGACTGACGTTTTTGTTTGACGACTGTTGTTTATTGTCTGTTTTGCAACGGAAAAAAAAAATTCATCCCTGCTTCAAAGTCACAATAGAATCAGAATCATCTTTATTGGCCAAGTATGTAGAACACAGAAGGAATTTGTCTCCGGTATAACACGCTGCACTAGTATCATCGTAAACAACAAAATCATTGAAACATTTTAGAGTAACCAGTAGTTTTGTAGTACCATTTTGTGGTGCAAGAAGAGTGACTACGTCAGTGACTGTTTAAGGAGTTAATGGCTAGAGGGAAGAAGCTATTTAAGTGTCTACTGGATTTGGTGCACATGGATCTGTAGCGTCTGCCTGAGGGTAGTGGCTGAAAAAGGTGGTGGGCAGGGTGCGGGGGATCCAGGAGGATTTTCCGTGCCCTTGTCTTGATCCTTGCAGTGTGCAAGTCCTCAAGAGTGGGTAGGGCGGTGCCAACGATTTTTTCCGCCGTCCTAACTGTCCGTTGAATGCTCTTGAATTTCACCCCAACCCCAAAATAGATCATGACCATTCCCTTGCCACAGATTTAAACAACCCATTTATTGTCTAAATTTGCCATTACATTTGGAATGGTTTGATGAACACCAGTATAGAAGTGGGTTTTAGTCACAATGGAAGGGTGGCAGCAAAAAAAACACCCACCACAGTCGGGTCTTGGTCGTGGTCTGCACTGCACTTTTTACAGGATCCTAGTACATCGTTTTAACATTTCAACTGAACCATTACCCTTGGAATTTCCTACAAATTCAGCTAAACATGAAGTGTCATGTTGCCTTGTCTTACATATGCCAGCTCTGTTTATGCCAACAAACGTGCGAGGCCTTTAACAGCAATACATTATAAATAGAAAAAAAGAAGCTTAATTACTTCACCCAACCAATGCTGAATAATGCAGTATTCTGCTTTACAACCATTTTGTGCACATCGCATGCAATGGTTAACACAAATGCTGAACACAGCCGTGTTCTCTTTGAAAGGTGTGTATTTCACGATTACACTCAGAGTTGCATTTGCATGCATGGACGTGTTTAATGCCACAGACTCTGGCATTTGTTGCATGCTAAATGCAGCCATTCAGGACAGAGACATCTGGCCTTGTACATGTTTACCCCCTGGCACTTGGCTATGGTTCACCAAGCACAAGAGAACCGAGAGGTTATCAGCGTTGAGAAAAGAGACCGCTGAAGCAGAAGACATGCCAAAATAGACGCATTCACACGGTTATACACATGCACGTATGAATTACCACCCGGGATCGTAAGAATACAGGTGCGCGAGATGGACAGTGAGATTATCTGCTATGCAACAGTGACATGAGACAGTGATAGAAATGATGCACATCTTGACCATGTTGTCAAGAGGTAGTCTTTCTGCACTAGTGGCTCATGCATGCACCAATTGAGAAGTTTCATTTTGCGCAGGCTAATACTCCATCCAGTGCTTGTACTCATTCAAAACACCAATGATTACCATGCATACCATTTGTTTGGCAAAGACAGGACGTGTCAACATCTCAATTCTCATAAGAGATTTAACATCATACCACAAGTGGAGATGCTCTTGCAGTTTCTTTCAAATGTATTTTGCACGCACCTATCTCATGGATGGACCCCAGTGAGTCCTTCCGCAATGTAGATTTTGTACTTCTCATGGATTGAATTTAAAGGGGAGGAGAGGAGCCGAGTTTATAGGGGACAAACGAATCAGCTGTGCCACCCCCCCCCCCCCCCAACCCTACACCACAGAGCAAACACCCCTTACTCCCTGCGCCTGTCAACCTAAATAGCAAAAGAAAGAAAACTCTACCAAAGTGCAGAGTTAGGCTACAATTTGCGATAGACTTGCGCTGGGCAGAAAAATAGGGCCTTAAGATTTGATCACGCCCAGAGTTTGATTTTGGGATGGATAATTTCTATTTGCGTGATATGTTAAGGTAATTGAAGATTGATCAACTTCTTAAAACTTCTTAAAAAAAAAAGAGAGAGAGAGAGAGAGAGAGAGAGAGAGAGAGATCTTACCCTTTCCTTGTTAAACCGTTGTTGTTAATTATTGCACATAGATGAACATCATTAATAATTGATTACACATACAGAATCTGAAGGCAGTTCGACCCAATTTGTTCTTTTAAAAGTGCGTACCAAATCAAAGAACTTTGTATGAATCAGTAGTCAAGACATAGCTCCCCATTTTAAAAAGGTTGATGACCCCTGCCCGAAAGTTACGACTGTGATGTATGTTTAAAAGCTATTATCCAGCAGACCATCATACCAGAAACACTTGTCTGTCAACTTTGGTGTCTTATTTAATTGGTCATTTGCAATAAAAACATACATTTATTTGTGCTTTAAGATGCAAAAAAAAAAGCTGTCACAAATATAACATTATGAACACATACGAAGCTATAAGTTAGTATAAGTAGTATAAGTATCAGTAAAAGTTGGAAACACAACCCAAAAATTGGACATTAATAGAGAACTGTATGTACAGTGTTCCCTCACTTTTCGCTAATGATAGACTGCAAGCCCCTCCTGCCATAAGTGAATTTCCACGCAGTCGAGGTTGACTTCAGCTTATTACTTGTTAAATTTTGCATTTTATTTTCAGGAGCAGATTTACTGCTATCAAGCCCATGCCCAAAGAGTGCCTACTCTTTGGGACAATTGTTACACTTACCATATTTTACGACCATAAGACGTACCAAAAAGTCTTACATTTTTTCCAAAATGGACGGGGCGCCTAATAATGCGGGTCGACTTATGTATGCAATTAGTTTCAAAATCTGCGAAT
The DNA here is from genome assembly GCF_025434085.1 of Hippocampus zosterae. Classification (NCBI taxonomy): domain Eukaryota; kingdom Metazoa; phylum Chordata; class Actinopteri; order Syngnathiformes; family Syngnathidae; genus Hippocampus; species Hippocampus zosterae. The sequence goes on along the minus strand of NC_067454.1, from coordinate 15,873,461 downwards.
GCTGTTGTGTGACTTTGACGGACTGGTGTTATGCCGACACGTAGTTGATCTCGAGGAAAGGTGTTATGTAATTGATGACAGTGTGAAAGAGGTGGCTGTGAAAGAGGACGCTAAAGGAACACCCTCAGTACGTCCATGCATGCTACCGTATTGTTTAAACTAGCACACGTTTTACCATGCCTGCATCTAATAATACAGTTCGTCTTGTGTATGTGTTAAATACAGAAATAGCATCCGCAACTGACGCTACACCTTTCAATACGGTGTGCTGTATGGTCGTGAAAGTACGGTAATAAATGTAACTTTTCAGAAGCAAAATGTAGAAATAAAAGCGGTCTAATTTTCATGGGCATGGTTTGTGTAAAACTAATTTCCCCTTTTTTGACTGGTCCAACCTAGAAGCAATAAAATAGCAAGAACAAGTGCCAAAATGTAAAATTGCACTGTAAAGTTATCTGTGCTATAGAGAGAATCCGCCATAACCTAACCGCAAAGTAACAAGGGAACACTGTATTACATTCCACCATCCATCCATCTTCAGCACCACTTATCCTGAACAGGGTCACAAGGGAGTGCTGGAGCCTATGCCAGCTGACAAGGGGTGGAAGGAACACTACACCTTCAACTGGTCGCCAGTCAGTCGCAGGGCACATATCGAGACAAACAACCATTTACATACACATCCACACCGTCACTGAGTGGGAACTCACAAGTCAGTGTCCCACTACACCATCAGTGTCTCTGCATCACACCATTTAAGAAAAATAACAATTTCATGGGAATATGAGAAAACTGCAGGCACAGCAATCAAAAGAAGCTTCAGAAAAGGAAGAACAAAAGTCGATGCGTTCATTCGAGTTTTCTCTTTTCTTTCTCCAAAACAGGGAAATATAAAATATAACAGACCACTTGAGGCATTGCTGTTCTTGTTCACGTGAAAGGGGACAAAATGTGATCAAAATTGAATCTTACAAGCAAAATACCCCTTTGTGCACACACTCTTCTTGCTGTCACATGTCAAGGAAAAAGCACGAAAATGCTCGAAGAAGCAGATGCTCTTAAGGTAGAAAGTGGGGGAGGGGAGGAGGAACACAAGTTGCATGCACACATGAATGGTCTTTGCACAAAACACTTTCTTCTATGTAAGTTCAACATTTTCCAAGGGTGGGGAAAAAGCATAGTTGCTAAAAAGAAGTGGCAGTAAATATTCATGGATGACGGGTCCTTCGAAGAAAATCGGTGATGACCACTTGTACCAGCAATGATGTCCAAAATTAACCGGAACGATGATGTCCAAGTCCTTTTAAGTCCACTGTTTGTTGTCTTCTTCCAGGGCAATGTCATAAACCAGGCCAATTATTCTAATCAAGACGTAACAAGATAATTGCAGCAGATGGAATCCTGATGCGAATCGGATGCACAAACAATTATCTTGCAGTTCAACACATCTACCTCAACCAATTCTCCCTGGTTACAGTATCTGAACTGGGCTGGTGCTGGCATCCCTGGGCACTGGTGCAGGCTGACTGCAGCCCACAAACGCATACCTCGAGACATTGCTTCGCTCTCCTTGGGTAGGCTATTGCGCTCTTGTGTATATTCCAGATAGGTTTCTTCATCCAAAGGGGAAAGCGATGACGAGAAAAAGGAAAAGGTTTGCAACAAGGCACCCCAGTCAAAAATTGTAGGAGTCCAAGTCCAAATCATCCGTCTTTGTGTTTGTCTCCAGTTAATTTAGTTTCGCGCTCATGTTAGAGAATTAGCGCCCGCTACTCAGCCTTTGTTTGGGGATTTACGTACACCCTCCCCTGCAAATTTACCAGTGCCCACCTTCCACTCCCCTTGCCAACCCCTTCATCCTCCTGTCAGTTTAGCGGCAACATTTTTTTGTTTTACCCCCAGCCAGTCATCGCCCCCTCTTTGCAGGTGTCCTCGTTGAGTTCTGTGTGGTCATGAGTGTGGTGCACGTTTGTGCCAGCTTGGCTAGGAGGAGAGAGAAGGAGGGAAATACCTCTTTGTAACTTATGAGAAGGCTATAAAACCAGCACAGGCGCTCATATATTATGGGGATCATTTGCATATTTGGCTCATGAGGTATTATGCAAATACCAGACAATTTGCATAATGAATTCAGCTTATTGCCTGCATTGCTGCAAGATTAAAACAAACAATGGCAGATTTGCACACATTGCAGATATATGTCGATGTTTTTTTTGTCATTGAGTTATTAACTACATTACAGTGCTGTCGCCAATTGCGGCGCACAGTATTCGTTAATGAATTCCCCTAAATTAGTTGATTCCATCTTCACTACTAAAGCAAGGGGCAGCGTTGCTAATTAAGAGCAGTGGGCATTCTCCTCCTCTATGTGGGGGGAGGGTATTAAATAATTAAACGACATCTCCTGTTTTTAATCAGTGCCTTACTAAACGAGCAGAATTAAAAGCTACGGCAGAGACATGCAGACGTGACTAAGATTTAATTATGCGGCATGGAAAAAAAAAAGCAAAAAAAGAAGTTTTTATTTGGATCGTTGACAAATCCACATTTGTTTATCACCTCATCGCTACGCCTACAATGCATGCCTAATGAATGTAAACGACAAGATGGTGGAAAACAAGATGATGAAAATATAATGGATGACAAAGGACCACATTGTTATGAAATCTACTTCAGTCAACAACAATCTAAAAATGAGTTTTAATTTTTTTGTGCATGCCGTGGGCATATTCAGACCCATCTTACATTGCTTTTGTCGCATTGAAGTATGCCCACTGTGGCTAGCGATTTTCTCTCCATCCAGAACCAAGGCGGAGGCGGGGCGACCCACGAATACAGCTAATGCCAGGTTGCTCTCGCACTTTTCGAATCAATTAACCCGCACGTTAATTAATGTCAAGTCGGTAGAACAAAAGAGGGGCAGCGCTAGATGGTTGCACCGGGCATGTGGAAGGAAAGCAAGGAAGACGGGGAGGGTGGGTGAGAGGGGCTGAGAAAGGGGATGGGCAAATATCGGAAAAAAAAAGAGCAAATGCGCTTGATGGCAGAGAGAAGTTGGCACAGTGCCAACCAGTCAGTGGTAGCACCAAGACAGACTTGCGTTCATTCTCTCAGATAGATGCTTCAATGGAGCTGGAAGTCAGAAGGGTACCACCGTCATTTTGGTAGTCCCAAGAATCACATACTTTTTCCTTCATCTTGTTTTGGATGGACCTCTCTGGGCTATTTGAAGGTTGATCTCCCTTGAGAACATCTTGATGACATCACGCCTCGCCAAGGTGGGCAGTTGAATACCTGGAGCTGGACATTGGAAGAAGTCACCAGGGTGAACTGTGGAATGGACTGACTGATCGATTAAATGCGAAGTTGCTTCACGCGCCATGACGGAATCACGGCCACCCAGCGAAATCCAGCAAAACGTCACATCGCCGACGAGACAGGAAGTGAACCCACATTAAAGGGTATCGCATATGGGAGCGTGACGAACGTGTTGGCAAACCTTTGTTGGATTAATTAGACCGGAATTCTAAAGCATAAACAACAGCGTGGTTTTGTTGTTCTCATAATAACGGGGGTGTGGCGACGACACAAAAGAAAACTCCTCCTACTCTTTCAGACTAGCTCTCTCTCTAACCATCTGAGGCACAGCGCTCTGTGCCAAGCAGCCAGTCGACCATCTGGGCAGGACACGCCATGCCAGTTTGTGTGGAGCTACGGACATGGACGTTGGCGATCAATGCCATTTCGATGTCACCGTTGGCATCAATGGACCCGATTGAAGGAACAGTACTATGGCCTTGTGAGGTCGAAAACTGGCATGCCAACTCGAATGATACAACATCTGGCAAGAAGAGTGAAGAAGGACAAAGCGGGACACGCATATCAACTTATAACCCGATCGCTTCATCGGCTGTCGGATCTGTCGGATTCTGTCACTGGATCAGGCGTGGCTTCATAAAAACAAAAGAGGAAAGAATGAACTGAGGAGCGAAAGCATCTGATATCACTAATTAGCAGAACATTTCCTTCGTTCATCAAGACGTGGCTTCCGATCAAAGGAATAATCCAACAAAGACTCATTAACGGAAAATTAAAAAAAAAAAATAGACGAGTGCCTAGCCAAAAGCGTATGCTGCTTTCTGTGCCAAACCATGAAAATTCCCATTTGTTACTGGATTGGCTGGCAGCCATATCAACCATGGCACTGCTTCAACAAATGCTGCCAGTCTTGTTTGGGGTGGGGGGGGGGATCGACCTGGGGGACTGACTAAACCCCAATGGCAGCTGCTGTTGAGGCAAACATGCAAATGAGAGGATGCATACTAATGAACTGGAAAAACAATTTGCAATCAACAAAAGGACAAGACTGAATTCACTTTTTGCCCTTACAGTGAAGACATATTTTCTTAGATGATTATGGGGGTCGTACAAGGACAGCAGGCTTCTATCTACAACCACAACAGAAAGGAAGCTTTTTTTTGGTAAATCAATATTTGTTACCACAGAACTGGATATCCTTCCAGGCTGCCTACGTCAGACAGCAGGGATGGCACACCTGCAAAATGAATAGGTGCACAAGGCACAGGGAGACCAAGTTCAAGAGGCACTGAGGGGGAGGTGCTGGCATGTCTGCACCCAAACTGAGGCTAGTGAGGCCGTGGGAACTCATTACAGATCTCACAGCCACATCTCCACCGCTTTTTTTTGTCCCCTTATTGCCAACCACCCAAAAGAAATGAACAAACTCCACCCTTTCAGGATTTTCCCCTCTGTGCTAAACTATCCGAGGCAGATGCAATGCCATCTTAACAGAGTTAACTTGGGAGTCCGGAAAATGCTGAGTCCAAAGGAGCTGTTTTTTGGTTCCCGAGAGGTCTGCAGGCATCGGGCACTGAGCCAAGATTGGCATCTACGCGAAGGGAGACAATGGAAGATTCTTATCAAGTTGCTATTCCCATTCGGAATTAAGGCGGAATTAACACGTTCATGAGCAATATTAGGATACCCATCTGCATCTAACTCTTTTTTTCCCCTCTGTTGGATTGAACGGCATAGTTGGGAAAAATGAATAATTAAGGAAGTCATCCAAAGGGAGGGATTATCACATCTTTGTCCTTGCTTCTCTGCTATGACATGCACAACCAAGATGCCCCCCAATCTGGATGTACCATGATCAAAGAAGAAGGCATCAATTTTGGAATTGTTTTTGGTCATTTCAAGCGCGATAATTTGGGATCGCGACAAATCCGATGAAGTTCATTTTTAATTACAGTATTTTATCATCTTCACGGGGAAACACTTGGATGTTCCAATCTTCAACGCTAATGAAGTTTGGATAATCATCTTTTTATCTAATTCCACGGGGGATGCTAATTGTGCAGTGTCTTCATTACGCAAATGGATTACAAAAAAAGGGGGGACTGGCACGAGCAAGCAAAATGGAAGGGGAGGTGCAGTGTGTGCATGTGAGTTTAAGAGAGGGAAAATGAGGGGGGGGCGCGCAAAAAAAAGAATATGTTTCTTGCTTCGTTGTATTCCAGTAGTGACTTAACTGTTTTGGCAAACAAGCAAAGAAAAGCTGGACTGCCAGGGACAAGAAGGGCTCCCTTTTTGGAAAACATTTTCTTCCTGCCTGCTCTCCAGAGTGCCAACCGTCACGTTTAAAGACAGCTGCCTTGACTGTGTGCCTGGATTGTACAAAACTGGAACAAGAAGAAGGCTGACTGGATTCTAAATTTCTCCTCAATTGGATTTTTCTTGTGTTATTAAATGGAGTCCATGAGAAATATAGATTTTAATTGTATTACGATGTTGGCGCTTGGGCGAAGCGGAACGCAAGGGAGAAAACCAGACTGTGGTGGGCACCGGCTAATGTCCTCTGTGCTTAATCATCCCACCGCAGAGTCGTGTTATGCATATTTCATTTGCATATCATTAAATCGCGAAGGCATACTGGCAAATGGCAGTGGGGAGGGAGGGGTGGAAGCAGAAAAGGCTAAAATATTGATAGAAAAAGGTTACTCATTAGGCGATGACAATCCTTAACGCTTGTTAACGCTTAACCTGTGCGTGTTTTTTTCTTTCTTCTTCTTCAATGTTAATTAAAAATATGCTCCGAAGCTTTATGGCTGAGTCGTTGGGTACAAAGGATGTAAAATTGATATGTTTGCGGTACATAGCATACACAGCAGACTCGGTACATACATACATTTGTGATAACATTTTTTTTTACATGATGCTGATTTGAATGCCAGTTGGTGTATATGAATGTTTATTCAAGTTTCGAAGGCAGGTATCCCATAGGATCCATGCTATGAACAGACTGTAAGGGAGTCAAGTAAGAGCAGGAACTGGAAAAAAACAAAAAATGAAGAAAACTGTTTATTTCATTCACAGCTAGCACATTCTAATGGATTATAAAGATTTTTTAAAATCAAAAACAGTTACTGTTGAGAACCTGTGTTGTTATTGCATGACTCAACTTGTAAGCTTGAATGTATTTGTAATTATCTTCAAACTTGTCAGGATTTATTAAACATGTGTCACCTATTAATATTAACAAATAAATTGGCAACAAAAATCTGTTGCACGGTGAGACACATTGTTAATGTTAAAAAGAATTTATAGAACGTAATTTTTTTAAACAGTGTGAGGAGCATGTTGAACAATTCCATGGTGCCATTTATTCCACAGTCATGTGTGTCTAATTGCGGATCCTCCCTTTTCCAGACATCCTTGCTTAATTCTCTCCTGATGCAAAGGCAAATTCGCCCAAAGCCAGAATATTCAAATGAAGTGAGCTTCACGCTTCGCACAATTAGCCATGTTTAGTAATTTGAGAAATGAGCGCCACAGGGGATGTGGAGGAGGGGGCAGTACAGGCGGCAGGCTCGTAGGGGAAGCCCAGCGAAGTGGGTGGGTATGAGCGTGGCGCTTTGTAACCATGGCACATGCAGATGTCGCTGTAGTTCTTCCAAAAGCAACTACTGTACCACTTGTGTGAAAGGGAGGTAACGAGAATATCGTTTGGGATCACACACCTCCACCGTGTGTTTCCTAGGGGTGTTAGCATGTGAAGTGCAGTCTGGGAAAAAGACTCAGTCGCAAGTGGAAGGGAGATGACGTGGGTGGAACGAGGGTGAAGGGAAATCCCTCGCTGGGAGTGGGAATGTCGATGGAAATACCGGTAACTAAAGTCGAAGCAAGGAAGGGTTAAGCAATATCAGGGAGGTACCTGTGAGTTTCTCAACAGAGCATGGAAATATTATGCAGAGTGCAGCATTAATATGCATGTCGCACTCATTATTATTCAGCTCGGCAAGCAGTTATATCAGTGGGCTGTTCTGCCATGCTCTGGTTACTGTCTGAAACATGTTCTCTCCGTCTAGGACAGAGGTTCTTAACCTTTTTAGAGGTACCGAACCCAACCAGTTAATATGCATATTCACCGAACCCATTATGAGTGAAAAAAAAATTACAAAAACAAAACAAAAACAGAAAAAAGTAAGTAAAATTTAAAGAGATAGGTATACTTTAAAAAAATATGATGTACTATCACGATAGTCACATGTTGACTACAAAGCAAACTACATTTCCCACAGCACTGATTGGACAAGCAATAATGTGATCATCTGCAGCCAGTGTTGGCCATGCGGGTGTGTCATAAACTAATTAACATGTTGACTCGCATGCGTCTTACCCTCCATGCTCTGTCGAATCCCTGAGACCGACTCACCGAACCCCTGGTGTTCGGTCGAACCCAGGTTAAGAACCACTGATCGAGGACAAACAGAATTATTTTATTCCAGTTTTATTAAAATGATTATTGGTCATTTAAAGGATTGGGCAGATGGAGCAAATTCAACAACAACAAGCAACAGTGGGATAAGATCAGTTCATATCATCTACTAATGAGGATTTGTGGAATGTTGGAAAAGGAAGGTGACACCAACTACAGTATTTGTAATTATTGCATTGATCGAATTGAAAGACGTTGCAGTGTCTTGAAAAGTACAGCGTATGACAAATAGGGGTTAAAGTTTGAAACGCTCCTGTGTTCCAATGAAAGTCAACTCAGGCCCTTTTCATGAAATGCCACGTCTGATGTCTTCAGATTAATTGACACCTTGTAATTCTTTCCGGTTAGCAATAATAGGTATCACCGAGGTAATCAAGTTGATCCACTGCATCTCGCCAACTCCTTATAAACCAACGTGAAGGTCAACTGTCAATCACCAGACACAATCTGATCATCTCATCCTCAAAGTCAACAGCAGGAGGCTATTAACAACAGCAGGAATGAAAGAATGATCAGAATGAAAACTCCTGGCCCGTTGGAGAAAAAACCGTACCTTTGAATGGGCTTGGACCTGGCTAAACCTCAGCCTACATCCGTTACTGTAGCATTGTAGGGCAGAAATCCATCCGACTAAATAGTGTCTTTGGCAACATCTAGCACACTGGTTCTTAACCTGGGTTCGACCGAACCGGACTCAGGGGTTCGAAAGAGCCTCTTTCATGGAGGTTGAGCCACACCCGACTCAACATGTCAATTAGTTATGACACGTCCGCTTGGTCATCACTGGCTGCAGACAATGACATGACATTGCTTGTCCAATCAGTGCTGTGGGAAATGTAGCGCGCTTCATAGTCAACGTGACTGTTGTGATAGTACGTCGTTATATTTTTTAAAAAGTATACTTAACTTAACGCGCATGTCTGTTTTGCCAGCCACGGCAGCGCGAGACACCGAAAAGGGATACTTAGAGTTTATGAATGGAAAGTTTACTTTTAAATAGTTGCCATATTCCTCCACTGACAAGACCAAAGTTATCTGTTCTTCTCTCTCTCTCTCTCTCTCTCTGTATCATACAGGTATACGATGTATGCCACTGATGCGATTGTTACTTGTTTGGAACTATTTTGTGTGGAAGGTTACAGTGGTCTGTGTCCATATAAATAGAGCGGGTGGAGCTTCTCTGTGTTCGTCTGACAGCGACAGTGCGCTACGGTGGTAGCGACCTAGCAAAAGTAAAACGTCTCCAGTGTTGTCATCGAACCAAGTGTAGTCATTCGAAATGAGGTCTACACAAACCCCTGCAGCACGGGGGAAGTGCGTGTGCTTGTTTGTACGGGCGGCAGTTTCGAATACAGCGGCACATAATGAATACTGGTGTCCGGTGTCTCGTTATTCTTCAACAAACATACAGAAAAAGACTGCTGTGTTGAAAGCAAACTTGAGAAAAACGAAGTATGCAACCATGGTTTAAATCCACTACAGGCCGAGTACTAGTGTACCTTAGATGTGCACTTTATAATGCTATATTGCTCTGTTTTGATTTCATAAAAAAGCTGTTAGAGCAGCTGTTGTGTGACAAAATATTTTTTTCACCGTTATTGATGGACAGTAATATTGTGTGAGAGATTATGTGTGAATAACTGCACCAAGTGAAAAATTGTTCACGTAAAGTTGAAAATCGAAATGGCACATAGAAAACTGATTCATGATTCGATGTTGATGAGAGCATTAACATGGGGACAAAATAGGACAAAAAATGTAAAAGGAAATTCATAAACGATAAAAATGTGTGAGTAATCACGATTAATTTTATAGTTCATTTGAGTTAATTATGACAGTTGCATTTTTAATTAGATTAAATATTTTAAAAAGCTTAAGAACCACTGATCTAGCAATATCGGCTTCTGTTTGTCATCGAGTGACGATGAATGATGCCTTCAGACAAACTAATATACTTGTGAATACTGGCCTTTGGACTAGTTGTGATGCGCTTTGCAAAATGAAAGACAGAGGAGGTTGTGGCTGTGAGGTTTTGATATAGAAGTAAGAAAAAGAGAGACACAAAGAGTAATAAAGATCTACTGAGGGGTAAACTTCCCCAGACAAACACGACTAAGGGAAACGGCGTTTGCATGTGAAGAAGTCGCCAAGTGCCACTCTTCATTCCTGTATGGTCAAATATTCTGGGGTTTTAGTATGTATACATTTTGTTCTCAGTGCAAAACAAAAGGAAAAAGTGGCCTGCTGAGGTCAGAGTTTAACAATTAAGGAGCGAAGCGACTGCAGAAGATGACAGCGCAGGAGGCAGGGGGAAGTGTGAAAGACTGCATGAGGAGAAGGAAATGGTGTGTCAGCGCTGTGTCCCACTGGACATGAACTGGGCAGCAAGCAAGGGAGCCATTACACGCGTGTCTTTGACAGCTCATTCTCATTACGGCAGCAGACACTTAACATCGCTGCTCTCTGCCTCCTGGATTTTAATGCAGACTACATCATCTCCTTCTGGAAGAGGGCTAAGTCGTATATTTGACAGGACGAGAGTACACAACCTTGTATCTTAGCTATGCGGAGACATAGACATAGTGCATTTTGATTATTTCTTTTAAGTCCCTGTTGAGTAAAAATAAATATACTATATTGCCAAATGTATTTGCTCACGTGTGAATTTCCGAATCCTTTGGGTTCAGGATGACGTTGGTCCACCCTTTGCAACTATAACAGCTCCAACTCTTCTGGGAAGGCTGTTCACAAGGTTTAGGAATGTGGTTATGGGAAATTTTGACCAATCTTCCTCAGTGGATTGATGAGGTCACACACTGATGTTGGACGAAACATTCTACAAATTATGATTCCAAAGCACACATATTTCAAATTCATCTTAGATTACCCTTAAAAATAAGTGGCTTCGGATCCTGCAGAAGTGAGGACAAATTTGTTACTTTCATATTAGCGATTTTATCCAGTTTTTGCAGTGGTTATGAGAATACAATCTCGTGGTAAAAGCCAAAATCGAAACAATAAAATAAAGTCATAGCACAGTGGCAGTCAACCAACGGGCTTTTTTGGGAAAGCATGTTTGGGATGAACTAAATCCTAATTAGCGGAATTGCTGCACCATGATTTCTAAAGAACCTGACTCTGAAACTTGAAAAAAAATAATTGTGCAAAAGTGTTTCAAAACCTGTCAGTTACAAATGGAAATTTAGTGCTTAAATTCCATGAATAATTGAAATGCAAATGATGAAACAGTGTTGCGTATGAATCTGCTTGATGGATCTGTCACGTCAGAACGACAAGGCGATGCCTTGTACACGCTTCTTTCAATGCCCCCCCGCACCACACACACGGAGTGTGGTGGCACAGCTTTGAAAGTCACCCAGGTAATTCTTCTTCGTAAAAGACTGACTGTCCTTTTGTAATGCTGCTTTGCATTATCTGTACGTTGCAGCTAAGTGTTGCAATTAGGCTCGGCCTTTTTCATGCAAATCAGTTTGACGGTGCAAACAATCAGTCGGTTATGCTATAGCTCCTGATTTCTCCAACCTCTCCTTCCTCTCTAGCTCATTTTCTCTGGCATTTACAGAGGTTGCCGCATTTGAATTATTTATCATGTAAGGTTAGCTTATGTGCCACTTCAGGCGCAGGCCTTTGCTTGCGAGCACGGGATTGTAAATGTTAAATCCAATATGTTGGTCTTCCTCACGCGCGAGTGCATTCTGACCAACATAACATGATCAGATCATCTTCAAATTAAACATGGAGTATAGTTGATAGAACCTCTCAAACATCCAAACAAAGCTAAGCACTTGCATCCCTCTCTTCAACATCACATATGAATGTGGAATAATATCATGTTGCCAAGAGCCACTTGACAGGCGGCACCATTACAGTCAACATGTCTTTGCATCTAAATAACACAAATGGTCATTTTCAATGGCTCCTCGATAATATAGTGGATGAGAGTATTAGAGTAAATGCTTCCATCGCATCCAGAATATAAAAAGTGGTTTGTAAGGGTCATGTAAATGAAGACGGTATTTAATGAGATTGTTTATTGTTCTTCCTTTTTTAGGAGGGCGAGGGGTGATAAAAAGGCTTAAAACGGTAGCCCGTAAAAATGGAAGGGAATCATGAGTCTCTTAAGGGTTATGTCTGGCCATGTAAAACTACATAAAAGTAAAAACAGTAATGGCAGAACAGAGTGCTGTTGCAGCACATATGAATACATTTCTACAGCATAATGTATATTTGCACGTGTTATTGTTTTCTCAAAATGCCATCACCAACTTCTAGTCAGGCATGCACAGTGTTTTCAGTTCTTTTATCAGGTCTGTGTCAATGGATTTATTTTGACATAAAAAAAGAACTGTCTTTTCTGTGTGCTCAGCATTTGATTTGATTTGTTATTTATGGAGAGTACTACGGGCAACTGTAAGAAATGTAGGTTCTTAGCCATTTGCTTGTGTGCAAGGCTTACCTAATGACCAATGTGACTTTTTTTTGCAATATAGACTGTTTTTAACATTGTGAGGGATCCCAAAAAGGGGTGTTGTTGTTGTTGTTCATCTCCTAAACTTGTCCGTCTACTGTCTGTTGGTGTAGCAGTGAATTCTTCAACTCCAGGGGTTGCCACAGCGATTCACTTGCATCCATTCATTTTGCACGTTTGTCCTTTCCTGACACGGTTTACAAGGTGTATCCGAAACGTTCCAGGACTGTTGTCACAGAAGGTATATTTCAGTGGCAAACCATGAGTTTTCCCTGCTCACTGTGGGTCAAACAATCAACCAGCAGAGCAGAGCGACAGAGAGAGATCCAGGAGCGTTTGTTTCAGTTGGTGCAACTTCTTGCACTGCTCACAGTGCCCTCAGCATTTGACAGTTGCTGACCAAGAAGAATGTTGACATGCTGGAGCAAATCCCCAACTCTACCTGGCTCTGTGTGATCTTGTACCACTTTCCCAAGCTCAAGAGTGTCATCAAGCGGACCTGTGTTGGAGAAGTGGCTGTGAAAACAGAGTAGCGGAATGTACTGAAAGAATCCAAGTTGTGACTCTGGGGAGTTTACATTGAAGGGGTAAACATGTACTTTGTAAGTTGGATTTGAAATAGATCATTTGTGACACCAGTCATGGAAATTTGCGGACACGTCTCGTAATTGGATTTGTGTCAACTGGCAATGGATAGCTCCGGTAGCTCCAGGTTAGGACACTAGCTGGGAATAGAACCTGCAGCAGCAACCATTAAACTACAAGTGCTGTGTAGGTATCTCATTATAAATGGACAACAGTCATTTTAATTTCATCATACTTGTCTTTAAATTATCTTGAAACTGACCCTGCCTGGAGTCTTATTATCAGCTGCCGCTGTTGTGAAAGCGCTATATAAATAAGCATGTATTGTATTGTATTATTATTAGTATTTTATTATTATTATTATGGTTATTTTCAAGCCCAAGGAGCGTGACCCTAATAAGTCCACCACTGCTTCTCTTGGACAAGCGGGTTCCTGCACGACTCTGAGGCATTTTAGTCTTCCGGCGGTGGCGCCTCATTAATGCCGGCCTGCTATAAAGTCATATAAATTCTCTCCTTCATCAAAGTCCAGAGCTACTGTAAGTTCAGAGGCGAAACAGGGAGACGGCAAGGCAAAAATCAGAAGGAAATAACTTCATGTGATCTTTTTTTTTCTTGGGGTCAAAAAACTATAATTCTGATACTGAGGGAGAATTTAAAACAGATTATAAAAAAAAGAAGAGAAAAAGCTCTGGTTGAGGCATGTACTGTATGTGTGTGCGGAAGGGGCCATGGTGTCTGTGCCTTGAACACGGAGTCTCAATCTCACATAGTTTTGTTCCTTAAAAGGAAATCAGGGGGCTTAGTTATAGCAGTGCCTTGAAGGTCATGAATAAACATCAGGCTCTTTTTCTCTGCGTACATCATACATCACAAGATGGCACTACCTAATGGACGAGGAAACATGAAAAGCGGTGAAATTACCCACCAAAACATGCAGCCATATGGTTTTAAAATGGACCACTGAGCGAGAGAAAAGGGAGAGGAGGAGGAGTATTAAGAAAAGGCATCCCTTATTAAAATGGCTCCCCGAGATAACAGCGCTCTCTCTGCATTCCCTCAGCTGTGATAACCACGTTGCCTGTTCACTCCAGAAAAATGATACATGCAGTACAATACTAATCATTTACAACGACAATGACTTCTCCTCCTTTTGTGTGTCTCCTGGGACTGTTTCTCCTCCTGTCATATCTGCTAGATGTCATTTTGAACATAATGGGGCAGTCACCATTTTAGACCAGTAATGTCATGGTATGGTTATTATTCAACAGGAAATTTGGAATCTCAGCCTTTGCAAGAAAGGGTTTGATGATGCTAGTTATGTTTTCACAGCAAAAGTTTTATCCGTATGAAATGTCACAAGTATTTATTTTATACTGTTTGCGGTCAGCAGAGAAAGAGAGTTGATATCCTGCTATGAGCCACATCATGTAAATTTGGGACCCGTTGTTCAAGAGGTGTCTGCTGAGGACTGCAAAGTTAGAACAAGATGATACCAAATGAAATCTCATACTGCAAGATACCCAGAAAAGGTTACAAGTCGAACTAAATGATGCCTGGAAATCAAGCAGTACTCAACGAGACTAAATTAATGGGGACATACTTTATACAGGTAGTTTGAATTAGACCATCGGTCTTCATACATAATGATAAAATCTGAACTCGCATATCAATTGTAAAAGAATACAGTGGTGTCTTGACTAGCTCTAGCATGTTTAATTTGGTTAATGGTCATTCAAAAGTACTCGTATCTCAAATCATCTTTCCCCATTAAGATGAACGGAAATGAAGTCTGTTCAAGCCCCATCGGGTATGAGCGTCTTGGCCACCTCGAGGCATTATGCCTAATACAGACATACAAAGAAGAGGTTCATAATTGACTCAGTAAGCAGCAGGAATATTAATTGATTCTCAAAGAGGATAAAGAATGTATGCCTGTGAGTAGTGCTGGGCTTTACTCACAGGCGTGCATTATTTATCACTCACTCAGTTGAGTTTGCTGCCATCATCTAGTACTTGGTATTTGTCTTTCAAATTCTTTCCTGCAAGTCAACTGACAATTGTCCAAACAGCTCGTTTCAAGTCGGTTCGCTCATATGTAAAGGCCCCACTATAAATGCTTATAGCATGTATCTCATGGCCAATATGTACCGAAGTGTCAAATTGTCATGTGTGATACATAACGTTGAAATTTTGCAAAAATGTTATTACCTTGTTTAACCCACTTGAACAATAATTGAATAAGCTATCATAGTTGACCGATTTCAAAACTAGTAATCCATCAATTTGTTGTGTATAAGTAATATACAAACATTTATTTGGTTTCACTGTCATAACGGCACTTCCGAGTGAAGACATAACTCCAAAGTGGCCAGCGATAAAAATGAATTTGACACTCCTGCTTTACAGGATTTAGATTAGGGCTGTTCAGAATACAGTAGTCTGATTTGTTCTTCGCCATTCTAGGGCATTTTTAGATGTGTGCTTTGGCTCCTTTTGCTCCAGAATGCCTTGAAACTTCTAGACACTCTGTGCTAGCTGTAGCAAAGCAGCCCCAGAGCATCACGCTGTCCCGTCAATATTTCACTCAAGGTCCAATAACTTGGATCATATACATCTGTGAGAAATAATAATTATAATCTCCGTGTCTGGCTGTGAATGTGGGTTCAGGCTTGTGTTTGTGCAGCTCAGAGAGAGGAATGGACAACAAGAGAGGTGGGAGAGCAGTCATGTACCACCAGGTGCAGTCATTTCTTTGATCATTTTTAATGGTCATTCTTTCATGGGAGGCTAGAGGTCGCACACGGCTTCTTGCAGCTGCCATCTCACGCAGACGTGGGATTAGTATGTAGCAAGTAACATTTTTTTTAATTGCCTATTCAAAGGACAATATGAGTTTAGAGTGAGACAAAGCAAGAGCGCCTGGAATATAAGAAAAAAAACCCACTAAACCCGCGATGAACGTTCTAAGCAGGACGGAGAGAATTGAACAAAAAAAAAGGGCAATCAGTAATACAAATAATTGCCATCAGTTAGATGATGATTGTTCTCTTATAGCATGCGCATAAGAACACACACAAGAATAATTGTGTGGGAAGGGGGCTGGTGGGAAGATGGCATGGTTAAAATGGTGCCAAATGACACTTTTGAGTCTGGTTTGTCACCCTTCCCTCACTTTATATGGACTCGAGCACCTTTTCGCGACATGGATCTAGCTCGGTAGGCCGTGCCTACACCCTGAAAAAGCATTCTCACTTTGCATAGCTGTCGAGGCTCCTTAAAAACTTGTCATCTGTTGTCAGTGCACGTCAACAGAATGAATAAATAAATAAATACATCCTAATCTTATCTGATATTACAGCCAGCGTGTGGAATTAGGCTTCACATTGGAGTGGCTACTTTAGAGCGCCTCATTGTCACCCCATGATGAGTCGGTAGTTTACACTGTGTTCCAGTCACCGGAGGCTTTCAGCAGAACTATTTTTGCAGCACAAATGTTATGGGTGGACATAAAATGATGCTACACAAAGTAGCGTTCGAGGTAATGGCCGTGGCATTTGATTGACATTTGACAGATGAGCGGAGTGTGTTGCCAAAGCCTTCAGCAGACAAACCTACAGTGTTTGAGGGTAGAGAAAATAGCTTGATTTTTCATCATTTTGAAGCCTCATTTGATACATTGTACTTGAGGATAATCCCTATTTGGTAGAGTTGTTCACAACACTTATTTGTCTAGTACCTTTCATTCAACTTCAGTTTTGTATCCTGTCCTCTGAGGAAGCCTGAGGCCTGACATTGGATGACCGATGTGGGTCACTGACTTGCAGTATTTGCACCGCATGTAGTATATACTGTGTAAAAAAAATAAATAAAAATCTACAAAAGTAATAAAGCTAAACAAGGCTATGTTTTGGTGCTCGAGGATTGCTTGTCTTCCATGTTCTTGTCTCTCTGAAGACTTCAGTCCACATTTGCACTTAACACCGCAATTAGCTGACACCAGGGAGATGCATAATGTGAGGAGGCTTTACACTCAAAGCTGCTAAGCCTCAGTATTTTTCAGTAAGCTCATAAATCACCAACAATCTGATGATATCAATTATTTCAGTAAATAAGTGAGTGGAGATCAAGCCCTTTACCCTCACTCGCTGCCAGCAGTGAATTAGCACACTGACAGCTTTAAGCAGCTAATTAAAGCAGAATGAAGCTTCCTAAAGGATTACTGGAGAATGTGTTCTTGTGTTGTACCCCAGTATGAAGTAAGCACATAATAGCAGTCGCCAATTAAAAAAAGATGCATGGTTAGACTGCCTACATTATGTCCACAATCTTTGATGAATACCTACAGTATGTGTAAGTCATTAATGTTTGATTCGATTCATCCGACACACAATATCTGTTTTTCAGTCTTAGCTGTCTCCTTGTGATTCATCATTGACCTTTTTTTTAGGTCAGAGAGAATTATTTGAAGTCAAAACATCTGAAAGAGATGTCTGACAGGCGATCTGATTTCTTGAGTGCATAAGCGAGGTGGGGGGATGGGGGGGGGCCCCACTGGTCCGATAAAAGGCCTGGCTTCTTACAGCAAACAGAGCATGCACACTTTTAATTGGCCGCTTTCGGTAACCGTGGAACTTAATAACTTTGTTCCGGGATTAAAAGCCTCAGTGTTCAGGCAATGCAAGGGTCCTTACCTTTTCTTGGCTGATCTGTTCCCCATCCCGATATCCCACCCTTTCCCTCGATTGTCATTCTCCTTTCCATATTGCATCTCTCTTGTCTTGATCCTCTTCCTTCTTCATTTATTACATATTTCACAGTTGCACAGGACTGGACTTTGACTTTACGGAGGTTTAACATATTTCCTTTTTGGATCGGAGTCTTTAATGTCATGCCACATTTTAACTCCTGACTGCAATTTTATCAGCCTGTACTTTGACCTTGCAGTCTACTCTTTGCCATTTAGGTTTTATGAACTGGTACTGGACCAACGATTCCTGTAATACATATTTCTCTTCTGTGTAGGGGAGTGGATGTTGCGACCAATTGATACATGACCAATGTGCTTGCACTCTTGCGAGGGAGTAAATGTGTACTTGGTAATACGATGACTAATAGTTAGTTACTAATTTTGCATGATATCATGTCAGCTTGCCTCTATTTTACTTAGCCCCATTTGCCTTGGTTTGGGGTAGGCTGTTTTCCTTGTCAGAATAGTACTGTGGGAAATGCATTGAACAGCACTGTGTCATGTTCGGTGGAAAGTGACGCTACCTCTGCCACAGGATGCAGCAAAGTAGAGAGTGTTACATTACAGCATCCAAAGATGCGTTTGAACAGGGGTAAGTTACCTTCACCAATTAGTGTGGACAAATCTTCTCCGCCCGTCAAGGGACCAGCAGTGGTTCACATTACCCGTACGGTAGCGATTCTGCGTGCTTCTAACCCCAACTGACCATGTACTAGAACCTGGAGCTAATACTGCCTTTTGAACTTTTACTTCCTTTCCTATAAGAGCAAGAAGACCCGAAAGTACTAGGAAGAAAGTTTGGTTGAATTCTAAACCTGCTGGGAAGTGACCTTGATGCAACCTTTAACCCTTGGAAATGCTGTTAATCATAATCCATTCCAACTGCAATATTTAAAGCAACAAGCGATCTACAAAGTCTATGTGAAGACAGTCAAGAGTGTGAATTTAAAAAACAACCCCCCACACCCCAAAAAGAGACCGCTTGTGCAAAGAGAAGCAGTGCATCGAGAGCAAGTTATTATTATGCTCCAAGCCAACTTTAAATGTTAATATTATACATGATACTTATTTTCATAACCATAAGAATCATGAGACAATTGAAAACTTCACATTTAAGAAAGTCTACTCGAGGTTGTGAATTTCAACATGAATTGAGCCGCTTAAAAAATTGTAATGGCTAGCAACAATCAAATTTAAATAAATGTGACAATCATTCAGGGATTGAAGGAGTGCTTTTTTTAGAGTCTATGTTTGGAAAATAGCAGTTTCACACACGGGACTCAAGAACAACATCGAGACTCACAGTGGTGTGATGACATTGATTCAGAAAAGTGGAGTCAAAAGCATTTCAAACACTGCCGTCTATTCCTGTGTTCGAAAGGAACCACTTTGTGATCTGGCCTTGACCGGATGGGTTTCCACAGGCGTTAAGGAAAGGTAAGCTTTTGTTACTGACTGTACGTGTTAAGAGGTCTCTGTGTGTATTCAGTCATGATGTCATTTTTCATCTTAATGGCTGTCAATCTTCCCCAACCACACCATTTTACCAAGCTCAGCCCAGATGTCCGGCTGGGCAAGTGCTCAGAGATAGCCTAATCGATGCGGTGCTTAATCAGACAGCTTAACGCTAATACCTTGGACAGGTCCACACCATTTTCATATCAGTAGCCACACATTTTGAGGTGACATAGAAGAGAGACCAAAGATTAAAGGCAATCTTGTAAAAAGGCACATTGTTCATCTGTTTTTGTTTTTTTTAATGACCAAAAAGTAACCTGCATGTGAGTGAGCAAATGTAAACATAGGCTTAGGGGCATTTGCATTTATGCTTCGTGAAACCAACAGCAGTCTATCGAAGGAGATTTTTCGAATGAGACCTGTGCTTATGAGTCAAGATTAGAATTTATGCCACTAACAAAATGCAGTGACCTACCTGCAAATCACTTAGCATGCATACCAAATTGGCATATAGTGTTGCCTCGAGATACTAATTTAATCCGTTCCTTGACCAGGCTCGTATCACAAAACAAGTGTATGTCAAATCATCGTTCCTCATTTGAATCAATAGAAATGCCATCAAATCAGAACAAGAACAAAATTCCAGTTTTTTAAATGAGATTAAATATGATTACAATGTTTTTTTACAATGTTTTACAATTTTTCATACTTCAGTGAACATTATGCTGTTTATTTTGGTATGTGCGTGCGTTGCCCATCTGATGGCAGTAAAAGGCAGGCATAGATATACATGGAACCATAGGACATTTAACTCCATCTATCCATTATCCGAACTGCTTATCCACACCAAGGGTCGCGGGCATGCCGGAGCCCATTACAGCTGTCCTCAGCAGTAATATCGGTCATTCTTTGCAGAGTATAAAGACTATATGACTGAGCACTGCTGTATTGTCTGTCTATATGAGTTACTGCACCATGTTTGTTCAAACACTGACACACCGTTATATCTTAGCGTAAGCATTTGGATGGCAGATTTCAAGAATAAGGGTTTTTTTAAATACACTAATTTTTTTAAATATTTATAATTAATTTGACAGTAAAGTTAAGGTGAGAGTAACAATAAGCTCTTTTTGTTGACATTTACAAATTCTACTAAACTGCTTGTTGTGAAGTGAGTTGAGTCATTGCCACGACATCTAGCATCACAAATTTGTGCTTGCAAGTCCAAGCAAAAAATAAATAAATAAAAGAGCGAATGACAGCTCTCATCTTGAAAAACTGTCCACACACAACTAATCTGCACACAACTCTTCTAGAATGTCGTACACAACAGGACTCACCGATTTTCAAAGGTTTCAATATGACACCTCTGTTGTCAGTCGTTTCTCAGTAATCCAGTTTGAATATAATGTTTGTCAATTACTAATTAATTTTGAGAACACATTCATAAAAAATAGCTGTTTTGTTTATGACTTGGCAAAATTGTAAGTGATCACGGAACAAAATATTAAAATGTCACTGGTTTAAATGAGGTATTAAAAAGGCAATTACTTGGCTCTGCGAATGTGGCGTCCTCATCACGTTCAACACAAAGGCACACACACACACACACACACACACACACACGATAAATATATACTCATGAGCATATTACTAGATAGTCACACTATGCCCCATACAGTAGATATTTTCAAAAACTCAGCACGGTGTCCGTGGAATAATAAAACTCTAATGGGCTTTTACGTTCCTGTCCATATTTACTTCGTCTACTTGAAAAGGAAAAGCAGTGGCATATAGTTGAGGCGAGAAATCATCATCAACTTTGGTGTTTCAGAGGGCCAACAACTGTGCTGTCAACACAGTAATTGACATGCCAATCAATGACGGGTGCGTGGCCGGCTTTTTGGAGGTCCCTGAGGTGGCTGCCTGGAGCACGCTCAGTTTAACACAGTGACAATGCTCGAGTGTAAACAGAGACCACGTATTGGCAAGCTCATTGATGCAGGTGATCAATTAGTCAACATTATTTCCAGTTCTTTGTGTAGGTCTCGCCATTTACTCAAACGGCAGCAAGTGCAGTGCCCACACCAGTCTCAAGAGGGAGACAGAGCAAAGAGCAACAATAAACACACATCAAAAAGGCAGACTGAGATGAGTTTCACAAAAAAAATATTGATGCTGAAGACTGTTTAGATATATCTAGATATTGCAGATTTCACCATTTGTCAATGCATGTTGAGAGTCATGTGAAATGCTTATTGTCCGGTCATTCCCACTCAGGTTACTTTTTACTACTTTTATTGGTCTTCTCTGCCACAAAATAAAACAAATGTTCCTATTATGATTACATTTATGCTGTTTGGACATGTTATTTTACTGTATTGTAAAAAAAAAAGCCCCACAATCGAGGGTGCATTTAAATGTAAAAGTACAATGTTTGGTTTAAAAATATACAGGTACATATTATTCATGAAGAGCACTATCATAATATTACTGTGTGGCATTGTTCTATTTATCTAATCAATGTCATTGACATATTTTTTGATAATTTTATTTTTAAAAAGTAAGATTTCATTATTACTGTATATATTTTTTTCAATTCTCTTGTTTGTTCAGCACTATCAGCTGCCTTTTTCGTGTTTTTCTCCTTTTTCTCCACAGTGCCCTATGAAGTTGAATGGAGCTACAAATTGTATCGCTGTTTGGTTAATTGATCTCTTGTATACACAGCATGTCATTGACATAATGATGATAAGTGCTTTGAGTGTGCATGTTCTTTGCAAAGCCTCTTTTAAAATTAAAAACAGTACTATGTAACAAGGCAAGGCTAGTGTCTCGAATCTACTACTTCAATGATAAAGCTGGCTAGATTCCCCGTCTAATTTACTCCATGTAAAAAGCAAGGACACTCAAACACTGAGCTATGCTTACTCCCCAGAGATAGGAAAAGCATGTTAGGTTCCACAGAAACGATGATAGAGTTTGTTTTTATTACACAGCACCACAACCACAAGAGTAAATATGCTGCAGTGTGGTGTGTTGTGTAAGACTTTTTAAGCAAGAAATTTTCAAAAAATATCTTGTTGACCAAGAAACACGTACCAGAGCCAATAGACAAAACAAAAAAAATACAAATGCGGCATGGTTAGAATGTTTTTTTTTGTGCCTTAATAAACTGATTTGTCATTTGAAAACAGTTTTCTGTATTTACTTGGGTTATCCCTGTGATATTCTAACATTGGTTTGATGGATTGAAACCATTGTGTGTGTGTGAGATTGATATGCAAGATTAAAAACAAAACAACAACAATTTAAATCAGGAGGGAGGCAAATACGTTTTCACGGCCTTATAATTTAGACCACTGGTCTACATGAACCGTGTTGCCTGGCCTCATTGCCAAAAGTCAGTTGGGACAGGCTCGGTCTTCATGAACCTCATGTCATAGACGGCTGGAAAACACTAATGCAATTTCCACTAATTTACGGTAAGTAAAAAATGCGAGAAAGTAACCATGTGCGATATGGCTGCAATATGGGACACTTCCAGTGGGTTAATGTATGCAGTGGTGTCTTGAGATTCAACTGATATGTTTTGAGAGATACGAGTTGCTTGGGTTGTTTGGCAGATTTTTCTGCTTTCACTGAGAGCAAACGTTTGCTAAAAAAGAACGTAGGTGGCAATCAGCCAGAGTAGGAGTGACAAAAGAAAAAAGAAAAAACAACAACAAAAACATGTGCTTCAAGCTGTTTACACAAGTAAAGTTTACTGGCAAATAAAACAAAGATTACATGTTAGATAAGGTAAGAAAACCTTGATTTGTCTCACAATGGAGAAATTTGCTATTAAAAAAAAGTTGATTTAATATACATATACACATAATTAAAAACACATTACAAAAATTGCTGTGTTGTACTTTTGGGGGAGGCTGGAACAGATTATTGGTATTCCAATTCAATTCAATGGGGGAAAATGAGTAGAGGTTTCGAGTTGAAAACATGGTGATGGAACAAATGAAACTCGTATCTTAAGACACCACTATATTTAAACCTGAACAATTTACAATCTACAAAAAAAAAAACTTTCACATACAGAGAGTAGCATAAAATCGTTTGAAAACTGCACGCATTGTACCTGTACAGAGCTTCTTAACCTTATCCAGAAACGTATTTTTAAGAGTCAACACAATATTTTACTCTCAGTAACAGTTGCCATCCAAACAAAAGGCAAAAAGGTCGTTTTTGCATTGTATTTCGTTAAAAAAACAATCCAGGATAAATGGCCCCTAAATCTGTACAATGCTTGAAATCCATGATGAATTTTTATTTTTGCTCTCCTCTCAAAGCATCCACTTCAGCTAGATGAAAGAGTAATATTCCAGCAATAAAGCTTGATTTACATCCCCTCCGCCGGTCTCCCTCTTCCTTTTTTATTTGATCATTTAGACGGGATCATATAACTGTATATCAGACACAAATGAAATCAGGTCCCGTGCACATTAAGGCCATGTCTTTCTGCAGCTAACATCCCCTCCAACCCAACCAGGCAACTGTAAGGCAAGCCAAGGGCAGTGCCATTCATTTTCAGGCCCATTTCCTCTTATGATTAGGCGATCAATCAATCCCAGTATTCAGTCTCATCAGGCAGACGGGATTATCTGCCCATCTTCCCCTCTCCCGCTCGCTACTCCTACCCTCTCACAGCATCACATTAACATCAGCTCAAGTATCACCCAACAAAAGCAACGTGCCACATCCCCTGACCGCAAACACACTACCTCTCATCTTAGTCATCCCTCAGTCAGCTATCGCTTCACCTTATCCAGCCCCCGGTGGTGCTCACGCATACTCATATACTGTACCTGCATAACAGTTTGCATGTGAGGTGAGTACTGCAACGGGGATTTAAAAATATAGAACGTAATATATAACATAATACCGCCCAAGCACACTCTACAGCACTTTGGTAGACCTTTAAAAAAATGCTATGCAATAATGCTTTTCTAACTTACTCCATAAAGTCGTATTAGGTGATGGCAGATAAAGTCAGGATAAATGGAGCTGGTAAGATGAGAACAATGCTAATTGGAATTGGAAAATGGTCATATATCAGGGTCAGTGTTGGAAAAACAAATATACCCGACTAAATGTATCATGTCTTCTTCACAATCTACATTCCTGATGGCAACATAGTTGAAAGCATTTCACCTTAGCTTTCATGCTTCATTTGTTGTATGATTCTTTCCCTGAAAGTAGAATGAGAACATCATATTGTAAGGTGTCAAAGAGAAACAAATCTATAAGTCATAAACATCCACCGAGGAGACATGAAACATTTAAATGACTTTTAAATGCCATCACTAATTTTTAATATTTCTTGCTAAAAGGGAAAATTTTCTCTCCACACTAAAAATAGTCATTGCATTCCACTTAACAGCAAAAAGCTTTTTGATGTAGAAATGCTAATTCCGCACAGCATACTGTCACGCTTTCAATACGCACTCGCTTTTAGTGACCGTGTTCTGGGTTAATAAAGTTTCACGCCTGAGAGACAACATTTCTTACCGCGCTAATGTCTCATGAAGGTAGGAAGCAATTGAATTATCACACTGTTCCACCCCCTCAAACACACAGAAAGAAAGGTTGCACAATAGAACTAAGGGAGTGTAACCTAAATAGGGAAATGTGGGTGCTTTTTTGTCTTAAAACAAACTGACTGACAATAAGATGATTGATTAGCTTTTCTAGACTAGTGAATCAGTGGGGCTTCCTTCTCTGAGCAATATGTGGCTGCAAGGTGAAAAAAAAAAGTGAAATTATTTTCTATTGACATGGTGTGTGAACCTCTTGACTGGTACTCGTAAGTGGGAGCATATAACTCCTACTCTGGCATCCCTTCACTGGTTCCCCATTCATTTTAGAGTTATTTTCAAGATCCTCCTCTTTGTTTTCAAATCTCTAAATAATCTCGCGCCACCTTACCTCTCTGAGCTCATCCGCCCCTACACACCTGCCCGGCGCCTCAGGTCTGTGGACCAGACTTTGTTAGAAGTACCAAGAACTAAACTGAGGCTCAGAGGGGATCGAGCCTTTTCTGTTGCTGGTCCCTCTCTCTGGAATGACCTCCCACTGAACATTCGGCAAGCCTCCTCGCTGCCCATCTTTAAAGCCCTCCTCAAAACTTACTTGTATTCTTTGGCGTTCGACTCGGCATGATTTTACTGCTTGGTGCTTTCTCCCGCCCTTAATACCATTTCGTCTTACCGTTTATTGTGTATGTTAAATCGCTCCATGTACAGCACTTTGTATGCAGCGATGGCTGTTTGAAAGTGCTCTATAAATACTGTTGACTTGTTGACTTGACTTGAAGATCTGTAATCATGCATGATTTTACTGCTTGCCCTATATATATACATATTTTACATTTTGGATCAAATGAATTTAGTGTAAAAGAAATATTAACAGGATAAAAGTGTCGTGTTTCTGTCGGTTTTGTCTGAAAGTAGGCGAGATCGAAGGGTGTTTCCTCCAAGCCATGCACCTGATGATCATCATCATCATCCTCATTTAAAAGACTCATACCGTCTATGCGAATTCCAGGCTTGCTCAGCACATTCATACCAAGTGTATTTTTCAGACGTTTTTGATCATGCTTCTTAGTCCTTAGGCCACGTTGCTGTATTTTGGGTTTTTGTAAGTATTCCTTACTATTGTCCGTATAGTCTTGTATTTTGGAATTGGATTTCTCTTGTGCTTTCACGGCAAGCAATTTATATTTTGTATTCTCGTCTTAGCCTTTTGCAAGAGCTTTTGATTCATTATGTTTTTCCCGGTTCATAATGACAAGCAACCTTATTTTACTTTGTCGTTCTTGTGTTGTATATTAATTCATTTTTTAAAAGATCTTTCTCCGTCTATGTTTGTGGGATCCGCTTCTGTTCTGGACGCTCTCCTTTACCATTTATTGATACTATACTGGTACAGTATTGATATTTGAATTCATGTGGTTTGGAAGGGTGCGGGGGGCCAAAGGGGGTGGTCTTCCAAAGGGCACCATCTAAGCTAGAACCACCACTGCATTCAATAATATTACATAAATAATAAAATAAAAACAATTACATTGGTTAAGAAAGATTGTTTCTGGCCCAAATTTTCTGTTCAATACACGGACTATTGCTTACACCTTGTTTAAAGTAAAAACCTGATACCATTAGGTTAACCTAGGATGAAGAAAAAAAAACGCCCCAGAAATTGTTGTTTTTTTTTGGAGGAGGCTGGAAGTGATTCATGGAATTTCCATTCACTTATTAACGTGGAAATTATATTTAAAATAAACATGGTCAAGGGACAAAGCAATGTATGGTGAAAAGGGAAGACCACTAAAATGCGCAAAATTTTAATGAGAATAGCAGTTGTTAAAACATCTTTTTTAATAGATGGCACCTTTAAAACTCCCAGAATTTTAGTCGTCTCAATGTTGATGTTAACCATTGTCTGCATCCTCTTTGGTTCATTTGTACTCTGGCATCGAAGTCTTTTGAATTGATGTTGGCTTTATCTGCTTGCCAACACCTTTGCAACTAATTTGATTTATTTTAAACCTCATTGTGGATGAATAGATTATCTTAATTTGCCATACATTTACACCCCCAGGTTACTACTGTCTTGCAAGAGCTTTAGCGTGCGTATCAATTTGACACCGACGACAACATGAATTAAACTTAACATATTAAGACCTCAGACAGGCAACACCTTTGTCTTCTTTTAAATATCTTCTAAAAACTTAATTTTAATTTCCTATTTTTTTTTTGGGGGGGGGTTCAGTTAACCTCATGATACTTTATATTCATATATTTATAATTCACAAAACGACGTTATACTCACAATTCCCAAACTCCTTTAATTTTGTATTCATGTTTGAATGTTATTTTTTTCCAAACCTGTACGGGATTTGTTTTTCGCACGTGCATGTCACCTCTGGTCAACGCAGAATATCTTACATTAAGCACGTAACTTAGATAATAATAGATCACCATAGATCATGGCGGCAAGGAAGGAGGAGATTTTTAAGATGAAGTAATGCGTACATTTCTATGGAAACACTTTGGATTTTGCATGAAACGAGATTGTCTTGATGAGATACAATATTGTGTCAAGTGTACCATCTTTGCAAATGTCGATCAAATATATAACGGGAACACAACTATCTGTTGATGTGTCTCGCCCGTCACCGTAGCTTCATCACCAGCAAACCTGTCATGAATCAGCAGCGGCGACTGCCATGCAAGGTAATTGGCACAGACCAAAAATGTGTTGCTGCCTTATTTATTCTAAAACTCAATCATAAATCTCCTCGTGTTTAAAGTATTACTTATTGCAGCACACGGAGAGAAGTGTCTTGCTGCCAGACCATGTAGATCAGGTAATATTTTTGAAAAAGAATATGCAAGCCTTTGGCAAAATGGTTTACTGTTCCATCCATCCATTTTCTAATCCGCTTAAGCTCACACGGGTCGCAGGCGTGCTGGAGAAGACTTCGGGCACTAGGCGGGGTACACCCTGAACTGGATGACACGTTTAATTAGTATAGGCATATTTACAGAAAAGTCGTTGTTGAAATAATGTAACAAAATTACCTATCTTGTATCAAATAGTATCATTCAAAAAAAGTGACATATTGTTTTCTGTCGAATCATTGGGGCTTATATCAATACATACATCGGGAAAAAACATTGTCACACCCCTAATATTACCTGTACTATGTTCATTAACTCCAGGGATCTCTTTGCTCAAAATATATCAGTGAGGAGATGTGTACAAACGAATTTCTATGCCATGAAATCTACGATGGAACAGAAAGGCCTTTCATCCAAAAGAGGAGTAAACATGGCGGCCGTCGACAGGCATCCAACCGTTCGAAATAGATTGGCCGGTTTGTGGGGGGGAAATAAATAAATCGCAAAATTCACTGCCACACCACTGCATCCAACGAGTGTAATTCCTAAATAGCAATGTAAGGCATTTTCCCTTCAGCCACTGTTGAAGAATTAAAGTGATACTACAGTCAAAGCACAACACGATTATGAATGTGATTACCTGGTGGAGTGGTGCTGCTTCTCAGGCCAGACAAGACGGACCTGCCATTAGATGAGGGGAAAGTGACCTTGGATGCACCTCAAATTGCTTATCATCACCAGCTATGTTTCAGGCAGAATTTAATGTTTATATGACTTGGTACAAGTGTTTGGAATAAGACGGGATTTTCAATCTACTTTATATTTAAAAGTAATTAGAATTTGTCATTTCTTTCCAAGTCTCGTCAGAAAGTCATCGTGAGGGCCTTGGTGGGGGTTGACAGGTTAATTGAGGAATAATACCCTTCAGAATGATGGATTTTGGTGACTTGAGATGTCGGAATCCATTATAGAGAAACTTAAAAGTGCAATTAATGGTGGAAGCTGGGTGCAAAATGTGTTCTTTTTTAACACCCCCCCCCCCCCCCCCCGCCGCCTCTCGTGTGATTATTAATGTTCCGCATTAAATGTCCAGACGCTCTTGTCTCAGTTTTGGCACTCGTTCCACCCTCCAATCGAGTTTGGCACAAACAAGATTAAATTAATGACCTCATTTTTAGACACTAAATTAAACAGCTTGGTTCTGAGCATGATGGCCAAAATGAGGGACATTTTATGAGATAAACTTGAATGGACCCATTGCGTTAAAAGAACAGGACCTGCATGCGACAGAAGCATTCAGCTTGAGTAGTGGTGTCTCGTATTTACCGTCAGTGGGCTCCAAGAGATAATTTTCCAAGATGTTGTTTTCCTTCGGAAGGGAGCAAGACTGCAATGTGATGCAGATAAACAGGTGATTACTGGCATGCCTGTTTGCGTTGACACCCAAGTGTTGGGTGTCAACACTTGTGTCAATACATTTTAAGTGTGACATGTTTAACCACCTGCTACAGGCTAAATTGTGTGTCGCCACAGCTCTGCAAAAGGTGATTTTAATCACACATCTTATTATTGTTATTTCTATTGGCGGTATAGCGGCAGCATAAATTATGAATGATTTACACTGTTGTCATTGCTGTGATATAAAGTGTCTAATTTTGTGGGTGGAAGAGGTGGTAATAAGACTTTGTAGCTTACTGATTCAGTATTAAAGGTGATGTGATAAATGAATGATGTCATTCACTGACGCCGTGCTTGTATAGATACATTAAGGTTATGCAGAAGAGAACAAATGGTTGTCTTAATATCTATTCGATGCACTCGTCTGTCCTCCGCTCATGCCCCCCATCACTCGGACAGCTGGAAACAAAATTCATCCGATTCGTTCTGCTGCTTTTCTCTCTCCCCACATCCTCATTCCCCCCTTCCTTGGCCCCACCAATCCCCCTCACTGTCGTAATAGGATCTGCAGGAATCATTCAAAGGCTAGATATAATTTACTGCTTGCCGTGCACAATAACCCCTCCCACTTTCACCCCCTTTCTCAATCGCACAAGGTGCCCCGCGGATGAACTAATCATACTTGAAATATTATTTCTGCTTCTTATTCCTCCATTTTATGAACAGCTCCTTTTTTTTATGGTGCGATGGGTTTAACCCCTGCCTGGTCCTACCCTCATCAGTCTGTAAGAGGCATGGGGGAGTGTGTGCGCGCGTGTGCGTGTGTGTCTAGGCCGCAGGAGACAGACAGAAAAAACTATGGAATATATTTCTTTGTTTACATACATGCTTTATATGTGTAATGGCTTTGATAAATTCATGTTGTATCCAGATAATGGCTCTATAGTAAAAATAACATACTGCATACAGTATAATAATAAATCAATATTATATAATAAGAAAATCACAAAATAAAAACTACTTGGAGAAAAGTCACTTTGATTTCCTCATGCGGGCCTCCGTGTTGACCTGCAGCCGTTTTTCCATTCATAAAGAAATACTCTATGCCGTTGCGATGATGGTGTTCCGCTTACCAAAAGAGAAAAAAAAAAACAACTTTGAACACTTCTTGACAAATCACGGAGAGGGATCAGACACATGGTTTGGGAAAGTTACCAATATCGAACTTTTGGAGAAAACAAAAGCTCTGGGAAGCTCAAATCAACAGTCAATAGTAGAGATAGAAAATGCACTTATGAAACCAACAATAAACATCGTGCATCTGGCACAAAAATGGAATCCACAAAAAAGTGGAAGTAGAGAGGATCCAAAACAACTTGAAGGAGATCAACCAAACAAGAGGTTCTGTAAATGGGTCGGAGGAGATGGGTCAGGACAGGGTGACGTGGAGAGGCCTAATTGAAGACCTAAGGCCCACCCGAGGTACAAAGGTCCAAGAGTAATGTCTTCATCTACCGCAGTATCCTTTTACAGTACTAGATAATCTCATCGGAATCAGAGGTCAATCCACCAAGAATCCAATTAATATTATGAGATTGGAGGAGTTGGTAAAAGCTGCTATGCCCCCATAAAAAGTATCCCGAAGAAGCATTATCCTGTGAAAACCATGCCCCTCATACGAAATAGCTCTCAGAATATCTACAATTAAGAATTGTTAATTTGCATGAACCCGGAAAGGATCACAATAATCTCTAAGAGCCTTGATGTTCATAAGACATATACATTTACCCAGAGAATGTTCAGCACTCTTGCGTATCTTCCTTTATATCTCCATCCCGTAAAGATGACTGGAAGAGCACAGTGCAGAATGCTTATGAGGTCAAGAAGAATCCTGTAATGTCGGCTGAAGAGTTATTGAAATCTCGATTGCATCCTAACATATCTGCTGAAAAATCTACCATGATTAAACCATAGACAAAATGACAGAAGGATAACAAACAAGAAGCCACTTTTGTACAAACAAAAAAAAGTTGTTTAAAGTTTGATGTTTGCAAAAGAGCTGTTCCACAGGGCTATAATTGTAAAACATTGTGATAAAACCAATGTTCAGTTATTTGGAAGGAACACAAACACTGTGCAGAGAAATAAAATAATCAGCACCATTTAAACCAACTGTAGTATGGTGGATTGGCATAATGTTCTGGGAAGGCTTTGTTTCTTCAGGGCCTGGATGGTTAGCCATTATCAACAGAAAATGAGCCACTTTTTAAAGCGGAAGTTAACATAATCTGCGTAAGAACTGAAGATAAACATAGGATGTATTATGGAACAGGACATTAGCCCAAAGGACAAAAGTAAATCAACAACAGAATGCCTTTAACAATAGAAAGTCCGTCTTTTGGGTTGGCCCTGCCCGAGTCCTGAGCTCACAAGCCGACATGCTGTGGCAAGACCTCAATAGAGCGATTCACGAGAGTTTTATGAGTTTTATGGAAATGTGTTTGTGTGGTTTCCATTAAAGCAGTGTTTTACTATTGTGACTCAGATGACGTTGAGATCAAATTTTATGACAAAATTATGTTGATTCGCATACTTTTTCGTTCGTATTTGGAACCACAAAGAAAAAAAAAAGCAGAGCTTGGACATTTTAACAGAAAATGAAAGGAAATATGGTGTAGATTGATCTAACTAACGATTTAAGTAATGAACAGTTTTATAAGAGAAGCTATATATTTTTTTTATGATTATTACATCTGTGTAGTGGCTCAGCAGATGTGATAATACAATACAGAGTGGAAAAATGTGAAACGGGGAAGGGGGAAAAAAAAGAGGCCAATCGAAATGAAGAAGAGGACATAGACCACAGGCAGACATCAGCTGCTCACTTGTACTTAGGAAACACATTTACTTCTCATTGATTCCCAATGCTTTAGTCAATTTCTTGTCACTTTTCATTGCCTGTGCATGTGATCTCAGTTGAGCAGCTCGTAGAGAAGAAACAACAAATGGATAATTTAGTGAAGAAATGAAGCCAACAGTCCTCTTGATCTAAACCACAGTTAGCATATTGGGGATTTTGGCATATTAAATACAATCAAATAAAACAGAAATATTTTGTGTAACATGCAAAATGTACACAAGGGGAAGTGTATATAGTAAGACCAAAATAAAGTTCCTGTAGTAGAACATGCCAGATGAAAGTCAATAACTCAAACTCAGCAGTCAACCGCAGTTGGACAACAGATGTTTTGACCCAGCGTTTTTCATAAACCACTTGGAAGTAGTTATTATTAGTTTAATTATTTTACTCTGTTGCTTCTTTCACGTTCATACACACACACACACACACACACACACAAAAAGATTATATATATATATAAAAGATATAATTAGATGTGAATGTTGCGCATAATATAAAAACACATCCTACACAGCCTGTATTTCGCATCACTCTCCATGTTGACTGCAATGACATTAGCTACCACCGCTTGTTTGTGGCTTTAATGACAAGTAAGAGGGGGCTGCTGTCGCCATAGCAACAGCCAAGATTTAATACATCATACCTTGTTAGGGTCGTCAAGAGGGGATGTTTTGGTCAAAAATTAATATATCACAGGAAGAGGAACAGTGTGGGACGACTGCTCAGCATTCATCACAAGGTTGCTAATTGCAACATTAATTTAGTGCTGCAGAAAGAGGCAACCATCCTCAGTGGATGTTTCGTGACCTTGGCCTGATATGTTGAAAGTGCCATGTGTGCATGAGGAAGACAGTGAGGATGATAGAGAAGCTGAACAAAGATTGGGGGTGTGCTGATGGGGGGTGGGCACAGGCTCCAGGCAGTGAATGCCTCACTTTAATTGCATATGAGTCACAATTGGAGAAAAACAGACATTAAGCAGACTCATCTGCGGCTTGACTGAAGAACTACTATTGTGTGGGTTTAGGTGTATACGATTCAACAAAAAGTTGAGGAGAAAGAAATAATTGATGTGGTGTGTTTGTCATTAGCTGTGACGTGATATTTTGTTTTTTGTTTTAAGTACTGCATCAGCTTGGCTGGATGGATGCACACCTCAGGCTTACTCCTCTATGCTGACCTGCTGTATTCGTTTTTATTTTGTTTTGGGGGGTTTTGTGTTTGTCACCCGGTGCTCGGATCTTATCATAATCATTAACTTAGTGCTGTACAACTACATTGCAGGAAAAAGTTTCACACATGTTGATCTTGTAACAATTAAGGGAGGTTATTTTGTATAAGAACTACCAATATGGGATTTTTTTAAACACAATTTGACCAGTATAGGATTATTTTTGACTCAACTGTTTTAAGAGTGTCTTAGTTAGTTTCCTTAGTTTCCATTCATTTCAATCGACAAAGATGATATTAAATGTTTCAAGTTACCAGCGTGATACCACAATGAATGAAACATGCATTCCTAAGAACCGCTATATCATTCTTTAGGATTAATTTTTATTCCACTGATTGTTTTAATCATGTTTAATGTCAGTGGTAATGCCCTTGCGGAACACATCTGATTGATGTACCTAATGAAGTGTCCAGCTCGTGCGTGTGTAGTCTTTTGTCTTTGAAACCCAACTTGTATAATTACTCCAAGTGAAACACTGCCTGCATTATTCGCATGTACTCACTTGCATGCTTGTTCATAATGTCACCACTTTCATTAGCCCACATTCAGCGAGAATAATGAGCAATTCACTCACTTGACAAAAAGCCCTCAGTAGAACCCTGTTCGGTTTAATTATAGGATAATCTGAAGAAGACAATGGACAATGATGATAAGACAGTCACTGCTATTTGTATGTAATCAATGTTTAATATGTAAAGGCTCTTGGAGATAAGGCGTTAAGTGGGACTTTTCCTCACTTGAAAAGCACTTCCTCATCTGAGGCTCAATCCATTTGATTTACTGAGCTTCCAACCAGGGGGAAAATGGGACCAAGTGTTTCCCCCAAAGGAATTGTTTGGAATATATTCTCAGAGTGTTCCTCTTAAGGGTTAAATTGTTGATGTTAAATGGCATGCTGGAATCTGCTATCTACCCGCTAATTAGATAGCAATTACAGCAGAGCTATGCGAGCCTGTCTGTTCCAATTAGAAACACTTTTAGCAGTCAGTCCGCCTGACCTTTGCTTTACTTTCTCTACTTTAAATTAATGGCAGATACGACGGTTAAAATGTGCTTGGATGGACAGTCTTGTTGCTAGGCAAACCAAGACATACCCATGCGCACTTTGAGCTTAATGGTCATTCTCAAGACAGACTCAATATATATATTTTTTTATCTCATCATTATTTTTTTCCAGGCAAACTGGAGCCCATCCCAGTTGACTTTGGGCAAATGGCAGGGTACTGTTCTGGATTGGTTGCCAGACAATCTCAGGTCACATGTAGACAACTTCTCACATTCACTTGAAATGACCATTTTAGCGTCTTCGATGAAACAAACAATACCATTTTTATTAGGTTATTTTACAAAGTGCCACACTGGGACAGCAGCCCAACTCGGGAACGACCGCCGAGCTGTGTTGGGCATGCCTGTGGGTTACGAACAGTTCACATTCAACGGCTGACAACTGGGTCTGCAGGTAACCGGGTCGCTGCGGCTTTAGGAGTCGCTTTGGGACCCAGCTGGAGGTCGCTCAACAACAACAACAACAACTGGAACAGCAATCGCCAAGCTGCCTTTGCTCTCAGCACATAACACGGTGACGGAGGGATATTTGCTCAGCCCATTCACACCTTAATGTGTGTGTGTGTGTGTGTGTGTGTGTGTGTGTGTGTGCGTGCGAGTGCGTGAAAAGCTTGCTGCCTAGCAACAGGGACAATTGCTTTCAATACACTATGACAGGTGATGTGAATGCTAGGGGTGAAACTTCACATCAATGTCCTACGATCAAACATCCATATACTGACGATGTTTACACATACCGTATTTTCCGGTATGTGTACTCCGCTCCGGAGTATTGGTCGCACCAGCCATAAAATGCATTCTAAAGGAAAAAAAGCCATCAGTGTCACTCCAAATCACTAAATCCAATGAAATCTTCATCCTCTGTGTCAGTTTTAAACAACTCCGCCAACTCTGGAGGTAGAAGATACGGCACTTCCTCTTTTACGTCGCTTACATCAGACTCATTGTCGACTTATCAACACAGGCCTAGAGCGCCCTCTTGCAGTTTCATGTGAAAATAATGTGAAATTATATAACAACGCATTAATAGTTTCACGCATAAATTGCCCCAGAGTATAAGTCACGCCACCGGCCAAACTATGAAAAAAAACGACTTGTAGTCCGTAAAATACGGTAGTCAATATTCAGGTTAAAGTCAAAATTATGTTTTTTGACACACTCGGGATAACCAATCGGGATAATGAATTTCCTTTCCAATGGAGGCATTCTTTGTATGGCTAAATATTTGGGTTAGAAAAGGTTTTTTTAAAAATTCAAATGTCAGCGTATTCTGGTTTTTAGTGCACGTTTACGTGACCTTTCAACATCGGAGTATAGGCAATACTCAAAAGGTTAACGACTGCATTTAAACGTAGTCACTGACACGTAAGAACTGGGCCTACTGCGCCATCATCTCATGAAAGATGTGTGTGCATGTGCATGCGTTCAATTGACACAGAGAACCACAAGGGCAGAGTTTTCACATGTATTAACTCTGGGACCAGGTTTAAAACAATGTTTGCATTTGGACTCCCAAAAAGCCAGTTCCATTGGACAAAACACCAATTTAATACCTTTTCACTTAAAAAAAGATGTCATGGAAATGGATCTAAAGCCCACCGCAGGTTACAGGAATCACACTCTTGTTACTGGTTTGCCCTCCTTCTCACTGTGAGGAACTCTCTGAATGACTGAGGAGTGTCTCAGGCATCCACAGTCCACCTGGTCTCTATTATCTCTCCATTTCACAGGCTTGCACCCCCTAACAGGGCAGCCTGGGAATGGGTCTGGCTCTTTCATCTTCCAATCATTATAGCAGCCAGCTCAGGGTCATGGGCCCATGCAGGCTGACAGGCATTCCAGCAGCAACACACTACAAGTGATTTTGGTTAGGTTTTTGAAAAACACAAAAAGCCTTTAAAAAAAAAAAGAGAGACAGAGAAATATCAATATACGAACAAGTCTCAAAGCACTTATTGTATTAAGAATCCGTCCCAGAGTTCACATCCTATGTGAAATATGATGCTGCACCTCCGAGTTGGGCTTCTCGCCTCCCTAATAACAACGCCCTTCCTCAGCCATGGTCTCAATATAGGCTTTTTTGTGGCACAAACACAAGAGGCACACAGGAAAACCAAGACAAATTTTAATTTTTTAAACATCTCCCTATATGAAAGTGGTGTTCATATGTGTAAAGTGACATCATGTTGATCCCCCACCATCCCTTTCTGCTGTTTTATTACTCTTAAATCATGTCCACTGAGGGACATTTGAAGACAGATCAAGGAGAAGCCAAATTCTTTCCCTTCAGCTTTAACATCCAAAGGGATTTACCAGACTATTCTCAGACAATCTGTGGAACACATTTACGGAGAAAGGATACACCACCTGATGGTTCGGCTCGGACATGGTACACCCATTATCATTTTGCATACGAGAGCAAAATGAGGTGTAGCTTGTAGCCGACGTGTGCTCATTTTGAGCATGACGTCTCTGATCCACTGGTTAAAGGACACTTTGATTCTCTCCTCTTTCATCTCAAACCGCTTCAAACAACAAAGCGTGTGACGGAAAAGTGGTTAGGACTGCACGACTGTTTGTGTTTTATGTTGTGTGTTGTGTTTATTATTTTACTTTATGTTAACTGTTTTGTAAAGCGCTTTGTTACAGCTGCCGCTGTTGTGAAAGCGCTATATAAATCAGAATGTATTGTATTGTATTGTATTGTAATAATTGATCTCTCATGTACTTGCACTCACACTCTCACAACACTGTCAGTGCAACGTTGTTTCAAGGGGAACACATTCTCGAGCATTGCGCACTAGAAGCCTTTTCAATGCATCATCACATTGAGGTTACAAAAATGACACGAAAGGCACTTTGAAGTTGAGGAAAATTCTCCCTTATTTCTGCTCTGCCACATGATTTATTAAGGGCTAAAAGTGGGGAAAACGAGACAAGGGGCAGGTAAAGGATATAGAAGGACAAACACATTCCCTGCACATATTCTCTTCATTATGAGTGATGGAGGGGGTTGGGGGGGGGGGGTCTGATCATTCAATTATCGACTGCCATCACAGGCTAATATTCCTGCCTGTCAGGGTCCATTCGACTCAGTTTTGGTCGGACTTCTTCTGATGGACCTCATTTCCTGTTAAACAGAACCAGAAGGCGCTGCAAAAATGGTGACACTTGATCCTGTGTTGAAGAGACGGGAAACGCTGCGGCACAGCCCACAGCCTGCTAAGCTAGGCTGCACACCTTCCCAGCATGGATCCTGGAGTGAAGGGTGTTTACCTGCCACTCAGTCCCACAGCAGAACTGCGGACTAACAATGTTTTTTTAAAATACAATACAATACAATACATGCTGATATTTATAAGCTAAATGCTTGCTTTTTTTTCAGTGTAGAAATGTGATCAACTCGTCATCATTGCTTTTTATTTATCCGCCACATTACGTTGTTGCTCAAGCCATTTACTCTTGATCTCTGTCCTTCACGGACATCTCCATTCGATGCCCTGACTTGTGGGGATCACTTGCTATGCAAAAGCCTAGGTCACAATTCACAGCAAATCAGCCAACTTTGAACTTCTGTCTTGTGTGGACACGGCAACTGGTTTTATCAGATTCAACACCCCCCCGACTGGAAGACACTGGCACATTTTCCCTGCCGCTTTTCCCACTGAAAAGTTTTGTTTGGATAATTATTTTTAAGTTGAAATGATTTTCTTTTACATTTACTGTGCCGTGGGGCGGCTCAAGGTAGAACATGGGAAGGTTTACACTTGTTTTGGTGAGGGAAATCACTAACTGCCGTCTTTCTGAAGCAAGCCAGCCAATTAGCATATTTATTTAATGATTGTCCTTGATGAGGGATCAAAGACTACACCAATCGAATGTGACAGTTTACAGTGTACAGCATAACGAAACAGACACAGCCGACGTTATTTGTGCAGCCTCTGAGAAGCCCACTAAAACAACCCACAAAATAAAAACGTTCACATAGGCCTACTTGCGAACCAGTGTCTAAAAAACTACTACTGTGCTGAACTTGAACTTATTGCCTTGCAAAATTGTGTCTACAAAACAGAACAGTGGTGGACCTCCGTCCATTTATCCATTTTATGCCACTTGTCAGAATCAGAATCACCTTTTTTGGCCAAGTATGCAATAACAAGCAACTACGATAAACAAAGGCAGGACAAATGTGATCAACTCGTCGATCTCTATTCTATAGAGATAATGAAACACATAACAATGCGCCACACGCACACATTTATACATCGTGGTTTAGAATGCCAAAGCAGAGTCAGTCCATCCAAAATAGCCATGCTTGCCTTTTACCCCTCAAAAGACATACTGTACATGGTATTTCACTGTGTTTTGGGAATATGTCAGAAATTGACTGGTTAAAGAAAAGACAGCTGAAAAGTAAAAGCCATACGCCCCATCGCTCACTTACAATGAATGACGTACTGAGACACATTGAGAATTATAATTAAATATGGGGACAAGTATTACTGAGGTAGGCTATTCTCCTCACACTGCCCAAGGCCTGTGTTAGGCCAAGGCGCTAACCCAATTTCACACTGCGTGACTTGGTCTGGCCTGTTTCAATGCACTATCACAGTGTGAGTGCCATCTGGTCCTGGCCTCTGAAGCAAATGGCCTTGCTTTTCACACAGATCACATTAGGGTCTTTTTAATTCATTCGGGATGTGCCCTTGTGTGTTAATTGGCTCAACATGGCCAGTGACTCTCGCCTGTTGCTTAAGAAAGGATGGACTCTTCTTGGGAGGTTTAAGTTCCCTTAAAACCCCCTCTATCAATCTGTTTTCACATATTTATTATAAATTATCTGTTGAGTCTTTTACTCTATAAATATGGTGCATATAAGATATGTGTGCCCTGTTGTAATCTGCTTTGATTACATTAAATAATCAGTCTAGCAATGTTTTTTTTTATGTTTGTTGACCAGATATTTCGTTATGTTTCGTGGACACAATGTAGGCAGGCAAAGAAAATGCAAACAAACCAATGACTTGTAAAGAAAGTGATGTGATGTATGTGTGTGTGTGTGTGTGTGTGTGTGGACGTGGGTGTTGGGCCGATACTGAGTGTGGCAGCTTGAGCTCTATATCGCTGTCAGTTCAATACATCACTGACACTCAGGTGGATTACAGATGTTCTTTTTATTCCAACACTGCAACACAGTATGGCAGGAGCAAAGGTGAAGCCACATACAGTTCCGGACAACTACCACTCTGCATTCCTCATAGCTCCGCCCGACAAACAAAATGTTGTTCCTTCTCTTAAACGAAAACAAAATATACGTGTGTGTGTGTGTGTGTGTGTGTGTGTGTGTGTGTGTGTGTGTGCGTGTGTGTGTGTGTGTGTGTGTGTGTGTGTGTGTGTGTGTGTGTGTGTGTGTGTGTGTGTGTGTGTGTGTGATCGTGTAGTATTTTAACTAAAGCATTCTGGTAGAAATTATATGATTCCGACTAATCAATTTTTGCAACTACACATAGCAAAGGAGAAAAATAACACAACCATTCTCCATCCATTGTCGTCTACAATTAACTGCACTAAAAATACAGTTGAATGAATGAAAAATAACAACATGAAACACAAGATACAGCAAAAGTAACAAAATAAATACAATACCTGCAACACGGTATGACGGGAACAATGGTGAAGACGCATTCAGTCCTGCACAATTTTCTGCGTAACAAACGAGCGTTTGCCAATCAATTCCACACGTAATACGTTTTAGTCGACAAAAAAAAAAGAAAAAACGCCACTTTAACAACAACACAGAAAAAAATGTGGACTCACAATTAAGGAGAAATACTTGAGCACACCACACAGCAGTAAAAGATAAACAAATTGAAATTATTTAGAACTGTTCAGCAACGAGATCAAACTCACCACTGCATTCCTCGTCGTTCTGACTGACGTCACGGCGGAAAGCAGGTGCCACAATTTTGGCTCTTGCGTCACTTCCGCGATAATTTATTAGTTTGTTTCACTCTGTTACACACACACAAATATCACAAAACCAGGCGTATGTTTTACTTTTGAGTTATTTACAAAAATTGTGATTGTGAGTTTTTAGATTTTTCAAAAAAATACCCTCCTTTAGATCTTCTCATTTCTGCCCAGAGGTTAAAATTGTGGTCCGAGTTCATCAAAATAAGTTCAAAGTGTATAGTAGATGTGTATCTTAACTAAGGAAACTTTAGCCAACGATATGCTAGCACTTATCGGGAACGAGTTGCCTGATAATATTGTAACCCGGAGTTACTCGCATCCTACATCACTTCACAAATTGTTCAAATAAATGGACAGAGCAAACAATAAAAGTCGAAGCACACCATAATATGAACCCAGCATGAAATCAAACCCAAGATGGACTTCCCCTCATAGCGAATGTCGTCATTGGATCCGGACACCAGCGAATTTTTGTAATCAAAAGATAGTTAATCGTCAGTTCCAGGGTCTCTTTCTTAACGAGTCTATTTCTACCTTTAACTTAATGCTTTCATGCACTATAACAAGTAATGTCACAATCATGAGAACGTTAATCGCTCCTCTGTTTACACATGAGCAGGCGAGGCACCACACCCCGTTTTTTTAATTGAAATGTGCTAAACAGTGATGTTATCACGTACATGCGGTTTCGTCAGCGTGCAGCTGACAATATGTGTCATAAAAAAGTTTTCACTGACAAATACGGGTGAACGTATGCACAAAATTGTTCGAACGTAAAAGGTACTTGTACTCAAACCAATGTTTCAGCTTACTTGTAGAATAAATGCTACTAACATAACATTTTCCTATGATGCCGCAGGGTATTTAGTTACCAGTACACATAATATGGGCAAGATGCCAAACAAATCATACACTGCAGCCATGAGAAAGCCATTAAAAC
Source organism: Hippocampus zosterae (assembly GCF_025434085.1). NCBI lineage: Eukaryota > Metazoa > Chordata > Actinopteri > Syngnathiformes > Syngnathidae > Hippocampus > Hippocampus zosterae. Next base: position 15,832,401 of record NC_067454.1, on the reverse strand, counting down.
AAGAATAAAGAATGTTTACTTTCTTAATTTTCGAATGTATTGGTATTGGTTTAATCAGAAAACATTTACGTTACCCCCCTCCACTCCCCCTATAATGGCATGCGGAAGTCAATAGCCTGTGGCATTTTGGTAAAAAATGTGAAACGTACATCATGCACTGACAACCACACAATTATGAATGAAAATCCATCCAACAATTTTCTGATCTGCTCATCCTCACAAGGGTTGCGGGGCATGCTGGAAGCCTATTCCAGCTGTCTAGCAGTAGGCTGGGTACACACTGAACCTGTTGCCAGCCAATTGCAGGGCACACAGAGAAGAACAACTCTTCGCATTCACCATCACACCTAGGGGCAATTTAGAGTGTCCCATTAGCCTGGCATGCATGTTTTTGGAATGTTGGAGGAAACAAGAGTACTCTAAGAAAACCCACGCAGGCACAGAGAGAACATGCCAATTCCACATAATAAGGCCGGAGTTGGAATCGAACCCTGCACCTCTTAACGATGAGGTCATCGTGCCAACCAGTCGAACACCATGCCGCCCTACGAATGAACAATGTTAACATATTTAATTTTTAAATATAGGGTGGGCCAAATACTAAAAAAAAAAAACAACAACAAAAAAACCCCAACCTCCTCCCCAGCTTTTTATTTTAACTCGCACACGTGCAAGTCAATAACCCGTGGCATTTAGGGAATATACTTCATTTGTAGCAAGTAACCTACACGTACGTTTGAAATGATTTGCTAGTCATTTGTTTTTCTCACACACACACACACACACACACACACACACACACACACACACACACACACACACACACACACACAAACTTCCCTCCCTTTCTCTCTAGATAGATCGATAGATAAGACATATAATAATGCAAGTAATGTTTTACAAACATAATTATGAGGTGTGAATCTTTTTATTAATAGAGTCCGTCAGAACAGAGAAGAATGAGTCGGAAGCCCAAAAGTCTATGCTCATACTTATTTTAATGTATCACAATGAGCAAGAAACATACTTGATGAAATATTTTCAAAGGAGTATATTCAATTAACATCTACAATCAACTTAACTAGGACAACAAGGTTTTGTGACAAAAGTTTCTTTAAAAGTCTGAAGTTCCATGTGGTTTGGATGTACGTCAGTTTCCATGTCATTTGGTACAGTCAGGAAATCTTCATCATATAATTACAGTAACAAAAAAGCTAACAAGACTACAGTATAGAAAAGACATCAAGAACAACATTTTTGGTTTAACTTGCTCTTTTTTGTACATTGCAAGGCTGTTTTTTTTCTACCCTCAGCTGGGCTGCCTGGAGCCCCGGAGCCATGCTTATGAGGCTCGAACGAGGAGTCATTTAAAGAAACGAACCAAAAAAAAAGTCTAAAAGGTTTTAAAAAAACAAAATAAACCAAAAGAAAGTTGTGGCACCAGAAGTCACAAAAGGAACAGATCGCCCCAAGTAGCAGTTCATCTTTGACGTTGGAGCAAATGGTTGTTTGGTTGTTAGTTTGGTTGTTGATTTTGGTTAATATGCTTTTCTTTAAGTGTACAACTGCCTCTTTTTCAATAAAAGACAGTGTGGAGGACCCGACCCCGCTCTCTGCTGTTACTTTCTCTTTTTTTTTTCCTCTGACCACATAACCAACAGAGAGGGGCGAGCTGCCGTGTGACTTGAGAGCTTTACTTGTCTACCAAAGACAAGCTGAGGGGAAAGGGAGACAGGTAGCAACGTGGAGGAGGGGAAAGAGGCCAGCGTCTCTGTCCATCCTGTCCTGAAATTTGGGAAACATCCATCAGAGGGGCAGAAGCAGAGGCAGAAAGAAAGATGAAAGAGCAGCTAGAGTCAAGTTTCAGTTCTCTCTCTCTGTCTGTTTGTCACACATCATCCAGCGGTTCCAGAGTCCATTCTCGTTGTCACTAATCGGATAAGGTGGTGGTATTTAAAGCTGTTTTGGAGCCTGTCCTCGGCTCCCATGCCCAGTTTTGGTGTGCCCACAGCCTCTCGTGTCCTCCTGACAAGAGCTCCAAAGCTTCCCAGAGTCTGTCGTTTGTTGTTTGTTTGTTTTTTTCTTCAGTCCTTCTTCATATCAGAAACAAACAAAGAGTGATGTTTTGTTTTAAATATATCTATATCTGTATACTGGTACACACTCCTTTTCACAGTGGGCAAAGATGACCTCTACGGTGTAACCTTGTCGCTTTTTCAATGTCCAAAGTATCCCAATGTCGATTTTGTGGACACAGACATCCACAGTAACATTTTGATAAAATATACACTTTTTTTTGAGAGGGGTTTGGGTACAAATGTTTTTTGTTAACTGCATAAAGCTTTGGCCACATTCATATGATCAACCAAAGTAAAAGCTATCACAGTCACTTTGATCATTTGATTTTCTCAATTAATCAGAATTGCGTTTCAGTTTGTTTTGATGCGTAACACACACACACAAAAAAGAGTGAAATTAATTGGCTCTTATGAAACACATGCACGCACACACATTCTAATTCATATTCATATACAGGCCATGCTAAGGGAATCTGATGTCGGGATTGTAACTTCTTCTACAAGAGAGCCAAAATGATTACACTTTGGAAATAAGATATATTTGAAACAGCTTTGAAACAATTATATATATATCTATATAAAAAAAATCAATAAAGTGACCAGGACATACCTTTGCATTTTTTCCTAATTAAAAAAGAATAATTCAAAGCTAGTGTTAATTTATGATTTATGAAAAGTAATATACAGAAACCACAAAAACATACAAATAATTATAATAAAATGAAAATACATGTTTGACATTTTAGGGAAATTAAAATACATTTAAGGGAGGAAGACAATATAACTTAAAAAAAATACCACAATTTCAGGGGGGACAGGTTTTTTGAGAAGTGGCAAGCTTGCAGAGTCAATCTTTGATCTTAACAACATGCTATGGTATCAACACCAAAAGGCATTCGAGATTATTGGGGCGTATACATATATCTATATAAATTGGCTGTACAATATTGGTCAAAAAGAAGTTATTCGCCAATTTAAATAAGTCTTGGTTTTGGTTGAAAAAATATACATTTTTGTTTGTTATCAGTGAAAGGGTGGGGGTACCTATGCACATCAATTTCCATTGCAATACGATGTAGTGGGTGACTTCTTTGGGACACGAAAGCCTCCTCGCCATTTGAACTAAGGGACATCTCCAAAAAAAAATCAAAAATACTCCTTGCGACAAGAAAGAATGCTTTGGAATGAAGATGTCCCTTCTTGAAGACCTGTAATCTATGCGTAAAAGTGGCACCCTGCTTACACGTGGGACAAGTCATTGCTGGATTTCCCTGCAAGGGGTGGGCGGGCAATCGCACCTCATTTAAAAAGCTATCATTCGCCTTTGAAACTAATTTTATGTTGACTGGCAAAAATAGGACAATAACCTCGGAGACACAAAGGTACCAGATGTATTATATACACGTTTTGGTAACCACCATTACTTGCTTAACAATTAAGCAACAATCGCGAGTGGATGGAGAGTTCCACGCCTGCACAAAATTGATATTTCAATTAAAATGTGCAAACAGTGGAGAAAAAAAGAGTGAAAATAGACCATGACACCTAAAATAATTCAAATGACAAAAGATCAGTCCTTGCGTCTTAACAAAAAAAAACAACAACATTGTGGTATTTGGAATGCACTGTTCTTCACATACTGTCATAGATCATTGGCTTCAAAACATTGGTCTGTCCAAAAAAGAAAAATCATCAAAATGTCCTTTGGAACATGGATATTCACAGTCTTCAAAGTTCCGTTTTTGCAACAAGAAACAAAAAAGGTGTTGCAGAGAGGCAAAAAATTGGTTTATTGTTTGTTTTCGTTAAAGCTTCGCCAAAAGCAAAATGAGCATGCATCTAATTACTTTTTTTTTTCCTTTCAAAATTCTACATTAGCAGCAAAACGTATGTCTGTGATGACCAGACTTTATACATGATCTTGGGGGAAAAAATGGACATTTGAATGTTTCAAAAGTCAAACAAAGATTCATAACTCTATCTTACAAACTGCAATGGCTCTGAAACGGTGCTACTCCACAACGCACGGACGACGGCCCTTTTTGGTTTTTGGTATTTACGTCAAAAAGCCACCTGTTTGCTTGCGAGGAAACAAAAACGGCAACTCTGATGCGTACTTCTTTATCTTTTAAAATGTTGTTTTCTTTCCTTTAAAAACAGCAACAAATTATCAAGTATAAAGAAGCCTCTTTTCTCATCTTTATGCACCAATGGTGAAAAGTGTTCAGTCTTTGGATTTTCTTTTCGTCTTAAAGCGTGAGAATTATTATTAGTATTCTTTTTTTTCATTTTCATGAATGACAACAAAATTAAAAGTGTAGCCACACTACATGGACAAGAGAGGACCTGCATCGCATCTACAAATACAGGACAGCCAAGGGAAATAAGTGCGAAGATAAGAACACAAAGAGTGAGAAATGGGAGTCAGACAGTAATAAGTGCACGAAGGTTAAAAAAAAAATTAAATTAAAAGTTTCAATGTTTCACCCACAACTTGTTCATCCAGTTGATGCAGTACCAACTGACCTATAGGTTTCAAATAACGCTTAAAACGGTTTCCTCCTTTTCAGGGAGGGGCGTGGGGGGTAGATGAAGGTTGTGAATAAGACAGAAATATCATTTAGATAAATTGTCTGCCCATTATCTAATCTATCGGAATGATCAAGACAAATTCAGATGAAGCGTCTTCAAGTTGGACAATACAGAGCTAATGTTTTTCAGGCTACCGTACTGCTTTGATTCATCTCCAATCCACCAATCTACATAACAATAAAAATGTTCAGAAATACAGAGGGCTGTTTTTTTAAAAAGAAAATTAACCCCCCAACTTTAAAATCAGAATTACTCATGGCCCATTTTTATGTCTGCAATGACTCTGCCTTGGTAAGACGGGATAACAATTGTCCTCCCATCTAGTCTTTATTTCAACAGTTCAACTTTGCCAATTAACTGCCATTTTAATGCCCAGAAAAATGCCATATCAATTTCCACTCTGATTAAAATGTTGTGGTAAATCAATAGAGGAGGAAAGCTAGCGTGTAAAAACATGGATTTGTGTAACAGAAGAAAACATTTGCGAGCCATTGACCTGAGAATAAAATAGACAATACATTATTATTTTACTTTTGTAAGCCATTGGTATCTGAATGCTTAAATAGCAAGAACATGGACCGGACTATTCTCCCATACAGTACATACTGGCTTTTTTTGTGACTGTGCTATTAAATATAAATTATTACGAAACAAAAGGACATCTTCTCTACTCAGAATTTTTTGAAAGGGTTTCTTGAGCCGTTTGTCAGCACTCCTCCGCATCAATCTTTCTCTTCTAATATATTATTAATATGCTTGTGTTTCAGTTCAACCAAAAAAAAAAAAACAACAACAAAAAAACAAAATGGAAACCAGCATGTTGATATGGGAAAACAATCCACTAACAATAAAATTTTTGGTTACAAGCTTTGGAATTGCAGTAAGTTTTTACATCTTTTTTTCTGAAATTGGTTTGTATACCTTTAACGTATTTAACATTGCTGCTTTTTCTGTTTTTTCCATTTGTGTTTTTTTTCCCCATTTTTGTCTTTTTTTTTTTTTTTTAAACACTGTCCATCACCGAAAGCTCTTTTACAATCTGATGGAGTCTGTTCCGACACTAGCGAGATTACTACTACAAGTACTACTGTCTTTGACAAAGCCAGGTTGCTGCGGCTCATCTGCCGTCCTGCCCAGTCTGTCTGCCGACTTCTGACTGCTGTCAGAGTCAGACTCGTCAGTAAAGACGTCTGTTGGTATCGAGGTCTGAACTCCTGAGGTGCTCAATGAACTTGAGGTAACCGTTGAGGGTGAGGACACGGGAGGAAACAGGGAGGAAGCGTAGGAGGGACTGGCATTGGGCTTGCCGACTAAAGCTCTGGAGAAAGGGCCCTGGGGCCAGGGTTTGCTGGCGGCTGTGGTGTTGAGCTGTGTATTGGAGGAGGAGGTGCAAAGAGGGGTGGACAGGGCAGATGTTGGCATGGTGGCTGATGTCGTTGGCGGCGGAGTGGGGCTGCTGATGGGATGAGTGGCGGTCTGCGAGGTAGATGTGTTAGGAGTGGGGAAGCAGGCTGAAGAGTGAGGTAATAAACTAGTAGCGTGCTCTTTGGCATTTCTGGCTGATCGCTTGATTGTTCGGTGTTTGTGCAAAGCTGATTCCAGATGTTGACTGAGCGCTTTTCCCCCATCCAACGTAGTGTCACAAGCCAGGCAGTCATAGAGACTTTCAGCCCCTGCGCCAACGCCACTGGGGACACGCAGCAACATCTCTTGCAGGTTTGCCACAGACTGACCAAATAAACAGTGAGACTTAAGGTGGGTAATAGCCGCTTCTTCCTTGGAGAAAACTGCCTGACACTTCCGGCATGCCAGTTTATACTGCGCCTTGGGGACGATGAACTGGTCTAGATGGAGGTCCGCTGCTTTGCCATCCAACTCATTCTGCTCGGTGCATACTTTATTATGAGTGGAGGAGGTGCAAGGTGTGGTGGGAGATGCACGATGGTGGTTGCCCTTTTGCTCCTCTGTTTTCACCGGATCTTTGGCAGATTCTTTACGATCCCCCGTGGATTTAGAGGGTGCTTGGGTTTGGCTTGCCTTGGGTTGTTGGATTTGCTGAAGCTGCCGCTGCTGCTGCTGCAGTGCTTCCTGCAAGCTCTGCTGATATTGCTGGTAATGTTGCAGCAGAGATCCCGGGGACAGGCCCATCAGTGCTTGTGACAATGCAGGGTTGTAGGGGAACAGACTTTCCATTCCATACATTGGTTGCAGGTAACCACCTTGCAGAGCGCCAGGGATCTGTGGGGTGTAGTAGGGAGAAAAGCCAGGCATGAAGTAGGGCAGGAACTGGTTCGTGAGAAGAGCTGTCGGGTCTGAAGCCAAGGCAGCCTGCAGAGCTTGAAGCTGGGCAGGATCTACCACATACTCCATACCGGGTGTGGGCATAGAGGTGGCGGGAACAGCTGGGTCAGGCTTTTCCTTCTTGGCGCTGGCAGCAGAAGTCGAAGGGGCAGGGGTGCTTCCGGTTGATGACGGGGTTGAGGGCTTCTCTGTCTTTTCCTTGGGCTTTTCCTTTTCTCTTAACCTCTCAACTTCATGCTCTTTGGAGTGTTCAGGCCGGGTGACGGACGTGGTGCTTGAGGAAGTGGAGTTGGATGTTGAGGTGGGGCTGGAGTGGGAAGCAGATGTGCTTGTCTGTGCTGGGCTTGATGTGGACAGGGATGATGAGGAGGGTGGCTTGTTGGGCAGTCCAGATGTGGGCAAGCTTGGCGAGGGAACGCTGGCACCAGGCATGTTCAGCAGGTTTGAAGTTTTCGGAGGAGTTAAAGCTGCAATTCAGGAGTAGAAAAAAAAGACAGAACAACAGTGAGGGCATTAACTGACTTCATGGTGAGAGTATCACCGAAAAGACAAAAATCAAATACAAATTATTTGCTAGGAATTTCAACTCCCATATATGCTCGTGTAATTTTGCCATTCTGTCTCATCTATCCAGTTCTTGAACAAAAACCAAATATTTCCTTACCGTGCTTTATAATTAGTTGCACATATAAGATTTGTTTGAGGAGAATGTAGTAGTGTATAATGTGAAAAGAGCATGATTCAACAACTGCTTCTGTAACTGAATGCTACTGAATGTGAATATGAATACAAATATGTTCAATTTAAAATATGACATTTTTGTACAGTGTTTGTTTTTTACACAAGAAAACGATTGACAATAGTTCCATCACATTTGTTTTGTGTGCATTTTAATTTACTATGACGATTAATGCAATTGTATTTCAAATTTTTGTCACCGCATGCAAAATGAAAGCGACTTACCTGAGTTAGATGAGTTAAAGCTGGACAGAGAGGGGCTTCCAACCCCTGGCAAGAGGACAGGTGGAATGCCTTGTAGATTGGAATAGGCTGACTGTAGATTCAGCGCCTGCATTGCAGGGTTATCAAATATTCCCTGTTGCTGCATGGCCTGCTGCTGCGCCAATCCTAAAACTTCATTGGCCTTCTTAATGCGGTCCATCTCTTGCTGAGCCATAAGTTGACGGACAGTGGCTGGGTCAAAGTATTCTTTTTCTTTGTCAATCTGACTGCCGATGGTATCCTTAACCTTGGCGATATGCTGCTGGGAGAATATGTGATCTCGAACCGAGAGCCGGGCACTATACTTGACACCGCACAAAGTGCATTCGGTCTTCGGCCCCTCGTAGGACGACTGATTAATTCCAAAGTGCTTGGCCATGTTGAGCTTTGCCTTTTTTTCCTTGGCACGGGCATTTTGAAACCACACCTGGACCACTCTCTTTGGAAGTCCAATATCATTGCCAAGTACTTCGCATTCCAACATGGTGGGAGTCCTGTAGTCATTAAAACAGGATTTCAACACTTTAAGCTGGAGGTTTGTCATTTGCGTTCGGAAGCGCTTTTGACCGGGACGATCACCGCTGTCTATGCTCCTGGTGCCCGAAGCTCCAGGACTTGGCGAGCAAGGATCCGCCAGGCTGGATGTCTCGCTGTGGTCAATTATATGTTCATTTTCACAGTCCTTAGCATAATAGCTTGTAGCAGGGCTTACAAGCCCTGAGGACATCTGGTCATCATTTTCAAGGATGGGGACGGAGCCCCCAGGCTTAGGCAGGTACTCACTACTACTCTGGCTGTGTTTTGCATCAGCGCTGTCATTATCAGCATTAGCCTCATCACCTGTAGTTGTGTCTGTGATGGCTGTATTGACAGAGGAGCAGTCGTCATTATCCAGTTTGTTGTGATCAAAGCTGAGGTTCACAGCAGCCATGGCTGAATTCTCAAAATCTTCCATTCCTTCAACTTTAATGGACGAAGGACTCAGAAGAGCCCTGGGAGATGAATCAATTCCTCTATTCACCGGCGACATGGAGGAGCTTTGTCCATCCATATTTGAAGACGCCATTTGGGAATAGCCCGATGTCTCTAAGGCATCCAACTTCATTTGGATCCCCTCATGGTCAGGTAGCATGCCAGAGAGTGTTAGATTATACCCAGCGCGTTTGGCCTCGTGCCAATGACGAGAGCGAATGTGTGCCTCGAGGGCAGTTTTTGCTTTAAAAAGAGCTCTGCAAAAGGGGCATCTCCGATGAGCTTGAGCTGGCCCCACTGCTCTAAACTGGCCTTTCCTCTCCCTTGCTCTCGTATTTTGAAACCAGACTTGCACGACTCTCTTCTTCAGCCCCACTTCATGCGCAATGTGGTCAAGCATTTTACGTGTTGGATTAGAATCCAATAGGTACTTCTGATAGAGAATCTCTAGCTGCTCAGGTGTGATGGTGGTTCGAAGCCTCTTGTCTCTATGTGGCTCTTCACTGTTTGTGCTGTCATTCTCTCCCGGGCTAGTGCCGGCTTTCTCCTCCAACTTCCTTTTCAGGGAATTCATTGTGGATGTGGGGGTGGATGGAGAAGTGGCAGAGCTGCTGGGGATCTGGGGCATCGTCCCAGAAAGTAACTGACCTGCCAGGAGAGGATTGCTCGGGTCAAATAGCATGAACGGCATGTCCATTGAGCGGTCAATGAATTGTGGGTGAATGAACTGATTCTGCACAGAGAGGAAGTGTAATTGCTGGTGCTCCTGCCAGTGCTCAAAGGAGGGGAAGGCGATCTTGCACTGATCACACTGGTATGGAATGATCTGCTGTGCCATTTGTTGTGGAGCCGAACTCATGTGGGGGTTGTGGCTCAAGTGAGAGCTTTGGGAAGGGGCCTGGCTTGTCTGAGAAGCTGATGGAACACACTGCAGTTGCTGTTGGGCAAAGGAAGAAGAGGAGTGTTTGTTGGGTTTGGACATTGGTTGGATATTCTCTTCTCTCGGATGTCTGTGCTTTTGTGACTCCGATTGGGGTTGGGGTACATTTTCCTGCTTGATGGAGGTCTTGCTAGGGGGATCAGCCGGAATGTCAGGTACCTCTTTTGACTTTTCCTCATGGAGGTTTGAGGTGGTAGCTGGTGACGCCTCCTCCTTATCAACTGAAGGGAGGTGTGAGAATGCTGAAGTTGTCGGTGGAAGTGGGCAGAGACTTGAAGAGGAGGGCATTGGGGTGTGGCAGGAGGAACCAGAGGGAGTATAACATTCGTTTGAAAGATCAGTTGAATCCTCATTGTGGCTATCATAATGTCCGTCCTCGTCTTCATCTTTGTAGCACAACTTCTTTTGATGTTTTATGAGGTCAAATATTCTCTGGAAAACCAAGTTGCATTTTTTGCACTGGTAGTTCAGATTGGCGGTGCGAATATACCGATCGTTGGAGAGTTCTCGTCTCTCGCCATCTTTCCCTCCATCACTCTGGTTCTCATAATTCTTTCTTGCCTTCTGGCGAGCATTTTGGAACCAAACAACAATAACACGAGTGGGGAGGCTCAGAAGGTTGGAAAGCTGTTCAAACTCATCGTCCTTCGGATAAGCATTCGCATCAAAGAAATCTTGTAAGATTCTCAGCTGGTAGTCTGTAAACCTAGTTCTAGAAGATCTCTTACTTCCGTAGAAGTCTTGCTTTTGTGGTTCAGGGGAAGGTGGTTTCGAGTCCATTTTAGTATCATCAAGTGTTGTGGTTGGTGGGTTATTGAAGTTGTATGGAGAGTCTTTGTTGCGTTGTCTCTCTTTGAAAAGAGTGTTCCTGAACCAGTGCTTAATGACCTTTTGCTGCAGTCCTGATTTATCGGCCATCTCTTTAATCTGATCTTCATTGGGTGAATTGTTTATGTCAAAGTACTGTCGCAGGACCCGAAGCTGGTCATCTGTGATACGTGTCCGCGGCCTCTTGTTCTGTTGCTGCTGCAGCATGGCCGGGGTGAGCTGCTGTTGGTAGAGTTGGGCCAAGTCTGAGGCCAGGCTTGGTTCAACAGAGGGTAGCTGTGGAGTCAGCTGGCTGGGCAAAGACTGGAGCGACATGGGTTGCATCATTAGTGGTGAAAAGATTGGCAAATCCATTGGCATGGGAATTTGTGGCATTGGAACTGGAGGCTGTGGAGTAGGTACAGTTGGAGGCGTGAGTGAGGCTGCAGACACAGGAATATTTGGTGTGGGAGCTCTTTGGGGCGGAGGGGGTGGTGGAGGAGGTGGAGGTGCTGGGGCAGCCTCTGGTGTAGGGGGTCTCAGTGGATATAGTTTATCATAATTCTCTCTGTATTCCTTGGCAAATCTCTCAAGGGATCGAAATGGGAAGAAAGCCTGGTGGATATGCTCCTGGTGACTCTTTAGAATGAGTATATTTGAAAACAGCTTGCCACAGGCCTCACATTCCAGTTTCTCCAGTCCCTCAATGGGATCTACCACTCTTGTGATCCCACCTGGTCCACTTGATCCTGTCAGCCCAGTTCCCCTTTTCTGGGCCTTTTGTTTATTTTCATTATACTGAATGACTAACTCGAACCCAAAATTTTCCAGCAGGGCTTTGGTTGCGTTTCCACGAGCATCTGAAGCAATCCTTGGCGGAAGTAAGCCGGAGTCATGATTAATACTAGTTGAGATGTGTTGAATGTCCCTCCTTTCCTTTAGTTTATCCATTGAATCTTTGTTGGCATCCTCGTTTTTTTCAGTTGCATCTTTGTCTTTTTGAATATTTTTTTCGGTTTGCGAAGAGGGAGGCTTATGCTTTTTTTCAACCTGCTGGTGGAGAGAAGCACTCTGTTGCAGCAATGCCATCTGTCCTTGTGCCTGTGAGTGAGGCGGCAGCGATTGCTGCTGCTGCTGTTGAGCTTGCTGCTGAAGGTGGTGATGCATCAGTTGCTGCTGCAAGCAGCTCTGCTGGGCTGAGTTCTTGAGATCTTCTAGCAGCGAGGAGGTGGTTGCTCCTGTTAGGCCAAGTGCTGAATTACTGATGTTGATCTCTGGGTTTAGCTGAAATTCTGCTCCTGGGATGTAGAAAGGAAACAGTAACTGTTGTTGCTGTAAGGGGAGAAGTGCATCAGTTGTCATGGGGAAGTGCTGCAGAAGTGCTGGGTTAAAGAGCTGGGATTGTAGAAGAGCAGCCTGCTGCTGGAGCTCTTGCTGAAGCTGAGCTTGGGCTTGCGCGTGAGCTAATTGCTGTTGTTGCTGAAGCTGCTGTTGTCCCCGTGAAGAGAGCATATCTGCATATTTAGCCTTTTTTACCTCATTGTTCTCTGACGGTGAGGAATGGCTGCAAAGTGAGCTGTTAGTTTCATGGCTATGACTCTGTGAAACGTGCGTTCCTCCAAGAAGATTCTGCGCTGTTTGAGTGCCAGAGGTGCCATGGTTGGTAGAGTTTGTTGTTGAGTTGCTTGTTGGGCCTGGACTTGCCGTTGAAGTGCTGATGATCGTACCTCCGCCACCTCCACCAGCAGCACTTGCAGAGCTAGTGATACCTCCCGCAGCTTCAAGTTTAGCTGCCCTTGCTTTTGTTTGGTGTAGAACAGAGCGCATGTGGATCTCTAAAGTGGAACTCTGGCTATAAGCCACATTACAAGTGCTACACTTGAATGGCTTGTTGTCAGGGCTGCTCGTAGGCTCCGGCTGACCAGTGGTGGATTCCTGAAGAGCTCTCTTCACCTTGTGCAGGTGGGAGACAGAGTTGTAGTGAACCAGCAGAATATTCTTCTGTGTGAATGACTCTTTGCACACGGTGCACTTGAATGGACGAGATGGATCTAAGAATTTTTCCATCGTAAAGTTGGGACCTTTTCTGAATGGCAAAGCGCGTTTTGGTTCAGATCCAGAGTCTTCCAGCAGTGAGCCAGAGTCACTGCCTGTTGGGCTTTGCTTTTCCTCTGTGTCACTCTCATCCCCTTCTTTGTCATCTTCTCCCAGACCTCCATGTTCTTCACCAAGGGCCGGGTCACCCATGACCATAATGTCACCATTCATCAATAAGCCTCCATACAGCTGCTGGATGTCAGCTTCACTAAGCTCCAGGTGGCTGGTTTCCAAATGCTTCTTCAAGGCTGGTAGCGTCCTGAAGCTCCGCTGGCAGAGGCAGCACATGGTCGCTGCTCGGATTACATGATACTGGGAATGGAGTTGTAGCTTCTCCACAGTCTTGAAGGCCAAGCTGCACTGGTTACAACGATACTTATAGACATGGCGATCAGAAACAGGAAGCTGAGGCCTTTTGTTGTGAACTTCATTGAAGTGCATCTGGAGTGAGTTGGATGATTTGAACACTTGATTGCAGCCTTTTTTCCAGCACAGAAATCCAGTAGCATCATCCTTCTCTGTTTGCTGATCTTCTTGAGGTGACTTGCGAGCCTCAACTATTTCTGTAGGAAGTGAAACTCCCTTCTCCGGATCAGCATCTAAAGCATCTGTGGAGAAAACAAAGAGTATAGAGAAATGTCAAACGCTAATTTCCTGTACACAAATGTGTATAGTCGAACTGAATTTGCAAGCATATAACATCTGATTTAAATGTTTCTTTGTAGCAACCCTTCAAAACAAAAGGATGTATTTTCTCGGGTGACAAATCCAGACACTGACCAGCTTGTTTTGTTGTATCTTCATCATTGGCAAAGGCATGAGAGGGGTTCTGAGAATCTTTTTTTGAACCGGGAACAGGTATGAACATGCTTGCTGGTAGGACATCGGTTGCTGTCACCTGGGGGGAAATCAACATTTTAGAAAACACGACTCGTGCACATCATTAAAAGTCAACATATTGTAATCGATCATTTTTTGTCTCTAACGCTGGTCTGGTACAATAGAAATGCAAAACAAAAACAAAGCAGAATGATTTGAGACAACTAGTTGATTAGGTTATTAGAGGAAAAAGCTAAGTATCCCAAGGTCACTTTTGAATTGGTCCATCTAATTGGCAAACATAGTTCAAAATGGCTATCATCCAGCCAGACCCAGAATTAATGAAGCTCATTTTCATTGCTGCAGCCTTACACAGACTGATAATGAAGCACCGAGTGAGAAGGACGGCTGGGGGATATAAAGAACTGTTTGTAACTTGTTTGCGCCATACACAAAAACCGTTTTGTTTAATTAGGAACCTCATATATATGATTAAGAAAACAGCAGTACCAGAAGCAAAATAGCTGGGGGGTATAATTAAACATCTGTACCAATTATATGATGATGAACTAGCATGTAGCTTTAATTAAAAACCCGTGCTAAAACATTGAAAACACCCATGTGGGGGAATAAAAGAAACCCTCGACAAGACTTTGGGTCGACAGAACTGAGGTAATATGGGTGAGATGTGAAGACAATGGGATGATTAAAAAAAAGAACGGTATGCCAGAACATATCGATATGCATGCTTGGCAAAAAATAAGTCACCTATTTCAGAATTAATTATGCTCCTCTCCTTGGATGAGTGTAAGGGATAAATCACTTTTCCATCTGCATTCACTAGTTATAAAAATGTGTTGGCTTTAATGTGTCTCCTATTACGGGTCTTCTGTCATGCTACTCTGGAGTGGTTCAGTACATTACAACCTCTATAAAAGAAATAAATATTGCAGTCTACATTGCAGTCTACCATACTAATGTGCTTGCCATTTACTTTCTAAATGGGGGGGGGGGGAGACGACCAGGCCGTAGATAGAGCAATGTTTTACTGTGCGGTTGTCCGGCCCGCTATTGAGCCGTACAAGAACAGAACAAAGATTTGCTCAGTGATTTACAAGAAAACGGGGCAAATAAAATTTTATCCCCCCTTTTGATGAACATTATTGGAAGCAAGGAGACGACTTTCAGTAGAGAACAATGCAGCAGTACACTGCGGTTGATATAAATCCAACGACAGGCCTCCGTATCCTCTCCTTCTGTCAGTTTATGGAAGCAAGCTCACCGATTAATTAATTACTCAATCATCCAGGAGTGGAGCTGGTTGTTCCCACTAAAACTTAATTCTTCATCTTACAAAGAATTTTGGACAGTTTTGAGTGATTTGGGATTTACTAAAATGATTGAAAGCCAACATTGGTAACTTCTGACATCACAAATATTCTTCTGGATGAATGGTCAAAAATTCCATCAGACATACTACAATAAGGTGTAGCACATCAAATCCATATTTACGGGAATTAACTTCCTGCATGTGCGATGGCCATACGTTCCTATAATTGCGTCCATTTTGTGTGCTTTCTTGTCCTGCACTGCAGTTATCTTACTTGCCGCAACCTTGGCATCACAGTGTCGATCAACAGTCCACGCAGACCTGATGGAATGCTAATTTTTTGTGCTATAGAAAAATGAAACCAAGATATATAATTTCCCCAAATTTTAGAGGGCTGACATAATGTGGTTGCACAAGTGTGGACACCCTCATATCTAGGATAGTGTTGAGTTCAGAATTAACCAGTCCTATTCCATTCAAACACGTGTTAAATGGGAGCCAGCACATGCCTGTCGCCATTTAAAGTGCCAAACCCCGTTCAGATGTTCTAGTAGGCCTTCCCTGATTTAATTTTATTTTAAATTGTTATTCTAGCAGATGCCAAAGGGGTTTCGTGCCATAATTTGGTGTTTAGAACTGGCCACTGGTTTCAGACCTCAGTTGCAGCTACCATTACGTTTCACGGTACGTACATGGTGTTGTGTTTGCGTCACATATACCTTTTGGAATCACGGCCCAAAAAATAAACCTCAGTTTCATTGGTCCATTACAAACCAGGTTATAGGCTGATGCAACATAGCTTGATGCAGACAAACACAATGTGGCCCATCAACAAAAACCTGGCATTTGAACCGGGGCTGCGGGTGGGGAGCTGCCTTTTTATATCCACTGTACTAAATCGTATTCGATTTCCCCTGCCATTGGATGATGACAGTAAGTCACTTTGAATAGCCAACGCGCAAGCATAACAAATAAGAAATTGCTTGCTTAAAACCACAGAATATCGGAGAACTGGTTCAAGACGAGGTCATTGACTTACTGTGGCGATGAGCTTGTCAACACAGTCGGGTGCGACACTGTGCAGGTGTGTGAGGTGGAACTGCAAGTGGATCTTGTTGTTGAGCATGTCCTGGCACAGCGGGCAGCGTAACATGGGCTGGACAGAGTGCTGCGTCATCACGTGCATTCTGAGACGGTTAAGGTCTGTGTTGGTGAACTTGCAGTAAGGGCACTGGTACATCTGAGTAAAAGTAGATAGAGAAGCAGACGAGAGGGGGGGTGGGGTGAATTCACGGAGGGTTAATAGGGTGAAATGGCTTTGTGAGAGAAGAGAAGCTGGAGATGAGGAGGGTGGGGTGAAGCGAGCCTTCCCTCAAGCAACCAGATTCCTCTGATCACAGACAAGTGTGTAATAGTGAGAACCACTCACTCTTGGCATCCACTTCAAAGTGCTCTCATCTGTCAAATACCTTATTGATTTTCCACCTTATACACAATTAGCAATGCAACTGCGGCTGAGAGGCTAAAATAATTTTGAGGAGAGTTGAAAAGAAAGTACCGAATACTATGAAAAGGCTTGGCAAGTTGAATACAAAATTCATCCAAAGAAGTTCTCCATTTTTTTAACTGGAGTTAAAGTTTCAGGCTGATAATGAGGGCTTACTAATTGGAGACCAAAAAGGGCCAGACTTCTATGAAAGCGTATGCATGGCTGCACCTCAAGTTCTGTGATTTGCAGCGCTCACCTGCTCTGCAGATCGCTTTTCAGCTGCCCGGGGACGTTTTGAGGACAGCGGGCTCTCAGAAGTCTCCGACCGTGACGAGGGCCTTTTGCTTGGGATCGGGGAATCTGACTGGTGCGGTTCTGAATGGCCGGACACTGCTGAGCAGACACACATGCACAGAGGGATAAAAGAGGAGACGTCTGGATGAGTTGAAGGCATGGCATCACGAGACAGGTCAATCGATATCAGTGAGGGTAAAGAGTTAAAGGGCCGTCTTTCGTAAATGTGCCATATCCACATTTAATGGGAAATGGGCAGTACATCAACACATTTAATTCTTCTTTCATGCTGCTCTTAACGCCAGAGCCAGAGACAACATCATCTACAAATGTTAGTTTACCACGGGGCGCAGTTTTAGGTTTCACCGCACCTCATATTTTCAGTTCATGTGAGTCGCTCAAAGCGAGACAAAGTACATAAACATTGCCCCTTCGATTCACATCCACGTAGGAGCTCTCTTGCTTTGTTCTGAGAAATCCTGCGTGTGTCGTCTTGTTATGGCAATAGTTCAACAGCCTGCAATAAGGAGAACGTCTCTTGTTGCCACGGCGACCCCAAGCCTTTGACTTCAGTGACCTGTAACAGTGGTGGACCAGCCAGACAACCCATCGTGTTGTGTTACTGATGTTACTATTCAGAATCTTGTGTCATAAAACCATAGAACCATTCGCTATTATCTAATGATATTAGATAATAGCATATAGCATATCTTGCAGCGTAAAAGACAACAATGCAAATTCAAACACTCATCCCACGTTTGAGGAGAAAAGTCTCACACATGAGCAGGTGCTAACACTTTAAAACTCCTCTGTGTAGCAAAGAAAGAGAAAATGGAAGTGGCACAAAGGGAATCATCACACTTAAATGCTCAATTAAGCTGTAGCTTCCGCAGGACCTGAATTCACTCAGAGCCAGCATGAGGAGAGCCACAAATTCACGGTGGAACATACGGAGCTGCCTTGCTACCCACTAACAAGCCCATAAAGAGTTCAAATTGGCCTGATTCCTACAGTCCCAGAAGGGCAAATTGAGAACAGAGGGCACTGGTAGGGTGTGGTGGTTTGGCAGGGGGTCAGGTTAAGCGGGGCTGACCACCCTCTCGCTCCAGACATTAAAATGTCACCTCCAATCAGGAGCTGATTACCCAGTGGGGAACCTGGCTTTGGACAACAGTGCCTGTTAGAGCTCCCAGAGACACTGGGATCAGTCACCAAGGCCCCGTTAGGATCCAGTCACAGCCAATCCCATTAAACACTCATCCACCGAAAAACAGTGTGAATGTTAAACAAAAGGAGGCTCCCATTCCAGTAACCACCCACTCAGTCATGACACTGTCCTCGGTAAATCCCCATCAACACGACTTTGATTCTTTCCACCGTCCTAATTTTGTGTGGTCACAGCAAGGCCAGGCACGGGTTGGTTTGTTTGTCAGCATTTTTGGCAGAAACAACACATTCCTGTGCTGGAGCCCTTGTGAAATGGGATTTCTTGACATTTTCCTGATCAAATTCATCTCAAATTATTTTTGAGGATTATTTCCTTTCTCTGTGAATAAAGCATGAAACTTCATGGCAATATTTGGGGACATGAGGTTGGCATCTTGAATGGGCAAAATTTGGTGGGTGCCCATATTCAGTCCAGAATTACAATCTTTCAATGGAAGTCTTCAATCTTTTGCAGACACCTGACCACCAAGTGACAATTTGCCATTCCATATGAATACAAAGTCCACACTCCCCTTAATAAATGTGTCTGGATTTGAAAGTGAACACTGGAAGCACAAACAAGTACATCCAGGCAACAAGAATTAGTTCACCAGACAAATGCATCCTCCAAGCCTCATAATTAGGAGAATAAGCAGATTTTTTTTTCCATGTCAATTAGTGTGACTGTTGACAAT
The DNA here is from genome assembly GCF_025434085.1 of Hippocampus zosterae. Lineage (NCBI taxonomy): Eukaryota > Metazoa > Chordata > Actinopteri > Syngnathiformes > Syngnathidae > Hippocampus > Hippocampus zosterae. The sequence goes on along the minus strand of NC_067454.1, from coordinate 15,813,779 downwards.
GAGGGGTGAGGGAACTTCCCTGAAGGGAAACCTAACTGGCTTTCTATCAGGGTGCGACACAGTGAGTAAGAGAAGCAGGACTGGGGAAGCTTACTCGGACATTGTGTGTCTGGTCACGGCCAATTTGGGTGCTATAAAATGTGATCAGTTACTTTTCTTTTAGGATTCCTCCAGCTCAACGCCATCACCAACACCATGACTAACATCCAATTACTCTATGGATCCTGTTCGTCCTTGTCGAGGGCAGGATGAAAATAAATGACCGTCAAAATGGAGAGGGTAGCGTGATGAAAACAGCTGGATATCGGTATCCGGGTGGTGTTCCGCAAATGTTAGACACGCATATCTACTGTACAATATGAACAGGTGGTCACGACCAATGACCGCAACATTGACACACCAGATAGTGAATTTTCCTACTTACGAGTGTTGACAAGAGGAAGCAGGAAGGAGACTGAGCATAGTGACATATGCTGCACACGAGTGCCGAGAATATGCCCCGGAAAAAAAAAAAAAAGAACTAGCGGTGATCTTGAGTATGTGCACCTAGGTTGTTGAGTAGTCATACATGTCTGTAATGCGTGTGTCGCTGACCTGCATCTTCTTATTGGACACAAAATGACTATTTTTGCAGAACTCTTCTGAGCCATCGGCGTGCTTTGCACCTTGTTTGAAAACACAAATATCACAGCCACAATGACGTCAATTGGATAATTATGAATTCATGACGCTTTTTTCCCCCATAAACCCGAAGCGTTTGTGCTGTTGAGTCCCATAAGAAAACTGGACGTTAGCAACTTGCCTCACCTCTCACATGGCTGCAGTGTATTATTTAGGCAGCGTGGCGAGTGTGGAGCACATTGCAAACGTGTCTGCAGGCTCGTGCTTTCAAGATTGTTCCTCTTGAAGGGCTGCCGGACAGAAAGCGTGCTGACTGAAGTTTCGGAAACAGGTCATCTCACGCTGAAATCCATCAGGGCAATCACAGCTGCCATCAATCTACTTTGTCCTCTGGGGACAGCACGACTCAAATGGTAAATAGAGCGGTTGTCCATTGTTGGAAGAAGTTGCTTGTTCAACTCCTGTGAGCAGCAGTTACATGGTATCTAGTTGCTTCTGCTATACCATCCTCAGTGTGTGAATAACTCGAATAAAAAGTTGCTGTCACAATACAGAAAATCAAAACGAGGGCATTCTTCATGTAGTTATGTTTTTGTCCACGTAACTACTACATAGGAAGCAAGAGATGACGTAAGCCACATTCTGTAATTATATAAACACAATATCACGATTTCTTGTACATAATTCCACTTCCCTTGCAAAGTGTCTTTTAAAGTATTTTAGACCTTGAAAGGGCCCAAACTGGGGATATGTAACTAAAATTCAGAGTACAAGTACAGTTGCAAAGCTTTGCATGAACATGAAAAAAAATTCTCAGTTTGCTCATCTTGTGTGTTCCAGTAAACGACCTTAGTGGATGTTTGGGCGTGTTTCGATCACACATTCTATAAGGCACAGTGGCACATATCATAAAATATTTTTGGACTAGCCCCTAGAAGAATTTTTAAAAAGTACTGGTCCATCAATTCGTTCTCGTATACTTTTATTTTTTTAGTCAACTTTTCAAACGTTTTCTATCTATATATCTGTATATTCAGTGCTAATCTTAGCATAGGGTTAGGGTTAGGGTTTGAATAGAGTAGCTCCACTACATACACAGCAGCCTATGTGAAAAAAAAAAAAAAACATGAACGTAGCAATGTCTTTGCTTTATGTCTGTTTTACAGCAATTGACTGTGGGTACGTACATTAAATTGGTTCAGACCCGAACCGCTTTGGCTGGAGATACGCGCTCTAAACCTTTCTTGGTCATTCATACTGAGATGAATGAACACTCACAATGACACAAGCTCTTTCTTATTCATGATATTCCAACAATACCTAAGTGTTTAAAATTTCTACCCATTTATTTTTTTCATCTTCTTGTCTGTGCTGCTGCCCGGACCATTAAAGGGTGTAATTATTGACCGAAAATACCAAATGGAAATGAAGAATGGATATTTAAACAGTTGAATGAAGTCCTTTCCTGTCAGTTCTTTCATTCAAACAAAATGACACACTTAATGGTAAAAGCAAGGGTGACTTGCGCATGACTAAGAGTGTGGTCTCGTAGTGGGTGTAATGAACATAATGACATGAATAGTAGCTATTAATTAGCAGGATTGTTTTTCATCAGGCTGACTGGACAACAGGATGACGTGGCGTTCACCTTTACAGGACACACAGCTGGAGCTCGGCCATTAGACGGCCTGCGCTATAACTCGTAAACAGCCAGCTTTCAGGGGCTTGGCTGGCAAACAAGGACAATTTACGGCCTATTATCTTCAAAGACAAAGGGAATTAGAATTTGAAGGATGACAAGCATCCAGAGGATGTGTTATGAATATGTAAAATATTTATTTTGCTTTGTCTCCTGATTTGTCATACAACTTTGACTTTAACTGAAATCACAAAACCGGGCGGCAAAAAAAAAAAAAGTCTCCTCTTGATTCGATAGTAACCGCAAGCAGGTAAACAGCGTCTGTCTATTTGTGTGCCGTTACATGCAAAACAAAGCCTAATATTTGTCTTATGCTGAATGAGCGCAGAATGCGATGCCTCGGTGGTGCGTCGAGGGGATGCTAATCAGCATCTTCAATATTCTGCTAACGTGCAGCCTCTGCACAGCAGCTGACGCGTTCCTTCATAATCCCACCTGGGCATGCAAAGAGCGCAAGGTGCAGTAACAGGTGCTGGAGAGGCGTGCATTCAGACTGTCGGCGCTGGTCCACTTTTGAAAGAAAATAGTTGTTGTGGGACTGTGTGAGTTGTCCTGTCAGTGAATAGCTCTCTCGCGCACCATACACAACAATTAATCACTACCACATTCAGACGTTAGCAATCTATTGAGAAGCATGACAGAGTCTGACACACATTGTGTCCATCTAATTGCATGCTAAATGAAAGCCTTCAAGTAACATTTCAATTGTGCCCTAAAACAGTTCGGTAGACAAACCCTTAGTTCTGTGTGTGAGCGGCACTGGAAGCCATACTTAAAGTTAAAATGTTTCAGATGCGGGTTACATTAAGAGCATCACCAGCATTGCCGCGAGTGGACACATGTGAGCGCCATGTTTTCATTAGTGCTGTCATTTATTTTTGTCTTGTAAAAACGTCTCAGTGCGTTTTGTAGATGAGTTTAAAGTCCTCCACATGTGGATGAAATTGCATCCCCTCTTTTTCTTTTCTCTGGATACCACATATCCTATGCAAGGAACAAGGAAAAATATTCAGACACAAATACACCCATCCATTTGCATTATTGGTATGTTCAGTAAAAAAAGCGAGCGCGGGTCTTTGAGCATCATCCTCCCACGAAACTGGATTGCATCCTCATATGTTGAACCACTGAAAAATATACTACTGCGTTAATTACGTGAATATTTTAGTTCCTTTCCTTGTGTGAGGTGAGAGGGTGTAAGGCGAGCTAGCTTACAGTTGTTTCACATCTACATATTTCATAGCTAGCATAAAAAAAATGACCCCTCACATAAGGTGGTTGAACTGCTGTGGCAGCTCTTATGTTACATCACTGTCGAAAATATCGGTCTTTAGCCAACGGTGCCTTGAGATACAAGAGAGCTGTGGGTTTTTTTTCTTTGATTTCCTAGGGAAATTTGGAGAAATTTGCCAAACACACAGCAGTTCGGGAAGGTGAATACATCTCCAAAAAAACTGTTTAAACGGCAGTCCCAGCTGAGTTGTACTATCAAACTAGAAGTGCAATCAGTGATTGATTAATTGGCAAGTAATCAATTAACAAATTAACCGCTAATTTCAGAATTTATTAACTGATTAAAACATTCAGTGAACATTTGGTGACCAGTGTAACTTTTGTGATAATCAATCTCGCGTTTAACTTTGTTTAATTTAAAGTTGTCCAAACCCAAGGAGATTGATTATCCTCGTGTTGAATCAAAATAAGATGCTGCAAACACCGGCTTTTACTTTGGAAAACATTTTCTGACATGTTACAAACCAAATCAGTAGCTGAATTGCATTTTAGTTTGAAATCATGTCGTGTTTGTGATTAAAGGGAGGGATCACTTTCATTCTTTGATTAACTGGCAAGATAATTGACCGATTAATCAATCCTTAAAATAACCTGTACACAGACCACATTGCAATCCTCACATCAATATACTTATATTATTGTAAAATGACAAATATTGCTGCAGCTGACTGAGTCAGAAGTGAAACTCTTTTCCATGTGTGTCTCTGTCTGCATTATACTGTACAGCCATGCCAAATGGCCAAGGAGCGCACACCAGAAGGAGCAGCACAATGTCCACTGAATTGAAGCAAAGAAAGAAAAAAAACTTTGTCATCCCTCGTGTCATAGCTAACAATGTTTTCTTTTGACTGACACCGTCAGAGTGGCATTCATTTATATTGTCCTTCTCACTTTGGCCATAATATGTGCAAACACCAATCATGCAAGCGGCACAGTTGTACGTCTCTGCAAACTACAACCACAATAATACACAAGCATTGTCAACGTTGTCAGTAATAAAACTGTTGTTATCTTTGTGAAGGCAGAATTCTTTTTTTATACAGCTGTAACTAGACCTCATTAGGAAGTGCAGGCGTTCCTAATGAAGTGACCGGTGAGTGTAGCTACTCAGTGCAATGATCACAGAAACCTGCCACATGTCGACTATGTTTGCAGTAGCTGACATTTACATGTGTCTGCATGTCAACAACGAGTGCATAAAGGCATCATCTTTGCGATAAACACAACTAAATAATGAAGGCGTGTTTCAAAATAAAATGACGCGCAGGAAACATATGCATTTTACAGCCGCTTCTGATGTACTTTTAAATGATTTTAATGAACAGCGAAGAGTCAGACAACAAGAAAGGGAAAAGAAGATTGACAGTGGTTTTGCGTCTTTCTTCTGTGGCGTCTACTGCCGCCTGTGTGACAGTGACTGTCATTTGTAAGGGAACAATTGTGTCCTGCTCCGGCGGCTACATGACAATGATGAGAAGGAACACTCCAGTAGTTGTAAGGGTGAACTTAGAAGAAAAGAAAAAAATATCTCAAGCAGTTGGGTGCCTGAGCACCTTTCAGATAACTAACAGCCTGGCCAAGACATTTATTGGCTATATTGTAACCCGAACAACATCTGTGTGCCGCCTGTGTAAACATCATCAGGCCAAACAAAGCGGTCTTCTGTTTACCGCATCCATCGCCAGTCCGACCTGCCTTTCTGCCATGCTCAAAATCTGCTTTTCTGCACTTGCTTTCAATGACCATTGCCTTCATCAGTCAGTCACACACACACACACACACACACATAAAAAAAAGTTTCAAGCACAAACAGGGACTCTTCCATTAAAACTACAACTGTCTGCCTTTTGCTGACAACACGGCACCCCATCCTCTCAGCCCACCTTTTTCCCTGACATCAAACACAACCTCAGGCCCGGTTCCCTAATGCACATGCTATTTTTAACTAAGTGTTTCTAATAAGCTGCTGGGAAGCTGTAAATTTTTCATATGCAAGCACATATTTCCTTTGTGAAAACACAGAAACACACTTTTTTGGTGATTAGCGACTGACAGAGAGGAGGAAAGGAAGCCAATGCGCTTGTATCAAATTGCATGCCTTTCAAAAAAGGAAGAATCCTAATGCGAGGAGTCATCTTCCTGCGCACACCAGGTATGAGTGAATTATTAATCGGCTGGCTCATTTTAATGCTTTTTAAAGTGCTTTATTTTGATGTGCTAAAACATACTTTTACCCATATTCAGTCAGGCATGCATATCATTATTCCTCCCATCAAAGAAGAGTGTCACCCTTTCAAAGAGCACAAACAACTCAGCCTCATTTAAAATAGAAAGTTCCAATATCAAAGACGTTTTACAAAGACCGGGCTTCAAACGCTGATGAAGTTCATTCGTTTCTTTTTGTTATTTTCGGGCACTTTATCAAAAAAAAAAAAAGTATGCATAAAGGTCTGGATTATTTTCCAGCTCTTAACCTAACGAGTGTAAATCAAAACAGCCGAAAAATTTGACAAGTGAGAGGTATCCAGGCTCGTTCGAGTGTTTGGTGTCACCATTATCAGAACTCTCCCATCTTCAAAACATAACCTACAACAGTTTAAGGGATTTTATGACACTGGCAGAAAAAAAAGTGCTAGACTCTGCGTGGATCCTATCCCGTCTGACTTCGGCCCGATGGCGGACTACACCCAGAAGTGGTCGCCATTCAGCGGCAGTGCAGACATGGAGATGAACAATCATTCACATGCACATTCACACCGTCACTGAGTGGGAACCGATCCCAGGCTGCTTGCGCACAAGTCAAGCGAGTGTACCATTCCGCCATCGGTGATGCCAGTAATGCATTTTAGCCATTCCACAGGAAAGAAAAAAAGAAAACCCTAACATTTTTGTAACTTTTTTTTAAATAAGGAAAATGTAGTTTTGAAAAACATATAGTAATTACATAATAATAAACAATTTTGGCAATGTAATTATTTGAATTGAGCACTTTCTGCTGTTTGTGCCCTGGCCACCAGGCGGCATGAAACATCCATCCATCCATCGATCCATCCATTTTTTAAAAATATGCTTATCCTCACGAGGGGTGTGGGTGTGCGGGAACCTATACCAGCTGTCTTCGAACAGTAGGCGGAGTACACCTTAAACTAGTTGCCAGCCAATCGCAGGGCACACAGGGACAACCAAGCATTCGCAATCACAGTCACACCTAGGGACAAATTAGAATATTCCGTTATAAGCTGTCATGCATGTTTTTATGAATGTAGGAGTAAACTGGAGTACCCGGAGAAAACCCACGCAGGCACGGGGAGAACACGAAAACTCCACACAAGTAGGCCGAAGCCGGAATCGAACATTGCACCTCTACACCGTGAGGCTGGCATGCTAACCAGTTGACCACCATGCTGCCCATTTGTAGTTATAATGTTTCAGAAAAAAGGTTTTACCTGTTGCCGAGCCTAACCCTTGATTCATAAACATTACTAAATATATCAGTGGATTACATATTCTTCTTGTTATTATAATTAGTAATTTTATTATTATTGTAGAACAATGAGAGCAGATTCGTAATCGATGCATGAAATTTATCTAAACAAGTTTACTTGAATCTCTGAATAACAGATTTACAAAAGCAATGTAATTATTTTGATAATCAATTAAAATATTGAGAACTGTCCAAAAACTCAAGTCCTCAGAATTTCAGCCTCTCAACAGTTAATCAGCAGAAAAAGAGCCAAATGACTTTTTAGTTGAATCAAAAGAAATCATTTGAAACATCTTATTTCATGCTGAAAAATAATGACAATTTTGCCTATTTTCTGACATGTAATGGACCAAACCAGGAACTGAATCTTAATTCATTTATGTTTAACATATTTGATATTTGAAATAATGTCCTGTTTTTTGAATGAAAGGATAGAAATGAAAACTTCTCTCTTTATTTAAAAAAAATCTGATTGACAAAATAATTGACAGATTAACCGACTATTAAAAGAATGACTTGTTGCAGTTCTAAGTGTGAAAAAGTTGCAAAAGAATAAAAGTTACATTTTGATTTGCCCATTGACAGCTCCCAACAATAAAAGAACACAAACAGCTCTAAAGCACAACTCAAGTCAGCTGGTGTCACTAACCACAAGCCGTCCCACACATAAAACCCTCCTGATGGGATCCTATCCAAGTGAAGTGTGTGATTTTGAATTGTATGTGTGTGTTTTGCGTGAAGGGGGCGGTGCTAAACACACACGTGTTACAACTAGCACTTGTAGTCTGCCCCAATAGAACGAGCTGTGTTTGCAACTGCTCTCACCGTGTTGTTGAAATATGCTTGAGTTAAACAAAAAAGGCCTTATGTGCAGCACTATTCAGGTGCAGGGCCCGCGTGTTACCCCTCTCGCTGCACTCCCCCAAGTGTGTGTGTGTGTGTGTTTTGGAAATATTGGCCTTACCTGTCCCTTTGGTGAGCTCCTTTTCCCCCCCACTTTCTCTGTCTTTGGTTTGGTCCTCCTGGTCTGTGGTGGTCTCACTAGCAGCCTCCACATCCTCACTCAGCTCTCCTGAAGAGGGAGGGTGGATGGGAAATGTAAATCACCAAGCCATCAGAATTGGTGGAAGCACTTAAAGGGACGGCAGCGTTTTGTTTCTATAGGCGCTCGCAACAATTACATTTGCTGACACACGTTTACGAGGCTCGCAAACAAAGAGGACACAATCTGCTTTCTGCTTTCACTATTCTGCCTCAATTGGATATAGACTGAAGCAGTAAATATAAAAAAAAATGTACTCGTATGTAGAGTGTGTGGATTTTTTGTCCAACATAATTTTACTTTGGTGTGAAGCATCCCGCAAGAGAAAAGCCAAAATACATTGAGTTCCCTGCTGCTACTGCAGATCACCTCCTCCAGCCTATTACACACACACACAGACATATAAAATATACACAAATATAAATATAAAAATAAATTATATATATATATATATATATATATATATATATATATATATATAAAATCATAAATATGTAAAACTCTCAGGGATGCAACTCCTTTTACTTTATTTCAAGTCAAAGGCAGAAATCCCCCCTGCAGCCATCTTACAAGCTTCCACTCGATATATCAGACCATTTAGTTTGCGTTGAAGTCCAAACAATGGATATGCAATCATGACGTTTGGAAGTAACACACAAAGGGAAAAGACGGCGAAAACAGATGATAGTAAGACCATCAATCACTTTTATTTCCCTCCAGTGGCCCTTGAACATACATTTGCCTATAAAGTTAGTTTGAAAGTAGTGGGACCCTGCATGCAACTGCAACAGTAAACTCGGCCGCGTGGTCAATAGGCCTTATCAGTTATTACACTAGTCAGCTAATTCTCAGCAAATGTGCTTAAATGCTCTTTAGAAAATGCTTTCATGCTCAGGTCCCGACACTACGAGCTATTGACGTATTGACGACGTTACAAGAGCCATACTGAAATATCCTGTTCAAGTATTCAGCCCCGCAGCCATCACATGGCCAACCCGATTCAGCTCGCCACATGACTACCCGCAGCAAAAAACACTTTTATGATGTTAGATTATTTATTATTTATCCCCTTTGCGGTCAAATGCTACGCGCACACGCAAAAATTTGACCGTGTCACGATGCTTTACGACACATACACATGTAGATTGTAAACACGTTACATTGTAACACATTGTAAACATGTGTTAATTGTGATTTAAAAAAAAAAATAGCACATGAAACAATTGGTCTGTATGATAGCTTTCCTTCCTCCTGTGATGAACCGCTACATGATGAGTGGATGAATGAGCTTGTTTGGCTTGTATATCAGAATCAGGAGCACCCTTCATAAAAGTCATCAGGCCATTTGTCTGAAAATACTGTCATATCATATTGGTGGATAGAGAGTGAGAGAGAGCAAGCGAGAGAGAGAGAGAGAGAGAGAGAGAGAGAGAGAGAGAGAGAGAGAGAGAGAGAGCGAGAGAGAGAGAGAGAGAGAGACCTAATAAGTAAATATTCAATTTTCTTCAAAGGAAAACCCAAAATACAATTTAGAGTCTTCAATCAGCCCGCCATGCATGTTTTTGGAATGTGGGATGAAACCGGAGTACCCGGAGAAAACCCACGCGAGCACGGGGAGAACATGCAAACTCCACACAGGGAGGCGATGCCAGAATCGAACACTGTACTTCTGCACTGTGAGGTCGACGTGCTCAACACTGGCCCACAAGGCTTCCCCTTTTTAAATACTGTATAATCACAAAGAACAACAATAAAGACGGAAATCTGTTTTGGGGCTTCAGACTTACAGTGTGTGCAAAAAGAAATATTGGTAAGTGAATACAAACACAGGCTAAATAACAAACAAATATCAATGAACGTTGTTAAGTTAGCAAAATTCACACAGCTAACAGAGCACTTGCTGTATCCTGCTCTGATTCAGAAAGACAAAATGTACAACTTCCAGTAGTCAAGTTGCTAATTAAACAACTTCTTTTTCCACTAAACTTCATGTCATCAGAATCATTTGTCGTCCCTTTGCAGGCACGCCCTCAGAAAAGCACTTGTGAGAAATAATTTAGCGGAACGAAAACACTAAATATTATCACTTAGAACTTTTATTGGTAGTGACACAAGTGCACGACAAATTACCGGAACTTGTTATATCATGCCTTCTGTTTCTGATTGGTTGTTTTCCTCGGGCATGATGGTTTCTTGCATATCAAACTCTTTTTTTGTGTGCGTATTACTCTCAAATCCTAATGACTGATTTAAGAAATATGCTAGTGTTTTTTTTTTTGGGGGAGGTCAGAAACTTCTTCTCGAAACAGTACTTTTCCATTCGACATCATACAATGTTTCTGTTATGTTTCCAAAGCAAACCACAAAATCCATCCAGTGAAGCTCATCCCCAGCCGGTGAGGCATATTTCAAATATTCCTTGACAACAAGACATTGTCAATTTTACCGGAATTAGGATATTGCGCAGCTGCACGGGTGCTCAGATTACAAAAATAATCCATAGGTACATTTAAAGGGGGGGGGGGCTGTGCCTTTTTTTTTCACAGTGATACTTGTCGTGGGACTAATTCTCCACCCACATTATTATACACTTTGCACACCATCTGATGTGCTTTAACATTGCAATGATAGATACTTCCTTTTCAATTTCCTGCACATAATGCTCACGTGATACATGTTACCCTTTGGTTTTAATACATATACCGGTACATACATATAAATCTGACTTTCAAGAGTTATTAATACTCAATTCTAATTGATACAATGTTAATTATATTTTGTATACTATAGTGGTGTGGAAAATAACTGCATCTGACTCTTATTTAGCCACATCAGTCCCAATATGACAACCATTTCTCATCTCTATAAATCAGCATGTATTGTATGTTTGTATATCACGCAGGACGGTTCTACAAGACTATAGACTTAAACACAATTGTTTGTTTTGTTGATACTTCTCTATTACCTGTGTAAAAGCAGATTTTTTTACACACATCCATTATTATTACTTAAAAAAAAATCAATTTCAGTAGCAGCATTATGTATATATTTAAGTGGAAAACTAATTTACAAATGCCTCAACTCCAGTGGAAAAAAAGATGATTAATGCCATGCAAACCATAATTAATGAAAGGTCAAAAGTTGCCTCAAGAGTAAAAAAAAAAAAAAATGCAGTCCGAGAACAAATCAAACAGCAACACTCTAAGCTATGGCATCAGGCCATTTGGAGCCCAAATTTGGCATATGCAAAGAGTCTTGTAATTAATTGTCTTCATTAACCATCCTAATACAACGATAGGAAGCACTTCCATTAATCTAATCATGCAGGCTGAATAAACTCATGGCTGACACACAGATTACACTCATTTGTTCCAAGCAGACGAGGATCAGATTTGCTCTGCCACTCACTCAATGGGGACAGTCCACACAACCCCCCCACCCACACACACACACACACACGCACACACGCACACACACACACACACCCTCCAGACATCCAGCAGCTTTGCTTTCTCTTAAGTGCGTGACGGCGGTGAGTGCAGGGGCTGAATCAGGCCCATAGGTGTCACTCTATACAAGCCGGGAGAACACACAAATGAGGTGCAAGGGGGGGGGGGGGGGGCAGTAAAAGAGAGAGTGAAGAGAGAGAGAGAGAGAGAGACAGAGGGAGAAAGAGACAGAGGGGAGGGAAGAAAAAACACGAAATGTTTGGTGATGACAAAAGCAGATGCTATGCAAAGGACGTCCGGTGAAGATGAGACTGAAAAAAAAACAAAAAACACAAAAAACAATATTACCTTCATGATGAGCGGGAACAGCCTTGGTTTCCCCCACCCACGCACACACAAGAGCAGTGATTACACTGACGTTAATCAGACTGACAAGCACAAACGTCCCTAATAAATAATTGATGGTAACCACTGCACTTTCCAGTATTCCTTCCCAGACTGTGGAGAAGAAGAGCAGCACGTAATAATAGTCAGTCTAAATATCTTTCACTAGGTCAGGCTCCTCCCTCCATGCTCTCGGCCTCGGCAGATGACACGGCCGTGATGCCGGCTGACTTTCTTGACAGAGCAAAGAAGCACGTTCCTACCCTAGAAGGGCTGCGGCGCTTTCTAAAAACACTCCGCATGCTAAGCTGAATTTACAAAAGCGGTCCTGTTAGTTGCGTCTCATTACAATCACCGAGGCTGCGATCTTTTTAACCTCACTGCTGTCTAACTTAGAGGTGAGCCTCCACTGCTTTATCCAGACCTCAACAGCTTCCTTTTTGCACTGCACGTCGGATCAAAAGTGATCTTATTTCACAGTTCATAGACCCTCTCTCTCTCTCTCGTTTTTTAAAATCCCCCCTACGCATCCCCCAATCTCTCCATGATGCCTTGCAACCCTTTCCTCGTATCAAAGTTGTCCTGACTCCGGACAAGACGGTGCAAAATGGAAGTGACAGGAGGGGCAGCGCAGGACAATGAGACACAGGCGCCACGCTGAGGGCTTTCATGCACTGCCTTGTCTCAGCACCTCTGCACCCGACATATGCAACATGACCACCGCTCCCAACACGCTTACATCCCCTCTGAAAAATTATGTTGTTGTTATATGTTAATGTTTTTTGCGCCAGTAATGGGCAGCATTTTTCACAACCCCGATTTGTTCAGTGGCTATGTCAGCGCTGTTGGACAGTCTGCGTTGGTGCGGCTGGATGGATGGCCGCTGAAGTTGAGCATGAGGAGAGAGGAGCGTTGGCGAAGAGCGCCGATGCGTATTTGGAACCGTGAGTCGCCGCTTGGAATTGAAATGGATTTCCATGGGACAGGAGAAGTGAACCAATCTCTTTTTTTCGGCAGTGGATGCTACAGCTTCTTGTTGACTTTGAAACTTAGCTTGTAGCCGAGGTGTGCACATTTTGAGCATGACGTCTCTGATCCACTGGTGAAAGGACACTTTGATTCTCTCTTCTTTCATCTTAAACTGCTTCAAACAACAAAGCGTGTGCCGGAAAAGTGGTTAGGACTGCACGACTGTCCATCTTTTATGTTATGTATTGTTTATTATTTTACTTTATGTTAACTGTTTTGTTAAGCGCTTTGTTACAGCTGTCGCTGTTGTGAAAGCGCTATATAAATCAGTATGTATTGTATTGTATGTATTGTATTGTATAATTATAATATTATAAGACAAAGTATGGCCACATTTAAAAGAGCTCATATCGACACTCATTAAAAAAAAAAATCTTACACAATGGACAATTGTTTTGTAATGACGCAGCCCTTAAACAGCCAGTCAGGCGAGAACTTCATACGTCGTCACCAAATTCTTTCTGGACAACTATGTTTGGGGATGGCCCCTTTTCTGGTCCCAAGGGGAAGAACCTGTTAGACCTGACCTCGAGTGATCTAAAGCAGAGATGCTGAGTCAGGACACACGTCACAGAGGACATCCAGCATCTTGCCAGACAGCTCCAGCTTTTTACTTCCTGTAGGTGTCCCAGTATGTTTGGCCACAAAGGGTAAATTGTTATGCGATGTTGAAGCAAAGGAAAAAAACAAAACAAAAAACAAAGAAGTCTGATATGTGGATTCTCGTCACTCCTTGTCTCCCACACAGTTTTCACAGAAAGTAAAGAAGCTACCTCAGTGCTGATGGTCAATGTTACGTGTTAAATTCCTGACCTGTCTATTGATGGGGGGGGGGGGGGGGGGGGGGGACACAGTGTAGGCACGCAAGCAGGCAGGCATCTCTCTCACTCACTGCTGGCCCTGCTGTGACCTCAGGATCTAAATGTGAATGAATACTTTGTGTCTCCATGGGGCCGAGGGCGAGCGTAAGGAAGGGAAGGAGGAGCCTTGCAAAATGGACGATGTGAGAGTTAGGGAAGCTAATAACTAAAACAACTTTAAAGGGCAAGTTAATCACAAACAGAAGCCGTAGCTCACACCGACCCCAACGGCCCCTCGCCCTCTGCTCATCACACATGAGCCCAACAAGTCTTCTCCCCAAAGCTCATCACATTCATCCACCTTGACTTGATTTGAGCAACTATAAGCGGCTTTTTGCATGCTGTCGACTGAAAATGACATCACATGACGGCTCACCTGTTTTCTGAAGCTGAGCCACGTTTGGTTGTTACGTGAGCCCCGAGCAACAGTGAGGTCAGTTTCAGAATGTGGCAAATGATCTGCGCCTGAGATGGCTAAAAACGGGGGGGGGGATTTTGTTATTTAACTCATATCCCACACACAAACTATTAATCAGAAGGCCATGTTTGGACTAGTGGGAGGCATAGAGAACATTTGGTAAAGAACATATTGGAGATTACTTCCCTTTAACTGCTGCTTGTTAAGTGATTTTGAGTTCACTGCCACTGTGCTTGAAGCTCATTTTTTGTAGCGAATAGTCAAATAAATAAATAAATAATCGTCAAATGATGGCTTGTATTTTGAAAAAAACTCGTAATTTTGTAACTTGTATGTCAAGACACCACCGTTCTTCTTCAAATGAAGACTGTTATTTAGCACCAGGCAAGATAAATTTGATATTTTCCCCTAAAGTGGTGAGCCTCTCTTGGGAAATATCGCTAATTAGAAATAGTTCACGATAATGGCATGTTTAGATACATTACCCCCCCCCCTCAAAAAAAAAAGTGAGTAGCGCTCTACTTCTCTTTGTGTTGAGTGATGAAGGAGAGAAGGATCTAGGTTAATGTGGCTGCACAGGGAGTGCGCATTCAGGGACTGCTCACTCTTCTGCCTCGCCACTCGCACACACACACACACACACACACACACACAAACACACACACACACACACATTCACACGGCTGTGAAATCCTTCAATGTCCGCTCACTAACAAATATTATGTCCACAAAGGGGGATGCAGCCTGTACTTTTGCCTGCTGTAAGATGTGGGACTAAAAGCCTGCATGGGGGCAAAAGCATCACTGGCCACTGTGCTTCCATCTACTCTGCCCGAGGGACAATGTCCCGCACAAAGGGTCATTCTGGCTGTGTGCCACCCCTCCCATGCATGTTTGTGGTCGTTCTCTTCTGCCTCCTCTTAAATCACCCTCCTTTTACGAATGCATCCTTCTCTCTCTGTCTCTCTGTCTCTCTCTCTCTCTCTCTCTCCTGTTCACACTACAATGCCTTCACCTATTTGCAGCCATTCAATAGGACCTTACAGAATTGGAGGGGTGGGGGTGAATGAGGAGGGCTGAAGGGGTGTCTGGGAAAAGAAAAAAAAAGCCCCTGTCATGAAGGGCAATCACATCAAGTCTGAAATATTCACCAGTGGCTTGGAAAATGCGATGGTACAGTTATGACAGGCGAACAGGCCACTCTCGCCCCCCCGCCCCATCACTACCACCACCACCACACATACACCCACACCCTCTCCATTCAGGGCAGAGGGGCAGTGGACACTGTGAATATGTATCGCCCAGAAAATGTATTGATTTTTCATTTGGCAACAACCAAAAAAAAAAAAAAGGGACACACTCATGCACAAAAATCACATAACCTGAAACTGTCACAACTCTTTTGTTCAAATCTCATCTCTCCTGATGTTTGGCTTTTGCCACAAACTCCCTTTAATTACCAGGTACAGCCCGCTTCAGAGGCTCCCCTCCACAGAGACACAGCCACATACAGCCTGCTGGGCTTAACAAGACAGCCCACATCTATTATATATGACATACACCCAGCAGCTTTTGTCTCATATCTAACTAATAAGCGCACCGAATATGACTATACCCACTGTTTGTTTTGCTATTATACACAAGGCATACCTGCTTACGCGGGAGGAAAACTTGACAATTAAAAGTACAGACTGCTGCGTGAAGAGTAACACTTTTAAGATTCTGTACTGTGATCATTGTTCAAAGAGAAACGATGAGAGCTGCAACTAACAATTATTTTAATAATCAATTCATCTGTCCAGCCTTTCTTTTGAAATTAATCAATACATTGAAAACTTTTTTTAAAAATCGTGTTTTTAACTTTCCTAACTTTCCAAGGTACTGTTTTTTCAGAAAAACTGAAACATATGAAAGGAATCAGATGAGATTTACTGTGGAGAGAATGACATTTGGACAATTTTAAATTATTTAAATGGTTAAAATACTATCAAAAGAAAGGTCAATTAATTTGGTAATCGTTAGTCGTCGATTAATCGATTAACTATTGCACAAAAAACATACAGTATAATAACTACAGACATTTCAATTGAAGACTCAAAATTATCCACACGTGTGAATGTGAGTGTGAATTGATGTTTACCTATATGTGCAATTGACCGGCAACTAATCGAGCCTCTGTGGAATTTCCAAATCCAACCTCATGTTTTGGTGGAACTCCTGTCTCGCATTCGGGTATTTCAAAAACATTTCAAGAATTCTCACTTTTGAAGGAAGTACCTTTTTGAGTTCAATCTGCCTTTCTCAAACATTTCTACCTAACTCCTAACATTGATATTGCAAAGTCCGCAAACATGTACGCATGTGTCCATTAAAAGGTGTTGATCTGTTTATCTTGACTTTTAGGCACCGCAAACCAATAGAGAGGACTGCACTGACTGAAAAAGATCTCTGCCTGTCGATTTATTGAACGCGCCATTTGCATATCTTTGTAGTACATCCATCTGCCCGTGGACTGTTGTGTGGCGGTATTAGCGGAGAAAATCAATGTTGCCATGGCGGGGTGTTTGTAAGCGCCCAACTGGACGCGTGTTAGGTGTCCGCCTGGCAGCTCTCATGTTGAGCTGATTAGCATACTGGGCAAGTCATTCAGTGTTTGTAAACTCGAAGTAAATACACAAGTTTCTTAGTATGCCCGTCCATAATGGACTGCTCTGGTCATCCCGCCTGCCTATTGCGCAGCCGTGGGCTCGACGGGCTGTTTGTTTATGAGAGCGTGCGCTGAGATAAAAGAGACTCGGCTGAGTTATGAATATCAATTTTGCTAATCAATTTAATTTCAAACATAGGGCGTCATTACTGTGTGTTTGCTCTGCAAACTTTAGCAAGTTGCTACTTGTAGAGATTTCCAATGGTACAAGTGGAGGATGGGAATTCAACTTTTTACCTTAGCTGAGGAGCATTTTGACCACTATTTGTTTATTAGGAGAGAAATGAGAAGGAATAATTACAGCTGCGGTTGTACAAAAAGTATCATCTGGGGTGCAATGAAAAGAACAAAAATATCAGAGGAACATGGGACGAAAAAAAAGTCATCATATCATGAGAACTACAAGAATAAAATAGTAATAAAAAATGAGAATGTCAAAAAATCCTCCACAAAATTATTTTTGTCTGATAAAACGCCAATTTTCTTTCAAAGGTTTTACTGAACTTTAAAATTTGTACTTTTCCACTGTGGTCCTGACATGGTACAGTGGTGTCTTGATTTAGGAGTGATACCCAATATCATATTTTCCGAGTGAAATGAAAATATAATAAATCTATCCCATCCCCAACAAAAAGTTTGTGATGTGTTATGATAAGAACGATACAAATCTAGAACAATGTAATTTGTCTATAGAATGCAGACAACTGTTTATTTATTTATTTTTTTGCTCAAATTCAATGAACAATGTGCTGCTCCTTCTGTTGTGCGTACCTTGGCCACCTGAGGGCAGTAAAAAACAGACATTGAAATACGATACATGGAGACAGTCTCAGCTCTTCCGTACAACAGAATCATTCTCCGCAGAGGATAAAAAGTATATGCACATGTATATAAAATGTGAGTATTGTGATATTTTACATCTACATGTGTTGCTCCATTGGTTTGTGTTCAAAAATTCCTGTATAATTCGTCAGTCTAGGGCGTTTCCCGTTATGGGTTAGCATTAAGCAATCTGACGTCAAAACAAAGGTCTGCATAATTCGCTTTGTATTGTTTAATTTGACAAGAACTTCAACAAGGGGAGGCAATAACCGCCTGAACCTTCCTTTTTGAAGATACTATCTGCCAAACTTCTGCTAGTTGTGACCTTTTAGATCGCAAGTCAAAGCAAAAACAACCAAAAAATCTCGCCCGTATCTCAACGCACCACTCTCCTTCTTTGGTGGATACAAGTGCAGACGTATATATATATTGTAGGCAAATATAGTAAATGGGTGTCTATGAAGGCGTAGGGTTGAGTGTTCCCAATTAGGATTGTTCGGCCTTGGTGGAGGTCTGTGCCGTATTCATTACGTCGCACAAGGGGGCTTATAATGGATATACAGTACTTTTTTTTTTCAGGAGACTGGAGTGGATAAACCGGGCAACCTTTCTTCTAACAAGCACCCTTGCTGGTTGCTCATAGCTAATTGCTAAAGAAATCCAATGATTACACTGCACAGGCACTTAAACTATCCACGAGAGTGCTCGCACTTACTGAAAAAAGCTCTCCCCACCTCTATCCATTTCTAATACAAATCAAACACGCGGGGCTTTCTTTCACCATTTGTCTTTCTTTCGGTTCCTCTTTGCATAGCCCATCCATTACTTTCACATGAAATATGAAAAGGCAATATCCTCCCTGTGTTTGTACTGAAGCGTAATGCAATTGTGTTGTCATTTATAAGAAATAATCGCAAACCTCTCTTTCATTTTCCAGTTCAAATAACCATGAAAAATTAGCCTTCAATGTCAGGGAGGACAACAAAGGGATGCACACAGACTATTGCTTCACCACTGCGCTTGACATTTCTCCTTAATAGGAAACTGGCTGGTTGTTCCTATCTTGCCTTTTCAATCTAACCTCTTTCCCCGCCCCCCCCCCCCCTTTTTTTTTAAACCCAATTAAAAATCTCTGTACTCGGATCTTTGTAAATGTTTCCTTCATTCTTTATTCATTGTGTAGGGTCTGGAGGTTAGGGAGGATATGGAGTGGATTACAATACTCTGGCCCTGCTCATTAGCACCCTTGCCATAGTCCGCTAATGGCCACTGTCGGAGCGAGACGTCGCCAGACGAACGCTACAAGCCCTCGTCGTTGTGACTACCGTCCAGCAGCCTGACGGATAAATAATTCAAAAGGTACCAGACGCCCCGGTTCCCCCAAAAACATACGCTGAAGAGCCAGCTTGCGCAGGCCTCCATCGCTGATTAGCATTTAGTCCTCACACATGATGTACAGCCAGATGTCAGGACAGACAATTAGACTTTGTAGTAGCCACAGGATGTTTTTCATTGGCGGTGATCTTGAGTTTTCGTGTGCGCAGCAAAGTCATGGTAATTGCTAAATCTGCAGCTGCCATTAAAGGCTTAAAAGGCTGCTTGTGTCCCGCTGTAATCATATACAAAATAACCAAATTTGCAGTGCAATTAGGTGATGTAATTATGTTTTTAGCCAAAGTACGGTGAGAATGAAGACAAACCAAATATCACTGGAATGTAGTTTATGTCTTTTAAGGTCTGATGTAAGTCCAAATATTTTTATTACAAATTGCCACTGCAATTCTCACTCACATAAAAAAAGGTAATAGTTTAAGTCAAGTCAAGTCAACAGTATTTATAGTAATAATGCACTATCCTGCACTGCATCATGCTAAACAACTAGTTTGTGAAACGAACACCTTATCAATACCGTGCATTTGTTTCTTCAGATGTGCCTAATGTTGTGGTTTGTGTCGCTCAACTTCACGACGACTCGCATATTCCTGGCTTCTTGATTTCATCTGCATGTATGCCTCGTGATGCATATAATGAAATTCCCACTGAAAAGGCTAATGAAAAAGACTTGCATCATGCAATTAGCCACCCCTTAATTCCTTTCTGGTAATGTATTAATTCATTATCAAAATAATTGTGTCCGGATTATTTATTTATTTATATACTTGATTATGTAGCTTAAACGAACAAAACTGAGTCTGGGCCGGGGGGCAGGGGGGGGGGTGGCGTTGTAGCAACCCGATCGTCATTTTGGAACTAACTGTACTTCTGCTTTAATCAGTATGCATAATCTGCTTTAGGCTTTCAATTTCACCTGAGATTCAAAAATGTCCCTGAACGACACTTGACAGAACGTGCCTACGCAGTTCATTGTGTGTAAGGGCTTCTTTTTTTCCTATCTCGCCTTTTTAGTTTTATTAAATGACTAGTTGTACCACTTCAGAAGAGCGTACCCTCTCACTGCAGGTCATATTTACTTACTCTCTAAACACGATTTAATTTGAGCCAATTTTGAGAGAATTCAATGGTCTAAAAGCCGACAAGACAAACAGGCGAACGTTCTTGTGCATTGAATGAGATAAGTGTGCAAAGATATCTTCCCCTGATTCTTCACGAGCACACCGCGATGCGGTGGAAGTGGGCCGAGAGCTCTCAGAGGTTTGGAACGGTGCTGCCCGCTGTGCTGCTCTCAAGAGGAACAGACTTGGAGTGATTACAGTCAAACTTGGTTATCTTTGGCTACGCCACAGGAGAGCCAGAGTCAAAGACAGTAAAGGGGGAAAAAAAATAAACTGATGATGTGGCTTAAACATGAACCGGCTGCTTAAAAATACACAAATCAACACTTTCTGCAATCTTCTTGCACTGGGATATTGGATAAATTGTACTTTTTGATCGACCGGGTTATTTATTTGAATATATACAGTGCAGCGCCAACAGTCCAGATCAACTGAAAGATCTTAAACGAGACCCTCAAAAAACCCTAAATGTGGCATAGGCTCATTCCCCCTACACATTGCTGCAAGAGATGATATTATTAAAGTGAAAATTCAAAATGCCCTTGGATTCTCAAGTGGAAGCCAATTAAAGAGGCTTTGCAACATCCATTTTGTGCCGAGTGAACAGGTATGAGCAGGGAAGGAGGGTGGGAGGGGGGGGGGGCGATGGTGGAGGGAGTGATTTGATGAATGCAGCAGCGGGGAGACGGGAGATTGCGCAGACAGGTGCTGTGCCCGATTTGCACCATCCAGTCGCTCCACTCAATGGTGTTTTTAAATTCATGCACATTTGTACAATGTTACATTTAAGGTAACGTCGACTTGAATGAATGTCTCATCCGCAGCATTTGTTCAATGTGTTTTTTTTTCCCTTCTTCCTGGCTTTGGTGCTGACCGGGCACATAGTCATGGTAATGAGAACTTTCCAATTCTAACCTCTATAAGGTATTGTGAGGGATTAATAACTGTTGCCCTGTGGCTATGCACTCATTTTCCTTATTGTGTGTGTGTGTGTGTGTGTGTGGTTTACAGCAGGTCAATCACTCATTAGTCAGAGTTGGGAGAGTTTGGGGTGAAAGCCCAATAAGACACCAAATTAATTATTCATTTGTGCTGCTGGTGTTGTTGGTTGCTGCATGAGGCCTAACTAACAGCAGAGGATTGCTGCAATCAACACTTTGGACAAATTGTATATGGTCGGTGTCACTAAACCAGGAAAACATAAACACTAATAATCAACCTCTTCATTAAAACAAGCTGCTAACAATAATGTAGCCCTGTAGCATTCTTGCTTCCTCCCCTGTGAGCCGATCCAGCATCAGAACGCTCCATCATGCCCTCAGTAGAGAGCAAGCCACTGGCTGGTGAATGGAACCAGATACAACGCCCCCCTTCCTCTGAATGCAGCCTGCACTGTTTGCGTTGGCTCCAGCCAGGACCAGTGGCCTCCTGAGAAGGGCTGTGCTAAGAATTCATCTCTTCCCATTATGAGCGCTTGTCCGTTGCTTCAGTTCATCAGTCCAGTGCAGCCAAGTCAATGAAAGGCCCTGTAATGAAGCAATCAGATGCAGGCTGCTTGTCTGCAGTCTCAGCTCGCGGGCCCGAACTCCCACTGCAGGTGAGGCAACATGGACACAGTCTGCACGTCTGCATTAATTTGAGACTTTGCCTTTCACTGAGCGGAGGATAAGCTCTTCTTACGTGCGCTTCACACCAGGTTTGCCACGTCCTGTGGGCACGAAGAATCATCCACTTTCAGAGGGCTCCATTAGTTCAAACAGGCTTCCATTTCCGCTAAACCAGTAAGTCAGGTTACGGTGGGATTCCACAGTCAGATTACCAGTGGAAGTGGTCGGATGGAGAAACTCCTATCCACCGTCTCCGCTCTCCTTTGTGCCACCTTGAACAGAGCTTCAACATGTGGAAACTATTAAGAGGATTTGGTGAGTGGAATGTATGTGTTGAAGCTTAAGCTGCACCTCAAAGTAGAGGATTCAGTGTCTCATTTGTTTTATATTGCTATGGAAGTTCCTCTTCAAATTAAAAAAGGGAACTTTTTGATCTAACTTATATTGTTATTTCTACCTTCAGGGGCTGGAAGTGGCTTAAATGTTGATGGGATGGAGCTGTGGAGCAATCGCTGTTTGACATGATGAAAGTCACAGGTAATCATCTTGAGGACACTGACAAACTGCAGACGAATGCAGTGCTGAGGGATGCCGCCCCCTACGGACTCTGGATTACTGATTGCTCAGAACAAGTCACCTCAACAAGCACTTTAAAGACAACCGTAGTTGAAACAAAGTGCAGTAAATTAATAAAACACCAACAGCAGACAAATAACACTAAAATAAAGTCTCAAGTTTCGAGCTGTGTTGAAGGCCAAGTGGGGAAAAAAAAAGATTTCAAGGAGGGTTTTTGAGATTTGAAAACAAAAAGCGGCATCCTAACATGAACTCTAAAGTGCACAGGCCAGCCTGTTGTGAGAGATCACAATTGCGGTGACAGTATGTGCTCCCTCTTATGTGTTCCCGTTAAGGATGTGCAATTTGCCCTGAGACACTTTCAAAAGTGTCCCTTCCTGCAGCCTCGCAGCTGACCCGCAGCCAGCTTTGGCAAAAAGACCCCACGGCTGCATGCTACCTGACAGCAGCTCCTTAACAAGCAGCAGTCATTAACCTCAGGAGCAGGCAGCTGCCATGTGATGTAGTACACTCGGCCCACTGCAGAAGGGCCCTATTGATCCCAGACATACTTGGTGCCTTCCTGGATGTCTCTGATCAATATGCAAATGGCCTGCAGCATCGATTCAATATTAATTTTCAATTAGGGAATTCTCAGTGGATCTTGAGGGGTCAATACAGATGTATTCAGAGCAAAGGCTTAAGCAAGTTGCAGGCATTGACGCTACTCTGCCCAGGACAACTTACTTACTGTTTATTTAGCCTGCCCAGCTGTACGTCCTGATTAAGGCTTCGAGTAACAGGCCGAGAGACAGATGGGCCTTTCCGCACCATCCAAACTAATAAGTCATCATCTCACACTTTGTTCAGTTTCACTGTCTTTAGGGAACACTAAGAAGTACAAGAGTGGCTTTTGCAATTATGGGTAATATATACGCCTACATGCACACAGTTTGCACATTTTAAATATAGAGCAAGTCGCATATTTACTTTACAATGATAATATATTTTAGATGCACCTCCATAATTAATTTCAACAGCCATCTGAGATTCAGCTAAGTGATTCAAGGAGGAAATAAGTAAACACAATCTTTTCCAGACTCAGACTTGACCTAAAACGGTCGCACACTTCCTTAAACATTGGCTCTTTTTTTTGTCCCCTGTAACGAAACAGGGAAACCTTTGTCATATTTGTGCCATTGAGCCACGGCGGTTGAAACTCACTACTGAACAATAATAACAATCAAAGTTTGTATTTCAGGCGTGGACTAACACGAGTCAATGTAAAACAATGACAGCATAGAAGCCTTCTATTGTGCGTCAATCAAAAAGCCTTGCTGTTTGTCGCTTGACTCTGACTCACTGTCATGTTATGTGTTGCACCTGTCAAGACAATCAGGTTCGTGTGGCTCTGGACTCTTGCCATCAGCATGTTTCAACACTGAACCTAAACTGTTTGTAATATTTATAATTACAGATATAATTGTACGTGCTTAAACATAATACATGGGAGGGATTTACCCGGCAATTCAGATGTACCGTCATACTAATACGACAGAAGAATGAAGTTGCAAATAAAAGCGATACAATACTGAATTACACAGCAGTAAAGGAGGTCGAGAGAGATAAGAAACATGGAGGGAACAGAGATAACCTGGACTTTCTTGCTGCAGATATGCTACCCAAGGTAATTGGTTTAGGGATAACTTTAATTACCACATTGCTCATTAATGGCCGATGCCTTTATTGGTTGCATTGATCAACAGGGCCTGTTAGCCATCATCCGAAGCAATGGTGGATGTAACAAGCTTACATATTGGCATACCAATTAATGCAATCAATTCCTGTCTAGATGTTGCTATTACCCTTGTTTACCCACCCCCATTACAATTGCCCCTTGTTTCTCCTATATTAACTTCATGGTAAATCTTGCAAAAAAAAAAAAGAAAAGAAAAACTACACAACATAAAGACTTCAAAGTTCTTGATTCATTTTCTTAGTTGTACTATCTGCCATCTAATTGTTCTGCCTGTCATTATACTGTATGTCGTTAGCATAGATAGATTAACACAGATTAATGATGTGTTTGGACAAATTTCATTCGAGAAATTCTACTGATGATCTCTCACAGCAAAATAGGGCACCACGTGTCCCTTGTTTATACATACATACTTTATATATATATATATATATATATATATATATATATAAGTATATAAATAGATAGATTGAGATAAAAATCACTTTAAATTGAAGGATAATGACATAAATACCTGATAAAACGATAACGTATGTTGAGCGGCTATAAGTAGCTTATGTTGGTTGCCAAATTGTAAATAGGAGGAAATAAATTCCATTCGGCTGCCGAGCAGAACAAGGTTGATTTTCAGGTAGCACAGTGTCTTCCGACTCAGAATTGGATTCTAGCACTGATGGCTCAAACATAAAGGAGTGTGTCAGCATAAAAATGCTGCCAGACAAAGAAGCGTTCATTTTTTGAAAATTCAGCAAGGCATAGTCTGAAGAGATATCCAAGTAGATATTTCAAAATTTTACGTTAGGTGTTTGTGGTGTGATCAACATTCGCATTTCCACCGTGTTCCCAAAACTTTGAGTGTAGGTCTGGGCGTTTTGGCCTTAAAATTTAAAGCCTACTTTTGCTCTACCTCAAACGTAATAGGCAACCCAGATCAATGTGCCTTTGAAGAAGCGATTGACTGATCAAGTTGAAATCCTGCGTGCGTCACTCGCATTCCGCAGGAGGCACTGTCTTACGTGTGCTATGGCGTGGTGAAATGAGTAGAACATTGCCCATGAATGAGGAAGCACGGTGCGATAACTGAGAGCACACCATGACAAAGTGGAGGGATTTACCGTTGGGCCCGGAGCGCTTCATTTGCTTAATAACAGATGATTCTATAAGGAAGTAGCTGCTCCGAGGCGGGATATCACCCAACGAGGATGTCTCACTCTCAGAAATCCTATTTGAAGACAACACCTTCCGAGTACTCATCCTCCTCCACGCCTAAGACGATCAACGCGCATGACAGGCCCCATTAATATGACGCCCCGTGTAACTTTGCTCCCTCCCCTTGTGCCCCCCTCATTCAACAGGGACAAAACAGATAGCCACGAAAGGCGGTGCATTATATTCTGACTGAGCATGTACCGGGGTGGGAAGGCGTTCATTTTAGAGAGATGTCACACGTATGCTACTCTCACAAACACTTTGTGAGAGGTGAAGGAAAGCTGGGAGGTGAGCTGGGCCTCTGCAAAAAAGCTTTGGACTCCTTTTCGACCTAAAGCCAATAAAGATTATCTTCATTATACAGCAAGCAACAAAACATCCTTGAGCCAACCTGCAACCTACAGAAAGAAACTCAAAGTTATACTGAAATTACAAATGCAAGCTAATTGCTTGATGTTTGTGGTCAATAAGAGGAAATGAATGATAGGGACAGCAACATTTTCACTAGAATTGATTAGATTTTTGATATTGAATGTACTTCTACTTGTGAATCATTCCATTTATTCTGTTCCATTTATATCCCCAGGAAATGAAACATAAATTAACGATAAAATTTACTATTTTAAAATGTATTAAGCCAAGTGTTCTGCACATTGATTTGATGCCATATTGAAAAAGTAACGTATTTAAAAAAATTTAATCCATCTTGAACCTGAGAAAAATTTATTGCCTTCACCCACTTCCTAAAATTATACATTATTTTGAAATATAATAATTACAATTTTTCTCTCTCTCTCTCTCTCTCTCTCTCTCTCTCTCTCTCTCTCTCTCTCTCTATATATATATATATATATATATATATATAGATATAGATATATATAGATATGACTTTATATAATGTTTTTTTTCAGTTCAAGTCATTTTCTGAAAAAAGTCCAGTGTGCCTGCTTTTTTTGATAAATGGAGATAAAAAATTTCATTTTACATATGAAATATTTTACACATATATATATATATATATATATATACACACACACACACACACACACACACACACACACACACACATACGGTCAAACCTCGGTTGTCCTCCATAATCCGTTCAATCCGAAATTGTTCAAAAACCAAAACCATGCTCTTTTTAAAATATTTTTTTTTACTGAACACGTCCTCTCACAATGGAAAACAACACGAGGAAGCGTCACTTCCTCGTTTACTCAGGAGCATCACTTCCTTGTGTAAGGAAGGTGAGATGAGTCAAATGGTGCATTTAAGTGCGCCGAGTTTGTTCAAGAACCGAAATTTGTTGGTCATCCGAGGCATAAAAAACTAAAAATTTTTGGTCGAAAACCAAATTGGTCGAGAACCGAGACGTTCGAAAACCGAGTTTTGACTGTCGATATATATTGCTATCTGAATTAAGAAACGACCTGTATCGGGAATTCTCTCTTTTTCTCTCTTTCTTCTCTCTTTTTTTTTGTTCCCTGTCGTACACTTGCCCACTGTGGGACCTCCTGAAGCAATGCACAAGTGGGCTGAGCAATTAACAATTTCATGCTGATTGCCTGAAGCATGTTTTGCTATGCCATAAAGATAATAGCGTTGATGGGTGCTGTGCAGCGTAACCCCCGATCCCTACCTCCACCCCCGGCCGCCTCCCACCACCTCTGCTGTTCCTCTATTGCTTCCATCTCTCAATTCTCAACTGTGCAATTCACATGTTGGAATGACGCTCTGCCTGCTTGCTTTATTAAAGACACTCTCCCTGCTTAGATGGCGCATTTAAGAAAAGAAAAAAAAATTACAGAGAGATGACTCCCAGAAGAGTAAACAGGGATGATTATTAAAGGGAAGGAGAAAAGTAGTGTCGCGGTGCCCCACTGGCTTCTTGATTTGAAAGTCTAATTTGGAAGCCGCACACGACAGGCAGGTAGACAAAAACAAACAGGTTTCCTTTTCCCAAGACAAATGGAGCATGCTTGGAGGGGCTGCTAGTGACCGCCCTCGTAGTCCTCATTCTCCTCCCAACCACAAAGTGACAGAAATCCACTCCGACCGCGGACCTTGCCCCCGTGGAACAGGAAAATGTGTGCCAGCTATTTGTCTATGGTGCGCAGCACACAAAAAGCTGCAAGTACATGACATGCCACCATTCATTCATTCATCTTCCGTACCGCTTGATCCTCACTAGGGTCGCGGGGGGTGCTGGAGCCTATCCCAGCTGTCTCTGGGCAGTAGGCGGGGGACATCCTGAATCGGTTGCCAGCCAACCGCAGGGCACACATAGACCAACAACCATCCACGCTCACACTCACACCTGGGGACAATTTAGAGTGTTCAATCAGCCTACCATGCATATTTTTGGAATGTGGGAGGAAACCGGAGCACCCGGAGAAAACCCACGCAGGCCCGGGGAGAACATGCAAACTCCACACAGGGAGGCCGGAGCTGGAATCGAACCCGGTACCTCTGCACTGTGAAGCCGACGTGCTAACCACTGGACTACCGGGCCGCCGACATGCCACCATGTTTCCCCTAAATGATGTTTACAGCTGAACAAAAACCAAAAGGGTCCAACTGGTCGAGATTGATTTGGATCATCAAATAGTCAAGCAAGAGGCAGTTTGCTGCCTCTTGTTTTGACACTACAAATCACATCTGTTTTATAATGATGACAAATTTGATGATTAATACAGCATCTGTGTTTATAACAGCGCTTGTGATCTTTCGCTGTAGCCGGGTATTTTTGTGTAATTGATTAAATGTCTTTTGACTTAACATATTTATTAGACCATCTTTCCAAATTTGTCTTAGGGATCATCCAGAATCATGAAGTGCCTTAAAGCAGACTTTTTTTTGACATTTTACCATGAGTCATTCCAAATTGAGCTCACCAATTTTTTCCGCAAATTTGAGACAGTTCTCCTGGTTTCACTGAGATGTCAAAAATGAATTAGTCATAATACAACTATATATTTTTTTCTGCCCAATGAAATTACTATAATTTCAAATCTTATTACGAAATAATAAAGTGCTTAATTCTTTTTCATTTTTTTTCCTGTAAAAGCAAACATTCGAGAAGAGCTCCTACATTGTGGAATATGGTGGTGACCTGCCGTTTGTTTGAGGGTTTTTTTTGTTTTTTTCTATGACAAATGTGAGATGCAAGTGCTGTATGGTGGCAGTGAACTCAACTCACTTTGCAACGAGCAGCGTTTTGACAGGTAGTGAATGAAGCTGTTTCATGCCACTCACCAAATGAAGCTTACTGTGAAACTAAACATGAAACAAAGAGAATTCCATGTTGTGTATTTAAAACAACACATAACTGTATACAGCAATGGTTGTTTTAAAGTGCTGTGTAAATACACTGAAGTTGAGTTGATATTAAGTTGAGGCTTCATGCTTACACATACTGTAAGTGGAAATGTCCTAACAGATAGCATCAGTGCCAAAGAGTGGCATTTCCCAAAAAAGCAAACAAGCACAACAAATGCGAATAAAAATAGGGTCAGGAATCGAGGACCGTCTAAGTGTCCAGGGGTCAGCATTATTAATTACGTATCGCCAGCATCATTGTCCCTGTGATGTGAAAACAAGGCCCAAAGACATAAGGAGGAGCTGTGGACAAAGAGTGGCGGCACCAACCCCCTCCGGCCCGCCCTCCTTTGCACCCCCTGCTCACCTCCCAGACTTCTGGGTCTCCGTGTGAATGTCCAGCTGGTGTACTGAGCGCACACACCTCCACCAAATGCGCCTGCAATATCGTGGGCTGTAGAACTGACCATTCATTCAGAGGCAAACATTTGCTATGCAATGGAGGCATACGTGTTTATGTGTTCCCTTATAGGACGCAACACGGCATAGTCACACTTATAAATTGCAGTCACATCCTCCACACAAGAAGGGATGATAATTGCGGATAGCCAATAAATTACTGTTGCCTCCACATCAATTATAAGCATCACATCTGGCAATGAGGAAAATGAGATCTTGTGACAAATTTCATGAGGCTGGGCTGCCCGGCAGCCTTTCTTAACATGCTACAGATAGCAATCCCTTATCTAGCCTCTGTAATGGGGAGCTACGGATAGAGAGATGGAGCTGCAGCCATTTAATTAAAAAAGCTGGGGGTAGGGGGTTGGAGAGGTGTAATTCATTGAAAAAGGCACAGGAAGGAGACAAATCTTTGTCTCAAAACATATTTTGCTCGATATTGACACTCATCAGAGGCCAGGTTTATATGTGACAAACTCAGGAGACGTTTTCCTCCTGCTTTGTGCATATCTTTCCTCTTTTTTTTCAGCACCATTTTCTCCTCTTGTTTTTTATATTTCCCCGGAGCCTACTGCAAGGTTTCTCAACTGGGACGCCTCTTTTTTTTTTTAAACAAATGACGGCTTCGGACAGACAGAGGCACTGAATGAAATGGCCCCTGCACCTAATTGTATTCCCACCTGGGGATGGTAGGCAAGGGCAGGGGCTTCAAGAGCACAGCAATGAGGATTTATGGCAGATGAGGAGACGGGAAAATAAAACACCAAAAGGGATGGCTCTTAAATCTCATTTCCAGCGCAATATTCATTGTGGTTGCAATTGGGTACGCTGATAGAGCGCTGGAAAAAAAAAAAGGAAACGACCGCTGTGTTCAAATTATAGCTGTATTCTCTACTAACATTTAACATCATTAGAAAATCATTAGAAAACCGTCATAAAACCTGGGATTATGACCAGAGCATTAAACACAATGATTATGCAGTGTGTTCCTTCTCTGCTTTGCCTTGTAAATGTGATTTGCTGTGCTGTGGAACGCATAGCCGAGAAGGAAGAATATTTTCCATAATTATTGGAACATTCGGAAAACATTGGGATGCATAAACTTATACACCCTTCTTATGCATTTGTCTGCACAAGGAAACCTCTCTGAGATTATGTGTGGGATATCAGGAATGCATTTTCATGGTAATATCTTTGAGAATAATATCAATATTCCAATTTAATGGGATTCATCAAATAAAACCCTCTTGCTGCTTTTTGTCCTGTAGCTCCTATCAGCCGCAGACTTTGTTAAAACAACCCTTATGTGCGTCTTTAAAATCATTTTGAGAGTACAGTGATGTAATAAGGATAGCGACTCTGAATGTTATTGTATATTTCATTTTATTTCTAACGTTCCTGTTGTATTTAAGGAGTATATTGCTGGTGTCAGGTGGAAGGCACAGAGCCCCAAGAGCAATTGTTTTGGGTCTCCTTTCGAAGGCATCAGTGACAGTAGAACACGGTATGAGTGGTCTGGTTCAGGTGATAGAGTGGCCATCTCCCAACCTGAAGGTTGTGAGTTCATTTCTTAGCTATTAAGCAACTTCTCTTTGAATAAACAAGCTAAATGTATTCAAAAACTTTCCTTATAAAATTGACTTTGAATTTTCAAGCGGAAAAAACTTTGCTTTTTCAAGAAAAATGAATCTGTTTTTTTTTAAATGTACAATGCCGCAAAATGCAAACATAAAAAAAAATAAATCACCAAATTCACTTTAACTTCACCACATACCATGTATTTGTCAGCTACTTAATAGGGGCTGATGATATTGGTCATCTTTTAACAAATCACAAAAGGTGAGCATCACTAGCTGCATTGTTACAGATTCAAGTTCCCTCCTCCACGTGTTGTACTCCAGGGGATTGTGCAGTTTACATGACATGTGTTCTTCGAGGAGGAGTTACGGTGGCTGACATTGATGTTAATCACCACTTATTACATTGTATGTTGTGCTTACAATGTCTATATGCAGCTCATAAATGCTAAGTGGGTCCGAAAGTACTACAAAGTATCAATGGATGCGTATCTGCTTTTTGAAGCAGCAAATATGTCTATACGTTCTCTATACTCTGATATATAGGTCTACTTAAAGCGAGCCAATAGTGTCAGAGTTGAGTCTTCACTTTTTGGGATTTCTCGGCAGCCCCATTATCAGGAGCAGCCATCAGCACAAAGATAAAAGATCCTAATGGAGCTGGCCCTCGTGGAGATGAAAGGTGCGGAGATGGCACACAGTTATGAATCTCTAATGCAGCCCGTGTTTGGACGCTAATGACTGACACAATAGGACACATGCAGGGCACATCTCCTCCTCCTTGTCACGAAATAGTAAAGCAGCCACCTCGAGGTTGGGAAAACCACCAGTCTGGGGAGGGAAATGATATATATATATATATAAACACACACACACACACACACACACACACACACATATATATACATATTTAGTTGAGGCTACACAGAAGACGGTCTCATTCATTTTATTGTCAGTCATATTGCATGGAAGGCGAATATATAGGAGCACATCGTTGTCTGTCTTTTCAGTGTAATTGAAGTGACACTTATGAGAGCCAATGTTCTTTTGAACGCGTTACTTGGCAGATATTCAGGTTTTGTCTCTTCTACTTTGCCAGCGAGAAATTACATCCACTGAATGACAGGCAGAGGTGGAAATATACACGGTGAGAAAGAGCAAGTCGTCTCCCCCTCCCGTCCCTTTCACAGAACCTAATGGATTGTGAGCACTTAATGCATTAATCAATCAATATCTCTCACTGTACATCAACAGTGCGACCAAGTTATGAATGACCTTTCTAACAAAAAAAAGGACACTTTAATGCAGAGAAAATGACTCCTGGGTTAGTGACTTGGGCCCGGGTTTTGTCACGCGTGATTACACCTTCACAAGGCGCACGGCCATTAATGCAGCACTAACTGGACTCGTCAGGCTCATGCAACTTACATCAGCTGCTGACTGTAGGGTGGAGCGAGCCTGTGACCTTGGTCGAGGCGTCACTCAATCACCTGCTACAAGTGCTTTGTTGTTGCCGCGGAATAACAAATTCTGATCATTTACTGTGCCATTAGGAGACCACAATGTCTCGTTCGCATCATCTGCATCTTGAAATGCTTTAAATGACAGGATATGCAAGTACTGGTCAGAAGAGACATGAGGAAAGACACAGTACATTAAGCACACATCTTTGTGGCCTATGAATACTTTTCTTGCTCCGGGAAATAGTGTATGGATGAAAAGTTTCAACTGAGGGTAATCATTTACATTCAAAGTTATTCTACTAATTTTATTGAATGCCACGTTTGGAAAAACTTATAGCTACTATACCATCAAGTAATTTGAGTGGATAAGACTGATTCCATGAGCGATGACATATACAGGCAGGACAACACCAATGAGACTTTTTACTTTGCATATCATCCTGCCGCACAGGTGGTCTAATCCATTAATATGGCCCTCGTCAACGATCTAACATCGCTGTTGGTTGTTAAAAGATAAACATATTTCTAGAAACAGCATTTGTTTCAAAGTATGAATCGCCGTCAGATGAGGAAGAAAGCAAAGGAGAGTAGCTTGGATACGTGCCCGCAAAACTCCAGGTGTGCGCATGTGATTCAATGACACTGACGTGTTCATTTGCCGCATCAAGATGGGCATAGAATGAGGACAAAACACTTTTACGTTTCGTGCCATGTGAGAGCCGTATCTCCATAGTCTCGAGTAGGCAGCCAAATAAAAGCAAGAAAAACATTGTGTTCCAATGTGCCCACCATCAAAGGCTACAAACTTCCTCGCAATCTTGTGCTCACTCATGATCACATGTATTGCTCTGTCCCAGAACCTGAGAACATGTTTTACAAGACACATAACACACAGCGCATGAAACCATGAAAGTGAGAAATAGACCTGTCTAAGAAAGAGATCCAGGAAATCAAAATTAATCCTACATTTGAATAACAAAGATTCATCAAATCCGATTACCACATTCAATTCCATACATGATAAGAGGAAAAGCTATCCGTAATGTTAGGCAGCCCCGCATTCAGATTGTGAGCTTTTTCATGCGTCTTCATGGTTCTGAAGCAGAAGCCCATTGTCTGTCTTTATTTGACACAAATGACACAAAAGACACATTTGAATACATGACTTAAATACAGAGAATGGTGGATATTTTCTGCTTAAATAACCTGGGAAATTTGTTGCTTGGTGCTTTTGGAGGAGGACTTGTCTCTGACGGCAATTCCTTGAAAAATGTGTTGTTTGTTTGTTTTTTTAATCCATAAAACTGCCGTATTGAGGCAATGAGGGAATTTATGTGAAAAAGCCTGCTGACTTAATTTTGCACTGTTTTGTGTAACTTTTGCTTGTCAAAGATTGCCTACTGAAGGACATAATAGCGTGATGTGACTTGATGAGAGGTAAACTAATCGGCCAATAGGTGAGACAGTAAGACAAATAATAGTTAGCATGCTCTGCTAGCTGCTAACTCCGCAACTGTCGCCACTGTTTGCTGCTATTTGTGTTGGTGGAGAGGAATTATTGGTTAAATGAATCAAAGATAGGTTGCTGTCAGTTTTAGCTACTAACGACAAATGGTGTCTGTACAACTGTTGCATAAAACCAATTATCTTCAACAATCGAATCACAGCTGTGATGATATACAGGATCAGACCTTCTTGTGTGATACGCCTCAATCAATAACAGTGAACTTTTGTTTCTTCGCAAAAGCAGAAAAAAGGGTGTTTTAAAACAGATTATTTCAAAATGGACAGTCTATTGGGTGGCTGACTGTCAAGTTGAATAAAATGCAAATTGTTTCATTCGTTGACAAACAGGCCCACATGGGCTTTTTGGCACGTGTTAGTTGGACTGAATTCATGAATTTCAATTCAAATGGTGATTGTGTTCTGGTAGATGACATTTCTTTATCCAAATGCGAGTTCTGCAAAGGAAAGGTATTTCTCATGTGGGTGTCGAGGTTTAGCACTTTGGTAAACGGTGCGGTGACAGTAGGGAAAAAGGTGATCGTGATGGGGTGGGGGCATGTATCTTAGCCCCTTCCCCATTCTTGGTGGAGCGTGGAAGTGAAGCAAGAGACAGAGTGGAACGGATATGAGCTGACTGCACAGAGCTGAAGAAAAGAACTGCAAAAACTAATGCTATTGTAGCCATTGCACAAAGGACCTGGCAAAGTGACTGCAGAGGACCCTTAAACAAAGACACCATTGCCATTCCGCGCTCCCCCAGCCAATTAGATTCTTTTGCACCATTTTACATGACAAAAAAAAACACCCTATTTTTCCCAATTCGGGCTAACATGCCAGCCCCCGCGCAACCTTAAATCTAGCCTCAGAACATTAGCCTGTTGGATTTACAGAGACATGTGACATGGACGCCAACACACGCACTCTGTTCTCCATTGTATGCCTCACACACCATCACGTGCCTCATCTCACTTTCCCAAGTGCTTGAAATATTTAACATATACATGCCAGGCTCTCATTTCCAGTCTACCTGCACACATCAGACACAGATAACACTTCATGCATCACACTTTTTGTGTATGCACATTTTCATGGTAGGTAAATGTGAAACATAACGAAAATCTCTAGCAAAAATATGTAAAATGAAAAGAAATGTTCATTTTACAGCTCTGTATAGTTGTGTAAAATATATGAAGCGTATTTCACAAATGTCACATTTTCTACTGTTTACTGGAAATAATACACATTTGGGATGAGTTAGCGCAATGTGATGTAATTAGAGAGGGGAAAAAAATGCTGCATTAAATTA
The DNA here is from genome assembly GCF_025434085.1 of Hippocampus zosterae. NCBI lineage: Eukaryota > Metazoa > Chordata > Actinopteri > Syngnathiformes > Syngnathidae > Hippocampus > Hippocampus zosterae. The sequence goes on along the minus strand of NC_067454.1, from coordinate 15,778,699 downwards.
ATATGTAGCGGCTAAGAATTTTACACATGTAAACACTCCACTCAGTACATCAAGGGGTAAAACATTTTTATTTCCTATTTATAAGTTGAATAATTCATCGGCTTATGTTCCTGGAGAAAACTCAGCATGCTCATTTCTAGAATTACACGTACCATTACAACACTGCAACGTCCACAAAGTGAGAGTGGCAATCCTCAGTGGAAAATAGAAGTAGAGCTTCCTTTTTTATGTCACATTTCCCACTCTTTATAGCCAACTAACTCTTAATGGGGGAACACAAATTGCAAGCTCTTCCCTCTCGACTGTGCACTGCAGCTGAACTTAATCGATGTGCTCTGCTGTTTGCTTACTGAGCAAGTAGCATGAAAATTGACCTTTGCTTGCTTTCTAAACAGTGGATTATTCATCGTAATGCTTAGAGATGACTTTCTTCTCCTGGTCCCAAATATTTCCCCATTTCTATTTATTAATAAACTACTAAATTGCTTTTAAAGGACACGACATGTTTGACGAATAGTAATATATTTAAAATATTAGTTTGGAAGCACAGTAAGCTAATATGATATTGAGCTAGCCTGCACTTTTGGCCATATTTCGCTTGTTGTGTGTACACACTTTATGCTTATACTTCAACAGCGCAAATTGCAGCATACTTTGATCTTAGTTGCAATTTTATGTGCACGTGTCACATGAGTTAAACATGCACAATCTAATGACATTTTACAGTACATATATCTGAATTTGAATACTGTTTATTGGCCAGGTACAGTATATGAAATCATATTAAGGACTCTTTCTCTGGTAGTTTGAGCCATTCTGGTATTATAGCAACAAGCAACTACCAAATATTAACGAGAACATTTAGGATGCACACACGCCCAGAGAGTCTGTGACAGCTATTTTAACATATTTGCCATGACAATTATAATGATTTTTAGATACTGCCAGAAGTTGGAGTTGAACAAGAATACATTGCAACATGCATAGATAGGCTACTTTTTTGCAACCATATGTGCAAAGATGCATGTGTAGTAAATTAGCTTTAAAAAACAACCTAATAATAATTAACTAAGCAAATAAACAATGATAGAATCATTTTGTGTGCATGGTGCATGGCCGCATTGTAAGGTAAGATTACGTGGAGAATGGTGTGTTTGGTAACTCAAGCAAGATGGTCCTTCCTGAAAAGTAGTGATTTTGCAGTCTGCATCCGGACAGTGGCAATTTTAAACAACTACACGCTTACTAACACACATTTGGTCAGAAGACAAAAGAAAAATTGCTGTAACAAGTCGCAGGACAAAAGTGTGCACAGTTTCTGATAATATTGTTAATATGCCAAGTTTTGAACTAAAAATGTAACAAAAAGGTTATGAAAGTATAATATCTGAAAAATATGGATGACATTTAAGTTCTGCGTGAAAAATATCATCCTGCTTAAAAAGTGACAAGACACGATTCAAATCAAGGATCATGGTACTTGTATAACTCATGCGGTGTGTCAGGACTTTCCACTGAAAGAAATGTGTTGTACTTATTCAATTTCATTTTGTCAAGTGGCTGCACACAATAGAATCAGCTGGATTTAAGATTACATTCTTTAACTAGATGAATGTTATACTTAATGAATTTATTTCCTGCAACCACTTGACGGAATAAATTTGAGTAAATTTAACACAATGTAATTATGATTTATCCACCCCCCACCCCCCGCCTTTTTTTGTAATCAACATCAGCCTCTTGAGGCAAACGCCAGCATTCATTGACACCAGACAGTTCTCGGCGACACAGGCATGCTAATGGATAGCCAGCAGAATTAGCAGGGGCCTGAGGGTGAGGCAGTTCAACTATATTTCATCATCTGAGGAGGGTGAGCCTAAATGCCATTTTTCCCCATCACTGACTGACCTGATGTGCAGCAGAGCTTTCCTCCCACTCCTTTTGTGATTTTGGAGCAAAACTCAACCATTTCTCTTTAGGCACTCCCCCCTCCTCCTCTTCCCTCCTCAGGTGCTGCGCTGTCGGCCACGGCGTAAATCAATGACTTGTGCTCACGCCCAAAGGTAAAGGTTAGAGAGGTTCTCTACTGAATTATTTCTGCACCTCTCCCATCGCTGCCATCTGCCCGGGCTGCTTTTATTTGATATGGTTGAGATGCTGGAGAGGACTCATTTTGCTAATGCGAGACAAGGACGTGCGTGCGTGTGTGTGTGTGTGTGTGTGTGTGTGTGTGTGTGTGTGTGTGTGTGTGTGTGTGTGTGTGTGTGCGCGTGTGTGCAACCACCATGATAGAGTACATGTTGTTTGGCTGTAGGGAAGTTTAACACTTATACGCAATGCGCAGGCTCATGTGTCGGAGTGGATAATGAATCACAACGTCTGCGCGTTCACATAAGTCTTTGTTTCATCTGGCTTCATTCTACAGGGGCCTTGGAAGTGTTAGGGCAACATGCTGCAGCATAGGGCATCCTTCACTCTCTGGTTTTGTTTGGCTGTCAGCGAGGCCAGTCTTCTCCTCTGGGCCCAAGGGTGAGCTCATCCATAGTACAGATCATGGCCTTTGATCCAACACATCTCTTGGGGAGCACAAACGGGCTTATTAAAAATGCCAAAATAAAACTTTCCTAGCCTGAACTCGATAGTTCCCAAACTCGAGACGTACTTCTTCTCTCATGGTGCCTATGGCCAAATTGAGACTGTGTGCAACACTGTTCACTCAATAATGCAAAAACGGTTTGTACATTCTCAGAAACTAAAGTACACGATTGTACTTTTAGGTGAGAGTGGCTCGTCACTGGGGAGGTAAACTTTTATGTTATGCTTTTGTAACCTTGAAATTTTGCGTTTTAAGAGGATTTAACAAATGCATAGTATGGCCCTTAACCTATTTGGACCCGGAATTGGTACAAAGCATTAATAGGTCCCAAAAAATACGGCATTAGTGCGGACTGACCTTGAAATAGAGTACCAGTAGCAACTACTGTACCTCTATTTGAGAGATTGTAAATGCCTCCGGCTCTATAGTCGTTAATTTTCTCACTTTTTCCTTCACTGCATGCACTTATATTCAACTGAGACAGCTGTTTCTACAACGCAAGCTATCACAACCAGAATGTCTTTGTCACCTAATCTGCTGTCTTCTGCTGTCTCTGTCTTTCCCGAACCACTGACTTCCATCCTGAGCTCCTGAGTGACAGCCCCTCTGGGAATTGTGGTCATTCCGTGTGAGTGGCATGTGGGGCGGCAGGGCTCCTTGCATTACTTCCTTCTGCTCAAGATCCTACCACCCAGCAACTAACACCAACCGCCGCCACCTCTGCGCCGATATCCAGCAGCAAAGCGCCTGCGCCTGAAAATAGAACTCATTAACACGTAAGAACAAATGAGATGGCTGTCTCCTGATGGACTGTCTATCTTTTGGATCAGTTTTCAAGGAGAGCTTGGTCTGGACATGATGAGCCAGGGAAACCAATCTTATAATGTGCTACCAGGCCTCTCTGAAAATGGGCTTGATGACAGGCAGAGCCCCTCGTACTCTTTCATTGTCCAATCTGACACCGTGTGTATGCTGATATTACACAGTATGCCGGTATGCCAGTTTGAAGGCTTTAACATTGCTTTTATTTATAATGTGGCATAAATGGTGGAAGAAAAAAAGCCAATAGAGCTCCAGGAGTACACATCACGCATTCCCACAGAGCTCTGCGCCAAATGTTAAAACCATTTTGGCAGGAGAGAAAAGTTGTCTCTAATTTGAGGAAACATCACACTTTTACAATGGTAGAGAGCTGTCGTTCACCAGGGTGCCACAACAGAAGGGGACAAAAGAAGGGGAGAGCATTCTACAGGCTACCAAAAGAAGAACCAAGGCATAGCCACTTGTGCAGCCATAAAAATAGCTAAGAACAAGACAGAGAAGTGGGATCCTTCTCATAGTGGTGGTTATCGCCTGTGCAGCAATTACTGAGAGTCAATTACTGAATGGGTTAATCGAGTATAGTAAATGTAACTCGATTGTACAGTGAATTATGATTACAATTCCAAAATGGTTTTGCACCGAGTGCCGATGATACCCCTTTGCAAAATCTTTTTTTTAGGGATGTGAAAAATTAATTCCTTCCTTCATTAACCTTCAAAATCTTGCAAGGAGTGTCCCTGCCGCTCGATGAAAGACGTAATCCGACAACTGGAACCTAGACGGCAACGGTTGAATAAGTCGATGCGAACATACCTAATAATAATAATAGTACAAGACCTAAGTGAAGCTAGCTCCTCATACCTCACAAGATTTGTAAATAGTCTGACTTGTTGGTCCTACGTTTGACCTGGTTCTTTTCATAACTGAGACTCCTTAAGACTTTCTATTACTCGGTGGTGGCCTCGGCAATCCATTATGGCATTGTCTGCTGGTCAGGCAGCATCTCAGCCCGGGACAGAAAGAGACTGGAGCGACTGGTCAGGAAGGCCAGTTCTGTCCTGGGCTGCTCCCTTGACACTCTGGAGGAGGTGGGCAACAGAAGGATGCTAACTAAGCTAAAAGCTATGATGGACAGTCCCTCCCAACCTCTCCAGCCCGCCCTGACAGCACTAGGTAGCTCCTTCAGCTAGAGACTGTTACACCCGCACTGTAAGAAGGAGAGATACCGACGCTCGTTCCTACCGACTGCTGTCAGGCTGCTGAATAAAAATAATAATAATAATAATAATAATTAAATGATGTGATGTGTGTGATGTGAAAAATAATTGTAAATAGCACTGCGATTTATCCATTTTGTATTTATATTGCACTTAATTGAACGGTGTTTATTTGTTTTTTCTTCTTTCTACCCACATTCTTGCTGCTGGAGGCTGTAAAATTCCCCAGTGTGGGACAAATAAAGGATATCTTAATAACAACGTTTGTGGGTGTGAAAATCACTTCTGGCGTTTGATAGGGATCTGGAATAGCCCACCTGTCCACCTTGCACATGTATGTCATTATGTCCTCAGCGTGAGATGTAAATTCCCCTGGATGGAATGTTGACTTATCGTGGCTGTCCATTTTAATCCTGCGCTACTGAACAGCCAACATGGCGGCGTGAACAAATGCAGTCAGGTGTCGTCCGGAGCTATTTAGGGGACACTACTGCATTCACAGACGGGAACTTGGAGCTTGTTAGCGTCATTATTAGCATAGTGAACAATATGTTTTTTACTCTTTTCGTGAATGATATCAGTGAGAAAGAAGAATCAATGTATGCGCTGCCTATCGTCACAGCATCCTGCCATGAGAATTCAACATTTTGCAGTTTGTGCTCATATGCCATTGCGAGTCGCACCAGCACATAAACAATGAATGTGTTGGCAGATAACGCACTGCGCAATGCTAAGCATGATGTGAAAAGCCTTCTCACAGCTGACTTTGGGGCGAAGGACAGCGTAAACCCTGCATTGGTCATCAGTCCATCAAAGTCGTCCAATCACATTCCGCTTTAAATGGGCCTTTCCCTTCTCCACACATCATAGCTTTCCGCAAAGGATTTGGTAAAGAAACACTTCATTTGGTGTGCTAGGCCACTTTGAGATTTGATTTTGTCTTTCGTTGAATTCATCTCTTAATATAAAGTCTCAAAACCGGACACAAGAATAGTTTAGAATTGCAAAGTGGCTTTTCTTTTCGTTACAGGGTGATATTCAAACCAAAGCAGATGGTAAAGGGAACAGAAGGCTCGCATGTTTTGAGAGGAATAGAAGGGTCATATAAATGCTGATAGATAAATCTTTAAAGCCATCGCTTTGACTTTTTAATAAATATTGTGTATTCTGTAACATTTTCAAAAAGAAAAGTAAAAGGGTATTTATGAATTTCCTGGCACGTTCCGTGGACAGCAAACAATTTCCTATGCCGTCTCGATGCCCTTCGGACAGGGATTAGGAGGCAGGCGGCTGACGGAGGTCTGACTGAGCTGCAGGCCCCTGTGGGGCCCGAACTCATCCCAGCCCGCACAGTCTTCATCCTCATATCCACTCTGCATCACCAGGGCAATAACCCGCCTTTATTAAAAGCGCATTGCACCACTGTCTGACTATGCAACACACTTTCAGATTGGCCATAATGTGGCATGGACAGGATTCCGGTGGTTAGGAGCTACAATATCCTGTTTCTGGAAAGGTTTATTTTGCATTTCAACCGGCCTGAATGCAAGAAGACATTCCAGAAAGGGGCTGTTTTGCTCTTATCTGTGGGGAGAAAAAGCTCAGGTATGACCAGTTGCACGCCACCAGAGCGTGGCTTGGCTCAACTGTGATATTACCTGGCTCTTATAGCTTTAGGCTGGCCATTGGACATGCAGATAGTTCAACCATAACAGCCTCAGCGGGAAGTCAGGCATGCTGTGTGATGGAATGACAAATGGATGAAAATGTACAGTTCAATAAAACAACATATTTGTTAACAGATCCTACTGAAATCATGTGAACTGCAAGTGGCTTCCCTGCATTTGCTTCATTAGGGAAGATATTCTTTGTCACGAGCCTATTTCGCAGCTTTTTGTATGTCTCAAGAATTATGCATGAGAGAAGAAGGGGGTGGGAAGAGAAATGCATCTGTTGTCAGGACAGGCCTCGCTATTAGGTGTGTGACCCTGGAAGTGCACCCCTTTTAGTGAAACAAGTAATGGATCTCATTTTGGATACCGCTATTATGCAGTCATTTGTATGCATCCTTTTGTCTCATTTCCATTTAATAATGCACATGGATCCTCTGGCCAGTTTCTCAAACTGGTCATTAAAAGTAACACTGATCTAAACTGGAGGTTTAGACTCCACTTACAAGCTCCAGTGCCATGGCGGATGAAACAACCGCAGGGTCGCAGTATAATAAGCCCTCTCCAAACCAGTCTTTGCCCTTGAACACCCCAGGCTCCTGTGTCTACACACTCGGCTAACAATGACTAGTGGCCGTCCGTGTAGCTGAGCTCCAACCTTCTCCTCCCCGGCCTCCTCAGCCCACAGAGGCAGGGATTTCCTCCCGTGCTGAGAGCCAAGCCGTCACAGCCCAGAGATCAAGAGCCTGCCATCTGTGACTGTGGAAGATTTACAGCGGGAGCTAATCCACTGTCAACCACGTTTGTTCTCAATCTTTGCTTCTTCCATACACACATTTATGCAAACACACATACACATGCTGAATGTCACCAAAGAAACATATTTTAGCTTGATGAAATGTTTTCAGAATGAGAAAAAAATAATACATTATGAAAAGACACACTATCCGCTTTAGTGAGCGGCATAAAATGATTTGGTGAGTTTTAACGAGCTCCAACTCAACAGCTACGTTTAAATACAGCATTTGGGTTTTCCTGGGCAGACCGTTACCGTTGAACTGTGTGTACTGCATCATACTGTGGGGTAATGTTTTCAGATATTTTGGCCCGTGTGTAGCTCCTGTAAATGACTACCACAACCCGAAAGAACTCAAGTTGTCAAATGTTGTAACTAGAGAGAAAAAGAAAGAGCCACCACCATTTCCCGAGCTGCAGTATGTTCTGACCAACAAAATATGAATGAGAACTATAGGACTGACAATATATTAGGAACAATCTGGCACAATTAAAGCCCCGCAAATGGCCGTTACATAAAAATACAGGAAACAGTGAACTTTGGAAAAGAGTTGGTCTTTGGGTGTGCCTAATTAAATGCAGACGAAGTGCATTTCTGCTAATGGCCTATTCTGGGCCAGAATGTGCAGTCAGTGTAGTAAAAAGTGGCTTCTCGTCAGGCGTCTCTGCACAAAGGGCAGCTGTGTGGCTGGGCTCCCACTGAGGCCTCCTTTGTTTCACCCCGAGATAAAGGGTTAAAGAAGACAAATGGAGGCGGGGCCACCGAGCAACTTGCCTCAGCAGCACATTGCCAGTAGAAGTAAGACTTAAAACAATGTAGGCCTTTATTCCTATGTCAGTCTAATTGGAAAGAAGCTAATTTCTGCTGTATTTTGCTCTCCTCAAACATCCACCATGGAGGGAATATGTGGCACTGAATCCCTGGAGCCTGCATTTCCTGCACCCTCATTGGAAACATTAATATGCAAAGTGGGTGGATGTAAAACACACACAAGGCTGCATATGGGCCTACCTCATTTCAGTCTATTACTCATGGAAATGTCATAGAAAGGCATCACTTGACGACCACATATAATTGACGGTTCTCTTTCTTACTCCATTGTTTAATCTTGGGCGTTTGCAGTGGGGTTCGGGGGGAGGAAAGCAAACAGCAACTAACACCATAACCGCTCGAAAAATCACAAAACAACAGCAGCAAGCCACGGAATCGCCATGCAGGTGACCCACAGTTCCAGGGGCAACTTTGTTTTAACAAGCCAGGCAAGGTTCCATCACTTAGCAAGTATGCTTCGACCACAAAAGAGAGCCATGTGTCGGAGAAGTACTAATGGAGAGGAAATTAAATATTACACTAAGAGGGAATAAAAGGTTCAGCTGTGTGAGGGGGAGGAGCTACGAGCAGGCCTGGGGCGGTTTATAGGAGATATTACACTGCGGGAACTTGCCAAGTAGAATGAAAGTTTACAGGGACAGACATTTAAACCAACTGTGTTTTCACAAGCGTAGACCCTTACAATTTGCTGTAATCGCTTTGCTGCGACTATTGCAACATAAATCCTGATCGTGTCACTGCGGAGCAAGCCTACACAGCTCTAGTTGTGCTGCTCTTACAGTTGACATTGCGGTAGAATCTGTCACAAAAAGTCGATTTATGAGTGGGCCCTATTAATAAGCATGGAGCCTGAGACATCAGTTTTTCATCAAAAGTACAGACCACTGCAAAGGTTATTTAGTGAAGGAGGCCTTACTGTGGGTGGGTTAGATCATCTGAACATCGTTAAACACGCTCCAAACCTTCAAGGCACACTATAATGACACGCAAGTCCCTATGGTGGAGAAACTCCCTTTTGGTGGCAAGCCAATTGGCCGGTGAAAAGGTCACGTACAATGAACACTGGGATGGCGTAATTTTAAGACAACATTAGTTTTAGCTACTTGGCAATTTTAAACGTACTTCAGTGACTGCTTTGCAACATCTGAAACCCAATTTTGAGCTATCAAAATAGATGTGTTTGAGTTTCAGCAGTGGCCGTCCGCTACACAGGGACTGGAGTGTGACACTGTCACAGGGTGACCAGATATATACCAAATAGGCATGCCTATTTAAGAAGGTTATAATAGTTTAGTGTTTTTAATTATTTTAGATTATATATATTTTTTTCACTTAGTTTTCATTAGATTTTAGAGTTGAGGTTGTTTTTGTATTAGTTATATTTGTTTATTTATTGATCAAAGTAACTATTTTATTTTGTAAAGTATTTTTGGTTTTACTTTTATTTCTTTCACAAAAGTGGTTTTTCAATGTAGTTATTTTGTTAGTTGGGGCTAGAGTGAAACGACATTGAACAGGATGATTTCAAACAAGTCAAACTAACAATTAGGATTAGAGTACCGTGGGTCCTGGTATACTCACCGTTCCGCGCCGGCGGATTCACCTAGTCCCTGACTTTTTTTCCCCCAATATTTATTTATTTTTCTTTATTTAGGGGGTGCGGGGGTGGTGGGGAACAAACTTCTGATTTTCATGGACAACACTTGCTGGTGGCTTATATTTTTTTGCGTGAAAGATAATAATAAACATTTATGATGGAGCGGCAATGATGTCACTGTTTTAACATAAGATTCAATGCACTCAACTGTGAGCTTGGGTAGCATCAAATGCAGGTTGTGTACTTTTTGGGTAGAATGAAGTAACCCATGTTCTTTCAAACAATCATCAGACCACAGCGTGTCTTACCTGAGTGTCAGGGTACCAAAAAGTGTTATTTTGACGAAAACTCCTCACTGTACTGAACAAGACTCAATAAATCGGTTTTAACCGCCATGTGGTTTGGCTGCTTGATTGTTATATAAGCCAACGATTGTATTTTTCATGGCACATTCTCACATTATCATTACTGTGAGACTATAACTGAAGTGACTCCACAGAAAAGATCCGCAGGCAGTTGTGTGTCTGTGAGTGTGGTATAATCCACGTGCAGCCACAGCGAAGGGCTCCATTAGCCCTAACCTTAGGCTTTCATCCTAAAAGGAGCAATAAGCACATCAAACAATGAATAAGAAAACAACAAAAAAACGGATTGATAAGCACATCCGCCAAAGGAAAAAAAAATCTAAGTAGAAACCGTGCCTCCGCTCTCATCTACACAAGAGAGGAAAAGTAAATTCCCAACCCTTTTAACCTAAATAGCCTTTCCTCTTGCCATCGCATGTTCGTTTGTCCACTGTACTGTAGTCATTAACATATTTGGAGTGCAGTGAGCAGAAAGCTTAATTGTCCCTAATTGCTCAGCTAAATATGTTCTCTAATGATTTGCTTCAGATCTGTGACTGCCTTTTGCGCAATTTCCCGGCCGCTAGCTTCATTATCCCTGCCTCCATGGAACAAAGCGTCTTCACAGTCTGCCCTTTTTCTTCGGTAACATAGACAGTGAGTATGTGTGCGAGGGATGTAATGTCTCCCTCTTGTCGGGACACACAATAGAACCCCTTTGTGAGGGCACCCGAGTTAAAGTGATTAGAAAACCAAATCTCTGCTAAGAAAGCGTGTTAATTGACCACAGTTCGCTCATCCTAATCAGTCCATAATAAATGAGCAGTCTGGGCACTTTGTTTTAGCCTAGCAAGTGCGTTTTGTCTACTGATGGCTTTCTCCTTGCCACAATTGCCTCTTAACTTAGCACTCTTCCCCTTTTTAACATCTATGGTCTTGTCTCCATGTGTCTTAAAGCCACTGTCAAGTCAACTCAGGGATTTGGCTCGAAATACATATTTGAGGATATGAAAAACTGTCTGAAGACTGAGAACTACTGTATGTAGTCGTCATTTGTGGAGACATAGTGTTCAACTATTTTAGTTTTCCTATCTTTTTGGGGGTTGCATGGCGAAAACAGGGCTACTTGACACACTTTGGAATCTGGCATGAGTTGCCCTTCCCCACTATATACATTGAGCACCTTTGATTGTATCAGTGTTCATCCAGGACATTTGCAACATACAGTTACCTAGCTAGCTATGCCTACAACCTTTAGAGTAACTCATTGCCAGCTGTGTGTGCTCGCACATCATGGAGAGTATGCAAAAAGGCAAGTCCATCTTTACAGCCAGAATGCGGACAGAGGCTTCACCCTGATTTGGCTGCTTTAGAGTGCCTCATTGTCGCGTCATGGAAAAGCCCCATGACAACTTGGCAGAATACATTCCAGCCACCGAAGGCTTTAAGTGAATGTATTTTCGTGGCTCAAACATGCACTTACATGTTGGCATGAAAAAGATGCTGACCGAAGTAGCATCCATTTTTCCAGGTTGTAGAAATGGTATTTCATTGACAGTTGGCAGTTCAGCATTGAGCGGTTTTAGCGCATTCAGCAACATGCTCACAGCATTCAGGCATGATTTGACATGGTTTTGAAGTCTAATTTAATGTAGTTGATGATTCTTTTAATTATTGAATTTTGTTAGAGTTGTTAAAAATACTAATTTCTGTGCTGGGTCCAATTTACAATACATTTATTTTCTGTTTACAGGAACTTTAAATAGATGCATAAACAGTTTTGATTTTAAGTCATTAACATTTATTGTTTTGTTTGTACAGAAAACATAGGCCTCTGGATTCTTGTAGAAGTTCAGCCCACTATGAATATGATTGCATTTTAGGTCTAAATACAGTGACCTTAGCACATGTACACTAAAGAGACAGAAGTATTTGCAGCACAAATAAAATACTTAAATACTTAATAGTCAATCAGGGTTTGTATTTGACTGCTTAATTTGGGGCATTTTTATGCATTCGTCTCTGATGGCACAATTTGGGGAAGGTCATTTTCCTGTTGCAAGTGCAAAATGCTCGGTCCACAAAGGCATGTTTAGATGTGTTTGGTTTGGAAGAGTCCTGACTCACACGCCATCAAACACCTCTGAGGTGAACTTGACCATGCTCAACATGGTGAGCCTGTCTCTCAAGAATCTCAAGTCCGAATTCAGTATTGTTGAATATCATCAAAGGCCAACAAGAAAAAACTGCCACAGACACTCCAACATCTTATAGAAAGTCTTCCCAAAGGAGTGCTACTTGTTATAGACGCAAGAGGACAACCAAGTGGACATTTTCATTCATGTCCCCTTCCTTAAGGTTTAGTGGGAAGTCGAGTCAAATATTTTGCCCACACAGTCAATGTAAAAGAGAGATGAGAGCAACAACAGAAGATGTCTAACCTGTATCGGAAGAGGGGCATTTGCGAATGGTGAAGATGGAGCTGAGGTCTTCGTCGTCCTCGGGCAGGCCCTTCTGCAAGCGCTGCAGTTTCCTGAGGCTCTCACTGCGCTGGTGCTTCATGGAGCGCACATGCTGGATCAGGTTGAGCTTGGCCTTGGTCGAGTAGTTGCACAGCACGCAGTGGTAGTAGCAGGCATCACCCTCCACCGCGTTTTCGTGCTGCTGCAGGTGCTGTGGGAGGAAACGGAGAGAGAGGGAGAGAGTGAGGAGAGAAAAAGTGAGAAAGTGGTTCTTGTGGACGGTACTTTCGCTCACACAGTTGGCAAATGAACAAATCAATTCCCAATCACAGTCCTGTTGTTTAACATCCAGACCTCTTCCATTTTAGAACAACTGTTTGGACTGCGCACTTTGTCTGCACTGAGTGTCTGTATTAGCGACCTAACAGGACAGGAAAGCCCTGGGGGTGGGGCGTGGGGGTGGGGGGAAACACAAAAGTCTCCCGAATGCAAAGGCGGACAGCAATGGCATCAGCTAGCCTTCGCAAGCCTGGAGCACGGCAGACCAGCAGACGGAAAGAACATTGATTCCCTTCACTCAACGCAAGCCTCCCGCCTCTGAAAAGGAAACTCCAAACATCTGCCTGTTTCACGCTCGGGATACTAAATATTGATCACGGCGAGTTAAATCCCAGCTTCATCATGGAGCGCGGCAACGCGGGCCTTTAGAGGCAGGAGGGCCACTGGATAATTCCGCAACAGGAGGATGACCATCGGAGGACAGTAAATCAGCATCGGTATTGACCTGTCAACCCCGTCATTTCCTCCGTGGCTAAACAGAGACCCTCGTGCAGGCCTTCAGCCTTCACCCAGCAGTATCAAAATACACCCCAAGTGACGCCATAGGACTACAAAGTCTTGTCACACCAGAGCCTCAAGTCTAATTACCTCCTGCATTGCTCAATCAATGATGCAAGACCGGACCTGGTGTGTGCAAGCCAGTTATTGACCATTATCTTAAAGTATCTCACTGGCTGCTTCTTAAGAGCCCCTCGCTCTGCATGGTCACTCGAACCACATCTGTCATTTGACACCTCAACATCACACTCCGGCGGCATCCAGCTGAGTGTTTGATGTGACTGCAATCAATGTCAATCAGCAGACGTTTTCCATTTGTTCTGGCTTGAGAAGAAGAAATATAGGTTGTGACCTCGATTTAACAGATCCGGAACCAACGGACACCGGATTTAACGGGTACAATCTGCAGAAATAGCAGTGTCCGTCTGGAATTCAAAATGTCCGTGCGTAGCGAACAACGTCCATTAGTTCTGAATCGGCCGCTGTTGTTTGCTGACGCAATCAACAGAGCGAGCCTGGAACTCTCAAGTTTCCTGACTGAGCGTACCATGATAGGCCCTTAGTTGGCCTATGATGGCTCATTTTATAGACACGTCTCTCGAGCATTCTAGACTAATTGGGGTTGAGTAAGTATACACTTATTATTTGTCAGGCCCTTCATGGCATCCAAACATAACAGAGGCGAGAAAAAGAAGCACGCTAGTACTGGCGACCAATTGGAATTCAGGAAGGTGGGAGTTGGCCCTCTCCATGAAAATATGTTTTGGATCGAACACATGAATTGTATTTCCAATTCATTTCTGCAGGGAAATGAATTTGACATAGAAGTAAAATGACGAGCTTGTTCATGGAAAAAAACCCACACATTTGTAAGTTAACGCTCCTTTGTATAATAATGCTCAGCTTTAACTGAGGTATTCATTTCACAACTAATGTATTTTTGTGGTTAAATATTACAAAGCTAACATATTTAGGAAGAATCGAGGGAAGTCATATTGGAAAGTTCTCTCATCCCCAGTCAGTGTAGGCAGAGTTTTGGATCAAGCAATCTCTATTGTGCAGATGTACCTAATGATGTGGCCACTGGCCAGTGACCAGATCCTGGACTGTTTTTAACTGTTGATATAAATGATGCAGTCGACTATTTTTTTTCCTAGTTATCTAATTAAAAGCGGTAAAGATTCAAGTTGCAATAAAGGCGAGTCTACTTTGCGCTGCCAACATTTTCCCCCACATTCTGCATAAAGCTTTAACCTCTCTACAAGATCATTAATCTCCACCCTCGTCCTCATATAAAGTCTCTGAAGACAAGACGAAACCAAGCTAGATGTCCTGCACACATCAGCAATTTAATCGCATACCATTCAAATCAGATATAAACCGAAAGAGGAAAAGGGGGTAATGAACATTTCAATAACGGTAAACGACCTTGACAGGCTTGTGTCGCTCTCTCCCACTGTTGGTTTCTTTCTGGTAATCTTTTAATATTTCTGTGAGGAATTGCAAGAGATTGTATTTCATTGTTTTTCGCTTCATATTCGTCTGTTTAACAACTAAAATGTGTATTAAGACACCGCTTCCGGGGAAAAAGAAAAGCTCTTTCTTAAACCTCCTTTTTTTGGTAAGACCCACAGTGCAGTGTAATAGAGTTATTAGGTGATTGCAAAAGGCTCTGTCTCTGCATGCTCTCTTTTCTCTCCTCATTTTAAGCTATCCATGATGTCATGAATAGGTGTTGGTAGATATTATGGGGACCCCCCCCCCCCCTTCTATCCCCCCGCTTTTCCTCAGTGCGCAAATATTGCATCGGAAGTGAGGCGCAGAGAGATTCGGTAATAGAAAACACCAAATCCATCAACGCAAACTGCTCTTAGTCCTCACAGATGTCCTGAATTAAAACAAATTTTCACTGCAAATGACTCACAGCCCCAGAAATCTATGTGAAGTCAAGTTGGAGAAGAAAAAAAAAATGACAGCACCTGACTAAAACTTCAAAGCTAGTCTCAGGAGGTAGGGGAAAAATGCTGGGAGTTTTATAGTTTCCCATAAAAAGCCCAGGGTTTATATAGGAGTAAACCTGAGACCGGCTGCTCCAGCATGAGCCATAATTCACTCGGAGACTGACTGGCCAGGACCATGGCCTCAACAGAGCTAAGAGTGGCTCGTTCCAGCGCCTGTAGCTCCATCTATAACATCAAACGATTGTACCTGTAAAGCAGCCCTTGCACCACCTCTGCTCCTGCCATGACCCCGGGCAGCTGGGGGCAGCTCGGAGTCAGTTAACACGGTGGGAGCTCAACCACGAGGACGGTCAGGAAGGTAACACTCACTTACAGTCTAGAAACACTAAGTCGACATGATAGCATAAAACTCATATTAGCAAATGCTCAGAGACTGTTTTTCTCGGAGGTGGGGGGATACAGTAAACAGAGTTGGCCCCATCTCCGCCACTATTTCACATGTGCACACTAACATAATGCACAAGACAGACAGAACTGTGTCTGTTTCCTATGAATCTGCAATGAAGCCCCTCGTTGATAAATCACCTCCAACTGGAGTGCAGCTTAATGAAAAAGTCATGTTTAAGCTGGAAGGAGTTGTTCTGCATGGTTCAGGGTTTTCTAATCACCCTATGGAGGCCTCAGGAGAAGGGGTGCTGTGGAGCAGAGTGCAGCGGGGAAGACTTGCCATGTCAGGGGCATGGAGCCAAACAGTGTAACGGTCTCAAATGCATTCAGCACAAGTACTGGTGTGTACTGTATGCTAATATCGTCATCACTTAGCATTGGAAGTCTGATCTTAAAAATGACACCAAAAAAAAAAGACTTGTTTGTGTGTTGTCAAGGTCAAGAAATTACTGATAAGACAAGAAACAAAATAATGCAAAACTTTAGGACGCTTATGTTGACCAAGAGAAATAACAATCCCTGAAATTTGTTCTAAAAGTCACTCACCAGTGATAGGATGTGTTGATTTTTATCTATGTATTCATTGCACATTTAAAAATTACAAGATAAGAAAGACAATGAGGTTCAAACACACACCCCTCCCACCGCCAGGGCGAAAAAAAAATCTGTAGATTTTTCTCCGTGTTCTAAAGTTGAACAAATACTGAAGGACATCATATTGTCAAAGAGTCATAAAGTCTGCCGGTCATGCATATCTTTACGGTTGTATGCATTGACGGACCCTGACTATATTTTTAAACTTAATAGGCCAATTAATCTGAATTTTATCCTGCCAAATATCGGAATCGGCATCAGCTTCACAAAATCTATGTTTGCCCTCATATATATATACACCTATAAAATTTGACTATCGGCCGATAAAATCAAAGACAGATTAGATGACTTGAAATGACCTTATATGCTCCAATATTTTTCTCACTTGTTCTCACGAGGTGCACTTCAACACAGAGTTCTTTTTACAAAGTTTAAAAAGTCTATAATGGCTTATCAAAGCTTTTTCCGCAGAGCTCCTTCCCTCTCTCTGTGGAGGCAGTTGCTCTATGCTTTTTCAGGTAAAGTGAGAGAGTGAGAGATGGGACGGTGTGGGCACCACCCCATCCTCTCACTCACAACTCCACAGTGCACCTTGCCCTTTGAGTGGGCACCACTCGCCTGTATCAGTTTCACCACCCACCTAGAGCATGGCATACATCTACATTTCCATCCACTTAAACGCGCAAGTAAAAGTGCACCTTTAACACAAAACTGTGTGGTTGCTGAGAGAGTCGGACTCACGCAAGATGGAGGTGGGTATTACTGGAAGGGTGGATGGGAGACGAAGAGACTGTAATTCCGACGAATGGCTCCCAATGGAGCTTTATAATACAGCACGCGCACACAGACACAAATAAAAGTATAGACAAAAAGCACAACGTATATTAACACACATGCACAGACAGACTTGTGCACGCACGTGAAACCACAAGCCATTAAGTTCACGCCCTAATTTCCACCATTACATTTGGCAGTGCTGTTAATACAAAATTAATGCATTAAAACAGATGGCTATCTGTGAGCTAAATAGCTATCAATTCAAAGGGAGCTGCCAAACATCTCCCTCTTCGAGAGCCAGGGAGACTCGGCTCTGAAATTGATTTCCTCTTCTCCCCCCGTCCCCCCCACCCCCCAACCAAAAGGTTTTTCTCTTCTGAATGATGGCACAGGTCAGAATACGGACACATGGAAGTCCTAAGATCTTGTCATTAAAATTCAGCCACTAATGGTTACAGTTTACTCATGTAGAAAATTTACTTCATGCTGTTAGGATAAAATCTGCCCACTGGGGCTAAAAGTAAAAAAAAAAAGCAGTGGTTGAAGTCTCATTGTGGGACAAACACGTCGATCGGGTATCTTTTGCAGCTTCCTGTTACATCCAAAAGTACAAAAAACACCAGAGAGTGTTTGCACAAATAGTGCCAAATTGCCAAGGGTGCTAAATCAGGATTATTTATCTATTATAATGATGCCGATGATGAATGTTGGGGAAAAAAAAAAACTCAAGGCTGAAAAACGCAGTGACTGCAATTGTACACTGAAAGTGACTCTGGGATTCCCCTGGAATGAAAGCAGGTTAGTTAGCGAAGCAAAGAAGAGCAGAGCTTGGCCCGGGATTCCGGGGTGTGCCAGCAGCTCGAAACAACAGCTCACAACTGCAGAGGCCGCACTTCTGGCTTCCAAGTGTGGTGGCTGCTTTGACTTAGGCCCAGCAAGCTGCAACATGCCTCAAGGATAGCTCGTGGAGTATTCCAGCCCTTGAATTGGCAACATAAAGCCTCCTGTATCTCATTCTCACTCTTCCTTTACTCCCCCTTATGCGTGTTATCCCTCCACCATATACTGGTCCGCTTTCAAAAAAGTGCTTCCTTTACTTGCTTCGACATGATCCGTCACTACCGGGGAATAAAAACAAGCTGTATATTTATCTTGAGGCGGAAAGAGAGAAAGAAAATGGACCTGTGGGCAGAGAGCTATAGATGGATGTCGTCAGGTATCCTTAGAGAGGATGCCTTAACGCAAAGCCTTGAAACAAAGTAGGAAGAGGGGTGGGGTGGGGTGGAAGACACTTCCTGACAAAGCAGTGAGCTGTGCCCCGCGCTCGCCACTCTTTGTTACGTTAACATTAAATAAAACAATAATCATTGAATTCTGTTTGAATGAGTGAGATCCTGGAAAGCAAACAATGGGATCACAATTGCAGAAGGAAGGCGATCAATGCAGGTGGCAATTTGGGCTATTAATATTTGTTGATGCTCTTGTGTGCGTTTGTACATTTGTGTTGAACATCTATAGCGTATTACAGCTTTAGGGCCGAATCCCCCCCGCACCCCCCCCCCCTCTCCAAACCACAAATTTTCAGGAAATCTAACACAGTTTTGCTTGAGTTACAAAACATTTCATTGTTTGCCGCAATCATATACCGTTGACCGCAAACATGAACACATTGCCTCAAAGTCTTGCTCAAGTGCGTATTTAAGTTAAAAAAACAAAAGAAAACACTGTCCATTGTTTATGAATTATAGGTAGGTCGATAAATATGCTAGAATAGTGGCTATGTCATCTTGTAAAATGCTTTTTTTTTTCAAATGGTCTTAAAGCCGAGTGTGTGATGCCATAAATAAAACAATGCACCAACTTAGCATTCTAAGAGATGGAAATGTATTGAAACACAAATGTACCATCATGGCCAATCACATACTTCTGCAGCGAAGCTTTTCCATGGTCTTTTTTTTAAGAGAACCGGCTGACTCAAATGTATCTCACCTAATTATTTCCACTCGGTACAGTCTAAAAAAACATCCAAACTTTCAATCTTGACGTGGTATGCGTGCGGAACGAACAATCGGGACTAGGTGAAAAAAAATGTTTAATTATTTGACCATATGTCTCTGACCAACAGCGTTGATATTTATGATAAGTTAAGAGAGCATTTGTGTTTTGACAAAAAGCTGAGTCATATACTCACCCATAAGCACTCAGAAAACAAGAGTTGACCTTGACCCTGAGGTCTAAAAGATGGCTCTCAATCACATGATCAATGTGTCCACACAATTCATGTGCAAGTCTATGTCTTTGGGAGGCCAGGAAGGGGATAAGCATGCGTGCGGCGATGAGATCAATGCCCCTGTGTGGTGTTAACGAGCCCGAGCCTATGCCCACAAGAGCCTCACGACGTCATCCAGGGTCTCGCTTATTTGGAACATTTGCATAAGCATGGCCATACATACATAATGTGCACTTGTAATGGGATCCACATAAACATACTGTACAGTATTTTGCCACTTCTTCATGAGCCGGGCGTTGCTTTTGTACCCCAATACTGTATACTGACAACACACCAGAATGTAAATGATGTCAACCCCCAAAATTAAAATGATTGAAAAAAAATGACGCAACTTGTCAGCAAGCTGTTGCCTTTCTTCGAAGGTAGCTAATTAACAGCTTAACCTCTCGATGCTTTTCTTAAATCTGTGCGAGCACAAGCTTGCCAAAGCTGTAGTACAATGTGTCTGCCTGCAGGGGGTTAGAACAGGGTGGAGCAAGTGGGGACACCCAAACAAGGGTTGCAGACAGCTGAGTAAGTACTGGCATGGTGCCATCTGGAAGCTGAAAGGAACAACTCAGGACTTGCCCGGCTCCTTTGCTCTATTCCCAACTATTGTGAAACAACATTGCTGAGCTAATTAATGGTGTGGCTTCAATGATCCCAATAAGATTCTGGAAAATATTGCTTGCCTGCCACAATGAATGCTGAGATTGGGAAGGGCGTCCAAAAAACAAATTTTCAATAAAACATGACTAGCCATTGTGAAGTACATGGAAATAGGAGAAAGAAAAACAATTGGTGAAAACTTCCAAGAAAATGACTACATCCATAAACCATTCCTTTTACAGTCCCTTTCTTCTGGCTAGGAAGTTTGGGCCAGCAAAGACAATTTGAATGTGAGTGACATTTAGCTTGTAAGTGCTGTCGTTTCAGGTTAAGAGAATGTTTGTCATGATAATGACCTAAATTGGGCTAGCCTGTAGGCATACAAATCGACAAATCTAACAGGATCCTTTACCTCATGCGTGATGAAAACATAAGTACATGTCAAAACATTGTACATTGTCACCTCAGAAGATCGCTTTAGGCTCCTTAGAGTCCCTCTAAAGTAAAATAAAGGGTCCTCCTCAATTTGACACACCAGAGAACACCGTTGTTGATCACAACCATGACGGATTTGGTTTTGAATTAAAAATCACCAAGTTTATAAAATGAGGCCTCAAAATTGTGAAAAATGAAGTAATTGTCACCGCTCTCAACTGCTGGGGGTGTGTCCACTGAACGTGCTGAAACCACACCACGTTTAACTTTTGATCAAATACCGCTTCTGTGAACTGAAAAAAAGATGCTACCTGATCTAGCGTCATTATGTTGCGAGTCATATTAACCTGTTTGGAAAATATATCAAAATAAAATGGACTGAACTCAGTCTGTTGAACTCAGTTTTTTTCATTTTCTTTTTCTTGTGTGCCATTTTTGGATGATTAGACATTCGGGCCGGTCATGTTGAGCCATCAACATTGTAGTTAAAAAAAATAAATACAGTTGGAGTGTTTTTAACGACTGCAGAGGCTGGATTCCGTGACCAGATGCAAACCTACGCCTTTATTCAGATTTCTCCCAAAATGGAACTCATTTAATTTTTCACTGTAAACCTGCTAAGTGCATCTGTCCTGAAACAGAAATTGGCAAGGCACTGTGTGTAGCTGGAAAAGAAAAAGAAAACGTTTGATGCAAACAAAGTGCAGAAATGTTGTGATTTAAGGAGCAAGTGAGTGTAGTATCGAAGGGGTGTTGAATTCAGGCACAAGCAAACACCACTTGCAATGATTAATTCAGTCAATGCGAATTAAATGCAGAGCAGGAACATGACCCAAACACAATTAGTCTGGGCGAACAAACATCACATGGGCATGAATGCAGATTCATTGCTATACGTTCCTGGGCCAATCAGCATAACTAAATGACAAGGATTGTCCTAATCTGGATGTGCAAGTGAACACGTCTCCATGTTGCGGGTCTACTTCCTTTAGTTCACCGGTTAGCATGACCCAAAAAGCCTCCGGGGGGCTAGGAGCCATAATTACAAATTGGCCCACGCTCTTGGATTTGCAGCAGCTTGTATTAGTTGAGCTCGTGTTCTGTGTTTTTGCAAACACAACGGTGGAAAGGAGACACAGAATACCGCCTCCTCGGGCTCATATTATCTAGCTTTCACCCCTGGTGTCCTTGGTTTGGCAGTGTAAATATTTTATTACCACTTAATTGGTTGTTGCTTCAGGTTACGTAATAAGGCTGTGATAGCTGGATAGCTGATGTTTTTCTAACTATCCCCTATCACGTTTTTGTAAAATTCATAGCAAAGTGTTAAGAGGAGACTGAGTGGAAGCTGGTGACACACCATCTTAATAAGAACAGCGATTGTGTGTTCAGATAGTGTCAATATTTAACATTCGTCTTATGCGGCAATCTTTATTAGAAGCACTGCCATGAGAAAAGCAACATGAGGTGCCTCTTCTTAAAATGAAAATTAATGAGTGGGGTTAAGTGGAGGTGAAAACATAGAGTGGGTCTATATGTGGGCTTATTTGGAGCGTGAAGTGCTCAGTTGGAGTGAAAACGGCAGCTGAGGGTTCTTCACACCATTCGTACACCAAACACCCACCAGCTCGACCGGTCAGCACTCCTCCACTGGGAAAACACAAAGCTGCAACTTAGAGGAGTGCAGAGCTCACAGTGCACTAATGCAGTCTTCACATTGGGAAAAGTTGGGAAAATTTAAAGTTACAGTTATAAAATGAAACACGACTTTAAGGACCCATCTCCTTAGCGTGCCATCGTGGTCGGTTTGCATTACTTAACATGACTCGAGTTTTTCAACGTTTGTTTTGTCATTTTAGCCATTTGATATACATATCGTCCAACTTTGGGAATTCATCTAGGGTCAGTTCCCCAATTAATTAGGATTGGGTGGCTGTAGATGACTAGTTGGCATCATACATTCCTTCACAAACAGTATAGATTAACGGATACGAGCATTAGGTGGTGGCAGCAATCTCAAAACACTTCAAAACAAGCAGCCGTTTCACTACTAGTGAACAATTCTTCAAAAATGTACACATAATATACACAAAAATACACATGTAGACTAACAATACTCAGTCATATATGCCATAACCTTAAAAACGACTAATCTTACTACCGCTTTCTGAATGAGTTGTAAACTGGTTCATGTGTACCTATGACAGCAGCACAATGTCCATTACAGTGAGGCAAAAAACAGGAAAACTGTTCAAGTCTTTGAATCCCACTATGTAATGACTGTATTATAGTGTGCTTATTAAAAAGACACATTACAAAAATCTATTCTTGGTTTTTTGGGGGAGGCCGCAATGAATTAAGTTTCATTAATTTCAAGTCAAGTACAACTTTATTGTCAAATGTGCAACATACAGCACAGATGAGTTATGGTCAAGGAAACAAAATTTGCACTCCTATCTCCAGGCACCACTGTTTGCAATACACATCGCATCCATTTTCCATATCAGTCATCCTGTTGAGGGTCACAAGGAAGCTGGATCCTATCCCAGGTGACAGCGGTTTAGCGGACATGTCCATCACAGGGCTGATGTGATCTCCAGACAGATAACTGGTCACACTCACGTTCAATTAACTTGAATGAACTCCACACACGTGTTTTTGCAATGTGGGAGAAACTTGGAGTCCCTGTAGCTAATCCACAAATGCACACGAGAACACAAAGGTCGCAGCCAAGACTGAAACCCCAAACCTTTGCAGTAGGGCAACAGTGCTTAGCCACAACTTCGGCCCAATGTAAGATTCAATCTCTTTTTTTTCCTTTTACATAGTCACCTTCTGACCTTCACCCACAGGGAGGAACTGCAGTTGTGTTGACAAATGATTCTCTAAGACGTCCCATCCCTTTTATCCCATGAGTATGAGCAACTCTGTCACTAATACTAATGGGTCTTGTGTGGAAACGCACATTTGCAATATATTGGGTGTGCTCATTAGCCAAAGGGGGGAAAAAACACTACAATTTCACTTTCCATAAGAAAGAAACAAAAGTGCTCATTGATCAGGGAGCTCAATGGAGGATCAATAAACTAAACCCTCATCATTCCCAGAGCAGTATAATTGCTGCTGAGATGTAGTTGTCATCACAAAAAAATCAAACACAGACTCAACTAATTGGAGGAGGCCGTTTGCTTTCGGTCATGCAAAAAGCACCTCCAAGTCCCACAAAAGAATTGTGATGGCTACTCCGTGCTGCGAACGTGAGCGAGGCTGGCGCCATTACTCTGGCTGCCTTACTCAAGTGCACGTATACGGAGGGCTTCCTGGTTCACAAGTAAGGATTTTTCATTTTGTAGAATATTTCTCCTCTGTGGCAATCCCACACAAAGATAGAAAATCCGGCATTTAACAGTTGTATTGTGTGCGGTCTGCTCCGATGATCTCTATACAGAGCACCAAACACATTAAGGATATGTTTCCATCATTTATCTCCAAAGTGCGAGGCAGAAATCTCACGTGATCACACCGGACATCACAAAAATGAATAAGAACAGAGACTGCCGGATATGCGACAACATTTCCAGAATGTTTCCGAGGAGGACTGGAAGCGGGAGCATTGTAAGACGGCTAAGAAAAGACTGGCTTTGGAAAATACTTCTTTTCTGTTTACACTTTTAAACATAAGCGACATCGGGTAGGCCATATTTTGCTTTATTTACTGCTCCTTCCTGGTCTGTCAGTCAGGGTGACTCTTTGATTGGCTATATTCCGTTGATGTCACGGTCCATGGAGTCAAATGACTCGGGGAGACGTCAGCTTTCCCAACAAATAAATAAAATGTTGTCTCCAAGTATTGAAAACTTAATATTTCAGACTGTTGTTTGGGACAAATCTCTTCTTTACACACCTCAGACCAAACGATAATTGCATAGGACAATCTGAGAAGACATACCTGTATGTCGGGTGTTTGACGTACTTGGTTGGGAAGGGGGAAAATTGAGGCAAACACACCCCGACTATCTTTATGTGTGTTACCCAACCTAGAGTTAAATGAAGCCCCACAACTGTCTGAGGTCAGGTGATACGAAAGAAATGGAAAAGCCAAGAGGTGTGTGCCTGACAGAACATCTGCAAGACATTTTACTGGCTAGCATCACACCCAAGCAAACAGCACAAGTGCTTGAAAAAGCCTTCAAACTATGGTTCAAAGACGATCACTTTGCCCCTTCCTGTTTATTGATTACGTCGCGCTCCTGTTGGGTAATTGTGCAGTAAATCAAGCATGGTGAGCACTAATCTCAACCCCGAGAGGAAAGTGTTAAAGGTAAAACCTGCTGAAAAGTACATAATGATGGTGCAGTCTTGAAGCCAGGAGAGAGGCTACGCTCCTCCCTCTCGCATTTCTCTCACTCACTGGCTGCCTGCACAACCAAAGGCAGAAAGGAGAGTGCTTGGCAAGGGGAGCAATGGGAAGAGTATACAGTTTCTAACCACCTCGCACTCTCTCACTTACTCTTCCAGTCCCTGTCAGTGCATTCCCAACCAAAGCGCCGGGGGCGCCATGCTTGTAAAGAAACCACAGCCTTTTTAAGGGCTTCTTGTATTTACAAAGGGAGGCATGTCGGAATCAAAGGCATTACCACATGACACAACACATTAAACAGTTGGCAGATTGAGAATTTATAGACTACAAAGATAGTGAAGTGGGTAAACAGGAGTAATACGATTGTTGGAGGAGTTAAACTTACCTAAAGAGAGTAAGGAGTAATGGAGCAGCCCTCAGCTTTGCCTTCCCGCAGACCATACGGCTCACGCTGTACTCCAGGTGGAGACAGCTATCATTTTCCCATCAACTTCCTGTTTCTCTCGTCTCCCCACCCCCTTTCCTCGCTGCTCTCTCACTCACAGCTGCACAACTTGATTCTCTGTGCCAGGTTTGAGGAAATACAAAGCTCTGCCTTTCACCCATCTTCTGAAATAGCTCACAAGCTGCAGTTAAGATACCCCCCCCCTTACTCCCCCTCTCACTGTTATCCTCCTGCCCCCGTGTTGCCGCGCGCCGTAATCTCGCCTCAGTTTTAACTTCACCTTCATCAGGAGAGACCTAAAAATACATGATAAATGGAATATGATATTTTAAAGTCTTATCTCTGTTCTTACGGTGCGAATAATAGGGTAGTTAATCCTGCGGATCCTGCTCAGATTGATTAATCAGCGCATGCGGACAATCAAATAAATGATTAATATTCCTCGGTCCTGCGGTCGGGCAGTTACCCCCTGAAACCGTCAGTAATAATTCAGTAACCTTTCGCAGACCACAGGCTGAAGCTAGTCAACCTCACTCAGCATCAGCCCTCTGATGTTGAGCAGGACTTTGAACTCTCCACACAAAAAACTGAGACACAGCTGCGTGAAAACAATCTCCAGTCTACGCTCACGCCGATCCTCCGATGGTGGCTCCCTGTCTGATCAGGCTTACGTATCGTAAACAATACAATTAGGTGGAGCCAAGCGTGGCTGATTTGGCAAAGGTTACACAGTAAGATTTTCCAATTGTTAAAAAAATAAAAACTCCATAGACAGTCAACTCCAACTAGACCGCATTAGATCCGCCATGACCCCACTGAATCACAAGTTTTTCAAGCAATCATTTTTGTAATGTTTTTTTCCAGGGAAGTCTAAATTCAGATTTGTGTGCTTTCAGTGTCGTAAGACATTGTACTGCAACATTCCGGGCACCACTGAGGTCGACAGAATGTACGGGATCATCTCATCAATTAAGGATGGTGGTCGTCGTGCCATGGCATGAGCACGGATGGAACTGTTTCCTTTGTATTTATTAATGATGTGGCATGCATATGCTTCATAAAAACTATTGTGATTCCAGATGCCTCATGGCACCGAGCTGACAGAAACTTTTCCCAAGCAGCAACTCCACCAGGCCTGACCGCACCAATGAAGCACAGCCCGTCCCTCCCGCTGTGGCGCAAAAACGGGGAAAAGGCGACCGACCACCCCCACCCCCATCCCACCCCACTTCCTCGTCTCTCTCACCCATTGCCAAGATGACTCTTCCTCCCACAGAGGTCAGCGAACAGCCTTCTTCATCATGCTCCACTCTTGGAGCTGTTATTAATCAAGGAGAGGGCCAGAGGCGGAAGAGAGTACCTTTTGGAACTAGGATAAATTTGATGGGGGCTGAGCCAGGACATGCTAAATCCATGTATATTTATACAAAGCTTCTTTTTGTAATTGCAATATTTGGACATACGATGTTACGCAAGAGCCAACGCATGCATCGGCTAAACACGCAAGGACTCACCCCCTTCCCAAATCCTTATAACTGCTGTAAAGGAGACTTGGCCTTTGTGTTGCGACTGACCAGCTGGCTGCCAGAATCAGCATGTGCAGCTGTCCACTGTGACAAATGCAAGCACACCACCACCGGTACACGGTAACTCCTCCTCACTACACTGCTTGTAAGACAATGCCAGAAAAACACACCTCAAAAGTCGCTGACCTATGACGGAAGTCACAATTGGGATAAAAATCCCTAACACTAAACCTGCACTCAAACTCAGACTGGCAAATAGGCCTTGTGATGTATAGTTTTGTCATTAATAGGACCCCAAAAAAGGGTTTATCTAAACATCACTGCTCACTTTCATCTCTTCTCTTGTTCAACTGTTTATAAATCAGCTGCACAAATATTTATGTGCTGAACGAGGAAAATGGCTGGTCTGGGTTCTATCTCTGCTCGCCTTCCCTCCCTCCCGTTTTCTCATGCACGAGGCCACCGCAGACGCAACACGTCAAGGCTCCGGGTTTCATCCATCTTATCTGCTCTGTCGCAGGTTATTGTGTGGCTCCTGAAAAGCCTGATGGACCAGAGCAAGTTTAGGAAGATGTTACAAAGCAACATCAAATATGTGCACATACTGTACTGTCAAACTTGATAAGATTATGTGGAATGATAGGACATTTGAAGGCAGTTAAAGATGCAGTAGGGAATTTCTGGGCAACCTAGCTCCGCGGGACAACTACCGTTGCACTTCATTTTTATTGGGAACATTTGTGTACAAGCTGACCGAGGTTAAGTTGCTAAATCACATTGACGTAAATGTAACAGGCAGATACTTGGTCAGAAGCGAATAAGCCAATCCACTAACGAGTCTGTATTGTAATACCACGACTGATCACTTTTAGTGGTCCAACAAGTTTTTACCAGAACTGCTAACAATCTTGTACGGCAATCTTAACACTGATGCTGGAACTAGCACGCAACATGAGAGGTAACCAGGCAGGTTCACTATTATTACAGAACAGTAAAGTGATCTGCCATGACAAAGGCAAACATTTTATTGTTAAGTGTCTCCATTATTGCAAAGCATTGTTCATTCCAAAATGCTTTTGACATTCATCTAAAAACATTGGTTGCCGGCCAATGACTGTGTAGCACTCACACACACTCATAAATACCCATAACTAATGTAACACCATCAGTAGACAATCTCACAAACAAATAAAATAAAAAATATATAATTTTCAATACATTCCATGGCCTCTGCTTCCCTTTCAGCTCACCTATCTCTTTCTGACAACAGAACACACAATGGAAGAGGCCCAGAGATCCTGGATCCATGCTGTGTAATTGCTCCCCTTAGCCCTGACCTCTGATCCAGATCTCTGTGATACACAGCATATCTCTTAAATTGGGAAGTGGGCAAATATTCTTCTAATGACCACACTATTACAATCCGAGATGAAAACAGAGAGGAGGGTGGAATCAATCTTTCTTTTTGCTGCACTTCACTGGCTCTATTAGTTTGTTATAGTTAGTTAGTTTTTTTTTTTTTTTTTAATCTAATAGTTGGCTTCCAAAACTGTGGTGGAGTGCTGAGCAGGGTGGAGTGTCTATTTTCAACCTGACAAGGCAGTGGACTTCAGTGAGATGCATTAACGAGGAGATAACCAAGCAACACTCTGAAGGAAATATCTTTTAAACAACATCTTGACTGCCTTTCCGATGTACACATTGTGTTTGCTGAGCTGCCATTAAAAAAAAGACAACCTTAATCTAAACTCTGCAGTGTTGATCTTGCAATCTACACTCCAGATAATTAAAAAAAGATAAGTTGGTTCAAGCAAGGATAAAACCAATTGGAATAGCTTTTTGCCATGATGCACCGTTGGTGCAGAGCAACAAAGACGATGTTAATGCAATGCTGCATGTGTTTGCGCCCACTATACAGTCAGACTGCATAAAATGTGTGTGTTTTCTGTGGGCAGGTGTGGGTGGGGGCCGACGGGGTGATAGTGGTGAACTGGCTTGTCGATCGATGCAGTGATTGGCAGTTAATGGCTTTTCCTGTTCTGCCTTGGTAACCCTGGCCTGATGGCTGTTGCGTCTGATCAGGGATGGCAGATGGTGTTTGATTTTCATATATAAACCTCTGACTTTGCGGAGATGGCTTGATCATGTTTAATGATTTAAAAGTTAAGTTGAAAACTGGGCGGAGTCCATTTCAGGAAACCATTACACCCTCCGGATGTGACCGGTCTTTCATACATGCAAGCATACATGGTCTTCCACACACAATACTGTCAAAATGACTTCGCTGTCAGGCGGAATCCTCGCACTTCCAAAATCGCTCCTCGTTCAAGTTGTTAATTGTGATATTATGTCATGCTGTACCAGCGTGCACCAATATCAACACAACATCCATCCATCCATTTTCTGATCCGCTTTATCCTCACAAGGGTCGCAGGGTGTGCTGGAGACTATCTCAAGCCGTCTTAGGGCAGTAGGCAGGGGACACCCTGAACCGGTTGCCAGCCAATCGCAGGGAATGCAGAGATGGAACAACCATGCGGGCTCACACTCGCACACAGGGACAATTTGGAGTGTTCAATCAGACTGTGATGCATGTTTTTGGAATGTGGGAGGAAACCGGAGTACCCGGAGAAAACCCTCGCAGGCCCGGGGAGAACAGGCAAACTCCATACCGGAAGGCCGGAGCTGAAATCGAACCCGGTACCTCTGCACCGTGAGGTCGACGCGCTAACCATTAGACCACCGCAAATGAAAGTGCTTAGATTATCTTTCCAAACTCCTTCTCAAAGGCCTTAGAACCGTGAATGATGCAAAAAATAAAACAATGTGCTGACTAAGAGTTGTAATAGGTGGAAATGAATCCGCATGCATTTACCTTCGTGGCTGATGAGGTCTTTATGCACTGGAGCATTAAACTGATGCATTTTCAACAAAATAAGATTAGTAAAATGTATCTCACTTTTTTTCCATTGTCATTTTCACCCAAAAGTGGTAATATTTTAAAATACATACAATATCATATTATGAAGACAGCTACAGCTCATCCTCATCTACTAAGTACTTTCAAGTGATAACAACAAAAAAAGATCCACAGCCAAACGATTCCTTTTTTTTCTCCATTATTTCAGCAAACAAGCAAATACAACGACGAAATTATACACTCCCTAGACAAGATTGCATGTGCGTGTGTTTGTGTGTATTTCAGCATTAATCATTTCAGCCATAAACTGGATTCCAGATTTCACCATTTCCAATACTCAACAGCTCCAAGAGCCGTCACTTTAACAGTAGCTGTGCAGACAGCCTTGACGCTTCAAATTATTTCAATATGGCTACTCCAACCTAACGAGCACATCTTAAGGAAATTCCTAATTAGTGACAGAGCGATGTCATCTGAAGTGAGGATTTATGTTTGATTTATCCAGCTGTTCTTCATTTCAAGGCTACAGCTAACTTGATATTTACTGACACTTTAAAAGGATCCGCCAAGAAGGGCATTTTTGTGAATCTGAGTTTGTTTGAGGGGGGGAAAAGTTATATCACTTGGTCTTATCACCTCTGCCTGCTTTGTTTTTCAAATAAAATCAGCAGGGTGAGGTGAAGATAAGAAAACAGCAGACATGATATGTGGGAGGGGCTTAACATCACCATATCACACATGCGTTCAAGGCTCCAAATAAGTGGTTTTGCATCACAGTTTGGGACTTATCAAAAACATATTGAGTCGCAAAACTGAGAATCACTCATTTTAAAGTTTGTCCGATAATTGAACAGAAGACATGACGCCAAAAAGGATTTCGCTCGTCACCTTCTTGCGCGTCGTCTGCAGTCGAGGCCCTGAGGCAAATGTGCCACTACATATGTTGCACCAGCTAGCAAGCAACGAGCTTGGACTGGCTAATTCGTGGCTATCCACACAGGGGAGTCACTCCTTAGTCAGTAATCATCACCTCCATGGGAGCGAATAAGGTACACTTCTGACAAGTATCGTTCTCATGAAGGGATGACAATTAGTAATTAACAGAAATGAATTTGCAGAACTGCTTCTCACAGAAAAAAAAGTTACTTTGAGCCTTGGCGTTAGAACTCCACCCCCCCCCCTCCCCCGCTAGACTTCCTTGTCTATTTTGGGTAGCAGTTTGACATGGAGGAATGTAAAAGTCATAATGTATCAGCGCCCTTGAGAAGCTAAAGAGCATTCTTATCCCCAACTCTTCTTGCTGCCTCTTTCTATTATCCACTATCACTTCCTCCCACTCAAACCCGTTGCCTCTTATTCTGGGAGAAGGTTTAAAGTAAAACACAGGTGTAGAAGACGACACCCGTGGGAAAGATATCGTTTGGGAACATTCCTGGTGCTGAAAAAGAACACCCCCCACCTACCCCTCCAAAATACTTCATCTGAGGAACTATAAAATTGCCGCTATTCTGAGACTATGCCTTTGACCCCTTTGAGCCTCCACCCAACGTTCCCCAGCACTACTTCTGACATCACTACCTAATAATTTAAACAAGGGATTGTATTCTGTATCCTTTTTCCATATTTTTATTGAAGAATCCGAGACATGATGAGAAAACAAGATGCAAATGATATTTTCCAGAGGCCCCAATAAAAACCGCATGACACTCTGGGCTGTGTCGTTTAATTACTAAAGAATGAAATCTTTTCTTCTACATCTGGAGGAAACATCATCCACATAACACTGATAGATTTATAGCTCACAATTTGAACCCTTGACTGCAGCACATGGCAAATTAGGCAGAACACGGATCAACAACTAGCACCAAACCGACTTAAAGGCTTGATGGGTCACCAAGATTTTGTGCTCACCAAAAAAAAAGAATAATTTGATTTGAGGAGTTTGCATGCAACGGGGTCTATGTGACTTACAAATAAAAAAAACAGCCAAAGCGTGTTTTCTAATCCAAATGGATTCGATTCACCTCAATCTAGAGAGCCCTAAGGGGCAGACTTGTTGGAACAAATGGAAAGTGAATACTCGCAGAATGTTCCCTCCTTTGGACATCGTGACAGTTAGTTTTTGTCCCTCAGGGTACAGTCGATACTAAAGTTCCCCATCGGGCTAGTTATTGGACTCCAAATCAGTGCCTCCCAAGAATCAAAGGATGCACCCATATGCTCCCAAGCTGGAATTTATGAGCGTGCCACTGCACCTGTACCCCTCTAAGGAACAATGTTTTACTTTGGTACAGAAACTGTAATAATTGTTGGACCTGGCTGCTTCCATACAAACAGAGCAAAGAGGCTGGATGGACAAATAGCTATTGTCCTCAGCTACAACTCCACCATTAAATCCATGCATCTAGGGCTCTTTAGGCTGTGTTAGTGGTAAGTTTCATGTACAAACCGGATGAATTCGGGGGTAACTTGTTTTTGGTGATCCAGTACATTGACTGTACATTTTGGACAAAAGGCAAGGACGTTGAAATGAATGATCAGCAAGTTCCGCATATCCATAATTTTGCATAACACCACAGCCCTACTCAGTATCTTAAATCCAAGCATATCACTGGTCCCAGTGTGGTGCTCTTGGTCTGTAAGAAAAGAGGTGTCCTGTCTCCTCATCAGTCTCCTCACCCTAACCTGCTTTCATGTAAGGCCCTACTGAACACAGACCTCAGAGCTGAGTAGTTTTGCAGCTCCAACCACGCGGAGGCCATTAATCTGGTGGCTAAGCCACTGATGTATTGATGGCACAGAGCCGGTAAGCCTGCCTGCTTCACTCTCTCCATCCCTCCAGTTTAGGGACTGCATGGACTCACACAATGGTCCATCTGGCAAAATATTCAGCTGCCCATTGACTCTTTCCATCAGGTGTCGTGGCCATAGGTCACTAAACAGACCAACTATTATTGCTTATAGACCCACCCGAGCAATGATGCAACTTCAAATCAGATTAGATGAAAACAAAAAACTCAAAGCAACAATGCAATAGCCTGCTAAAATATTAATAGTGTTTCGTCTTTATTGAACGGCACGGTCTCTTGGATAAGAAGAAGGTTTTAGTTGAAGAATGGTTTCAAGAAAGGTTAAGCACTGAATTAGACAAACAGGTTAACAGTCATAATTGGTTTAGCGGGCGAAAAGACTTGATCTGTATTTGGACTTGATTGACTTTTAACCTATTTAATTGCAGATAACAACAAGTGGGGTGATGACAAACACCTGTGTAAAACAAAATGAATCAGGAAGAAGTCCCCAATAAGTGATGATTAACTGTAATTTATAAGAGGTGTGTGGATACGTCATCTTCTGTGTGCAATCAAAAGCTTATGCATGTAAAATGGGAGAATGGGCTGTCTCCCAGGATGTGCAGCAAGCGCTTTATTAGAGCGGTAGTACCAGTAAATCAGCTCTCAGCTCTTCCTGGAACTGCTGCAACCTTTCCCACTGAGCACTATTACTGAACAATCATAGGCAAGCCATGATAATTAGAGTATATATCCTTCCCACCCTCCTGCCCCGCCACCCCAGCTCTCTCCATCTTCCTCCTACACCTCTTCATAGACGGCTAGAGGGTTAGGCTCAGCTCCGGCTGGACGTCACTTTGCCAAGTTGCCTCTAACATTACCCGACATCATTTTTGTCTCGTTCCACATGTAAAATGATGAGCGGGCACTTTAAAAGTTCAAACCCTTGAGAAAGGTTTCAAACTGAGCAACGCAGAACAGCAGGAGCAATAACATTCGATAACCCTGATGAAGGGTCAAATCTGCAGACTCCTCAAAGGCAGCCATCTGTTGTACCAGTCACACTTGGCCCTGTGTAATGTGCAAAGTCTGGAACTACAACTTACTTGTGATAGTCCCACAAGCACAGACTATAACTCACTGCAGAAATCAATCGTGGCAGTTCTAATCATAGATGTAAAGAGATCATCCAACCTGCAAGCCAGTGAATAGAATTATCAGTGAAACATTCTGCCATGCAGCTGCTATTCCCTTCATTTACTTTACAGTCCATTTTCCTCATTGCACAGTGGATTCTATAGATATGTATTCCTCAGGCCGCAGTGGACACTAATACTTCTGGAACGCACTGAAGTGTAAAATAATTGAACGGTCCCCATCCAAGACAGATGTTTTGTGTTTCTTCATTGGCCAGCCCCTGAGCTTCACTTTACACTGTGTGTTGGAATTCACAAAGAGCAGATCGTATGTTTAGAAACTCGGCATGTATGAGACAGGCGGTGGATTTAAACTGTTGTTAGGCACTTGAAAAGTTTGCAAATGCTCAACAATCCAGGACCAGTCTTGGAGACAGCGGTGTCAAGACTTTCAAGAAAGATCCCCCATTTGATAGTGACGGCACTCTCTGCCTCTCAGTCCATGGCCAAGCGGCATCTGGAGTGGATTTTGTGCGAGCAGACACTGAGGAACATGATTACATTCAGCTAACTGCGCTCTAAACTGATTATGCAAGTGCCAAGCTAATGGACTACATTTGCAAGAAGAAAAATAACATTCAATCAATCTCAATTACCGCCGATTGCACCGGCCCGCGAGACAAGGAAGGTTGCCAGCTAACTACCCCTCTCCCTCCACCACATCACCCAAGTTCCTCCCCTTTTCCCGAACCCTTGACTGGAAGCCGGGGCTTGTTTTGGCCCCACCCATTCTGTCTGGCCAGAGCAGCCAGAGCCAAAGAGCTGGATTAGTTCCACTCATCTCACCTCCAAACTAACACATAGTTCGCCCTGAGGCTGGCTGTTAGTATCGGAGCGATCATATTCACATGTACAACTGGAAAATGAGAATAGAGGCCTCAAGGACATGTGTATTCTGAAAACGCTTTACACAAACTAACAACAACAACTTTATTTAGAGAGGGGTCTTTTTGAGGGCATGTGGGTGACGATCATCAACAGAGCCGCACAAAACTCTTCGGTTCACATGGCAAAGAAGAAATTCAAGATCAGTGCACGATAGCATGTTGGCAGAGCCTCTTGTACTTAGAATGGAATCTGTCATCAGAGAACACAGCACACTGCAGAAGAAGTCATCACCCCCCCGCCCCCCCCCCCCCCCCGCCAATGTGTGGTGGTCTGTGCGGTTAGGGTGACTTGCTGGATGTTTCTGTGGTCTTTTGGAACATTCCAATACATGAGGTGGTGGGGTTGATATTTTTAGAAAGCCCTAATATGGGCCACATACCACAGACTCTCAAATTATCCCATGCAGCTTAGCTCTAGGTTTCAACCTCCCTTTTTAATTCCAGTAATTACAGGCTCCAATTTATATAGAGCTGTGCACACAAAGGGCCTGTTTAATGCATACCAGTTTGATTCTGGCAAAGTATCCCAAGCGTCACCCACATCTTACACTACATTTATGCTGATTTGATGTATTTTCACAATTCAGCTATTTGTATCAGATTTATTTGGGTAGGAATAAATGTGTGGGGACTTTCCTCTTTTGTCCCTGCCTGAAATGCCAAGTTGTGGGTTACAGGCGTGGGCTAATATGGCTGCGTGTCTGCCAGTACCTCCACCAGGACAGTAAATTCAACGGTGCTAAGACTGTGACACCAAGTGCAGAGGCAGTGCTGCCAAGAGGCCTTACAACCATGTACTTGTTGTCCGCGAATCACATTTGTGAGTCATAAAATACCTAGTCATAAAATGATACTTGTCATTGAGTATGCATCGTTGTTTATGCGTTCTTGAGTTTGGTTGAGGATTGAAGCGAGCTTATGAGATCTGCTCTGGGTGAGAATGCAGGTACGTTCTGGACAGTTTTGCTCCGAATATTCACTGGTTTTAAGAAACATGGAGCCAACGTAAGAGGCTTAAATCGTAAAAATGATCATTCCTAGATGTGTTGTACATATCTAATCCCCCCCACAGACCGAGCAGCGGTATGACATATGTCTTCTCTTAAAAACGTGAGCAGAAAAAGAGACAGAAGGAAATCTTTCTCCCATGGGCTTGCTACGAGGAGGAAATTACACGTATAAAGTGCACAATATATCCTCTGAGGCAAAAACAATCCATCCCGCCCAAAAGGTGTGAGGAGGAGAGAGAGGTTGCCAGAATCTCATCTGGTTTAATCCAAGACTGTCATTAGAACGTGGGCCAGGGTAGGTCTGGCAGAAAGGTCCGCATGGATGTCATGTTGTCTATGGACTCTAAAGACTATCCTCGCTCAGTGGTCTATGCATTTTTAAGGGGCATGTGTGGCTGAGGATTTTCTGTTTTTACAGGCCGAACTAGCCTGCCCCTCGTCCCCTGGACCCGTTTGATGACATTAGTTGGAGTTTGTCTCTCACCTTCCCTTTAACCAAACCATGAACATTGATTGCTCTCTCATGTTGTTTCTGTATAAAGTCCTCAGAGACAGGAGTGCTGCGTCCTATGCCAGTGGTTGCTATAAAGTATTCATAAAGCAAAATTATTTTATGGACAGTTTTTTTGAGGGGCTTTGCAGACCAATTTAAATTGAGCCTTTAATTTGACTGGACAGCACATTTGCTCACATGCCTTTTAATCTGTGCTTCTTAAAATATGGTACAAAATAAACCCATCTAAAAATGTGGACTAATGAAAACTTCTATTCTGTAAAAAAACAACTTGAGGCAAGTGAGTGGACTTAAAATGAAGTCAACATCTTCAAGGAGAAGAAATGTGTGTGCGTGTGTGTGTGTGTGTGTGTGTGTGCACGTGTGTGTTATACATACATACATATACTGTACACACACACACACAGATAGATAGATAGATAGATAGATAGATAGATAGATAGATAGATAGATAGATAGATAGATAGATAGATAGATAGATAGATAGATAGATAGATAGATAGATAGATAGATAGATAGATAGATAGATAGATAGATAGATAGATAGATAGATAGATAGATAGATAGATAGATAGATAGATAGAGATAAATAAAATAACACATGCGTGTGTGTGTGTATGTGTGTAAGATTATATTGCAGTGTATGTAATGATTTACAGAGAGGATGTGTTATCTGTGTTATCTGTGCTTGTCTGTGATTTGTTGTGTGTGCTTATTCTACGAGTGTGTATGTGCCAGTTTGGGTTAAGTGTGGAGTGGTCAAACCGCAGACTCACAGGATAGGTACCTAAGTGGAATCAGGGCTGTTAGATTTATGGCCATTTGTTCAGAGAGTGTTCATCCATTGGCTATTATGGAATGATTAGAGGAGAAGGTGAAGCTCCAAGTCCAGCAAAAATCAATACGGCTGTCGAGAACGATTCAGCCTCTCTTGCTCCGGGGAGTATTAGCACCAAACCTCTGTCTACTTGCACTTGTTCATTCGTCTCCGAGTGATCAAACCCCACATCTAAGATCAGCTTTGTCTGCTGTGTTCCTCTCGTGAAAGCATTGTGGTTTCCATTCTTTGGAGCAACCAGCAAGGTTGTCCAACAAATGACCAAAAATGCCTCAACAGCATAACTTTGGACTGGATTGTAATTACTGTGCTTCCAACACTCTCGGGAGACCAACTCTGTGGGTGTATGCATGCCAATGTCCAGTAAGAGTATCATTTTGTCTATGCAGCGTACACTGGAACTGCTAAAAACAAATGCGCCTGAAGTATTTAATTGAACAAAATATCTTTAAATATTATGGCTTGAGACGTCAGCATACACTTTGATACAACACAGACACTGAAACTCCCAAAAGAAAGACCAACAAGGCCAATGGACTTATGGACTTCTCTGCCCGTCACAGATTGTCCATAAGGAACCATGTTTAAACATAAGGACTTGGCACCAGGACACCTTTGACCACTGTTTGATGATTGGGTCAGGTTTGGTGACCTCAGTATTGCATCTCTGCTTTTGCAGATTATATGGTGTTGTTGTCTTCTTCAATCTGAAAAAATGGTACTCAGTCGGACAAGGGTCGAGTGCTCTCTACAGGTTGAGGATGGGTTCTTACCAAGTGGAGGGTTTTAAGTATCTTGCGGGCTTGTTCACCAGTGAGGACAGGATGGAGCGGGAGATTGACAGTCGGATTGGACTGCTGTGATCTGGACTTTGTAACGGTCTATCATGGTGAAGAAGGAGCTGAGCTGAAAGGCGAAGCTTGCGATTTACTGGTTGATCTATGTTCCCACTCTACCCTATGGTCATGAGCTATGGGTCGTAGCTGAAAGAATATGGTCTCGGATACAAGCGGCTAAAATGAATTTCCTCCGCATGGTATCTACCTTAGAGATAAAGTGAGGAGCTCGGTCATTTGGGAGGGGCTCAAAGTAGAGCCGCTTCTCCTTCATGTCGAGAGGAGTCAGATTAGGTGGCCGAGCATCTGATTAAGATGCCTCCTGGACGGCTCCCTGGTGAGGCGTTCCAGGCACCAGCAGGAGGCCCTGGGAACACCCTGGAATCCCCTGGGAAGAGAGGCTGAGGCTTCCCTCCCAAAACCGTTGTCGCCGCCACCCGACCCAAGATAAGCGGTCGAAAATGGATGGATGGGCAAAACCAGTTGGAGACGATTGGCCACTCATGTAAAACCACTTGTCAAACGACTTTGCCTGTGTTAGAGGTCAGTGGGTTCTGGCCACGTCAATCTGTTCAATCTGTTTGTGGCAGGCTGAACTGTACTCTCCATCCAGCAAAATAAATTGAGTAAGTGTAAAATCTGTTGATAAACTGCTTGCTGTAAACCTAGTGACACAATTACATTAGTGGACAACTGACCTTGTAAAGTTTGAGGCTGGCCTCATGTCGGGAATTAACCGTGTGCATCCTCAACTTCTCCAAGCTGTTTGTATAGTAGTCGCAAGCGTTGCACTTCAGGTGCACTGGGTTTCCAATGGCCACGCATTTCAGTCGCCACTCGTTGCCTTTGCCTCCCTCCTTAATATGGGCAACAAGCTGGTACTTTTGAACGTGCTTGTCCGTCTTGCAATGGAGCTGGAAATTGGCCTTGAGTTGAG
This sequence comes from Hippocampus zosterae, assembly GCF_025434085.1. NCBI lineage: Eukaryota > Metazoa > Chordata > Actinopteri > Syngnathiformes > Syngnathidae > Hippocampus > Hippocampus zosterae. The sequence goes on along the minus strand of NC_067454.1, from coordinate 15,740,174 downwards.
TAGTGTAGTGGCACAACTTGCACTGGTGAGAGTCGCCCACCACGGCGCGCCACTCCTCCTCAGGCAGGCTGCGCTCGGCCCCCATGTGGATGCCAAGCACATCCAGGTTGTCAGTGGTGAAGCGGTTGCACACGGCGCACTGGAAGAGTTTGAGCGAGGGGTCACTGGTTTGTGATAGACTTTCTCCCAGGTTCATCAGTTCCTCTGACACCAACTGGCCGCTGCCCAGGCGCATATCCATCGGGATCTCCCCACCTACAGACAAGTGTGGAATCAAAACAGTTTGATAATTCATCATAACACGCAACACAGGCCAAGTTTAAGAACTAATGTGTAATTCAGTTCACAGATCAAGTCATGTCTCATTAACACTGTATGCTTCAGGCAGTCATTTCAGGTTGATTCAGGCAGACGTTGAGTCACTGTGTCAATCTTATTGCAAATAACATCACAGGTAAAGTAAAGCAGTTTTACCCAAAAAATAATGAGAATTGACTTGGGGAAAAAAACTCAAAACCTGATCGTCCAAAGATTTCAGTCAATTATCAGCCACACTGACTTGTTTGGCCGGATATGTACGGGACATGCCTTTCCACTTTCCACTTTGATCTTGTAGTGAGAAATGCACTTTTTCTTCACTTTTTAAGACTTTTTGCAGATTTTTAATGTTGTTCTTGTCAGCCAGTTATAGCACTTATACATATACATATTTTGTAGCGAGTTTACAATTTTTATAAACAAACTACTTTTCTTGTCTGATTGAACTTATTTTAGCTAGATTGGCACATAATCGGAATAGACTGCAAAGAGGAAAGACCGTGATTACATCATTTGGCACCAATCATAAAACTGAATGAATGAATAGAACAATGATAGAGTATTTTTGCCTTTTCTGCCTGAGATATATATTTCTACGCCAAAATTAGCAATGTGGACTTGACCCCGCACTGCCTGTAAGTAATCAACTGGTTGGGTTGTAACTTACCTGTCATCTCAGACCTTCAACTAAGGATTTTTTATTTTTATTTTTTAATGTAAGTGTTGGTTCTACAATGGAATAATACTGTAAATGTTGTAAATAATGTTCAATGCACTTTTTCCACAAAACAACAGTTGAAGCTCACCTCATAAATTACACTACACCTTTTTGGACTGTAAAATTCACACTGACATGAATATACACTGGCATCGGTAAAAACTAATTATACGGTGGCGATTAATAACAAGCACATTTTACATTACGTTTGCATGTTTATTTATATATGTGCACAGGCCTTATTTTATTCATACAGCTGTGAAGTTACCTATTGGGTAAGATTTGCAGTGAAAATAAACACGTTTAATCCAAAATTCAAGCACTTTTAGTAAAGAACATAAATATTTAAGCAATTTAAGGCACCTGTGGGAATAGACCAAAGTCAAAAAGGTATCCGATAGAGCTCCGAACCAATCCATGCCCACACCCCCGCTAGACTTTTTGTTGTTTGTTTAAAGCTTTGTTTCCCAAATCAATGCTCTGGTAAGCAGATGTGTAATTGTTTTCAAAAAACTCATGTCAGCCCTTCCTCTTTTTAGCTCTCTCACGCACCATCATGTTTCCCCCTTGAACGACATCATTTAAGTGCTGGGAATAAAAACTCAGGCAGGGAGTATATGAAGTTACACCTCACACCAAACCTTTATTGTATGTGTTACACTACAGAGTCATAAGATTCTTTCTGTGTAGGTGTTGGACATCCTCTATTGTGTGATCAAGGATGACACAACTGACATTTATGAACCCAGTATGTGTCATCTTTGCCTCCCTTGTAACATGCTTATTAGAACTCACCTCGCAGGAAAATGAACCAGATGGTGAAGAGGGAAAAACATTAGTCACAGCAATCAATTCCTGTTTGTGTCTTTGAACTGGCAACCGTTAGAGACGAGTCTGCACAAACTGTGGGGTTATAACGGACATAGCAAACATGCTGCTGTGGTGCTTAATCGCCCATGCTGGTCCTCTAACCTGTCTTCTTGGGCCATGATAAAATACGCACTTAAATAGACTTACAAAGATGTAAATAAATAACAAGGAACTCCAATGGTTTCAGCAGGAGTTTGGGAATGATGATAGAAAAAGTCTGACACGTGCTGCCTTTGCCAGAGAAAAGTGATGTAAGGGACATTTTAGCCCCCCCCTAATTAACCCTTTATTTATGGGAAAATTGGGTATCACAAAATAAAGTGCCCTCACAACTGCATCAATATAGTGTCACCTACATGTGAAAATCAAAACAAACAGTATTTCAAAGTGATGAATGTCCTTTTTCCCTATACATTTTTTCTGGAAATGCACAACGCTCATTGCCACCGAGCGTTGTGCAGATTTGGGAGATTTAATAAGAGACTTGAGATGAGGAGGCAAAAGCAGCAGAAAATCAAACCTACAAACATTTCTGCAGACAGTTTCAAGACATCAAAATGTGAATGCGGGATCCAATCATGTAAATAAACATGTTGAGCTATATTTCAGTGCAAAAATGAGATAATTTGGTTTGTGAACTTTGAAATAGAACATAAAATGCCATTTCATCTTTATAAAGGTAAAACCAGGTACTAATTACATCACGACTGGAGTGATTTTGCAGCGCAAGAGACATATAATTAGAGAAGAAACTCACCCAGTGCAGGGGTCAAGGCAGCCATGCTGGGATCTAGAGTAAAGCCCCCCATCAGAAACTGGGCCTCGGGTCCTGTTGGGTCTATCTTGAGGCCTGGTGGTAGGCTCATGTTTTGTGTCAGGTAATACTGGTAGAGCTCAGCCTCGGAGGGGGAGGGCATAGCTCCCAGTGCGAGTCGGCCATGTTGCATCTGAGTCACGTTCTGCTGGAGAAGCATCATGTTGTGCATGTGCTTCTCGCTAGTCATGTGGATACGGAGGTTCCGCGCCACATTGGTTTCGTAGTCGCATACTTCACAGCGCCAAGTGGGTTTGCTCTTTGGCTTGGTTGGTGAGGGGGCCCCGCACGGTCCACTTACATGGGCGGAGGACTGTGTGGGGTGGTGGTGGACAGGGTGGTGGCTACTGGATTGGGTCACAGAGGGCACGGCCACCACTCCTCCCGGGCCGTGTCCAAACACCTGCTCTTGAGCAGATCCAATAGAGCCTCCATTCTGCAGTGTCTGCATGTTGTTTAGATGTTTATCCGACTGCATGTGGATGCTCAGGTTCCCCTTGGTGGTCGTTGAGTAGTTACACACCTGGAAAACATTAGAAAACCAATTACATAACAATCAATGGAAGCAACCACAGAGGTGTCTTGAGATCCGAGTTTCATTTGTTCAGAGACCATGACCTTAACTCAAATCGCCAGCTGGGGGCAATATGCGACAGAGATACAGATTTATTCTTCATTCACGCGTTATTATGAATCTCGATTGAGATACAGTATGTGCCAGCCAGCTGCCATATGATTGGCTGCTGCGTGCAGTCCTGCCTGGATGAAGAAGCCAAGGCTACACTGCAGCCGAGTGTATCCTGCCCAGAACTCAAGTGGGATTCCAAACACATCAACTCCTCTCTCAGTACATCAATATGGTACGAATGTTAGTTGTTCCTCAGAAGATAAAGGATGAACTGAATGTGAGTACAGTTGTATTGTCAGCTTACATGTTGCTACACTGCAGCCGAGTGTATCCTGCCCAGAACTCAAGTGGGATTCCAAACACATCAACTCCTCTCTCAGTACATCAATATGGTACGAATGTTAGTTGTTCCTCAGAAGATAAAGGATGAACTGAATGTGAGTACAGTTGTATTGTCAGCTTACATGTTGCTGCGCCAATTGTTTCCAACCTGTTGCTTAAAGGGTTAAAGAACCGCAAATTTGATACTAATTAGCATTGTCATTCAGCTAGCACACTGAAAGGATAGGATTGTTTTAAATGCAGGATGTGTAAGTCACTTTGTTTGATGTTTAGTTTGACACTAAACTTGCTGGGAGTGGAACTACACAGCTTGAAGTCTGTTTTGGATGAAATGTTCACGAATTGCCATGCTGTTGCTTTTTAAGTGAGCTGAGTTGACTGCCAAAATAATGTCTTCATGTTCATATTTGCACTTTCAAGTCAAAGCAACAAAATGACGATTGGTACCTTGAAAAACTTGTAAATCGGGTCAATTGTATTTCAAACACCACTATCTTAAGAAATTCTAACTATGGTGGAAGACATTGAAAAGGGCTAAAACACCCCCAAAACGTTCTGACCATATCCTTAAAAAGTTCAAAATGTTACATACCTCACATCGGAAAGGTTTGTATCCACATGTATAGCTTTCTCCACGCGCCAGACGAGGATGACTTTGACCGCTGCTGCAGTACACACAAGAACCTCCAGAATCTGGGTGCTTTTCTTTCATGTGAGCCTCCAAAGTCTGTTGATATTTGTAATGCCAGTTGCATTTGGGACATTTGAGTGTCTTGCATGAGTTACGCGAATGCATCATGGTCATATGACCACCCAAAGAGCGCGAGGAACCTAGAACTGTGTCACATTTGGGGCATTCCACCCCACTTCCAACACTGCCACCGGGCCCGTGGTTCTGTGAGCAGTCATTCACCCCTGTTAGGTCACAGGAACCACCGGGTTGGGGGTGAATGTGGCCATGAGATGATGAATGCAGGTGATGATGATGGTGAAGCATGTGGTGTTGCTGCAGAAGGGATCCATTTTCGTCCTCTTCTTCAGCTGGGCAATCATTTGGTTCTGGAGCTGTGGCACTATCTCGATTGGCACTTTCATCAGCAGCAGCATTGGAGGACAGAGGTGAGGAAGAAGTGCCAGCAGTGTCCTCCTCACTCTTTCTGACATTGGCCGCTGCCATCGCCAGGGGAACGGTGGTTCCCTGGCAGTTAAAGCTCAGAGGCAGCTCTGAGGTTCTCCCCCCACCTTCTGGAGCTGAAACCTCCTCCTTGACAGAGGAAGAAGTGGAAGCAGGGGATTTGCTGTTTCGCGTGTAACTGACCGCAGGGGTGCAGGCAGAAGGCTGGAGAGTGCTACTAGGCATTAATAAAGGAGATTTGGAAATGCTTTGGTTTGAGATAGCTGATTCCCCTGCCTCACCTCCACCACTGCTACTATTAACACCACTGGTCGCAACAGTGCCTTCTGCCTCCACCTCATCTCCTTCCCTTAACAACGGTTCCCCTTCCTCTTCTTCTGAACCCCCCACCTGGTGTGACGTACTGCCAAGGCCTTCACTGGCCCCATCGTTTCCCTTGTAAGCCAACTCTTTCCCAGTAGGCTCCTCTGTTCTCCCCCCGTGTAAAGATAGGGCACTGGAGTCTTTGGCAGAGCCTGGGGTAGAGGGAAGAGTGGATGCTTTGGGAGCGCCCAGCCTTCCAAGAGACATTACCGAGCTTAGCGGGGTTTGCTGCGGCTGCTGTTGCTGGAGGCTAGAGTCAGAGTCTTTGTTCAGGAGGGTCTCGCTGCCTCCACTGCTGCTTCCAGGCTCCAAATGGACACCACTAAATGTGCCATAAAAGCTCTGGCCAGAGTTCATAGGAAGCAGGGGAGGTGGCACAGGAGTGCTCTTATTTTTTGGTTCCAGGAAGCTGATGAGGGGCTCTTTGTCTTTACCGATGCCCTGGATGATAGCAGATGCATGGTTGTCCCCTAATAGACGGCGTTCATCCTCGCACAGCGTCATGCGGTGGTCATGGACAGCATGGGTGGCAAAGGAACGCGCATAACCAAAGGACAGCTTGCAGAGAAAACACATGAGAATTGGCTTACCCTTGCCATACAGGGCCAAGCCATCAAATTTGGAGAAATCCACATTGTTAGGAACATCTTTGGATACACAGGACTTCTTGGCTGACCCATCGCTGTTCAGGTAATCCTTGTTACTTTTGTGCCGCACATCAAAGACACGAAAACTGTGCAGGACAGGACTGAGGCCTGCCATGGATGAGGTATTGGAGAAACCTTTGTCTGAATTGCCAAACCACTTGCCAAAGGACGAAGCTATGTGGAACGTGTTGATGATCTGAGGGTAGACCGAGGATGACGTCCCAGCAGGTTCCCCCGCTTTTCCCCCACTCGTGAGAGAGTTTGTGGGAAGCAGGCCGGGAACCATGCTCCCACCGCTTTGGATGAGCTGACTCAGGCTCTCCACGATATACGCTGAGCCATCTGGTTGGTAGACGATCTCTCCAGCCAAGTTCTCCACATCACTACTCTCCTCTTCCTCTTCCTCCTCTCCTTCCTCACTTCCACTCTCATGTCCACCTTGCCGTTGTGTGGGCTGATGACGCAAAAGAGTGGGCATGCCCCCTCCGCCTTGAGCCATCACTACCCCGGAAAAGGGCTGAAGGCTCGGGAAACAGCTGTCAATTTCCATTTCATCCAAGTCCTCCGATTCTTCCTCTTCCCCACAGCTCAATCGGTCCCGCTCCTCTCCCTTACGGCCCTCTCTCTTGGAATGCAGCTGTCCAGTGGCAGGGCTATCCCGGTGAGCCTGGCTCGATGTTTGTTTTGGCTGGGACTGCAGGGACTGTAGTTCTCTCACCTCGTCATGAAGAGTACAAGAGGTTGGGGGTTGAGAAGGATAAGGAGCAGAAAAAGACAGCGGGTCCAGGGAAGGTGCCTGGTTGGCGCAAGGAAGCTGCAAGCTAGGGTGATCGTTCCAGGGCTGTGGAGGTTGCTGTTGCTGCTGCTGCTGCTGGGAGGAGCTGAGCCCATCGTCTGTCCCAGAAAACACGGGAGACTCACAGCTGTCCATGCTGATGCCTACATGAGGCGTTCATCGCATCCAGGCCTGAGGACGCACAAAGAAAAAGAGATTATAGTTTTTTGTATTCTGTTGCTTCTGTTTAGGAGCAAGACTGACTGAAAAAAAAGAATAAAATGTTCAAAACAAGAGTCTATCTATTTACTCTCTATTAAGAAAAGGTTTGAAAAGGGACAGTTCTGTGTGTATGAAGGAGAAAATAAAATACATCCTAGAAAGAGACTGAAGTAAGAAATAGCTCTGTGTTCATTACGCTAAATTAGGCACTGAAGCAATAGGATGATTTATCTTCCTGCCATATCAGGAAGGTACCATCTTTTATCTTCACCTCCTAAACAACATTCTTCATCTTAGATGCTGCAAAACCATCCTACATCTATTTTTAATTAACTTGCAGTCAGAAAAGGAGAAACGACACAGTGTAATGGATCAAATAGATGTGAGTTAATTAGACATAGAGACGCCATCCCATCAGCACTTTGAACATTTACATAACCTGCAGAAAAAGTGAAAACTGCAGCTAAAATGTAAATTCTTCAGTGTATCACCATTTACACTTCAAAATGGAAATATTGAGACACTTCACAGTCCGGCTGTGTTATGATCTTGCCTTCACAGTTCAGCCTCTTGACTAAACAATACAACCATCCTCCACCCTTGAAAAAATAAATGGTAGCACAGCTATTGGGATCTGGCTATGCCCTGAGCACCAGAGGCGCCCAACACAGACTTCAATGTAGAGCACAGAATAGATAAAATGATAACTCTAGATACTGCTGAGCTAATACTTTTTATTAAAGGATGCAGCCAGCATTGATTAAAGGGGGCAATCGGGCTAAAACCAATATCTCTGTGCTGCCCTTTAACCCCCCTGTGCTGCATATTCCATGAGCAAAGTTTCCCAGCACTGAGCCCGCTGTCAACCCCTGGCTGATTAGCACATTCATTGCTTGCATTTGATTTATTTACTTATTTACTTATGGATGCAAATTTCAGCTGTGGAGTCTACCCCCACGCCCAGACATATAAAGCATTGAGAGAGAGGAGAGATTGATCAAGTCTGTCTCACTTTTCATGAATGTCTGATGAGGCACGCACCCACACAACCTACCTGAAACCTCCGAAAGACTCCCCCCCCCAAAAACAAAAAATGTTATTCACTTCCAGCAATAATGCTGAATATTATGAGAGCAAAGACAAAACACATAATTGATGAAAGGAATAACTTAAAGAAATACAGTAAGTATACGGGACACTTTCAATAATGATGAAGAGAGTGAAGCCAAAAAAAAATGTATGTTTTCTGCATGGTCCACTTCATTGTTATTTTATTCACACTCAACAGAGGTTGAATAAAAACACAATGTCAGGCTTTTTAGCCCAACTTGCTTAATGTGGCAAAATATGATTTCGGGATATCTGCCTTATTGAATGTACAAACTACTGGTCGACATTTACTATCCACTGGGTTAATAAGCAGCTACGGGCTTTGCATGCAGTCAAACTAATGGGGAAGGGGAGTTGAGAGGAACACTGAAAGAAATTCTGCATGTCTACACAGTAACTCTTCTTGAAATTATCCATTCACAAATTAAATGACCAGAACAAGTTGATAAGCACTTTGCGCACTATTGCCCTCTACAGGACTAAATTGTACATTATCCACGACGCAGCGTCGAAGTACATCGTCTTCCATAAGACTACGATTATTGACCATCTGTGGCTCAGGTCTATCCATTCCCTTACTTTCTTATCACTCTCTATCCGTAATATTTTGTAAAGAGACTGCTCAACACCAAATTGCCAGAGCGTTGCTTATCAAAATTAACTACACGTGGCTACTGAGCTTCAAGGCCTTCCCGCTAAATTGGAATTAAGTGGCTATAGTTGTTGTATTTAGAGAAAACAGTATACCCATCATTCCCGCTACAGTTTAAGCTACCTAAAGCAATAAGAAGTGTACAGCATGCCACTTGTTCAGTGACACTATGGTTGCATCCACAGCTTACAGAAAACAGAATTGGCCTTTAAAAATCAAGATGGTGTAATTCAATAAAGCGCAGTGGTTACTGATGAGCTATGGGATTGTCTGGAGACAGTAAGTCGCAGATGGTCCAGCTGATATAATGCTTGTCTCCGAGATTCTGCCTGGCTCGGTGACACCTGTTTAAGGGAGAGAAAAGCTTTAATCTCGAGGAGACACCAAGAGACGGGACAGGAAGTGGAGGAGGACGGCATCTGCGTGTGCTGACTGTTAATAAACGCAACACAAAAAAAAAAAATGTTTTTATCGTGGCACTATTTAATGTTCTACACTGTGACATGAACATAAGAAGTTTCTTTTGAATATAAACTGGAGATTATGTCACCATTTCTTCCGCACTGACGTTGAACTGTACAGAACCCAAACAAGCTTGAACTCACAATGAGAGATAGGAAGGAAGGAAAAGCTGAATTCCTTGGCCGATTTGAGGGGTTGCTTTCATGTACAATCCTGTTTCCACCTGCCTTCAAAGCTTTACTGAAAGTAAATCTCCCTTCTTCCCTTTAAAAGTAATACTTCACTTCTCTCTAATGTACTAACAAATGAGATAGAGTCAAGCTAGAGAACAGGTCATCCGACAAGAAAAGGAAATGACACTTAGTCATCCATCTTTTCACCAGTGGGTGTAATGCCCAAGGTAATAGGTGTCAATGCTGCTAAATCGCATGTCAGAAGGAGTGGCCTGTTTCTCCAAGGGGGTCCTGCATGGGTTGGTTTTGACCCACCCCCAAATGCAAGCACTGCTTTTCATTAAAATATCAATATCAACACAAGCGAAAGTCAGATAGAAGAGCCCCAACTAGGAATCTCCTACATATTTTTGGTGACATTGTACATCCATCCATCCATCCATCCATTTTCCGAACCGCTTAATCCTCACTAGGGTCGCGGGGGGTGCTGGAGCCTATCCCAGCCGTCTTCGGGCAGTAGGCGGGGGACACCCTGAATCAGTTGCCAGCCAATCGCAGGGCACACAGAGACGAACAACCATCCACGCTCACAATCACAACTAGGGACAGTTTAGAGCGTCCAATCAGCCTGCCATGCATGTTTTTGGAATGTGGGAGGAAACCGGAGCACCCGGAGAAAACCCATGCAGGCCCGCGGAGAACATGCAAACTCCACACAGGGAGGCCGGAGCTGGAATCGAACCCGGTACCTCTGCACTGTGAAGCCGACGTGCTAACCACTGGTCTACCGGGCCGCCCCAACATTGTACATCCGCACCCAAAAAAATGCTTTGGTACTACGACATGGATACTACTTTCCTTTCATATTTCCCGACAGACCAACTGGATAAACTCAAAGACTTACAGTATTGTAACAGCTGATTTGGCGCAGTTCCAGGCAGTGGTCGCCAATCTTTTTTGCACCGTGGATCCGTCTCAAGGAAGACACACTTTGATGGATCGCAGTAACTGCTGTGCAGCGAGACTGAGATACTCATGAAATCCACCACCTTGTGGGGAGGCCCTCCACACACGGGCACCATTGCAATTTGCAGGGGAGTTTCTCATGTGGCACACATTTGCGGCGGAGCACAATTGAACTGGGAAAGGACCAAATCGGTTGCTCAGAAGTGGTTGCTTTTCGTTCATTCACTCAAAAGATTTGTTCGTTTGAATGAGTCGTTTGTGAACGACAACACCACTGAAACCCCGTTACCACAAAGAAAATGTACAATTCTTGCTATGCAAATGCAGTTGCACACTAGAATCTGGTGCACTTTTAATCTTGTCAGTGCACATGTGCACGTGTGCGCCACTTACAGTATGCACACCCCTATTTACAACTGAATTACCTTACAGGCTACATTTAAGTGAAAAATTCTGTCTGAGAAGAAATGCTATCGGTGTGTCTGTACTCCCAACAATGCCAATACATTTTTGTCGCTGTTTAATGTTGTGTTCCTGCGTCTGGTCTCTGAGCCTTCAGTGAGATTGGCCAGCCACCGCAGGGTAAAGGGCGCTTATTGGAAAATCAATGGTGTGAACGCTAAGCAAGTTACAGGAAGATGTGGGAAGGAAGGGTTCTTATTGATAAAGCAGGGGAAGGCCTTTGATGTTGCACTAGGGACATGCTCATTGATGGGGGAACCATTGTACTCCTCAGGCAAATCGGAGCTGGGCTTTATCTGCTAAGTTAGTTCCAATGAATGGCTTAGAAAAACATAAGCATGCTGTACTATTTAACAGAAGTCAAAAGGCCACACTTTACGTTGCTTTGGGTAGAGAGGAAAATGCACATTTTCTGTTTGGGACATTTTCCCTTTCATCCGCATTATATTGTAGATCAATAACACCAACGGCGGCGGCCCGGTAATCCAGTGGTTGGTGCGCATCGACTTCACAGTGCAGAGGTAGCGGGTTCAATTCCAGTTCCAGCCTCCCTGTGTGGGGTTTGCATGTTCTCCCCGGGCCTGCCTGGGTTTTCTCCGGGTATTTCGTTTTCCTCCCACATTCCAAAAATATGCATGGCAGGCTGATTGAACACTCCAAATGTTCCCTCGGTGTGAGTGTGGGTGTGGATGGTTGTTTGTCTCTGTGTGCCCTGCGATTGGCTGGCAACCGATTCAGGCTACTGACTGAAGACAGCCAGGATAGGCTCCAGCACCCCCCGCGATCCTTGTGAGGATAAAGCGGTTCAGAAAGTGAATGAATAACACCAACAGTTTTAATTAAGGCCCTTCGATATTTTTTATGCTGCGGAAAAATGACTACATTACGCAAAAATGCCCAAGTACGCCTTATTCCACTCAACAGGCACTTTCAGGTACACCTACACATTTAATAAGACCCAGTACAGTCTTACTGGTACAGTCAGTACAGTGTAAAATCCCTTTGGAAGAGGTGTTGGTATTAATGGCACCCTCTGATGCAGCTAAATTTTGAGAGCATGATAGCACTCCACAAACTGAGCATGATCTGTCTAAAGCCTTTTTTGGGGGGGTCATTTGTATCTAGGTCATATTTTCTTGCTGGTGCTTTGACTTTTTGTACCCAAAATACTTCAATTATCAAATCTGTACAGTCTGTGCTTATCCCATCAGATTCAGCAAATGTACTTAATTGTGTTAAAAATTGAACTGGAATTGAAGTAGCAGGCTTTTTTTTTAAACCTATACAAGGTGCACAGTCTTGGCGCTCAGGTTGATGTAATTATACAGATTTGCCCCTGTGAAACTGTCAATTAACCACATACAGATACAGTGGAGCATTGTTGTTTATTGTGGCTGTAATTATTTGCTCAACCATTTTGCTCATGCAGACATAAAGGCACTTCAGCATTGTTCAGACTGCAGGAGACAAAAAGTCACCTCAGGTCGATGGCACTCAGCCCGTAAACAGGGCTTCCCGTAAAATCAATGATCTTCAGAGGGAGATATCAGTGTGGGGGGGAACATAAATAGCCATGGTGGTGTTGAGTCTGAGGGAAAAACAGCGCTGGCGGTTTACGTGAGAGTGTAGAGAGGACGGAGGTGGTCGTGGGAAGGGGGGCTCACTAGCACCTCAGATTATTTTGAAGAGATAGCTGAAGCAAAATCGAGTGAGCTTCTGTCAAGCTCTGGACGCACATAAATCAGATCAGTTTACTATGGAGACTTTGCATTCCAGATTTAATCACTTGGATGTACAGTGGAACATCGGTTATCTTGATTCATCCGTTACAGAAGGTCTGACTAAAACGGAATTGTACGAAATCCAAAGTGATATTTTCCCTAGGAAATAATGTAAATCCAATCCATCCCTTCTATGGCCAAAAATATTAACAAAAAATAAACATGATAGAAAATAACCACAGATGTACAGACAAATAAATTGATGACTCAAGAAGTAAATAACTAATCTTTCATGAATGATTTGTGATGGCATATCTAAGGCTACAAACTGGCAAGTTGGGGTGTCTAGCCGTCAAAATAAAAGTTTTGACAGGATGTTTTATTCTTATGTTGCCTGACTGAAAGTTTGCATTGCCGGTTGCATTGTCTATCAATTTTTTAAAAATGCTTCGAATGAACGTGCACGATGATGCCCATTCAACGCAAAACAAAAACAGACCGAGTTATGAACACATGTCATGGAAAATGGATTTCAATCAAACGAATGGCTGAGCCACACTTTGTTTTTAGATCAAAATGAAGCAGATGGACGAAAACATCTTGACAGCTTAGGTACTTGTGTATAATGTACTAGTTTATACGTAAGCAGTGTTAAAGATTTGTTTGGGTCCAGGATTCATTGTTACAATATTTTGTTTCAAGATTTTTCTTTCCTCACATTTTTGTTAATTTCTTACTGATTTATGCAAAAATGAACAGCGATGACATTCAAGCAAAGGTAGGAGATGGGTATCAATAAAACGGTACAATTTAGTGCTGATCCAAATTATTGAAACTTGGCCTTGGCAGAGGGCTTGGCTCTGCTGCCTGCCATTGTCGTTTAATAGAGAATCATTTGCATTCAGACTGAGTGTACCTAAAATAAGACTCACCCCAATTCATTTTGCACTTTTTTTTGGGGGGGGGGGGGGGGGGTAAGAAGATATTTGTTGTAAACGGCTGCCTGATATTAAGACCTGATCAGAACTCACAACAACTTCCAGCGACCTCCAGGAGTCATTTCTGCTCGTGGCTGTTTCTCAGGTTTCTTTTGGTGCGATTGAAGCGAGGTGCTGGTGTAATTAGAAGTACTTAATTAACTGTGGGTTAATTACTGGTTGATTTCTGCAGCGTGCAGGCGAGAGACTTGGCGGGTGGCAAAGCAAAAGGAAGCGGTACACACGCAGCAAGAAGCCCTACAATTAGCAACCAGCACAAAGGGGGGATGGTTCGCTCACACAATTTCATTCAACGAGGAGATAGCGAGAACAGTCAGGGTACATTATATTTGTCGTAGATTAATTTATATAAATATATTCATGTTAAAGTAAATGCTTGGCATTGTTGCATGTTCTAACAGTACTGTGACGGTCAGTCCTTTATCTGTATGATTTTTTTTTCTTTCGAAATTGGAAACAAAGATACCATTGTATACATGTTTGGTTATTTGCTACTTGGTGTAAGAAGGCAAATGACAAAGATGGGGAGTAAATTGTGACTGAAAAAAAAATCTTATCAGATTAGTCAGATAGACATCACAATTTGAGCCTAACAGATATGGATTGAAGGATTTGCTCCAGTCGAACATGGAGCTTCTCTTCAATTAGCATGCACTGCTGACTTTCCCATCCTTTGGAATGCACAAACTCTGGGAAGACACTCACGACTTTGTACGCTGCTCTGCCACACTGGCAACATTCCAACCGAGCACCAAACACGATGCATCTTGGGAGAATTGCTACATATGCACGAGGACAGCGAGGAAAGTGAGCGAGAACAAATGGACACATGCTCGAGGACTTGAAAATGAGGGAAGAAAGGAGCAAGAAGGTCAGAGATGAAGGGGGGCAAAGTAGCTGATCATAGTGTGTGAGCCCCGGGTCTTTCATTTCGACTAATTATAAAATCTGCCCCTATTTATATCTGCTGGAAGCAAACATTCTCTCATGAGAGGAAATGCAAAAAGCTTTAAAAGCTTCTCTTTGCACTCACTCAGTTTCATTTTCACCACAGAAACAGCATGAAGGTGGCGAGGAGGGTGAACCCAAGTTCAATGAAGCACACCTCATCCTGCACTGAAAAACACCACCAAGGTCTGGGTAAAAATATCAAGGATGAAATTACGAGTTTATCAATGTGTAGAGCGTTGCTGCCCAAAAAGAAGAGTTAGGCCAGCAGTATGGTAGTTAAGGAAACCACAAATGCAGTTGTTAAAATGATCGATACCCTTGAAATATTAAACCATAAGAAGCCGCAATATTGTTTAGGGGGCCAATAATAAAATGGTTTACTTATTGTTATTGTACGAGTTTAGGAAAATGTTCTCAATATTATCAGCTGTAGCTTCATCCTCGCAACCAAAATTACAAACACACACACACACACTAAGATTAGGACTAGAGCAGTATTTGTCTTTTTTCAACCGAGTGTTTTTGGAAATTCACTCTGAAGCCCTACCATGACTTTCAGAGTCGTGTATTTGGAGAGGCAGAGTACGCTACCCTCCCATAAATTTCAAATGCACCCTGTTACAACCCAACAGCCCATGCTTAAATGCGCTCTGGCACTCCTTTTTGAGGCACTCTGAAGAAGCGAATAGCCCATTTGAACAACGCTCTAAGTTTGTGAACGGTTGGCGGGAGGCAGAGCCAGCTCAGGGCATATTTACGAACGCACCCTTTATAATTTACCTGCTAATTTTTGTGTCTTACCCACCGCCGTGTTGCGGTTTCAGACGTTTTTCGGGAACAAGTGTATTTTAGCACCAAAACACATATTCAGTTGTTTCTCTCACATACATTTCATTCATGATATATTAGCGTTTAGCAAGTCTTCTCAGTCTTCTTCTGTTTTCTCTTCTTGCCTGGTGTTCAAATGATTCACTATTTTGCCCTCCTTTGAATAACAGTACAATACTTGGATGAAGTCTCAAAAATTCGCTGGTCTATAAGTGAGAAATAGTGACTTGAAGGCGTGGCTCCATGCTAGTTAGCCAGCTCAAAGCTAGTGCAGAGCTAAATAGCTTCGCACTGAGCATTCCCCTGATTCACGTTTCTGAGCAGCCGGGAGGCCTGGGAGGACCGGCGACTGCTCGACTGCATCTAATCTAACTCTCTGTTCAGACTGATTTGAACTTCAAGCCATTTTCACACTGAGGCAGGTATGTCAAAAACAAGCATTGACGCGATTGGCCAGTATGGTTCGATCACTAACGCATGCACATTGTACTTCGCTCATACACAACTTTTGAATATATGTGAATAGACATGCGAATGTTTACATCATGTAGTGTCATGAATTTTTTATTAATATATATATATATATATATATATATATTTTTAATAATCTTAAGAACTCAATTAACTGAAAGATTCAAAAGGAAAATACCCTGGCTATAGTCCTGCACGGGATATCATGCCCTAACAGACAGAAAGGGGACACAGATAACGCGTCTATAATCCTACGCCTCTTTTGTGTAATCTGGAAAACAAATCCCTTAGTAATGGCCCGGTCGTGCACCTGGTAAAACATTGTGTTCACTGGCACTTTGAATAAGACAAACAAAGCATTCTCAAGGGGACACCAGTCATGAGAAAAACCCTTGGTCACACAATTCTGCTCATCTATTGATCAACACAACTGCATGCTGGTGTCAAGGCAAGTTGCAAATGAACACGAGGGCGAACATGTCACCAGTCTGAGCTTTTGACCCCAGTTTCACGTTTAGGTCTCGGACTCGACGGTGCGATGATCCCATTTAGGAGGCATGTGAAGACCAAATGAGCGAAAAAGCAGTCGAATGTGGTTGGAGGCTGTCTAGGGTGAGAGCAGAGATGCGGAAAGTTGCACAGTGTTTAAGTGTGGAAAAGGCTCAATTACTTCTTTTTCATCTTTTTTCGTTGCTCGCTGATACTGAGAGGTGGTGAAGACTCGTGCTCAAATGTCAAACACACGCAGTATACACCAGGGATTAGAGGGTGTCCTAGTGAAAACATTCAGTGGAAATTATTTCTTTTTCAGGGGAAAAAAATTGGCACGAAAGCCATTGGTGAGTTGGCTTCTAATTCTAGAGTAGGTTATCCTGGATAAATAATTAGAGGGCTTTTTTGACGACCTTGCACAGTCAAAATCTTTGCTCTCCCTGTGACATTTGCTGAACTCATTAATGACAAAGACTTCGAACGAAAACACGAAAATATGTTAACTGCAGGAAGGGGGAAAAAAAAGGTATTCACAAGGTCGTTTCTAAATTATTTTCTTTTTTGTAAGAGCTCTTATCATATTAGCGACTTTAATGGACATAATCCTGAACGCATGGCTATTTTCATACCACTGTGGCATACATCTCCAGTTAGCACTCACACTTGAACACCGTGAACTCTGTAATTAGTTGTACAAGCATAACATTACATTCACAAAATGCAGACGGCATTCATTCGTGCGCAAGGAAAATACACTTAGCATTTCCAATATGTAATACTGTCGGTAAATTTGCATGCATTTGACATGCTGGTGGGATGGAACATCTTTATGGTGACTAATTATGAACCGACGTGAGGAACTCTGACAAAGAGGGATTCTAAAGTAAAGCGTGCAAATTGATTTTCCTGCTCGGTAGAGCAGTGACAAGGATGCAACCACTGAGGGAGGGTTGGAATGAAACTTTTACAGGAAATCTATGAAAGGCGGCCCAGAGGGGTACTGCTAAAGAATACCTTCACATGACTCTGTGACAAATACCAAACCACATTTGTTCACAATGTTCTTGAAACCCTTGAGTGAGCAAAACTACTAGTGAATTCAGTTGAAAAGGGGGTAAACAGACAACAAGCTCCTTTGCCCGTTAATCAGTTTGTGTTCATGTGCTCTGAATCTAAGTTCTGTTCCTCGTCGGCGGCCGACTGGGAGTCCTTATTTAACATGAGGGAGAGCCGCTGCCATTCATCTACAACTGAAACCGACTAACCCAATTCTAAAGTGAAAATGAAAAGAATGAAATATGGAAATGGGCAATTTAAATGATGCTCCCACCCCTTTCTTTTACTCACTCTTCAGAGACTTTAAACAAACAGTTCTTGTGGCGGGGCTGAGTGGGGGAGGTCATTTCTTGTTTTTGGGTTTTTTTGGTTCGTTTTTTCGATCAGTGTTGTAGACGGTGGCGATTTTGGTTCAAAACTTTGGTAGCCGATAGGATTTCTAAGCATACTGGTCATATAAATGTGCCTTTGAATTCGGTGATCATCTAATCTGCTTCCTATTTCACTTGAAAGACATAATTTTCTTGTTCTAATTAGCTCTTGGCGCTGCTGTGACGTGGCCTCCCTTCCGCTCTGATGTGACACAGTAGAACCATGATGTTTGCCAACTAGTGGTGACTAATGTTTTGTCAACTAAAATCTGATGAAATATGGAAATGTTTTCATAAATTTCAAAAATGAATCGAGGGACACTCCTAATGTGGCCGCAATCTGCCAGTTGATCATCCCTGTTGTAGCTATTCACAATTATGTGGATGGAAGGTATGTGTGTGTGTGTGTGTGTGGAAGGGGGGGAGGAGAGAGAGAGGCCCTTGTGGCAAACATCCCTCAACTGTCACAAATGGAAAAAGGGTCAGAGTGAAAGCAAGCGTCTGAACAGTCGAGCACAACACACAAATGTCAAAATGCAAATCCTCAAAAGGAGTATGCGGTAAAGATTTTTTTTTTCTCAAAGGATAGGAACGATAGGAATGAAATAAATGAGAGTAAGGGAAAAGCATGCGCAATTTGATATTTTAAGAGCGTATTAATAAATTCTTAATACCCCCCCGCCTGCTCTGAATGTTGTGACAGCCTCAGTGGTGTGAAGTTATATTTGAGAAAGAGCAGCCCCGCCTCATCCCTCATCTGCACAGACACATGCACACACTACTGCCCTTGTTCATTTGCCTTAATGAAATGGCCACATGCCTCCTGTCATCCCAGTGCTGCATGCACACTGAAGCACCTGGTAGATATAAATCAGGACAACCGAGCGGTATTTGGGAAGTGAGGCATTAAGCATGACAGGGGCTGTCAAAGTTCAGATTGTAACAACCGCGACATATAGCTAGAACCGCTGCGGAACACACCCAAAAACCCTGGCCCCAGACACAACCAGATCTTCTTATCGGCAGCATCTCGGGCTCAGCGTGACACAGCTGCCACATCTGGACCCGAGCTGGGCAGCCTGCTGAGCACACGGCTCGGCACAACTCAAGTTGGCCAGGGGATCACTTTAGCAAGCCGCCCCAACAGCGTGCATCTTCCGGGCTAGACTTCCACATCCTCCGGGAGGACTTGACCATGTCTTTGCTGCCATGTATTTTTGGCTTCCTTATCTGTGAGCTGAATTTCTAAGTGGTGTAGACTCAAACTCCAAGTAGGGGCGGGAAGATAAAAGTCACAGAGTGTGTGTATTGTTTCAGCATAATATGTCTACGTGTGTGGAATTTCAGTCATGTGAGTTCAGGGTCTGAAGGTCAAACTTTGCCAAGCGAGCCAACACATTCCTCGGAGGACAGGAACATATCTTAAGTGCGTGGGCATGTGTATGCAAAGACTTGATTTCATATGTAATGTGTGTGTGTGTGTGTGTGTGTGTGTGTGTGTGTGTGTGCGCCTCTCAGAAAGCAACACAAGTGTTGCGATGTTGGTCGCCGTGTTTTGTGAGAAGACTAGAAAGTTGACGTTATTGCACAGTTATTCCCTGCATATTATTTGACATTACATAAGAACCAGGATTGGATGAGTTTAGTGCCGAAGAACAAGCACAGAACCCTGACTTCACCCACATCAAACACTTTTGGAATGAACCAGACCGGAGATAATGTCACACGAAAATCATCTCGACCACTTTTGGTTCTATCGTTGGTAGTTGTCGTGATACTTTTTTGTCTTAAAATGCAGTCAAGAGCCGTTTCCCCCCAAACAGTTTGCAAAGCATGAGCAAATATTTTCCGAGGGATTTGGTTGTGGGCTCTCCCAGATGATGACGACAATGATGATGATGATTTTGATGATGATGTCTCATGTCGGGACAATTCAAGCAGCCCTGCCGCGGCTCAACCCAACTGTAAATTAGAGTGCTGATAATGAGCTGCAGCATCAAGTCAATGACAGATGCATCTTGCAGGGGAAAAAGAAACCACGTGAAGAGGACCGCAGGATTACTTTTATGACACACAATATTAATTGATTCAGGCCTGTCGGGGAGGGAAGGCGTGTGTCAAGGTCGTAAAAACTGCACCAGATTCTGTCGAAAATAAAAAAAGTAAGTTATCTTCAACAGTGGTCAATAAAAGATGCTGATTTTAAAAGAAAGATGACCGGATATTGTATTATTTGTTTTTCTCACTCGTTCACAAACGCACTATATAACATTATAACTCAGCCACAGATGACAAGGGCGACCACACTAAGAATTTGAACGACTTAGAACACATGCGACCACACATAAATACTAGTGAACGACATCAATATAATCACTACTTACAGTGCAACTAATGTCGTGACTAAAACACAAACCAAAATGGAATTGCCACAGGACATAAACCTTTCAGCACTAGCTAGTAGCCCTTGGAAAATGCACATTTAACGGTCACGTAATTAATAATGCCATTGTTTTGATGCTTAAAAAGAAGGATAAATGGGCAGGATAGGACCTCTGGGAAGACTGTGTCTGTTCCTTACAGCACGAGGGATTGGGGATGTCTGGATCAAAATGTATTTTTATTTGTTTATTTTTTTTGCGTCTGACTTTGAGTATCTGCAGCTAATCACTCCCAATCCAAAACCTCGGCAATGTATTTTTTGGGGGAGGCGGGGGGAGAGTGCACATTCAAATGTCTCAACTCTTGTTTATTTGAATAATGGTAGCACAGCATAATGTTTTAATGCAGCTGTAGGTCTCTTACAGCGGGGCGAGATATAAAACTAAGCGACTGCTATTCCGTTTGGCAAAAATCTTTGTACCTCAGGGTTATTTTGTTGCTTTATGACCTTTTAAAATTGAAGAAATACTGGATCCCCTTCGCCCAAATAAGATGAGAATGATGTGATCAGATTTGGACAACTTAACAAGGCTTTATAATTCCACAAAATCAAAGAGCTAGATCTGTCCCATATTGCGTGAAATCCAATTATGCACACGCCTAGAAGATGATATTCACCAATGGAGACAGAAAAGTTTGAATGACCAAGTGTTGCTCTGAGAGAGTGAATCGTCTACCAAGCAGATATATACAAGGCAAAAGAACACTTTTTGCCCACATCATTTTGTAAACTGGCGCAATATTTAAAGAAAAGGGCATTTCGGTGTTCATAAGTAGTTCCTCCTGTCGTCACAAGTTAGAGTTAAGTGTGATGGTGTGGTGCGCCAATCTTTATATCCATGGAGATGCTCGGAACAATTCTCATTCATGTCGACAGGACAAAACTCGCTAATGAACATGCATGTACACCACCTTGCACAGTGGGGGGGGGGGGGGGGTACACGAAGACACGAATTTGAGCGGGTCCAACTGACTTGCCCTGAAAGTTAAAGCTGAGTGCCACTACAAATTACAAGTTGACAGGTTAAATGATCGGTTGTGCGTTTTGTACAATGCATGTGCATGTTGGCGTCTGCTAAAGTAGCTGCCTGCAGACAACTGTTCTGTACGAGGTATTTGCATGTCAACCAAAATCTCACTGTGGGGTAGGGGCACTGAGTCAATGAAAGAAAACATCATAAAAAGCTCCTTTGAGCTTCATTGACAGGAGCTTCCCGCCACCTTCTTCACACTGTCTCTGATACAACTCTGACGCAGCTCTAACAGATGCCCCCCTATTTGAGTTGTAACAAGGGGGGGGGGGAGCCCTGATGGTGTAAAATGAGACGATGACTAATTGCTTCATAGCCTGTAATTGGGAGGACGTAATTGGAGTGAACCTCGAGATGCCAGGTGCACCTTTAGGAGCTGGGGCAGTGGTTTGCCCTTTGACTGGCTAGCAAGGTGTGTTTTGGGGAGGGTAAACCTGAACAAAGGGGCGGGTAGATACTGGCGGGAAAACACTGGACCCCAAACAATAGAGGTCGGGTGTGGTGTGTTGATTAGGTCATTAAAAGCACATGCAAGCCTGTTGCAAGCGGTGAAGCTTCATCTGACTGCTCAAAGCTGCATTAAAACAAACTAGACGCAAATATACAAACACATTCACTCAAACAGCACATCACACATCCTCATTTGCTAAGATTAGGAAGAAAATAAAAAATAAATAAATAAAAATAAAACATTTACGACCTTTACAAAGATAAGGCTTGGTTCTGACTAACATAGTCAGACAGCTATTCATCTAAAGCTCCTGTAAAGTGAAAATAAATACATAAGCCTTCTAAATTTGGCACATTACAGCGATAAGTGTTGTTAACAAAACGGCAAAATGATTGAACAAAAATGAAAACGAAAAACCTTTTGCTCCGCTCTCAAAAGCTTAGGGCGTGTAAAACCCCTTCCCCTCTTCTGCTTGGACTTCAGTACCTGCATCTTTCTTATCCCTCAACATCTGTGCATATTTTAGCTGAAAAATACAGTGTCCCGTCGAGGTTCGCACAAGGACAAGAGGGTGCAAGCAACCAGCGAGCTCATGAGCTAGTAATAATTAACTCGCAATTGTGCCGAACAACTGATGCAAACAAAAGCGCTCAAGTTCTTATATTGTTGGGGATGTCAACTCATGCTAGATGCCCACGTACGAGCATTACTAGGTGCTGTTTTCGCCACACTCACCCCACCCAAAAAAAACAAAACAAAAACAAAGATTTACTACTTCATAGATTTCAGTCATTACATGTTTTCAGCCTTGAATTCATTTTGCAGTGTCTTTAAACAATCCTTAATACTGCTGCTGTGCTTTTGACCACACATCTGTAACTAATGTTGTAGCCAAGCAGCTTCAAGGCCACTGGCATATTAATCTGTCGGCGCGTGAAAGAACTGTGGAGCTCACCATTTTCTCATGGTTCAGACAATGGGTCAATGTGATCAATACGTTCATGACCCACCTAGCCAATACTACACGATAGCCAATCAATGTAATGGAGGTTGAGTGTTAATTGGTACAGAGTGAGACAAAGGTGGGTGATGGAACAATTGGTGTGTTTTTTTTTCAGCATCAAAACTGAAGTCTAGTTTGAAAGTGAACATGTTGCCAGCGTGTATGCTAAGCACATAGGGATGAATGTGAGCAATGACCAAAAGGGGATGGCATGTGTGTTTTGCAGTAGTGCAGGGGGTTATTTTGCGGCAACATTTGTTTTTCCGCCGATCACCACATGATTTTCAGTAATTAGCCAGAACACCTGCACTTTCATGGGTTCGGTCTTGCACTGCTTTCCTTGGGCAGGTATCTAAGGGTTTATGAAACAACCAACGTGCCGCCTGTAAAATAAGAGTGCACAATTCTTGGAAGTGTAATCAAATCCTAACAAAGCCGAATAACATTTTCTTTCACTCCAAAAGTCTTTTCCAGTTCCTTTTAGGTGTGGAGTTGGCTTCTTAGAATAGGCCTCATTTGGGTTTGTCCATTATTTCAAAAGTTGTATTTAATACTGACTATTTCAGTCAAATTCAACTTACTGGACTGACATTGACCGTAGAAAGGATAAAAGACTCAACACCATGAAAAATAAATTAAGTTGATGACATATCAACAAACGCTAACAATCAAGTTGCACACAAAGACAAATATTGATTGCAGACCGAAACTGCAGTAATTATTCCAACCGCACACAATAAGCTCAGTACTTGGGCAATGTAGATCCATTTCTAGCGTAAAATATTCTCATTCTCCCCCACTGTCACACTTCCGTTTTATCAAACAGGAAACAAAAGCTAAATTGGGTGATGGATAATACATCTGCAAGGCTGAGTAGAAATATTCCATAAAATGTCATCGGTGGAGTTATTTGGTGCATTGTTGAAAAAACGAAATATTTAGCCATCCTTTTCTGTGAAAGGAAACTACGGGAAATATTCACTGAAATAATGAACAAATCAAACAAAGCTAAGGAGTGAAGAGATGGACAGCTAGCTGAGGACACAGCTCACAATAAACTGTTTACCAGGTGAGTGCTTGCTGTTTTTTTTTGGGGGGGGGGGGGCTGAGATAAGAGGCTGCAGCTGACAACAAAAGATATGTAACACATAGGGGAAAAAAAGTGTCTGGCAGGTCTTTCGTCAGTTAAGTAGAAGTGGGAATGCTTGGTAGCGGAAACAGCCTTCAGCCTAGTGCAAAGCCCGCTGTCTTGTCCCATGTCTAGATGAGTCAGTGTGGCTTTGGATACAGAACAACACCGTTCTGCATGTTTTGAAATGCAACATGGTCAGCCGCACCGCCTTCAATACACTGCCAGTAAATCATCGCAATGTCACTGAAAAACTATTACTCCAACTCGCTATAAATCTTATATTCAAAGTGTTACCTAGACTGGAGCATATATGATGGAAATATATTGATCCCTCACTTCTTTGCTGTAATTTGGAGAAGATGAATTAGCATTTCTCCGTTGGTCCATTCTGCGGACACACCGAATGCCAGTGAATTGGAAGAAGGCCTGAAGTCAGGACACACTCGGTCCAAAGATTTTCCCCCGGCGGGACCATGGCATACCCCTCGCCTTTAAATTACCTTAGCTGACACCATTGGCCCATTTCTGTTCTGTATTCAGGCTACTGGCTGAGCAGGTCAAGACCTCCCCTATTAGAGTGCAGGCCAAAGCCACATAACTCTTTACATAAGGTGAGGGTCAGTGTGATGCTCTGTCTTGCCAGGGTCAACCAGAGGTTCCTGGCCACTGAGGTTCATGGCAATACAATAAAGTAATCAATCTGGGCGCTGGGCGCTCATCAATAACATACTCCCAGACTGTGGAGGGTCACCACCTGTTCCCTGGCCTCTCCTTGGACTGTCCTGGCCTCCTGTAGTGTTTGTTTCTTGGATTTCACTGTCACGGTCCTGAAGGGGAAACCGGTGGGTGTAATCAAGCCCTGACACTATGGCCAACCCAACACAAGGGAATTGCTGGAAAGTTATTCGAAGAGGTCGATCATATGAAAATTCAGAATTCTTGAAACCATTATCCTACTTTCTTGAAGAGATTGTCTCGACTCTAGCTTCCTTGGTATGCTTACCATGAATGGAAGACAGAAAGCATTGTTGCCTGCCAAGATGAGGCAGCAGTTAATTTTTGGCTGTCCTCCCTTCCTTGCTTAAAAGACAGGTATAGAGTTTCATCGTATCCAGCCAGATGTGAGTGCCTCGTTTCAAGCAGGTGATCTAATCTCACCTTCTCTTACAACCCAGACAGGCCATCCAACAGTAGCATAACAGACAATTCTTCAATGTAATTTTTAATTTTTTTTCGAACCACCCCTTGCTTGATTTTCGGTTCAACCAACCCCGATGTTTCACACCTTTGCTTTCTGGCAGTACCTGCTCACTGGTTGGCAAGATGCAGCAATGACAACAATAACAACAACAAAAATAGAAACATAGAATCTAGGTGATTAAACCTCAACTCTTATTATTTCGAGATCATTCATTCATTCATTCATCTTCCGAGCCGCTTGATCCTCACTAGGGGTGCTGGAGCCTATCCCAGCTGTCTTCGGGCAGTAGGCGGGGGACACCCTGAATTGGTTGCCAGCCAGTCACAGGGCACACAGAGACGAACAACCATCCATGCTCACACTCACACCTAGGGACAATTTTTAGAGTGTTCAATCAGCCTGCCATGCATGTTTTTGGAATGTGGGAGGAAACCGGAGCACCCGGAGAAAACCCACGCAGGCCCGGGGAGAACATGCAAACTCCACACAGGGAGGCCGGAGCTGGAATCGAACCCGGTACCTCTGCACTGTGAAGCCGATGTGCTAACCACTGGACTACCGGGCCGCCTTATTTTGAGATCACTTTTAAAAATAATCACAGTGGAAATACAGTGCTATACATTAACAAAAAAAGAAGAAAAAAATCCAAACCTTAAAACAAAAGATAATTCAACATAGCAAATAAATCACTAAAATAAGGATTCAAGTCTCATGTAGGGTTTAACGCCAAGGAATTATAAAACATAGGTTTCAAGATGCATTAGAAAAATGAAGGGGGTTGTCCCGACAACAGAAGTTAATTCCAATGTTTGTGTCACACAATGCTGTGTTTACGTGCGAGTGTGGAGGCAAGAGGTGGAGAACTGAAAATGCAGGGAAACTAAAGTCATTTTCAAAGTTCTTAAGAGCAAAAAAGTAAGGCAAACGAGTTTCATAAAAAAAAAAAAAATCAAGATCTGAAAAAGTCCAACAAATCAAAGTATCAAATAAACACTGGCAATCCAAAACACACACTACAACATGAAACATGACATGACAAGTGTTAAGTGACAATTGACAATAACAACAATAAACAGACACAGACTGAAAGAAACCAGGGAACTAAATCCAAGCAAAATGACAAGACATGAGTCATGCCTATACAAGACACGATTGGCAGGAGGGTAGGCACTGGGAACGAGGCAGACAAGAATACGTCAAAACAAAAACCTAATGAGAAAGACAAGACAAAATGTGAAACAAAGCAAAATGACATCGCAACAACCATAACATAGATCATGACACTTTGGGACAAGTGACAGAAAACGCCTCTCACTGTTTTGACTTTGCTACCTTCAGGAGCAGCTCGACAGCTGACCCCTCAGCACCAGGCAGGAATGTGAAGATGGAGCAGCTCAGAGAGTTAAAGTGGGACGGGACAATTTGAAGAGTTGAAAACAAAGAGCAGACACCTAAAATGAACTCTAAAGTGCACAGGCAGCAAGAGGAGAGAGGCAGAAAAGGAGTTAGGGCTCTCACTTAGATGAAGAAGCAAGCGTCAGTTTTTGATTTCAAAATCCTCACAGGATTTACATATATAAATATATATATATAAACCAAGGGTGTCAAATTAACTGTTGTCGTGGGCCACATTTTAGTTACCATTTCTCTTGGAGGGCCGTTATGACTGAAACCATATAAAAAGCCAATAATAATGGTTCATTCAACTATTGTTTAAGTTCCTGCAATGAGGGGCTTGGCAATAAGAAAATATCTGACAATATGTCTCTTATTTATACATATGAGAATGTTTAATTGTGGTCGAGATTTAGCAAGCATCATGAAAGTTGACATATTTGATTTGCTTTCAGGGGGCCACATAAAATGATGTGGTGGGCCATATCTGGCCCCTGGGCCTTGAGTTTGACAACTTGATATAAACAAACACTTAGTGTATTTGCAACTTACCAAAGTATTTTTCTATTTTTAACATTCAGCATAAAATTAACTCGCCTCTGTCCTCATCAATGACATTAATGCTTTTAAAAATGATTTTTTTTTTTAAAAACATGGCAAGGCTATCAAACGCTTTCAGCCATTTTTTGGACCACATATCCTGTTCAGAGTCGCGAGACCATATGTGAAGGCAGACTATGTTCCGGATTGGTCACAAGTCAATGAGAGGGACACACAGGCTGACAAGCAGTCACATTCACACCTGAAATCCATCCCACACTAGTTGTGCCATGGTTAGCCATACATACCGCAGCACCACCAGTGACACTGTCCGTCCCACGACAAGTACTCGGCACTCTAACCCTGAACTTAACGTTCATATTTAGCCAACTTCAGTTATTTGTGAAAGAAACCTGAACAATGCCATACTGAGACAAAGGGACTTCATTTTTTTCTGGAAAGTAGTGAAGTGAGCTAAACAATAAGTTTAAATATTGTTTCCCAAAGGACACACATGTGCACAACATATCTATACCCTGAATGCTGACAACAGAGTTTTGGGTAAGCCTTTCCAAGAAGTTCGGTTGACCTAAAAAGAGTGTCTTGAGTATTGACAAAAAGCCAACGAGCACAGCATATTACATGTTTTTAAAAATACCCATTTTTGTGTGGGCTCAACCTAAAAATATAGCAAAAAGTGGAAATTATAAACTCACTGTCAGCATGCGGAGAGAATTTTTCCATCTTCACTTTGTTCTTTCCTCCTTAAAGCTCCCTCTTGACAACGTGTTATCTCATTAAGCAGCTCAATCTGCATGCTATTTGCATACATCTGTTGTATTTTATTGATTGCTTCTCATTCTTTAAGATTCATGGAACATAATTAATGACAAGCCCTCGGGTGCCACACCCGAGGGACGGATAATTCCACTGCACACCAAGGGGATTTCATCAGAGGGCACAAGTGGTCGTCACAGTGGGCACCGGGCCAGTTTCATTCCCAGTCCCTTCGCTGCCTCTGGCTGTCCTTGGTCTCAGTCAGCTTCCCTAACAAGGAGAGCCCTTCCTGGGCCATGTTAACTAAAAGGACAATTATCCTGAGAACAACGATGCTTTTCACAGTGGCTGTGTTGTCATTAATGCAATGGATCGGGTAACAGTAAGCAGCTTGACCTAATTAAGGTCTGCTATCTGTGGCGTCTCGTTATTTTTCCCAAAACTGAGCCTTTTTTTTTTCCTTTTAAAGAATAGGCATGTTGTGCTCGCCCTAAATAATTTGGCAATGTGTTTTCACATGACATAAATGCGTCATTGAACATTTTATGCAGTTTTGTCCTAATCAAAGATTACATTGCTCTAATTATGCTACTAAAAGTGGAACAATTTGATTTATTTTGGAAGCTTACTTGGCTGACCACTATGGCTCGCCATCTTGAGTGGAGTCTCTCTATCTCCTACACTGTTAGATGTAACAAAAGTACAATTATGAACCAAGGTATTGAGTCACAACTTTTAGTCAGTGAATTAATCAATCAATCAGTGGCTGGGTGAGACTTGCCGGATCTTAATATGTTCGTATTTGATAACTGTCCAACAGTATAACTGCAGAGTAATGCTGACTGTTTGTGAAGGCCCATTTTTATTCGAGCAAAACTGTGCGTGTGAAAAAAAAATGTGATCTCCATAGAAGGCGTGGTGTGGATGAAGTAACTACAGCTCCGACCTCAACCCAAACACCTGTGAATATGAGCAAGGTCCTCTTTTAGGTCAAACAACTCTATTGTCCTTTCCTCTAACTGTTATTGATTGCCAGGTGTCCCAATTCTGAAGTTCTTCCCAACTGCCTGCTCTGGGAATTACTGCTTTTCATTGACAGCTGACTTTTTCTTTCCTGGTGCTTTTTGGAGGCCTTAAGTCACCAGTCACTCACCACTGACTAACAACACTGGGAAAACTGAATGAATAACAGAGCAGCCAATGTGTACGTGTGCATGAAATGTGTCGGAGAGAGAGAGAGAGAGAGAGAGAGAGAGAGAGAGAGAGGGCTCCAGACTCGAGCCATCTGCCTCCCCTCTGAAGAGGAATGGTGCTGAATGTTAAGATGAAGCATAAAATCATCCAAAGCCAGCTCTAATGAAACATTTCTGCTGTCTCAGGACTCCCAGACAATAACAGGCAGTTGAGCAGCCAATCATATGGAATCTGGAGTCATAAAAAGTCACCTTGAAAGTCTCTGTTTATTTTCGGTATCGAAGAGGCGTATAGTGGTTTACTAGTTGGGAGGGTAAAAACATGTGCAAACAAAGACGCACAAATGCAGGGGATCTGGTTTGGCAAGTATATGTATATAAAAATATATAGATGTCCTTACTTGTGGGATGGTGTGATTGTGATTGAAATGTCAACAAAGGGCGAGTTCAGAGAGAGGACGGGTGTGCGAGTATTAGGGTTGATCCCCTGTACTATTCCAGCTTCATAAAAGCTTGTGAAATACTCATATTCCTCACAAAGGCGCACTATGAACACCAAAGAGAAACAAAAAAGGTAAGTAAGTGAAACTATCAGCTGAAATGAAGATTTAACTCCTCCCCGTGATGCCCATGTCTGGGGTCGCGGTGACCCCATCATGACTGCTCTTTGCATCAACAGCAACACCGCCTCCTCCATTTGCTCTGCTTTTAGCTTCTCAACAAGAGAAATGTACTGTTTTAAGTAATCCTTGTTTGTACTGACCATAATTGATTGGGTAATCCTGGTTTAACATGCACTAAAGCCAGTGCTTAAGAATCTATTAAGAGGGCTAGCAGCTTAAAGAGGAAGGATCTATCTAACGTTGAATGCTAGATCTCTGTTTTAGTGCTTAGATGTTGGAAAGTTGGAAGCGGACTGCTCGCCACCGATCCAAAATAGGTCACGTTTCCAGGTCACGTGACCCGTTTTGCCTTTTTATTGTCCCTCTCGCTGGTTTCGGTCAAAATATGTCTGCTGGCACGACGACACATCCGTACGCCAAGTTTTACCTCCAGATCTCCATCAGCAAATCTCTTGGAATTCTCCCATCTAGATGCAGACATATTCCTGGTGGTGTTTCTACCTAGAGCCACAGGCACCCAAGTCTGTGTCAACTTGACATGACACATGCCACGGCGCACGCCCGTCACCGTGACAGCCCTGTCATAATCAACACAAATCTCTCAGCGTCAGCATGAGCAGTGAAGGTATTATGTGGCATGGCTTGGAGAAGGGGGGCAATGGCAGACGCACTAAGTACTGGTCACTGTGCTGCCGTCTCGCCGGCTGTGGGCTGAATGTGCACACGAGATATGCAGGCTCGGAGTGGGCTAATTCCTGTGGCTCCTCCTCCTACCACTGCTGTGGTTTATGCATGACGTGGGAGTGGGTGCCTAGCTCTCGCGCTTGCTCACACACACGAAAGACGAGTGGAAGAATAATCCCCACCAAGACCTTTACCCTAATGGGGCCCACTACTGTAATTACAAGGCACACATTTCAGATCAGGCACTTAAGTAGCCGGCGGAGAGTGCGCCCAAAACAAAAAGCTCTGTAATTATCGTCGGCCTCCTCTGTCCCCCATCGCAACTTCGGTTACCTGTCATGCTGCTATTTTGTCGGTGAGTCTGTTGCAGCCTGGATTCACAGTAATCCATGGCTGCAAGCAGCCCTGCCAGCGCGCCTGCCTCTGCAGGATGCACATCTCCACTTGCAGGGGCGAGTGACGACATGGCACACAAAGATAGAGGAAACCTGAGTCCTTGCGAGCACATGAATGCATTTCTTTTTTTTAAACAAGAGACGGGAGCATAAGGAGAAGGAGGGGGTGCGAGTCTTGTTCCAGACAAAAGATCCATTGTGCAGTGAAACTTTATATACATATTAGAAACCTGACACGCATGACCTCCGAAAGTAGGATTCTTGTAACTGTGAACAAGATAATATTACCTATTCTTTTCTTCTGGTCGAAACATGAAGCAAAGTTGTTGTTGTTTTTTTTTAAAGCAATACTCTGAT
Organism: Hippocampus zosterae; assembly: GCF_025434085.1. NCBI lineage: Eukaryota > Metazoa > Chordata > Actinopteri > Syngnathiformes > Syngnathidae > Hippocampus > Hippocampus zosterae. The sequence goes on along the minus strand of NC_067454.1, from coordinate 15,709,405 downwards.
TCTTCGTGACTCTTTTGTTTTTGTGTACGGTGATCTAATATCAGTGATATGAGAGTTGTAGTCAGCAGGCAGTTTTGTGGCCCATTAGGTAAAACATTCCCTGGGCGGGATAAAGCGCGACACACAACTTGTCGGCAGAGATTTGCACTCATCATCTTTCACTACCTTACCCCCAACTCTCAGGCATTCTAAAAGGAATGTTGAGTCCAAACTACACTGGCTCTCTCAACCTCTTCAGCCTGGAATGCATTCAAGCTTCTCGCACTCTTAGCAAACAAGAGCAACTTGTTTCTCTTAATGCTCCTTTTATGGCTGCAGTCCCCACCTCTTAATTGTGTTCCTTGCATTATCAGTGACCGTGCAGAAAAAAAAGTTAATGGAGTTTATTGTGAGTGAGTCACGGAAAGCATACACATACACATGATTACAATGCTTCCTTTCATTACTTTTTGGAGTTGTTCTCACCTGAAGTGCATATGAAAGTTACTTTACGAGGTTTGACAACAGCCGCATGACATCCGTGATCTTACAGGCTACATCATGAGCATTGAGACATGTTATTAAGCCAAGACATGCGTGTAGGCAGAGGGACAGCTGGAGGCTTGAAATAGTGACTTGAAAAACAATAATTATGTTTTGTTTTTTTCTTTAAGACACATCATGTATGGCTACAAATATGTACGATGATTTAATAAGACAAAATTGATTATTTTGGTCGTGAAGGTGTCACGGCGCTGAGACGTTAAACTGTAAAACTGCATGTACTGTATTTAATAGAGGTCAAGTGACTCGAGATTGTTTTTGTGTTCGCTTATAATGAGATGAAAGCCCAATCAAAGTTGATTCAGCAATAACATCATTGATATTTTTTTCATTACCCGACCTTGTGTGCACCATGGATGGTTTTCATGAAAAGACGGATTTTAATCGCGAGGCATAGAAACCAAAAAAGCCAAATTATTACAAATGCAACTCAGCCTTACACTAACTGTAATTAGTGAGCAGACATTTGAAAGTGCTCTGTTGAATAGAAGCCTAACAGTAAGCCGAGATGCCAAAAATGGAATTAATGACTGACCCACTTCAGGCATTATACATCGATGCGGAATAGTTAAGGCAACTCGTCAACTAATGGGTTCGTCCCCTATCATCTACTGTATTTGGAACGTTATTCACAGCACTCCACAAAAGCAGACTTGGTTACAATTACCTCTGTCACAGAATTTAGTTTGACGTAATAAAATGGTAAATAGAGGTTGTGCAGCAATACTCCCACAAAAAAAATAAAATAAAAAAAAAAATATATATATATATAAAGAGAGAGAGAGAGTGAGCACCTCATTATCCTGGATGAACCAGGAAGTAGTCTCCTCACTGAAAAACAGTTGGACAAATAAGACACATTTTGTCAACGCTCGCAAACGGTTCTACCTTGGCGGAGGTCAGTGAACAAAGTCATGGTGTCCTAATACTTTTGCACAGCATGTGTCTTTCCTAAAAGCAGCCAATGAGAACACATCAAGTCAATAAAAGGACAGTAAGCCCCGGCCTTTATAATAATAGACAACAAACATAGGCGTGGGGTGACTAATAGTGGTGCTTTCCATTTTGGTTCTGGCTGAGTCTTTCTATCACAAAGACATTCAGTGAGTGTTTGGATAGCAGACAACTTCCATTTTTACAAGTTCTATTAATGTGGGCTCGAGGTGGATGATTCATGGAGAACAAGACCTGGAATTTGTCAGCCCAAATTCTTCCATGATACAGAGGTTAACTTTTTCCACTGATGTGGAGGTAGCTAATAACAGCTACGACCAGTACATATTAGGCTGATTTAAATGTTTATCGTGCACTGCTGAACTGAGCGTTATGATTATCTGCACGCCAGGAAAAAGAAATATAACGGCGCAGGTTTGAGCGGAGAACAAACCGCTCGTATGATTTGTGGGTCTCAGAGGTTCTGCATGTGGAACCATTACATGACATCAAGTTAAATGATGGAACAGTGGTCTAATGGGAGGGAGCGGACGTGACTGCCCAAGACCAACAGAAGATCATATTCAGATCATTCAAAATGAACATAATTTCGCCTGGCTGGGCATTTGTGTATGTACTGGATGCTGTGCCATTGTCGCAGTGTAGCTGAGGGAAGTGGCAAGAATGAGTTGGTGTGATCTTAAAAGCCTGTAGAGAGCAAAGAGGCCTGTAAGTTAGTTTTAATAGGCACATTATTTCTCCCCCTAACACCCGCACAGGCTCCAGTCGGAGCCGGTGGCTGTTTGAAGTTGGGAACAGCTGTAGTGTTCCAGAATTTATTTAGAGGTCAGCACACTGACTTTGCTTGAAAGCAGAATAGGACTGAAGGAGAGAAAGAGAGAGGAAAAAAAGAAGACAAAGCAGTGGGTGGAGAAATAAAGCGGGAGACCAAGGAAGAGGTGAAAGAATGAGTAAAGAAAAAAAAAGAGAGTTACTAGTGCAGGCAGGGATTAGCGCAGGGAGAGGTTAAAAGTTTGTAGTGTTGCATCTGGCCTCCTGCCTGCTCTGTTGTTTATTGCCGCGGGCCAGAAGATCTTCTGCCAACATTAACCACACCTGAACCACTAGACAACACACACGCACGCACACACACACACACACACACACACACACACACACACACACACACACACGCGCGCGGACACAACAGGAAGAGGCAAATGCGGAGCCTGCATTTCCCTCCAAAGCTTTGGCAGGAAATATCCAGCAAGTCTCCTCGTGCTAACAAATTGCGTGTGAATTCTCATGACTGGTCATTTGATAATACTCTGTCACGTGACACTATAGCGATTTAGCGAAGCTGTATCGGTTTTTGAGGCACCACATACAGTATCATATACTGTACGGTATTGTTTATTGAATCATAAAATTCATAAAACCTGACTGTCAAGGAAGAAGCGGATGACCACAGAGAAGAGAAAATGGGTGAGAATGAGGAAGAGTTTGACTATTGTCAGACATTTTTACTGTTGGCCACACGCTGTACCCGTACATCATGGTTACAGAGACTCTCTGCGCTTTGCTTTTGAGTCAGGCGTGCATATTAAATTCTAAATATAGTTGAATCCTATCGTAATACACTATTTACTGTATTGGTACTGCACGGCGATGCATCAGCAGCTATCGGTTAGGGTCTCAGGTCCCACTAATTTTAACTAACATGATGGTAAATGATCTAATCAGTACACACCAAAATTTTGTGAAACCGCTAAGTCAAGCACCCAAAAAGTTGAATATACAACAAAAGGGTGCCAGTGATTGCAAAGAAGGAGAGGGTGGTCATGACCACAAATGGGAAAATCATCATTTCATGGGAAAGGGTCTTATTGCTCAGTATAGTTGGAGCAACGCAATTAATTTAATATCCATTACAGACACAAATAAATTTCAACCAGCAGAACATAAACAGTATCGCTCTGCAGCACCTTCTTTATTGCCTCTCTATCATTTTCAACACGTGCATAATTTGACTTCAGCTGTTATTGCAGCCCTGGAATTGACTGGCAACTAGTCCAGGGTGGAACCCGCCGCTCGCTCAAATTTAGCTGGGTTAACCTTTTCAGCTCCCACCAGAGCCGAGCAGGAACGAACACAACATCTTGAAAGTGCGTTGCACTTCAAGAGCTTTTGAATTGAACTTACATGTGTATATGACATCATTTGCCTTCAAATGCAGCCTACAAAAGATGCCACACATTAGTTGGGACAAGTGTTTCCTCTTAAACCTACACAAGAAGTTCAGCGAAGTCAAGGCACATGGGAGTTGTCAAACTTCATATGGAAGTCGTATGTGCCACCAGGCAGCAATATATCACAGGCTGGGCCAGAGGGACACACAGAGTTACTGTGGGCAGGAATCACACACACAAAGAAGAATGTTGAGATGCCACCCACCACAGTTCCGGCGGACAAATCCTTCTCTGTTCAACCTTTGTCTTTGTGCTGGAAATTCCCTTAATGACATACCAGCTTACACGGCGTACATACGCAGAGGAGCATGCAAATTGTCACATAATAAATGGTGAGGGCACATAAGGCCAGCGAAAAGAAAGAGAGAGGACATTTAAAAGATGTCAAGAAAATAGGTTCTGGGTATTCCCTTGGCCTGAGGCTGTTGAGCCAATCGGCAGAGGCCACTCGTATAACACCCACCCTCCCTCGCCCCAATCCTCTGAACTTGGAGTGGCCAGCGTTGGAATGTTGAAGCCAGTTATGTTCACATGCACATCAAAAGTGATTAAGTACAAGCCTCGTGGATTAAGATGAGTCCGTAGACCTTCACATCTCTAGTTAACCTCCCCAAAGCACTTGGCTTCCTCCTGCCACGGCAGTATCCAAGTTCATCTTGGCCCCGACACTGGCTCCTCCTTTGCTTGTGGAAGTAATACCAGATTACAGAGCAACTGTTGTTAAATGTTGGTATAATGTGTTTTTCTTCTTCTTTTTTTTCCCCCTCCACTCTCTTTGTTTGGACAGCTGCACCGTAGCAGCGGGACATCGAGCGCCGCCGCTTACTTTCAGCAGAACTGACATTTCACTTCAGTACAACATACGCCGCAGTTATGAAAAAGGGAACTTATGCTGGTCACAATATCCAATTAAATCAATGGTCTATGTGGTGATTACTCACCATTCCCTGTATTTCTACTGCTTGTCTTTGTGAAAGCCCAGCTGTGTCAGGATTGGCACACTCCAAAGCGCTGTGTGGGTTAACTAATCCGTCTGTGACTCAGGTATAAGGGACAAGTCCAGACAGGAAACACAAAACACCAACACACAGATATGTGCCGTTCACACAAAGGGGGTATTTTCACATGACGGTTTGTGAAAACAAAGGATAAAGGGACAAGAGGAACACACCAAAAAAATTAAAGAAATCATAAAACCAAACCGGCCTCTCTAGGTGTGTTACTTGAGGGGAAGAGAATCAGACATCACCTTCACAGAGGTTAAACCAACTCCTTCAACATTTTCCCTCACCCTGACTCATACACTGCCCCCTTCCATGTGTGAGTGTGTACATGTGACGGCCCTTTTGCAGCTTGGAAGCTGTCCCAGGATTCAGATGGGCTCTGTCAACATGGAGATTCCAGAGAGGAAGCGGGGTTTTAATGCAGCGGCAGGCTGCGCACACAGCCAGGACCTGCAAAGATCGGGAGGGAGAAGAAGAGGACCTGCTCCACATCAGCACTACCCTCCCAGTGTCAACTTTGAGCCCCATGGCTCAGTGAGAGTTTGTAGCAGCAGTCAGCCACATGCTTCCTTCCTTCCTTCCTTTTTCCACCTGCCACCGTCAAGAAGCAAATAGCTATTGGCTAGTCAATAACATGGCTCTAGTGCATTGGCGTAACACACACATATACACTCACACAAACACTCTCCCCGCCTTGACAAGGTTGTATTGACAGAGCAGTTACACACGAACCCATCGGGGGAGATCCTCCACATTGTGCCCCAGGCAGCTGATAAATGGAACTCATAGAGTACCTGTAAGCATGATCTCCTGCGCACGGACGCGCAAAAGTGCATTTGTGTGTACACACAGCTCAATATTACCCTACTAATGCAGACATAAGTGAGGGGAGGGAAGGGGCTTTATGATATATAATGCAATAAAGCCATGAAGCTGCAGGGAGGAGAATAAGAAAACAAAACAACAAAAACTGGGCTACAACGGTTGAGGCCACCTTCTGTGTGACTGGCCCAATGTGGATGTTGTCATATAACAGCTGAAAGCTGTTGAGGCATGTTGCGCCTGAGGCGGAACTAAAGCAAGGTCCTAACCAAGTAGCACAGTTTACGTCAAGTGGCCGCCTTGCGATTGGGAAACCCCGATATGACTGCGGCCGGCCGGCAATCATAATGTGACATCTCACCAGCATTACCTGTGTAACCTGCTAATGAATTCAAAGAGAAATGTGAAAAGAAAACAAAGAAAGAAGATGACGTGTATCCAGCATTGTATTTTCTTTCTTCTTGGCATGTTGTCTGTTTAATACAAGATGTGAACAAGGTGCTTTTCTATTCTTCCCATCAATTCAAGATGTTGGAAGGAAGTGACAAGTTTTAGTTGATCAATCAACAGCCTGCCGTGTGCCTTTGGGTACTGTACCATTATATTATATACAGCAGTGTAGTAAAAATTAATACGGTATGAAGGTTGCCTGTAACAGGCAAGCAAAAACAGAACAGAGGGAGGGGCCACACAATGGAACACTGACGACAGACAATGGATTCTAACAATGCCAATGCAAGCCATTTGCAGCTATTCATATTTCCATCCATTTTTTTACACCACTTATCCAGAGTTGGGTTGTGGGGGGGGCAACGGCTTAAGCATATGAGCCTAGTCTCCAGCCACCTCGTCACGTTCTTCTGGATGACTTCGAGGTAATATAAAATGTCAGACATTGTCATAGAATATTTTCTCTTTCACGCTATAGCCCTAGGTGGAAAGAACACCTCACCAGGGAGAAATGCTGGGGGAATCTAAAATAGATGTCCGAGGGATCTCATCTGGCTCTTCTTGACAATTTGCAATAAGACATTATAGTTACAGATAGCTGCACTGCCAGGTAAAAGCTTGGATTAAGGTCCCAGGTTTCCGTAGGTGATTATGTATTGTCTATCATGCACAAACCCCTCACTTGGCAAGACTAAAAAGGAGAAGCATGTACTGTAGATTTTCAGAAAAGTGTGTTGCCACCCTGCCACATCCATGCAGGAGCCTAAGTGGTCTTCTGGGAGCAGTCTGAACAGGTATTCGAGAAGGATGCTCATCCATGGGAGAGAAAGTCTCGCTCTCTCTCTCTCCCTCCCTCTCGCGGATCTACCACTGATAAATAGCTTGAGGTGCAGCACTTGCTTTCACATTGTGATATGATGTCAGTAACCTTCATTGATCTGCAAGCAGGCAGCGGGCCTTATCGCCACCTTTGCTTCGTGATATACTGTGATCCAGGGCCCTCACAGCTTTTTAATACAGTGCACTTTAGGTAACGGGGTCGCAGACTAAACAGCCTCCTTACTAACACCAAAGAGTGTATTTTAACGGTGGGATCATGGCTGCAATAGAAACACACACACACGCACGCACACACACGCACACACAACCAAAACTTGCCTGGCTGGTTTAACTAAGAAAATAGTGCCACGGAAATTGTTTTAGACCTTAGATAAGACAGAGCTTCACAAAATGAAATGGCCAGGTGTCCTGAGATGGTTCTGTTCCCAAAGATCATCCAATCAGAGCACCCCCAATACCTTCAGGCTGGTGGTTTCGTCCTCAGTGGATGTATTCATAAGACAAATCAACACAAGTGTCAGAACATTGAGCCTGTGTTGACAGAGCACAGCGCTCTTAGCAGGACAGAGTTAGTGCCGACAGCCACTTCCTCTCAGCAGATTTATACACACCTGAGCAGAATGTCAAGAGCTGGACTCTGTTTAATGTTCGCCCTTAAACCAATAAAAAGACAGCCTCCTGTGAACTCAGACTGAGATGTCCAAGTGACCCTCACACATTATGCAGTGGATTTGGCAGAAACAACCACATTTTGACGACAGCGGCACTGAGAAATACAGCGAGAAAGAAAAATGAAGAAAATAAATCACTATTGTGAGCCAAAATGCAAAGACAGGAGTAAACCAAGGGCAACAGACAATTAGGTTTTTGGTGTTGTGATATTATTGCATTTCTGTATTTGACCTTTCCCCTCTGATGATCTTTAAGAATGAAGTACTGTACATTGATTCAAGTCATAACTATAGTGTACCGTATATAACTTAGTCATTTGTTTTTCATTGGGTTTGAGGAAGCCATCTTCTTATCCTCACAAGGGCCGTGAGCCTGTCGCAGCCAATAGTTTGAGGAATGTTGAAGTTTAATAATACAATGCTAGCCCTTTTCAGCATTCGCACATGAAAAACAGTTCCAAAAAATGTGTAAACGTACATCTTTTAACATGGGTAGAGGTGTACTCCTACCTACCCACCAGCTCCAAGTACCAAGTGCATAGTTTGAGGTAGGCTGCAGATAAAGGAGACTGGACGACGAGCACGAGAATTATCCCAACTATTGATTTTAGCTGTTGGGTATTACAGAAGGAAACAGCGGGTTTATCTGGCTAGGATCCCTCTGCACTTCCGCTAACTAAACGAGTATTTTCAGAGCTTATCAGGCAAACAGCCTATTACTGATGGTCTCAGCCTCCCCTGCATCTGAAAGAAAGGTTGGTAACTATCCTGTTGGTACTCAATGGGCTTACAGACGGATTTGTTGGGAAACCTTGAAGACCGCTCGGAAAAATGTTTTAATTGTTATCTGAGAGATATGACAAATATTCAGACATCAAAATCATGTTATTCACCGGTCAGGATTTCCCGTAAATCTTAATTCATCATATTACATTGATGTGTTGGAAAGTGTTCTGTAGGAAAAGTTTGGAGGAGGACCTTTTCTGTTTCAGCATGTGTACCAGTTCGGCAACAAATATCTTGACAGGCCCTCACCCCAACTGTCAAACACAGATTGAAAGTCAGCAGGACCTCTCTTGGGTCCAATATCAATAATCTTTGAGCTGGATAAATATCCCCACAGACACACTCAATGACGTTTTTATTTTCTCCTCTTCCTAGACAATGTCCCAAATTCCCTAAAATTCTTGTCTATATTGAATGCGCTCGGCATGCCCCCACTGTATGTCATTCACTGTGGGTCAATGCCATTTCTATGGCTTCTGAGGACTAAAACCAGAGATAATAGCAATTCATACAATCCCTTTGAGGAGCCCAATACCAGCCTTAACCACAGAGAGAAAGGTATGTTTTAATGACCATCCGAAAGATCCCCATAGATATGTGTGAGGTACCTTGGGTCGGATCATTGCAGCGTCTAATCTTCAAAACGGAAAGAAGGTTTTCGAGTGTGCCTCCCTCCGTATAAGGCGGGATGCATTCAAAACAATATCATAGTCAGAGACATTCAAACTGTGCAGCCATTTCCCAATATTAATAATGACGAAGAGGTAAGACATGAAAATTTCCCTCAGCAATTACAGCAGAAATCGATATGTCCTGATCAATGCGCAATCCCAAGGATTGTCTTAATACATATAGAATATAGACAATATGGTGTGTGGTGTGTGTGTGCGTGTGTGTGTGTGTGTGTGTGTGTGTGTGTGTGTGTGTGTGTGTGTGTGCGTGCGTATGAATTTACTGTGGCGTAAAATGAGCTCAACAATATGGGAATATTATTGAAGGAATAAAAGCTGGTTGTAACGATTTACATATTTCATCACAGGCTGCAATGAACACAAGTGATTAAACATTCAATATGGGAGTGAAGGGAGAGGATATCGAAAAGGATGAACAAGACAAAGTGCTGAACAGAAGAAAACAATGAAGAAATAAAGCTACTTCCTATTTGGATGAGCCATGATAAAAGTGGAACATGGTTTTCTATGACACAATGGAAAAATATGTTCAAGATGCGGTTTCAACTGATCCAAGTCAGTCTTGTGTTCATCGAGGATTTTATCACCCATGTCACCATGTCTCAACAAGCAGCAAGGGTGCCACTCGCACTGAAGCAAAGAAGGTGGCAGAAGCCAAGCCATCGTCACTCTTGGCACCCACCGAGGAGAAGCGCTTGTCTGCCCACCGGCCTGCCTTTACCTCTCCATGTCAGCCCTGCAATTTGCTTGGGGCGGAGATAAATCTTATCTCAGAGACCTGATTAAGTTTTTAATTTACACCCCAATCAATATCCCACGTCTATTGGCAATGTGTCTAAAACTCTATTTACCAAAGGATTCCCTGCTATCAATTGATCAAGAACCCAGCAGCCATAAATTATGGGCACATGCGTAAGGGAAGAGGGGGGTGTCAGATAGAAAGTGGTCTTTGGTGAGAAAGTGAGATTGCCGGGTCAAAAGTGACTGATATTTAGGTGGGAACAAGGACACGGGGTGGAGCTCTGTTGATTATACTTCAGCAATTAAGGTTGGACAGCTGACAGGGCAACTGTTGGCGTTTGGTCCATGCAAGACGAGTCAGGTTACACTGTGGAATATGAACAAGGGGCACGCTCGATGTAAATGAGGACTAGCATTGCGTTAAAACGCCCTAGTCACTCACGACTGTTTTTGTTAACACACTTTCAGCCCAATACAAAAACAAAACATCTGAACACTCACTTCCGGTGGTTTCTGTAAGAGTGCCATGATCTGTTTACTCTTTCCCGAACGGAATGAGTCTACTTTGCCCACGCAAAATTCCTACACACTTTCCCCAATTTCATACGTTATTTTTTCCTGGGAAACATGAGAAAAGGACAACTCAAGCAGACGCCACAACATCCAAGAAACGGCTATTTTGAGCCATCCAGATATTTGCTTAGGAGCAAAGAAGATGGGAGGATTAGCTACGGCGCTCTGGACCATCTGAAGTGTAAAGATCCAGTTAATCCTAACCGTCTTCACCTGATTTCAGAGTGGGGCTCACTGGGGATAATAAAGGTGGTACCAGCAGGCTTCAGAGTGAAGGGCGCAGGCACAGTTCAGGCCAAAGAATGGTGCTGTTCCCATGCAGTGGCAGATAAAGGGGAGGGGAAGATAGGGCAGTGTTATCACTGCTTGAGAGTGTCGTCATGGTGGTTCTGCACTGACCCTGCTGACGCGCCGATTCCTTAACATGAGATCATTTTGGACAGCTGACCTCAATATTGGCCCGAGGACGAAACAAATTCTATAGATCCGCCCCCACACTGCTTACAAAACATACCCAGGCCGCACATTTAACAGCCATAGCAAGGCTTGTTATGAAAACCGTCTTTCTACACAGCATCAAGACATCCTTCAGTGCTATGCCATTTGTGCACTTACATTCCAGAAGTGGACAGATATCAGAAAGAGTACATTAGTGGTCGAGGGCATGAAAGTACAGGTGAGACGAGCGTTGCATGTTTTCCAACCGCCACTTAAAAATGTCACATACAATAATCATAAGGTCGAAAAACAGCGTAGCAACAAATGTTTGGGAGGATGTCACAAACTACTTTGTTATTAGTGGAAGAGCTGTCTGCTAACATCAGGCATAAACATGTCAGAATTACACGTAATTATAGGTGAAGAACTTCCGTACCGCAGTATTAATCACCCGTGCAGCTGGCGAGACGGAAGAGAGCACAGTGCCATGCTCACCTTCAGATCTGTCCAAAAGGGGACTTACAGGGTTCAGCAAGGACAAGAAGGCTCACGCGAGGCCAGAGATCTTGACTTGAGGGTCCTCTGCTGGATTAAGAGTCACCGACGAAGCCGTGTAATCAGTCCTATCCTTGTGTTTCTCCCGCTCTGCCTCTCTGGCTAATGTCTCCGCCTGATTCGATTGAGGCAATTAGGCAGTAATCTATAGAGCCAGGGAGTGATGGAAACATTTCCCACTGTCCTCCTCATGTTTCTCAGAGCTGCTATAATTAGCTAACTTTGTTTCTCATTAAACATCAGAGCAGTATTTACATACCCAGATCCAATTTGGCTCTGCAGAGCCCATTCCTTTTAAATCATCTTGAAAAACCTGAAGCATGTCTGTAAACAGGGGACAACAAAAACAAAAAAGGGGAGCTCTCTCATCTGAAGTTATTTTAATCGGATATGTATGTCAGATATCAAAAAGAGACAATGTATCTGGAATGAACTAATTGAAAACAAATTAGGATTACGCTAAATATTCATTACATACTTTTGTGGGGTGGTCATTGTTGCTTATAGTGAGTTTGTCTCAGCGAAAAAAAATCCCTCATGGCTCCATTCAATCCAACAGAGGAACTGGACAACTAATATTTGCCTATGACTCATATACAGTTTATATTAACAGGGAACATTAGGAGGGTGGAGCGTAAACTACACGTGTCGACATTTGGTTCAAACGACATACATTGCAGACATTTCTCGCAATATGGAATATTTTTGGAGTCATTTCTGCAAAACAAAATCAAAACAAATACATACATAGAAAATAAATCAACAAATAAATAGCTTCTGTGTGTGCAATCATGAATCATTTCTCACCCAAATGTCAAAATAGTAGATCATTAGAAAATCAGGGAAGATCTGCAGTTTAACCTAATTATTAGGATAATTACATTTATATGAACTGCGTTTGATGCTAATCTTATGGTCCGAATTCGAATCTTCCCAGCATCCCACCAAAATAAACTTTCTGAAGCCTGTGTAAATTGTGAACACACTGATACATGTCAACATGTGTGGTACTAAAAACGAAAGCATAAAGTTCTCTTGGTTCAAAATGAGCTATTACTTCCTCATTTAAGGCCACACATGAGTAAAACAATAAAGTGCATAAAATAAATCATTTGAACATCTAATGCGGCTATATGAGGCCATTAATCACCTCATACATCAGTAGAATTTAAGCACTCTTTTTTTCTTTTGCAAAGTATGACCTTACCGAAGTGTGACTCATGACAAGCTACGAGATCATTTTCCATCGCCATGGTAATGCAGTGACTTACAATCATGTAACAATGGTGAAAACAATTTGCACAACATCAACACAGTGTGTGCATGTTAAGGTGTTGAAACAAGGAAAGGATGTCAAGAGTTTTAACTGCTTGTGGATGCACAAGACCAACAAAGTCCGTATGCTCGCCCATAGTCGGCTGTAGCTTGAAAGCAGGCGTCCAGCCAAGACTGAGGAGAAGGGTAATTCAATCGGCAGCACTCCATCTTGACACAGATTCACTTTGTCAGTTCTGCCTCACCAGTAATTCATCTTTCTGGAAACTTACACTATTCCAACAGTCATTCCTTTCAACTGCAATACCTGCTAGAGGGGTGAAAACAGTGGTGTCCCTTAAGATCCCAAGAATACATTTTCTTTTCCTGATGTCTCAGAGAAAGAAAGGCCTACTCATGGAAAGAACGTCTTGCGTGTGCATATGCGAGGCATAATTTCTCCAATTAGGCATTACCCCGCAAATGGCCAAACTTTCATGTAGACAAGACAAACACGCACACACACACACACATAAGCACTGTGACCACCGATGGAATGCATAAGTAAACAGTGCGAGTGTAGGGGTCCAGATGGGCAGTCAGGGAGGCCTGTCATGGGAAAGCTCTTGTCTTGAAACCCACACACCCCTCCACAGTATGCTCCTCTCTGGCCTTCTGTGCAGCACTGCAGCTTGCTGCTGTGAGCATTACAGGGTTAACTGCTGTGCCCAGTCACAGGCGTGAAGTGAAACAATCAAATAATGGCTGTGAGTGAGCGCTCAAAGGCAGGGGGCAGGGCGGGGGCTCGCCATAGGCTGCTGCAGATGTTGCCGGGCTTCGGCAGGTCACACAATCGCACGTATTAGCATTCCTGATGGAGAGAACCCGGATTATGGCACTGAATGCCTTTCGTTGCCCTGCTAGGGTTTGAACGTGGCTGCAAAAGACAGAAAAGAGAAATGCAGGGAGGAAATGCGGAGACAAGAGAGGAGCTGTCATGAAGGCCAGCCTCACAGCACAATGTTGCGAGAAAAAGGGAAGTTGGAGAGGGGAAAAAAAGTCTGAGTCGGGTTGACGGAGTAATTGTGACAATTTGAGCGAATGAAAGTGTTGAACAAAAAAGACAAAAGACATCAAGCAAGTGATGATTCAATGGTATTGTGAGGGCAGAAGAGTAGTATATATGATGAAGACTTTGATTTGTGGTATGATGAGTGAATGAGCTTGGACTAACATTTGCTTTTATTATTTTTTTCGACTGAGCAGCGCAGAGAAGAGCGACTGTACCGGTATGTGCTGCGCAGCCCCTTTTTCCTTGTTTCCCAGGACAGAAGTCGAGGGAGGCCTCATATTTCTGGCTGGCTACTGTCAGACAGGCCGGGGTGAGAAGCAAAGACAGCAAGGAGCAGCTGTTTCCTCACACTGGGCCTTTCCTACCTTCATTGGCCAGTCCGGTGTCCTGAGAGACCCCTTTCAACCAAGCGCTACAGTTTGGTTTAAATTCATACACATTTTGCGGTTTCATTATTCACTAGTTGTAAGAGGCACCAGAATTAGGGATTCAACACAGTTTTTGGGTTCCCTTCCAGTGGGGTACCAAAAGCAGTAGTGTGGTACCTAAAGTCTTTTCTAGAGTTGTGCTGATCTGACTGATCTGATGCATTTTCATGCACTAGTCCGTGTAGTGAGTGGTCCTTTTGTACCAGAAGATTGAGTTTGAAAGATTGTTAAAAGTGGCCAAAAGTGTCCATGCTTGTCAAAGGAAAAGGGGACACAGAGTGAGATGTAGAAACATTTTGCAAGCCAAAAGATACTACAAACTAAGTCTGCAAAGCCTGAAATAATAAACCATGGTCAAACAGCTCGCTGCACATTATCATCAAAGAATTGAAATTGTGTAAGGCTATCAAATATTGTACATTTAAATGACTCTCCAAACAGAAGTTTAATGGACATGAACTATTTTGTGTTGAGGCGTAACAAGTGTAATACATTTTTTGACCGATCTATCGATATAAGACCGACTGATTTGACACAAAGTGATATGTTGCTTATTCGGGACAATACAATTGAATTTGATAAAGGTGATTTTGATATATTTCAATTTTGTTGTTCTATAAATAAACCTATAATAATTGAAGGTAACTCGAAATAACATTGGATTCCATTTTAAAACCAACACAAAACCAACACTTTACTGATTCCAAAATGGTTTTTTAAAAAAAGTTAATATCAGAACAACTTAATATTCTTGCATAAAAAAAATGAAATAAACCAAGATAGCTTTTTTATTCAATAATCTGTTGCCTTGTATGCATTAAACAAACCCTTATACTTCATATAGCTGAACATTCATTCATTCATTCATCTTCCGTACCGCTTGATCCTCACTAGGGTCGCGGGGGGTGCTGGAGCCCATCCCAGCCGTCTCCGGGCAGTAGGCGGGGTACACCCTGAATCGGTTGCCAGCCAATCGCAGGGCACACATAGACGAACAACCATCCACGCTCACACTCACACCTAGGGACAATTTAGAGTGTTCAATCAGCCTGCCACGCATGTTTTTGGAATGTGGGAGGAAACCGGAGCACCCGGAGAAAACCCACGCAGGCCCGGGGAGAACATGCAAACTCCACACAGGGAGGCCGGAGCTGGAATCGAACCCGGTACCTCTGCACTGTGAAGCCGACGTGCTAACCACTGGACTACCGGGCCGCCTATAGCTGAACAATATTCAACATTTTCTTTTTGTGGAGCAAAAAACATCTATACAGAAGTATTAAAAATGTATACTTTCACATTAAATTAACCTGCTGCTGTGATTGTGCTGTTTAAAGAACAAATTCAAACAACTAACCAACAACTGTACATGTTTTTTTTAAAATATATACATCAGCAGTTTGTACTGTAGTCCTACAGAAGCATCCTATAGATCTCTTGTTAAAGCATGTGTACAACTTGTGATTCTGTAATCCAAAAAAGACTGTATGATGTCACACTCGGACAGAACTATCCCCATTCCGCCTACACACCCAGCTGTGGAAACATAAGCTGGGTCAGGGTTTACTGTTCCAAATCATTCTGTAGGCAGTTACCTGAATTGTTCTGCTACAAGTACTTGAAAATGTGGCTCTATATATATATAAAACACATTTTATACTCCAATGCCAGTTAACTATAAGCGTCCAGTTTGCGTGTTTCTGCATGCATACACATGTCAGGGGGAAGGATACAAATGGTTCACGGACCACATAAAAAACAATGACACTTGACTTGAGGGAAGTTGAGCGGTAACACAAAGCCAAAAGATTACACTCTTTGCTCTTTCTTTGTTTTAACACAAGGCAAATAATTCCAGAAGAATGCTGCCTAGCGAGTTTGATATGGTTGTATATTGAGTCGAGATTTAGTATTACAAAAGAGCACTTGGAACAAAGCGTACAATGAGAAGTAGTTCCTGAAAAATAAATGAGAAAATTGTCAGAGAAACCAGATCGAAGCAAGAGAAAAATAACATTACATAAACATAAAATATTGATTTAAGGTGCTTCTTTTCAATTTGAGCTTTTCCTGGCCTGTCTTTGGCCCTGTCTTTGCTCCTTGATCACATGATCAGATGAGCGTGAGCGCACATGCAGACGCTGCTTATTTACTGCATCTTCTTCTCCATTTGCAATATTCACAAGAATCATCTTTAATCATGAAACCCTTTTAACGCAAAGATGCATCAGTGGTTCCGTTGCTACAAATAGTAACCGTTGGGCTGCAGGAACATCTCTATTTCAGACACTCCCGAGTTCTGTAGAAATAGTGGGTTCTGTAGGAGATCTTCATCCTGTTCTGACTGACTCACAGAAGGAATAAAAAGCTCACATGTGACATGTGAGAGAGGCGCACCTTTGTCCCCATCCTTTGAATATCAGTGACTCTACAAGTTAATATTTGCTTCTGCCTGCTCATAAATTTGCATCACATTAGTACCTGACCTAAATGCATTTTTATAAACCCACGTAATTAGCGGAACATCAGCTGTGGGAGAGAATACTACGAGGGTGAATTGCTCCCTGCGTATTCTGGCGGATAGGCTTGGAGTGTAAAAGCAGTGCCGGCCCACCTGATGAAAGAGGAAGTGAACGGGGCCATATTGCTGGCCTTTATAATCTACTACATTAACTCGAGCACCACAAGGGGAGGAGCTAGCATGCGAGCAAACAGCCCCGGCACACCAAAAAGGGGCGTGTCAATGAGGAGGTCATGAGGAAAGACAATGAGTAAACAAGCAGGGGAAGTCCGCGCCGGCGTTCGCAAACTGCCAGCTTCTGACAGCCTGGCACCCACAAAGGCCCAACAGTAATTAGCCATCCCAATAGGTTGTTCCTCATTTGCATATAAATGCCCTCACAGCAAACAGTAAACACGCTGACACAAGCCATGCCCAGAACAGACAATTGCCACACCTC
This sequence comes from Hippocampus zosterae, assembly GCF_025434085.1. Classification (NCBI taxonomy): domain Eukaryota; kingdom Metazoa; phylum Chordata; class Actinopteri; order Syngnathiformes; family Syngnathidae; genus Hippocampus; species Hippocampus zosterae. The sequence continues at coordinate 15,692,394 of NC_067454.1, read as the reverse complement.
TTCCCCTTCTAGCAGGTCTCAGGGGTCCACTTAGACTACACTGCAGTGCCTTGAGATATAAGTATAATTTGTTCAGTAAAAAGACACTTGTATCTCAAATTACCCTTTGCCACTGAAATGAAAATGCCATTAATCTGTTCCAGCCTCCCCCGCCTCCCAAAACAACAAATATTTTTGTAGTGTATATTTCACTGGGGAAAAAATAACACCACAGAATATTGTAGTCGATGAAAACATGTAGTAATGGCAATATTGACTAATATTAAACTAAACGGAAGTGTTTTTTTTTCACACTGCATCAATGGAACAGCCAATGTGCTGCTTTTTTTCTGATGGACCCACCTTGGGTACCTGGGGGTGATTTAAAACGGAGAAACAGACATACTTTTCATTGACGCCTCAACTTCTCTCTGCTCATCAGTACATCACTAATATTCGTCGTTCTGCTTTTACTTTGGAAAACAGTGATCAACCTTCTTGCCTATTTTCTGACATGTTACAGACCAAATCAGGGACTGAATCATAATTAATGCTTGTGCATTTTCAACAATGTCAATTTGAAAAAATGCCCTGTTTTTGTGTGTGTGTGTTTTTAAATAAAGAGGTCAAAATTAAATCAATGAACAGATTGTTTGACAAAATAATCGCCACATTAATTGATGATTAAAATAATGATTAGTTGGAGCCAGACCATGAGCATTGTTGTTATTGTCTGCATAAATGAGTTGCTGCACTATTTGTGTTCAATCTGTTGCTAAAAGAGTTAGTGTTAGCTGAAAGGCTAAGCTATGTGTAATACGCAAAGTGTAATTCTCAAAGTGTTTCGTGTGTAGTTTGACAGCAGACCTCGACTGGGAGTGGCAATTAACGGTTCGAAGCCTTGTTTTTGAAGAACTGCTTCCTATTTGCTCATTGTGAAGTTAGTTGAGCTGCGTTCACTTCCACCATAGAGCGTTCATATATCATTGCATTGTCAAGTCAAAGCGGAGAAAAAAAAAATCCCCGGAGAGACGGTTGAGTTGAATCCATCTTATCACAAAGCACCACAGTACTCATCTTGGGGATCCACTGCAAAACTGGCATGCATCACACCAAGTGAATCGCACGCAGCATAGCGTGTGTACTACCTGCTTCTTGTTTCTAGAAAGATTGTGAAACAGTGGGGGCCCTGCTTCCTGTTAAAGACCCACAGAGCCGCCTGACACGAGAGAGTAGATTTCACCGTGACCGCAAGACACTACGGGACACAAGGGGTGCAGGTGTCGCCCGCTGTTTGCTTCCACACTATTTGGGAAAAGAGGAAACAACGCATACAGATATAGCACGGAGGACAAACATGCATGCGGGCATACGCGCACGTGACCATGCGCAAAGATGTCTTCAGGAAGCAGCAGGTCGGCAACGTGTGAGAAATGACTGTTCTCTCCTGATCAGGGTCAAAACATACAGCCTTGTTTTAGGTTGCCTGTCACATGGTGAGATGAGAACTGCAGTTTTGGCAAAACAAACGGAACTGATTAGTCAGATAGGCCACATTTACACAAGGTTAACAGGGCTTGATAACAGACGGGCTGTCACGTTTTGTGCACTCTTTAGTTTTAAGGTATTTTAAATTTTTTTTAAATAAACTGTTTTGATGAAAATTCATCCCCAGTCCTACACTTCCCTTTCTGCCTAATGTTATTTTGACAATCATGATTCATAAAAAAATTAAAAAAAATTAAAAAAAGACCAATATAAAGGAAGGAAGTGATGGGACTTGTGTCTGCAACCCCCCTTTCCTGTCCCTGACCAATGCCTCGCTCTCTGCAGCACTTCCTCTAAAGTAATATTTTTCTAGAGTGTAAACAAAGCTTGATAGACAAACGTATCGGGACCACTTGCCAATACACCCAAAGGAAGCGATTTGCAGCTCTCCATTCTCTTTGGGGAAAACTTTCAAAATAATTTTGGAGTTTGTCTGTGGAAACATTACAGGTCAGAGGTCACACATTTTTGACCATAATCTGTTCTCGTTCCTTGAAGTTGTTTGTGATCAAGTTCTTCCCCGCAAAATGCATCTAAGGATGCCTGGCTATGTGCACTGGGGAGTAGTCAGTCAAAAGGGGCTTTCCTGAAATTTAGGAACAGTCTAATAGAAAACTCAAGGGTAACTGCAGGGTCTAATCCTAACCCTAAACGAGGACAAAACTTTTCAAAATGTGGATGTTTAAGATACTTCGGATTCCTATGCAGACGGTGCATACTACCCCTGAAAGGCTACAAAAATGTTCAAACTAGTAGTCGAAATACATCTCTCACCATGACATGTGACATCAGGGCAAGATCCGACAAGAGGAAACACCTGGCCGCAACACAAAGCAAGCAGTGGGAGATTGAGAGGGGCCCATTTCGTTGCTCTTCTCCGCATGCAGAGTGGATCTGTACTGATGTATGCCAAAACCAACTTTTTTTAAGCATAGGATTCAAGTGAGTTTTTCGGTGTGTGTGTGTGTGTGTATGTGTGTGTGTGTGTGTGTGTGTGTGTGTAGAGGAAACGGTGTGTGTTAGAATGGTGTAAAAATCTATATCTGTTTAGATTCTATCTGTTTGCACAAGTTGACTTCCTACATGGCCTGGCTGTTTTCTTTCACAGCCTAAGAAAACAATTTGAGCTTACGAGTGATATCAAGCACTTTCAGACCGATCTGAAATAGCGTGGCTATTCACATTCTCCAAAATGAGTGCCCCTGCATTAGGAATAGCGGAATAAACTAGCCTCTCTCTCCATCTTCCTTCATTAAGGCAAATTGATGCCATGGCGACCAGACGAGGTAAACGACATCACAAGGCCGAGGTCACCTGTCTGTCACGGCCGTCTGGCTCCGCTGTACCCCCCCGGGAGACCAGACCCATTCCCCGTGGACCACCTCGGCCCAATTTCTGCTCTATGCCATTGCACTTCTGAATGAAAAGCAAGCAGTCACAGAGGTTCTCCATGTTAAATATGTAAATCACACAGCAATGTCGCTGCTATGAGCTTCTGAGCACAAAAGAGCAAAAGTAATCATTTGCTGCGAGAGAAGGCGAAGAATGAGGGCCACATGCACAAAACCGCTCTAAAACTGTACACACATACAGGAAAAGATTATGCTGGGTGGCAGACAGTGTATTTCTCCATTTTTATTCTTTGCGGGAGCCTTCACTTAATCAATTTATTATGAGACACCAAGGTCCCAATGTTTGCTCATTTACAAGAGGGAAAACCAGACACCGCATTTGTTTTGGGTACAGTGAGACCCATGGTGAGAAGCACATATTTGGGGAGAGGTGTGACGCTGAAAACACTGTACATTGATGCCTTAAGATACATGTGACCCCATTTGAGATAAGAATCTGCATTTAGCTAACACGTTGCTTTGATTTTCAAGCACAAAGTGACTTCAAGCTGATTTTTGCCAGTCCCACTTGAAGTTTACTGTTAAATTAAACACAACAGTGACTTACCAGTACTCGTTGTGGATCCAAAAGAACCATATCACTTTGCCGTCGTAAAACTTTAGCTTGCTTAGCTTAATGCTAACAACAATGCAAAATGCCAAAGGCGAGCGAATGCATAGCATTGGTGTCGTTTGCATTATAACTCTTTCAACAGTTAATATTTGAACACAAACGGTTGAGCGACACATGTTGACAGTATAAAAACACTGGCAGGGATACATTCTTTATCCTCTGCAAAGAACGACTAACACCGCAGCTCACTGAAAAGCTATAACCATTTTAGTATGTATTTATGACACTGCCCCCACACCAGAAGGAGCAGCAGAATGTGTATTGAACTGATGAAAAAAAAATCCAAAAGTGGTTTAATTACTTAGATTTGTTATTTTATTACTGTACATTTTTTTTTGTACAACACGTTGCAAAATGTGTTGCTTTTGGGAGGGGTGGCTAGAATTGATTAAGGGTGTTCCTGTAAAATTATTTGATATGCTAATATTATATAATATGGTAGAATTTGGGGTATGCCATACTTCTGTCCCTCAAAGGACAATCTACACAAACGTATCCTTATCCATGGCACTGTAGGTGAATGTTTGATTGTGGCCTAGTGTAACATTTAACACAGGCTTTGCTGCACCTGGCAAAAAAAAATAATAATAAAGGTTTGCACACTGAGACAGTGCTATTTATAATTCAGAAATCTTTCATAAATCCAGCGACACACTCACTAGTATATACTCATTTGACAAGATGGCATGGCGGCAGACACGCTGAGTATATCTTTTTTTTTTTTTTTTTATTACGACGTCTTCGACGGTGGGCTATAAACAATCATCTCTGCAATCAAACGCGGCGCCGTCGACATGATGTATTGTACATTCTCAAAGCTGAAAAACTAAATTATTCATGATATTTGTATCATTATTGTCACAAAAATCAAGTGAACACAGGTGTAAAATAATATAACAGCTGCCAGATAGAAATGTAATGCTGGAGTATGCAGCAACCTTAAGATTTGCATTGCGTTTGGAAAACAACCCTTCTGTTGAATGCAAATTTATGTAAAGAATTATCTTGGAGTTCAATAATTTGCCCAGTGGGGTATATTATGGAGCCTTGATATCTGCTATACCAATCTTTCTGATAGTGTGTACCAAAAAGGAAAAAAAGGCATTTAGAATCACAATTCTGACTATTGCATGTGTCTGAAAACTGCCAGTTGTCTACTACACCCAACAGTGCAGATGCAAACAGCCCCTTCACTGAGCCATTCTGTGTTGCCTATTTGCATGCAGGAAAACTGGCCGCACGTGGCAGAACAACCTTGGAAAAGGTGTGAAAATAGTGAAAATATGCATGGACTCCCAAAGACCTTAAACGCAAGTGTACGTGAATGCGTCAGTGCAATCAAAAGAGAACTACAGCTGGGTAGCGACAGAATACAGCTGACACGAGCGGAGCATAAGTAGGCTACAGCACTTAGAAGCCATTTTATTGCTTGTGCTGTGGTCAAGTGAGGTGCACCGAGCTCAAATCCACCACAACAATGGCAAGAGGGCCACAGAGACAAAACAGGGCTAGCCCTGCTCTTTAACCCCTTTACTGCTGGCCTGACAGTCACCTGGGGCACTGGAGATGACAAATGGGACATTTTAGACACCTAGCATATGGTGGCTCTTATCTATGTAAGATTTGTTTAAAACACACACACACGCACACACACACACACACACACACACGGCATGTACCAAGCTGCCATGAATCTACCAAGGGGCGGATGGAGTTTTGTCTTGTGACAAGAGGCAGCGGGTAGCTTCACCTCAGCCTCCTCTTCTCTCAGTGGAATACGCCGCCGTGTGTTCTTAATGTCTTTGCATCCCGGCCCCTCCCTCCCTGTATCCATCGCTCCCCCCGCCTCACATGCAGCATGGACATGGCCACCGCACATTTGCAAGTGAATTACACTTTTTGTCTGGATTTTATTGTGCGCGTGAATTGCGAAAAATGAGTAAAAGGGTGTGAGAGCGAGAGGGCGCTCCAGCATTGGCTCTTTTCTTTTCTTCTTGCCGTAATCCCAAGGAGGATAAATTGTAAAGTACACAGAGAGGAAGTGCCACAGACCTCGGGTCCGTCACATCCGAACAGTACATTCCAACATCTTAGCCATCACAAGCATAAACGGAGAGAAATAAATTTGAGTAATTAAAAAAAAAAGTGACTATATAGCTCACAATGAGGTGAAACATTTACTGTAAATTAAATGGAATGGTAGACTACTTGCAAAAGCATTTTATTCAAATTATGATCTACATTATGACACAATCTGCCTAAATCACTTAAGATGCTATTTTGTAGTAAAATGCAGTGTGTACATTATATGGTTACATCTCTTTCACATTCATCCAACCCTCTCAGGCAGCGCTCTACGCGCAAGAGATAAACACACACATTGCATTTGCTCCTAATGGCATGGGATGCTCGGTGACCTCCCTGTGAATTACTGATGAGGTGAAATGTAAAAAAAAATTTTTAAATGACACCATGAAGCCACATTTAGCTATTTAAGTCCACAAAAAAACAACAAAACTGTCAGGTCAGTAAAGGGCTGTGTTAACAGTATTATTGACGCTTTGGTGAGGACAATATTTTTAAACAGAGGATAAAAATATGTCATACAGTAGCAGGTACAGTATGTAGTGTGTATGAAATATTTCTCGTACAGTTTGGTTGCGCAACACAGATTTCCCTGGCACTGATAAACAATGGCCGTGCGGTTATCATTCTGCAGAGAACAGTCACATAAAGGAAGAGGAAGAGGATGACAAAGGAATAGGGGAGGATAAAAAGACGGCGTATGTGTCGTCAGAGTCACAGGCCAGAGGGGCCCATGTATTGTTCCAGGGCTCACCACGGCGAGAGAAAGCCGACCTGTCTAAGCGTCCTCCATATTTTATGCATTCTGTCCTTTGTGATGATAAGCGCCAGCATGGAGGGTGGAATGCTGGCCTCCAGGGTCCAAGAAAGGGGTGGGCTTATGCGGTGTGCCTATGGTCCGTTTTATTTTGTTTTTAATGCAACCCTCGGAGCTGGTTCTTAGCCTAGTGTGTAATTGTGTCGTCTAATGATGCCAATCTGTCCTATCTCCCATCCCGAGACACTCCATGCTAGCTGCTGCGGCCCGAAATAGGATGTAGCCGCTGTGCCCCCCCCCCCCCCACACACACACACACACGCTCACACGCACTCTCTCTCTCTCTCTTGTACTATGCTGCCACTTCTGAACAGGTATGGATCACACGGGGCTTCTCCTGACAGTCAAAGCTATTTAGTATAAAATTGATAAAGCAGTATTAAGATTCTCGTCCCTTCCATAGCCAGATTTTTTGCAATAATCGGAAAAGAGATGTGCAAAAATTCATGGTGTCCTCGTCGGTGAGGGTATATCAAATTTGCAATCACGACACATTGTCGAATGGAAAAAAATAATAATAATTCCCGTCTCGCAGATTGTGACTTGTGAATAAAGTGCGCGTGCAGCTTCATTGTAGCTCGACTGATTCATCTGCACAGAAACACAAATTTATATTTTGGGGGGAATCAATTGGAAAATAATTATATAAATAGGGGGAAAGTGTGAACAAGGCATCATGAGGCATTGTCGAAAATGTGTTTCATGTTTAAAATAAATACAAACCAGTCTTAATGCAGCTGCACAAACACTTTACTTTTGGGTCGTAAATCTAGGTGTCCTGTGGTGATTTAACCATGATTGTTAACATGATAACATATTGAGAAAAGCAAACCACAGAAAAACCCTGCCAGAGTTGCTTCTACGAGGATGTCACTGACAAAGTAGGGGGGGGGGACTGTGAGGAATTTGGGAGAAAAGTGGAGGGGGAAGTGGATCCTGTTTGGAGACTGGCATTGAGGATCCAGCAGAACGCACGCACATGCGCACATGCGCATACACACACACATACACACACACACACACACACACACCTGAGTGCACGGCAGTCATGTCATCCTACCCTCCTTTTCCCTCCTCCTGCTTCAACCCGACTGCTAAGCCGAGGTCCTGCCCACCGCTGTCTCTCTTTCTGATAATATGACGCGTCACTCTGCCCTTAGCTACAGCACAACTGGAAGAACTGGTCTTTATACCGCGGACGGTCTTGCATATTCAAAACCGCGGCTGAGATTCAAATGGCCGTCGGCGTCCACGGCGCCCTGATCTCTCTCACACACACATTTGCCTTTATTGAGAAAACAGCCACACAACAGGCGACATTAGCGATACGACAAAGAAGATCCTATTTGACATTATTGGCAGTTTCACATATCGCTAATGTGTATATCTTGTTCTTTACGGGGGCCTTAAGCCTTGCGTTCAACCTAAAAGGACTCCATTTGACAGGGGACATGTCAGCGAGCTCCCCTGCTGGGCCAATACCCGCCAAACGGGAAGGTGGGAGGTAAGGAGTGAGCTACAGTATTTGGAGACACACTGAGGAGCAGAAAGCCAGCGAGAGAGGGAGGGAAAAGGGAGAGAAAGGGAGGGAAGGGGTTACGACTGCCAGGAGCGGCGACCTCCCTTGGCTCGGTGCTACTGCCATACGACGGAACACGCCTATCGACAATCTCCACTCGTGCTCGTACGCTCGCCAAATACACAAACATGACAAGATGTGAAAGAAGGGGAAAAAAAAGAAAAGCTTTATCGCTGTTATTGTGTTATTGTGTCCACTCACATCAAAATGCTCAAAACTGACAAATGATCACGAGAGCAAAGGCACACAGACAGCACTTGCTCTCACTTTTATCATTACAAGTCATGTTTATTCAGCAAATGCAAAAAAATGTCTCTTTTAAATATATATTCATCTTTCCAGAGAAATATTTTATTCATGATCCGTCCAACATATTAAGATAATTTAGTTTTTGGAAGAAGGCAACATGAAATTTGTGAAAATAAATCAGATTCAATTCAAATTGAATTTAGGTTTACCAAAATTATTAGAATGGAAATTTCCATGTGGCATAAAAAAAGACAATCTATTTTAATTCTAGCTAAAGGCAAACCATATTGTAAACATAACATGTCTAATGTGAATATCTCTTTACCACGAGCTCATGAGTGGAAAATTAAAATTGCACCTTTTCAATTATTTTTTCACAAATGTCATCTTCTTCAGCCACAGTGTCATATTTAACTCCTTGCAACCCGGCGAGTGGCAAAAACACACCACCCGCACGCACGCACGCACACACACACACACACAAACACACACACACACACAACCCATCATGCTCCAACGCTAGACTGGTAGATTTGATTGCGTTTATAATCTACTGACAATATGACAAAGATGCAAGACAGAAAATACGGCTGAGGTAAATATTTCCGTGTCTGTTTTGTAACAGAAAAAGGGAGACAAGGAGGACGAGGAGGAGGAGCAGGAAGAGGAGGAAGAGTGCTGGTGAGACAGGGGAGGAAGGCTGATCACTCGAAATCTACCTGTGTGCTTTTCATGCTCGCATCACTGCCGTGCAAATTTACAAAGAAATCCGGAGACATGCAAAAATTGGAGGCTTACGTGAGCATGACTGATTTCAACTCATGATAAGAATAAAAATAAGAATCGGAAATAGCCTTCCAAATCTCAACGTGGCTGATTCTGGCCATTCTGAGAGGAAAGGATGTGTTTATCTGACCTCTTCCCCTGATTCCTCCTCTCTGACCCATGGCTATCTGACCCCTACAACTCCTAAAACACCCTTTGAGCACCAACCAACCACTTTTTTTTTCTCATCAGCGCAATGTACATATGAACACCTTTTTACAGCACTACTATTTTCCTCTCTTACCCCAACTACATACCAAGTCTTATATCTTGCTACTGCCAAGCATGAGGGTGTTTTGCTTGCCCCCCCCCCCCCACCCCAAAACAACAACATCGCTCTGTTCCTCCGTGAAAAAAAAATCCACCCCCATCACCCCAAGCCCTGACATAGTCCCACGGTTGTTTGGCGAGGGGGTTTCCTCTCCTTGCTTTTTTATCTGTGCACTCGCTCCGTGACCCTTGTTCCCCTTGTTTCTTGCTGTCTGACCTACAACCACCCTCCCACCCCCACACCAAACACACCATCCTCACTCCCCCCGTGTAAAATAGACAAGCCGCTGCTGACAAATTCTCCTCGTGCCTTGACATCTCCCAAAACCTACCTCGCCCCCACACGACTGCACATTTATGGGATTTTAAGATACTGTTATTTTATTTTTATTTTTGTAACGCATTGGACGTTTCCTCTAAAAAGTGAAATCTCGACATTGTGCGTTGTTAAGTGTGTGTAAAAATGGATCCGCAGAATGTCAGGTTTCCACTCCTGATGCTTTTAAGATCGTAGGAACGGGGCGATGTTTTCCTTCCAGTTCCTCTTGTAGGTTTGCAGCCAGGTGATTGTCGTGCATGCACGAGAACCAGCCACGGCCCCGCGTAGCCTGAGAGGCGGCGTGCACTTTGCAAGGCTGCTTGGCTGGCGGTCCCGACTGATCCGCTGCTGTCATGAAGGAGAACCCGGGGCTCCCTTTTTTTTCATAGCCCGCACGCACGCCCTCGCACGTCACGTGCACGCGGGGACCGCTCACGCACGCACGCACGCACACACACGCGGGATCGATTTGCACGGGACTTGGTCTGGGAACCGCTGAGAATCGACTTTAAAAAAAAATACAAGCCTCGAAAGAAGCAAAGAGCTGGGGCCGAGTTAGGGAGATGAGCTGAGCCGAGGTGGGATGAAGCCGAGGGGGGGCGAAAGAGTGACCGCGAGTCGGTGCGGAGATCTCGCACACAAAACAAAAAAGAAAAAAAAGATTCCAGGAAAAAGGATCTCTTCAACCCCCATACAGAAGCCCTACCATCGGACAGTCATGCTTTGAATTTTTTTTCGTTAGTTTGTTTGCACAAAATGCGAGAAGCGAGAGCTGAGAGATCCGCGAAAGAGTCGCCGAAACCACGCGGAGCCAACAGGCTGGACTTGGAGCTCCTTCCCCGGGCTGCGCTCTATGACCAGCCGCCGCTGCCCGACCCCGGCGAATCCCTTCGAAACACCTCTCTCGACACCCACGATACCCCCCCCAACCCACGCACGTCCCGTCCCCGGCAAAAAGCCCGAATCTGCATTCAAAGCGCTTCTTTTTTTCCCACGTCTCGAAGGAACCGCTTGTTCTCGCACGTAAGACCAAGAGGAGAGGACGAGCGCTGATGTGAACACAGGTAACGACACAACGCCTCCAAGGCAGCCCAATAATCTCGAATAAAGCTCGAAACTTGCACGAAAAGAGCCTTTCTTGCCCCCGGAAGGTGAGTTTTGAAACGGGGGGGACCAGCTCCGCTACAAGTCCACCGCCATGGAGAAGGAAAGACGCTTCGAGAGAGAATAGGATCGCGCAGCGACAACAACACACACACACACAAAGAGGAGACAAAGTTGAAACTTACAATTTGCCGCTTAGTGATGTTCGCTTTTTAATCCAGTAGCGAGACGATGGAACTAAAGATCCCATCAAGGCGAGAAGAGTCCGCTTTCGGTCAATTTGCGCTCGAGGGTGGGCGAAAAAAAAGAAAGATCATTGTTGTTGCCGAGTGCTTGGCTGGAAAAAAAGGGGCGCAAGTAGGTAGCTATTAGTTGTTAAAGGCGATATCAAAAATAATTTGGATGCAAAGCAGCCGAGTCCGGAGTTGGAGGCGCGCGAGGAAGAGGTGAAAGTGAGATCTGATGATTGCGGGGAGAAAAAAACTCTTTGGATCTTTATTCCTGCTAATTAGTTTCCTGCGAGAAAAAAATGGCTGTGATTAATTCAGTGCGCATGTGCTTCATTACACAGGCACGAAGGGAAGGGCTAATTAGCCGCCTTGTGGATCAATAAGATTCAGCAGAGGAGAGCCGGCGGAGGGAGGGCGAGGAGGAGGGAGGAAGAGGAGGGAGGGAGGATGGATAGATACAAGGAAGGGCGAGAAAAAGAGGAAAGTAATGATCAGGAATAGAAAATATGGAATTAAGAGAGGCGGGAAGTAAGAGTTTGATTAGTGAAAGTGAACGCTGGCTGGCCGCCGAGCTCCACGCTGCGAGCGAGGCTTCGCTTCCCACTCGGCTCGCTGTCGTCCCCCGACACACTTTTTTCTCGTCTTTTCAAAACACTTGTAACATATATTTAAATGCTTCGCGCATTTAAATGCGATGTAGGTTTTAGGATGGTGTTGTGTTTCTTTTGCTTCTCTTCCCTGCATGCGTTCGCGGATGCGGTATTTGTCAGTGGACTGTCGAACAACTTGAAAAGTAAAAAAAATGGTCGGGAAAGAGTATTGGGGGTTTAAATTCAATACATATGTTATGATTTTTAATTCTTTTTTTATGAAGAAACTATCAATTGCATACGCTGTCACAGAACACATCCAACAAGAGTCATTTTGCGCGTGGATCCGAAATTGAATCTGCAATGGAAAAAAAGCTTTGATGTGAATAAATAAATACACGATCGATGTTAAATTATCACTCAATGGTGTACTCGTAGGAAAACACGGTTAGCCATGTTTAAATCAGACGACTCGGTCTATGGGAATGTTACTCGATATGAACATATTTTAAAGTAACAATAATGTAATGTTCTATAGGACCCACTTGCATAATAAATACCAACATACTCTTTGACAAAAGTGAATGCATTTATGTTTCGCTACATATAGAGACACGACAAATATGTGTCCAACGGTCATTTAAAATACATTACGTCACTGAACCAGGGGCAAACACTTTCAAATATTTTAGAGTGAAATGGAGAGTCATGAGAGGATGCGTTTTTTATTTTTTATTTTATTTTTATTTTGGGGGTACTAATGCACTTTGGTTTATTTTTGTTGTGTGTAAATGCAGTGACATTTCGCTTGTTAAAAAAAGATCATTTCAATGGGCGTGGAGGGTACCTAACTATTTGGGGCAAGTGTCAGACACATGGAAGAGATGGATCTGATATACTGCGGAAAACAAAACAAAGCATGCCGTCGTGTCACCTAATGTGAATGATACGGTCAATACATTTTTTTTTTACGAAATAACCAGAGAAGTGATCGAGAGTGAGATGCATGGCTCTTCCCTTAATTTCATGACGCTAAGCTTGCCTTGTGGAAATGTCCAAAACTCGCTTGTATAAGTATTATATACCGTATACCCCCCCTCCTCTCTCTTGTATAATAAACCATTTAATATTTATACCTACTGTCCTCTGTGTCTATATTGCACAAACACATACCGAATGCGTTGTGATGATGCTGTGCTTGATACTTTGCTCTGTATAGGAGGCAGCTTGAAGTGATCACAGAAGGTGCCATGTTTACGGAAACAATGTGGATTGGATATTCATCGCTGTAATGCATTCCAGCACAGATCAGATCATAGATATAGAACGCCTAGGGTTAGTCTAAACATGACTTACATGACAGCGAAATAATTGTTTTAAATATAACAAGTGTAAAGCAGCGCAGGACTCGATCTTATATTTACTTTATATGCTTATCGACTTGAAAGCGTTCGATGTAATCTTTCACGCACTCGCCCTTACTGCTAAAGTATATGTTGCGTTGCATCCTGGCATTTCCGGCACACTTGCCATCCACAAGTTGAAGCATGTAATGTTACCTGGGTTTCTTTTTTTTTTTAGGAGGAAAACACACGTAGACGCGCATGTGCACACACGAGTGCGTGATTCTGACACAGTGCAGGAATCTGGAGGATTTGCGACATGTCTGCTCTCTCGAGAAGATTGTAATAAAAAAATGTTGAAAATAGCGTGCGAGGGGCTTGGAGATAATAATAAAAGAGGCCGTTCGTAATTTGAGGCTCGTATGGAGGCAGTCCTGCAAAGCCCGGTAGTGCCAAAAACAGAGTTTACCAGAGTGTATGCAAAAAGGCCCGAGTGACATTAGTCCATCATCATCAGGTAGAGAGGGGGGGGACGTCTAGGGGGCCGGGACCCTTCATGCTTTTAGGGCCTCCCTGAAAAGGGGGGTTTAAAAAAAAGTGGGTGGGGGAGTGCTTTTGTGTGAGCATCATTCAATTGCGCCTCTCTGTGGGAAGGGTAAGCGTCCACGTGCCAGCTTCAATAGGCGGCACATCCACCAGTGGCATTGCACATTGAACACAACCTGTGGCCAAAGGACGCTTCGTGGATGTGACGAAAGCACAAAGAGTGGTTTCAAGTGCACAAATATGTACATGCATTTTTTTAAATACACAAACATTTGTAGAAAGTTTATCAGCATCAGATTTAAATTATTATTATTATTTTTCATTATACGTGTGCGTGCGTCTGACAGGCGGGTGCACAAGTCGAACCCCGAACAAAGCACAAAGGGAAACAGAGGAAATGATCAGGGGTGAGTATTTAGGGATCAAAGATTCTATCGAGACAGCCAGAACTTTCTTTCCGGGATGATGCGGTGATTTATTTATTTTTTTCTCCCCCTCGTATAGGCTGTAAGTAATATTGACGTGGGACGTGATTATGTATAATCATTTTATGGGTGGACATGAAAAACGGATCAAATCGACGTACATTTGTCAGATGAATCTATTCATTTAAATCAGTTTCAAAATAGAAACATACAATTGGATGGTCTTAAAATGAAACACCAAACTATATCTTTTAAATATATTCCAAATGTAAGTTTTCCATTTGATGCATGAACTTGATTAAAATACAGCCTGAATGGTGCTTTTAGAAATGCATGTTGAGAGAATTCAATCTGCCAGGTGACGCAATCGTATCTTAATTCATTATGACATTGAAATATTATTTGTAAATCGTTGTGATTTTATACGAATGTGTTATTGGATACACTGCGCAATGTTTACTCCGTGTTTTATTTGTTTGTGGACGAAAAAGTAGTGTTTGAGTGCGTGCACCATGACCACGCTGGCCCATGTGAGGGGTCGTGCTTTCTCCAATTGCACTTGGGCAGCCGGGCCAGGTGCAATGGGAGCGCCCTCTTATGTTCAGCCGGACCACAGGGACCGTGCACCATGACTGCACAGCTCCACGGGAGACTAGCCTGCGCACTTGGGTCTCGCAGAGGAGCGAGTCGGACTGGTGGTTTATGGACAACACAACACGACACAACAACCACAACAACGTGGGGTGGAGAAAGCGTGCATGAATGACGTATGCGGCGAAAAGAAATGATCGCAGCGCTCCATTTGTCACCAATTAACGGAAGAACTTTGTAATTGACATTTTGTGAGGAGATAAATTTGCAAAAGCAATTTGAAATAATTGGAAAATAATTTGCAGTCTGTTGGGTAAAATGCAAATGTAACTTTTTAACGATTCTGAGCAAATTAACCTTAAGAAAATGTGTTTCTTTAGCCTTTTGATGGGTGGGTGGGATTTATTAATAGATACATTTTTTTAAAAGTGCAACCAATACCTGCTCTTTTGTTCTTTTCCTGTCTTTTGTTTTCTCGCGGTTGGTACAATATGCCAGAATTGAATACAGCAGTGTCTTTTTCAAATAATGCAGGCTTTGCAATCGTCATCACTTCTTGTTTCCAAGTAATTTTGAGGAAAGGATGTGTTAAGCATTTCTTTAAAACGACTTATTTATTCCTGTTAGGCGAGGATGCATTCGGTATTATTACGCGATTGTGGAAATCTGGAGAGGGACGTGAATGGGGGGGGGGGGGTATCCTGATGCTTTGTCCAGCCATATTTTAAATATGCCTTTTGGAGCCCCATGTTTTGCATGTTATAATTTACATCATTTCACGATGCATGTAATGCTCGTTCGATTTTCCATTATTGTAAGGAAAAAGAAAGCTATTCATTCTCGATTGACATTTTTTTTATCGTGAATGCTAATGTGGATAATCTATGAATATCGAAATGACGGGTTATCACTTTTTTCACCGCCCCCACCCCGACCACTCCACCGAAATGAGACCTTGAAATGTTTCCAGCATAAAAACGATTTTGATGCATGACATGTACACACGAGTGTAGCTTGAGGTGAGAAATGAGGATGCGTGTCCTGCTGTTGTGATGTTAAGAGTTAAAAAAAAAAAAAAAAAAAAAAAAAAACAAGTGACCGTCTGGTCAGTCTGTCTCATTTACATAAGAAACAAGGGGCCATATCAATTAATCTCTCACATCTATTTGTCCCGCCACCCTATTAATGACCGCATGCATAATTCAATATCATTTTGAGCGTCGGACTAACATAATATATGTTTTTTTTTCTCTCAGACTTAATCCTTCCGAAAGTCACATTAAATAATATATGTAAATATTTTCATACAAAAAAGCATAATTTACAGCGAAGTGATGATGCGCCGATTGCCGTAATTATTTATTTTATATTTATATATATATATATATATATAACATTTATATAAGCCGAAAATAAAAACGAAATTAAGCAAAGCCCCCCCCAAAAAAATACAGTCATTCGGCCAGCTTCATACGCGTTTGCACGCGCGCGTGCGTGTGCGCGCGGGGGGGGGGGGGGGGCGTTAAATGTGTGCTGATTTTAAATAAGAACCCCTATTTTAATCATTTCGATTGTATTTTTTTATTGTTCCATGAAATAACATACACAAAACACGAAGTGTGCGTGCGCGCGCGCGTGCGTGAGTACGCATGTTGTGTGAGCGTGTTAGTGTGTGTGTGCGCGCGCGCGTAAACCTACAGTATATTCAACGTCATCACACGTCCCCACTGCTTCCATGTCAGAACATTGTGAGAAAACCGTCAGAAAAATCTTGGAACAATGTTTTGTTTTTGTTTGTTTTTCTCCGTGGTTGTACCTTATATCGACGGCCTTTGATGTTTTTTTTTTCCCAACTGGGAACTGTCAGATTTCAGTTTTTGGTGCGCACACACTTATTAAAACAAAAAATGTCACATAATATGGACGGGGAAAAAACGAAAAATCATTCGACTTTTAAATTAATTACATATGAATATTGAACTATAAGTCATTTGAAATGAAATGAAATAATCATTTTAACAGTGTCTGATACGTGAAGGTGAAGAAGCCCTGCAAGACGCAGATCTGGTCGAGACACGGACTTGACTCCTGTAGTTGATATGTGCTTGGGAGAGGTTCACTGAAAAGGAGAGATTCCAAATCAGAGCCATATGAGCCCTCTAGGCAGGAACAACACGAGCTGCTGGTAAGTCGACCCAAACAGAAGAGAGGATAATCACTGCGCCACAATGCCAAAGCCATTAAAATGCCTCTTTGCTCTTGAATATACAAACTTAAAGCAAGTCATTTTCCTTCATGTCAAGAAGCCTCACCCCTACCCCCACCACCAAAAAAAAAAAAAAAAAAAAAAAAAAACATGATGAGATGAAAGATGACATGTGGAAAAGATGCATGAGACAAATACAGAACAAGGATTATTGCCAGGGGTCAAATCCACATTTTGCATCTCAGCTTGGAGAGGCTCGATATGATCTCACCATGATGTGTCTTGGGTAAAATTTTAAAGAAACGTTATCTTGAATAAGATTGAAATGTCACTTTACGAAATTTATCCACTGAGTTTTGTACAATTAATACATTTTGGGGTTAAAATGACTCAGTAATCCACTGGTTAGCACGTCCACCTCACAGTGAAGAGGCCCAGGTTTTGATTCCGTGCGCCGGCATGTTCCAAAAACATGCATGGTACATTGGAACATTCTAAAATGTCCTTAGGTGTAATTGTGAACGTGAATGGTTGTTTGTCTGTGTGTGCCCTGCGATTGGCTGGCAAACAGTTCAGGGTGTACCCTGCCTACTGCTCAAAGATTGCTGGGATAGGCTCCAGGCAACAACCCTCATGAGAAGAAGCGGTTCGGATAAATGATGGATGGTTGGGATGAAAATGGTTGAAATAAGTCGTTTTTAATGTATAATTAAGAAAATGTCGATTTAAAATGGTTGAACGAAAGCCTATTTAAAAGAGGTGGAAATTCCGTCTGCACTGACAGAAACACCCATTTTGCTAGCAAATGATAGGAAACTTAGAAAAACGGACATACTAAGCAGCGTCCGGCAATGTAATCATAACTAACCGGGTCATTTCCGAGAGACCTTCACAGTTCGTCACTGATAGATCTGGACTCCCATTTCGCAGATGACTGACAGAAACACGCACTGCATGACTCGTGTGTGTTTGTTCGCGGGGATGAATACACCGGGTTGCTTCTAGCTGAGCTCGTCGTCCGACAGGAAAAAAGTTTGAACATTGCTCGTCAGTCTGCTTTCACAAATCACCACGCTGTGTGTGTGTGTGTGTTTGTGTGTGTGTGTGTGTTTTAAATTTTATTTGGCTGTTTGTTTCATTATAGCTGGCAGTTGTCTTACTTTTGATGGGTTGCCATGATATAAATCTACAATTTCTGAGGATAATATTTAATATACTGTATGTGTATGTTGGTGAAATTCTTTGTCAAGAATATTTTGCGAACAATTATGCCCAGTTTAGGCCACATATGATTATTGGCATCAGAGTCCAAGGTGAGAAGGTAATATCACGTCATGGACTTTTATTAATTTTCGATTTATCTATGACTGATTTACAAGGCACGCACACACAGTGTGTTTTTTTTAAATGAATGTTTGAGTCGAAGAGATGATTGTAACTATTGATTGTAAATACTATGCAATATTTTTGTTTTTGCTTTGTTCCATAATAGACGAGTAATAAAATGATATTGGACATCAGTACAAGGTGTGGTTCTTTTCCGCAGTACATACACCGCTTGGGGCTGCGAATGCATGTAACGTTGTATTACGATCTTGATGCCGACTGGCTGTCACGGCCGAGCCGCCGCCCAAGAAGAAGAAGAAGATCTGACCGATGTAAAATAGTGGTGATGAACTGTCCTTTGGTGATGATGGAAGCAAGGTTAAAATAATGATGAACTGCAAAAACGAATAAACAAAATAATAAATAAATAAATAACCTGTCATCATCAATCCATTGACAGTTTTGGTGACTGACAATGACGGACAGGTGTGCCATCCAATGGCAAATTACGGCCTGGCAAAATGTAGTGACACACCCGCCACTCTGCGAATTAAGAAGGTCAGGCAGACATGTAGATGGATAGATAGATAGATCGATCGATAGATAGATAGCATGCAAGCGAGTTGGCTAGATAGCTAGACAGACAGTTATCGCTCGAACAAGTTTCTTGTCTTGTGTGCAGGCAGGTGAGCCCACCCAAACAGCGCTTGGTGGACAGGGTCACTGGGAGCCGCTGTCCTTCAAGTGGTTTGCCTTCAGTCAGGAGGCCCCCCCTTATAGCCCCCCTACATTTCCAAGGACCCATAAAACCTTGTGATTAGTGGAGCTGTTCCATTTTTAGGTGCTAGCTCGTTAAAGGAGTTAATAGAGAAGGTGTTTACTTTTGCACGACGCACCCGCACATGCGCACACACACAAACACTCAATGACTCTTAAAAACTTGAGGACACTGGATAACAATGCTCGTATCATGTTGATGTTTATAGAATTGCACAGCACCAGTGTGGACATCTCAGAACTGGATATCAGTAGCCTTATAGCAAAATTAGTTGAGTCATTTGCAAGCATTTTTGGAAAACGAGACAAAACACAACAAATTCAACAAACGAGTACAGTCCAGTTGCTTCTATTCGACATATTTGGACGTTTCCAACAGCAACGATATGGAGCATGCTATGCATTTACTGTACATGCCGTAAAATATAAACAATGGCGGGTAAGTGTTTAAATGTTTACGAAGGTAAAAGTAGAACTATAGCACATTCTGTTTCCGCTCAACTGTTGTTGAAAAACACACACACACACACACACACACACACACACACACACACACACACACACACACACACACACACACACACACACACAACCAATCGAAGTTCAAACAGCTTCATGGAAGCATGGGACGTCAGCACTCAGAAGCTACCTCCGCATCCCAGCTAAAAAGAAAATGCTGTTCTCTAGCCATCAACTGACCCAGTTCCTGTGGTGGAAATTCAAGTAGCCCGTACATTGTGTTTGGTTGTGTCGAACAGGAGGCACAAGTGTTTTGGGGTTATCAAAACATAGCTCGGTGGTAGCAAGCCTGCCACACGTAGGTTTCTTTCTGCTCGGCTTCACAGTGTCAACACGCATTCACAAACGTGTGACGGACAGACATTCGGGGTAGCGCACGAGCACTTTTAATTCCGTCAGATGTAATGCGTGCTGAATAATTTGCGACGTTTACGCGGCAACCAGCACAGTCTCTACAAGCCGAGCCGCCACATTGTTTTGATGCTCGTACGGGCAAAAAGATATCAACATGAAAAATTGTCTTTGGATTCTGAAAAGGTCACACACACACACACACACACTCCCTGGTCAAATGACAGTGTGATATTCTCCATCACAGCTCAGAGGATAAAACCACAGGCATAAGATCACACAAAACACATGACACTTAAGAATCTGAAGACTATCTTTTTTGTGTTGAAACAACTAGTATGCAAACTCTGTCTAAATATACAGCTGTTTCTGATTTGATTTGAATGAGGTAATCATTTGGAAATGTTATGGAAACATTGGACAGGATTGTAAAGCACACAAAAGTATTTTGATTATTTTTTTGCATTATATCCGTAATAACATTTCATTTCTAAATTGTCAAGTCTCTCTCTAGTTATCCGGAATAAAATGGTGGTACTGTTTCTTTAAATGTCATTGTGACTCGCCACATAAGACAGAGCATGTTACTTTTTATTGATTTTGGATCATTCAATATAATGTAAAGAAGTATACTGTTTGTGTAACTATGAAAGTCAAAATAAACAGGGTCATATAAAGATTAAATAAACGCCTTTCTGAACATAACGTGCTTTGCAGGGATGACGGATGTGGAAGAAAAAGGATTCACAGCATGTTTCTTATTAGCATAGTAGCAAAGTATAGGACTTAAAAACAATTATAGATGTTCTAACTTCCGTGCTCCTCAGCAGCGCGCTTATGTGGGGAAGACGCTATCCCCAAAGTTGTAACGTTATACATATCACGTTATACCTCATTTGTTGTTCATAAAATGTAAGCGTAGCAACCTAATGCTCTCTTGTAGTGCATAGATTACAGTTGACCATTTGTATTAGGACTACTTCATCTTTTTGACTGGCTCCTTATGTCCTAGGACATTTTTTGCTTGACTTGTGTGACAAGTGTGATGCTGAGACAGTAGGAGCTGGTTAACAGTGGAGCGAACAAGATTTTCACTTCTACGTCATATAGCCATTCGAAGGTGTTTGTATGCGCAATGTAATCTTATTGCAAGAGTTGCACTGAGGCGACTGGTCCTTTATGCTAAAAAAGATGCAGTTAAGCCACACTTCCATTCAGCATATGTCTGCCCCATACACACACACGCTCACACGTGCAGTTCTTTGAAGGTTTGGCACGTCGTCTTCGCTGGTCAAAAACGGTTGTTGTTCACTCAAATCATGCTTTTGTGTCCCAATTTTTTCCTCTTAGGTGCTTGTAATGGCGGCACAAATCTAACATCATCCTGTAGCCCCAACCTACACCACACAGAATACCGGTCCTGGGGTGTGCGTCCAGATTTATTTATTTTTAATGGATATATATTGAGCGCAATTTTTATTGATATTGATCAGGCGTCTATTGCGATGTATATTGATATTGTAAAACTGCCAAGCCCGATGATCATGAACTGGGCAATTTTATAGCTACGTCGTATGATATATTTTTTTAAAAGCTATGTCGGATTGTACTTGATATTCTTTTTACTAAAGTCGACAAAATATTTGGTTAATACATGATAATGAGTCTTCTCGTGAAGCTGTCACTTTGCCGTGTATGTGTACATTTTAAGAAGCATGAAAGAAGAATAATAACACGTTCTGTCTGTGCGTGACTTTTCTGTGTGTTTTTCTCAAATGTACAGTAAGTATTCTTAGTATTGTATGCATATACAGTAGATATGCACAAATACATGTGCTTGTGAAGAACGATGGAGGGTTGGGCCACAGGAAACTAGCTTCACCGTGGTCTGTTTAGAATTGTAAATGCATGGCATCGGCCATGATGTCAAATTATATATACTCTTTCACTGACAAAGTCATGCATGTCTTTTCCTCTCAAAAGGGGAGGGGCGCCACAAAGGGAGCAAACCCTCATGCAGGAGAACAGCATGCATCCCTCATGAAAAATAAGCAAGTGTCGAAGCCCTGGGCGCAGAGCGTGGCTCCATCAGCACACAGGCCAGGGAGGGGAGACACAACCCCCCGTCCCCCCATAAACACACACACATGCACGCACACACAACACACTCACACAGGAGCGTCCAAACTCCTGCTGTCTAACCACTGTCCAGTTGTGACACTGCTCACCCCAACTGAGACAAAATAAATACCCAAGACAAGTATGTTAATTAGCTCCACCAAGATTTCAAGCATCTATAATGTCTCACCTCATCAAAATGTCTCATCTATAAACGCACAGCAAAAAACAGAAGCCTCTTTACTCAATACCTCAGCTCATTCCAGTTCGCCAAATTTTGTCCAATGACTTTGAGCGACTCAGAGCACAAAAGAACGAAGCTTTAACTCATATTAAAGAGATAAATCAAGTCATGTCACTGCCAAACAACAATCATAAGTTCATTTTGGAAAGTATTCAATATACAGTACTATAGTTCAGATTACCTACAGTATTTTAGGCACAAAAGTTAACATGTGCTACCAACCTATAAAATTATTTGGAAATAGGATGCTAATAAAAGTCGAATTGTAAAACCGAGTTAAAAGAATTTAGCTGGTCACCCGGAATTAAAATACTCATTTCAGACCTTTGCGCTATATGATTTGGGGATTTCATTCGATTTCTACCATTATGTGTCACATTAATGATGGAAAAGATTTTGAAGTGATTTGTCTTTTTTTTTTTTTTTTATCACAATAACCTGGCATTTAAACAGGGGTGTGTAGACTTTTTACATCCACTAAAGGTAAAAAAGACACTGTGCAATGCCACTGTTAAGCACATTCGCATTGAGAAACACACTGTTAAATAATTCCACCTGACAGTGGCAGTCAGTGCCAGTCATCACACCCAATGTTTACATTTGTGATGGCAGAATTTTCGATACGTCTTTCGGACTGGATCTCATTAGTTTGTGCAGGTGCTGTGAATCTATGATCTGTATTTCAATGTTCCGACAGCGTGACACTGACAAGATCTGGAAGTGCATCTACTCCCGCGACCAACTTGGCTTTTGATAGGCAGAAACTGCAAGGGTCCAGTACAGACCTCAGAGAGGTGAGCTATTAGGCAAACAATGTGCACATATTGAAAAGTCTGGTAACAAAAGGAACAAACAAGTGAGCGGTACATGAAAGCTGGACATTTATCAGCCAGTTGTGTGTATGTGAACACAGAAGGGGAGCTAGCAATGAGGAAGACAGTAAGCGGGGATAAATGCTTTCAAAGCCCAGCAGACGGCAAAGGGCTCAGACTTTGGACAGCAGGGAAAGCGGATGGGCCATCGCCTTACCTGACGGGGTTTTTGGTCTCGCTTCCTCCCACACCGACTCCTCTCTGGCAGCGCCGTCTTTTCAAGTGACTGTTTGAAGCCAGCAAGCAGAAAGGTCAGGTCCTTCTGGTCACAGTGGGCTCGTCCAAACAACGGTGACCAACGCTGGATGGCCTGCAGCTATTGCCTCTGTCCTCACTTTGTTGATCTTTGTTGTGTTGTCAAAGTAATTCACTCGAATGTAAAGCTATTTATTCGATGCCTGGGCACCTGAAAACATTTTGGCCATGTACTCCTAGAATTGCAGCTATCTCCAGGGTTTTCCAAACCTATACTGGTATTTTATGGAGTCCGGGTCCGAGAAGAGCACATCAGGATGAAGG
This sequence comes from Hippocampus zosterae, assembly GCF_025434085.1. Taxonomy (NCBI): domain Eukaryota; kingdom Metazoa; phylum Chordata; class Actinopteri; order Syngnathiformes; family Syngnathidae; genus Hippocampus; species Hippocampus zosterae. The sequence goes on along the minus strand of NC_067454.1, from coordinate 15,668,937 downwards.
CATGACCTGCAATGAGAAACAAAATGTTAGTTGAGTACACATTTCAATCCGGGTCTGTAACGCGTGACATTTCTGTAAAAAAAAACTAAAACAAAAACACCCCAAAAACCTCAGAGCTCATCAGCTGTTGCTAAAACTACAAAATGAACATCTATTCATTGGTGAACAACTACGGGAAGACGGATTCTTATGATTATACTTTGTATTTAATTTCTCCCATCATACCACCGCCGAGTTTGAAAAGGAGAAATGACAAATATTTCCGGTGAAACTTAATTTTCTCGTAAGCAGAGCAAGACATATTCCTGTAATAGCATACATAATTGCCTGCTCTGCACAGGATCTGTCGCACATGACAACAAAGTCTCAGAGACAATACGTATTTATTCCGCTGTCAATTCCGGGAGAGGATTTTTTATTTATTTTTATTTTTTTTAAACGGCTTTGAATTCCACATTGGGCCTGCTTTGTGAAGCAGGGTAAATATGCTTGTCATGTGTTCCAATAGTTCCTCAGCCACAGATTTAGTGGGGGAATACAGGGGGGAGAGGCACACACTTTGTGATAAGTGAATCGCTCTTTTGAAGTCACTTCCATTTGGAAACAGTGCGTGATTATTTTTACCTCTGTGGTTGTTACTCAAGTTAAAACCCCCGTTTAATTGTTCCCAAGAGTTCTTATTGCGTCGCTGATAAGGAGCTCAGGGAGCTGCGTTTAAAATTGCCTCAAAAATAACTTGACTTTGTGCTCATCGGCCACAGGTCGGAAAGAGCGACAAAGAAAGACGAGACTCGGATTGAGTTTATGTGATTGCAATGTGCGCTCGGCGTTTCTAAATGCTCTTTGTTTGAAATATCAATGCCAACGACGACCCCGAGCCATCGTAAATAAAGGCGGCGCAGTGCATTAGCTTTTAGTCAATCGAAAAAATAGTTTTATGAGTGTTTCGTCAGCAGTTTAAGTATCAAGAATAATTTGTCGTCTCCCCTCCTTTTGGCCTATGTCGGCTTACAAGGCCGCCACTGCAAAGTTGGTCAATGCGACCTGTGGAAGCATGTTTGTCGGATCAATAGCCCACCCACAGCAGCGCCGCGGGCCATCCCTGACCCGGCCCATTGATTAGGCCTCGCTCAGCTGCCAATGGAAATGTGCTGCATGTGACACCAGGCAAAGGAGCACTGAGGAAGGGGGTGGATGCTGGATTGCCAATGGCAGCCCCACAGCACACCGCAGATAAAAGTCAACTCCACTTAAGCAAATCATTGACAATTAAATAGTTAGGGAGCAGAAAAATTCAGATTCTCTGACAGTGGCAGCTGGATGGCTTTGGGGATTTCCGCGACTATGACCCCCCGTGTCAATGGGATACGAGCGCTACTTCAATTTGAGCAGGTAGCACGACCCCAGCCTCCGATTAGTTCATTTAGACACCTCACTGTCAACATATATGCAAAGTCATCCAGTCAATGCCTAGGTGTAGCTGGAACCCAAAGCCATTTTTGACAAAGAAAATGCAAAGAAAACTATCGGAGATGTATTAATTTCGCCCAAAAAAGTTGTTTATTACAGTTGCAGTTTGCAGAAGTGGAGAGCCGTATTGCATCATACTGAGAACCGATTGTAACGTTTTGCCCCTCAAATGGATCAAAATAAGTCAACAACATACAGGTACATTCACCACCCACACGTTCAGGAGTTTTTTTGTTTTGCTTTGTTTTGTTTTTTTAAAGCACCTTATCCTTCCCAAAGCCAAATCAAAAACAGTAGTGTGCCATCCGGTGGCATCTTAGTGTCAAGGGTGTTAAAGTGAGTTGAGGAGTTTCATTTTGACATACGTAGCACCTTGCCACCAACTTCAGGCATCTGCAGGCAATTGGGAACGTTACGAACGGCGCTGAATGAACTGGTTTGTGCAGTCGTGTAAACACACTTTGTCACGTAGCAAACGAAAGTATGCTCATTTACTGTTGTACTGGCCGTTGATTATCACAGGACATCTATGGCCTAAAAGTGTTTTTTACAAATAATGATCGTAATTATGACTTCACGACTGTATTAGCATAGGATAGCGACAATGGAGGGTTTCGACTGATGTACAAATTTGAGTTACGTCAGCGCTGTAGGAAAGGCTGTATGTCATAAACCGAGGACCACCTGTATTCTAATCTCATTGTACTCTTCTGGTGAAGCTCATGTCGTGCCTGTCATCAATACATCTTTACATCACTCTCTTAGCCCACCGGGGAGGCGAAGCACAGAAAATTACCCAATTCGGAAAACGGTTATTTCGGCGCTCTGTGTGTGCCTTCAAATCTAAACATATCGGCTTCATGTTGAACAGGCTCAGTACAAAAGGAACTCAAACCTCTTCAACTCATGATGTATTCTTTTTTGAGACTTGTTTTGTTTGGCTCCAAAAAAAAAAGCAAGTTGCTAAGTGCTGTTACTGCTTGCTAATTTATGTAAATGACGTCATATATGGCTTTTTATATGAGAGGGTGAACACAGGTAATTGCTGCACCATGCACATGCCGTCCCATTGAAATTGTCACACTCCTTTTGATCCATCTTGCTCACAGCCATTAGCGCTCCATATTAGAGTAGTTTATATGTCATTTTATTGCTCCTTTCACTTGTGAATGTAATTCTGTGGCCACTACCTCTTTGTGCATTCACCTCCTATCTACGGCTCCATATCTCTTGCGGTAATTGCTGAGTGACAGAAAGGCAATAGTGACCACTTCATTATAAAGACAACCATCGCTATCTGGATGCCGGCCTATTGGCTTTAGGTCACGGTGGCCACACTGACTTTATCTGCCCGGGTTGTCGGAGGTTAGACCTCCAGAATCTATAAGGAACTTTACTGGATGTGCCGTGGCTGCTGTACAGGAGGGTCTCCTGACCTTGGTGGGCTGCTTCTATCCACTATTGATTGCACTTTGTCTCCTTCAGTGGAGGGTGGAGTCACATCTCAACATTAGCCCCACAACTTCGGTGTTTTAACAACAAATACTATGAGACCAATGACAAAGACATCTGTAACTGCTTCAGACAACAAAGTGTATGCAGGAAAGTGGTTAAGAGTGCACAATTGTCTGTATTATTTTGTCATTTTTTTGGGTTAACTTTTCTTTTGATGGCGGCGCGGACAAGCGCAGCGGCTCCTCTTGTTTTGTGTTGAGAGGGAAGAAATTTCATCTGTGCTGTATGTTTCACATACAGGACATTTGACAATTTGACAAAGTTTAATCCAATCGTGTGAAGTTATTTGATGCACCAGGGATTTTATCTTTCGAGTATTAAATTGGTCGGTCTGGCAAATGTTCCTTGGGTCAGAACCATGAGTTAGTCAGGCATTTTGACAAATTAAATTATAAATGAAGTCATAATTCTACCGTAACTGGCAGAAATGAATAAAACCAGAGTTTGAACTTTGTTTTACTTGGCTTCTAAAAGAGAATAACATTTGCATGAATGAGATTTACATGAGAAGTTTTGCCCTCTATGGAGAACAATCAATTTTAATGTTGTTTATTAAGGAGTTTTAAATGCATTTTTTTGTTTATTTGGGGTTTTCTTTGGCGGGTATTAAAACTCCCTCAGGTTTGGCTAAAGTGTACATGCCAGAAGGAGCGGCAACGTTTCCAATGAACTGACGCATATTATGTAATTATGTCACCGCTGTATACATCTGTAAAAGCATTCCCAATCTTTATAGAATTCTTTCAAATCCATGAACATGCCGTTGAAAGGATACAACTAATTTGTCTTTGCAAAAACTAGATGGCGCGTTCTTGCACTTTAATTTGCAAAAAAGGCTTTTATGGGATTGTGATTTTTCCTAATACACGGTGCCATTGTGCCAAGTGCTTGAAAATACGGTAACATACAGCATACAGAACTTGAACTTCCTCATCAGCAGAGCATCGTGCTTAACTTTTTGTCCAACACCCCAAATTCTCATGAGAGAACTAAGACGCGGATGTTGCTCAATCGCTTGCATTACTCGCTCAAGAACGTCACCAGCTCTCCCATGAAAAACTAAGGAGTCAAGTTGCTCATGTTTACCATCGTTAGCGTCGTCATATGGATGGAGGTGTGTGTAATTGTTTGTGCGACACTAAATGCGTATCCGGCTTGCGTTCATCGCAGCTTGTGTCTGTGCGCAACCATTTATGTACACACTAAAGCATTTGTGATGCTCGTTAGATCTTGTCTCTCTGCAGCTGCGTGGCAGCGTTCATATTAAATCACAACAATGGCAGATGAGCTCTAGCACTAGACAGACAAGCATCTATTTGAAACTGCACTTTATTACACTTTGTTCCTTTTAATACAAAAAAAAGTATGGGAAAAGATAACCCGGTTTTAAGGATCTCGGATAAACAGCAACGATTGCATCTTTAAATAATAGATGACCCCCGCCTGTTACAGACGTGAATATAACTGAAAATAATTGAAGACAACAATGTCCTATAAGAGCACGACTGCAGCAGTGCTGATTCGGAATGTGTTACAACTTCAAACAGTCAGTCATAAACTATGGATAATCTGTACAAGAAAGGCAGGCGCCCGTTTACAATTTCCTTCTAATGAAGGCTACAGGATGAGTTCGACCTTTCTTCAAGTTGATGTGCGGTTGCTTGATTTACTGCAGATTGGGGGGTTGGCGGGTTTTGGGGAACCGTATCGACGGCAAATTAGGGTTGGGAAACAAAATGAAACAAACAATAACACTAATATAAACTGCAGTCAAAGGGATAAATATTTAACTATCTGTCTACATTTGGCACACTTTAGGTGGAGAACAAATAGATCCTGAACAACAAAATCCGAAACTTGCTACAATAACTCCTTTGACCACATTGTTATTTAGAATTCTGCTTGTACTGTGATTGCAATCCGTCCTCATTATTTTGGTAGAGACGACGCCTCTGTGTTAATTCAGTCTCTAAAGGAATGACACCGATCTAACACAAATCAAAACAAATCATGATGTTACAGCAGCAAAAACATTGAGTTCATTTGGGGAAGTGTTGAGAGGAAGTATTGAGTTGTACAAGTATTATTGGTGAATCTAAAACTGCCATTTAAAAGCACAATACACGAATTTGGTACAGTGTATTTAGGCTGCTGCTAATCTGACAGCTATTCCGGATTATTCATATTTTGTTCCGGAAATCTCTGAACACGACTTTATCATGGATGGAAAATGTGGTATTCTGGATATTTAAAAAAAATAAGTAATTCACAAACACTGCTTCCGCTGGTGGCTTCAATGATGCAAGCGTCACTCACGGAAGCTACATGAATGCTAGCAGTCGAATGTTAGCTGAAAGCCAACGACTTGACGAGACATCAATCGCCGGTAGTTTTTTATGGGTTCATACCAGCGGCAAGAAACAAGTAAAGCCGTACAAAACCAAGCTTGATCGGCAATTCATTTTGTCCATTAATGTGACAAGAATTGTGTGCTAACGGTAACTTTATCATCATTAAATAACAAAGCCATCAACCTGCACTGTGTAACATGCTAGCCTTTCAGTGTCATTACAATAATTGTTGGAATATGCCAAACGCTCATAGCAGAGTGAGGCATAGCTAATGGGGAGGGACATTTTTTTAATCATTTCGTTTGCATTTTGTTCCTTGGAAGTATGAAAGTGAATATGAGTGGTTCGGAAAATGGATCAATGGATGGATGAATTATTGTTGCATTACAATAAATTCCATGTGAAAGAAAAATTATTTTGTTTATAATTTTATATGGCTGCAATCTGATCTTTACATGGTAGATGCAATAAGTAAAATAAATGATGCATATAGATTCATGATTTTGTTGTGTAATTGAACGATTTTCAGATTTTTTTATGATACGTTTTCAAATTATACTGCAGTAACGGAGTTTTGCTGTAATGCCAAAAGTTAAGAATATTTAAATTCAGACAAACCGTTATGAATGTGAATTTCAAAAGGTTGGCAGCTCTGATGCCGGATTAATTACACTTAGTAAAACAAGTGCGCTCCTATACATTTTTCATGTATTTTTTTTTTTATTGTAGGTTTTTTTTTCCCAGTGTAGTGCTACTTTTCTTCATGAAAAACTTGGTGTTTATTTTTTTTTTTTGGGGGGGGGGGGGTTGGGGGTGCTGGACTGGATTAAGAACATTTCCATTCATTTCAATTCGGGGAGTGGATTTGAGATTGGAATCATTTGTTAAAACTGTATACACAGGGCAAATTACACTTGTGAGTCAAGGCACCACTGTAAAGTGATACTCTTAATACTAATTGTGCGGTTTGAGAGTTGATTTTGCCCTTTTGCCTTCTAGTATCACGACTGCGTAGAAGCTCCTTCCATATTCTGTGTGTGCAGCCGGGTAGCATTGTGAGGAGCAGGAGGTGGGATAAAGCAGTATTTGATGATTAATCACTGGACATAATAAAGCTTCTCACCATGAGTCCAGAGTCCAGCTGATTCCAAGATACGATCGGAGGCGATTAGAAAGAGGAAAAAAAAAACCATTTCTTACAGTGCATCGGTAGCAGACTCTAATGATGTGTTCTGATTGGACCGTGTGGCGAAGATAATAAAGGACCTTGTTCAGAATGGAATTGGAGATTATTTCTTTGCTTAACTTTTATGAAACAGGGCAATGAGCCTGGATGCTGCCGATTTGAGGATTAAGATAAGATGACCTTTCACATTATGTCGGCATGTATAAAAGATGAAGTTTACAGTCTCTCGTCACATTAGACCTTATCAATGGCGAGAGCCTCTGTGACATCCCTTTGAACATCACAATGTTTTTCAGTGCTGCAATACAACAGGCCTTTACCCCCCAGTGTGGGATTATTGTTCCAAAGTGTGTATGTGTGTGTAGTACAGCAGTAGTGGGGAGAGGCGCGCTTGCTTTGTTTGGACGTTGCCGTATTGCTTCTCCAGTTCATTCAAAAGAAAAAAAACTAACCTATTGAATGAAATGTTTATTTTCATGATCATGTGAGTCATATCACAATGAGAATGTAGATCAAGATGGGAGAGTGTTTTAAACAGCAGAATTTGTAGCATGCAAAGCCCCCCCGCCCACCCAAAAATGGAACATATGGCTTCGTATTGAACAGCAGCAGAGCAGGTTGGTCTACTCTGCATACTAGATAATAGAACATTTTCCCTAGAAGATGGTCGTCATAGGTTTAAAAAAAAAACACAAACAACCCCCCAAGGAAATAAATCAATATTAACAGTTGTCTTAAAAAAGAGTAAGTAAAAATAACCGTCAAATAGAAGGCCAAGTATCAGCTGTTTCAAATGCAAACCAGCATGTTTGTTGGATCAAGTTTAAGATGTGCTGTTCAAGCTGAAGGAGTAGCTGTCACTTACAGATCCTGTCACTCGTTTCAGCGTCACAGCCAGTGAAACGATATTTGAAACCAGTCAAGCGATCTCACCTCAGTGGCACATCAGTTTTGTTTGGAGCAAGAACAAAACTCAATTGCGGGTGCTCGGAAAGAGGCGCGCTCGCATTAGAACCGGCAGCTCTCTCCGCCGGCTGTGGGCTGAAAGCTAGTCAGTGTTTTACAGGCATCAGACAACTGGCCACCATCACTCCACTCCTTTGATATGGGAGTTATTGTTTAGCCCTATAACTTACGCCGCGGCTTTGCAAGGAGTTATTTGTATAACCTCTATTATTTTCTGTCATAAATATTCAAATCCAAATCAAAAAACCTCAAGCTTAGTGAGGAGAATAGCCAAAAACAACATGCCCCCACCATCCCAGCTCTCAGTCTTCTATAGAAAATCATTAAGAAGATGAATAAAGAAATCAGACGGAATGCTGAGACGAGCGCATACAAGGCCTGGTAAAAAGCACTCATGTGAAAGAGTCGGGATAGATTTTTTTTTTTGGGGGGGGGGCAAGGATCCTCAGTTCTTTTGTTCTTTATTTGTCGGAGCGTTTCGTCACGTTTTGCATTTCCTTCTTTTAGACAGTGAATTAATATTTGTGCTCGGAATATTAATCCTGATTCTGCTGTGGATTAGTTTTCTATTGTCCCCTCGGCGCTGAGCCATAAATAAAGGCGCTGACATGGAGAGGAAATCTATACCTCGCTGGCCTGCAAACAAAGACCTCTGCACCCCGAGATAACACATGTCCCTGCAACACGGACCCCCCTCTGTCGCCCACATGCCGGATCCCCCTCTCCCCTCACCCCGACTTCCCCCTTCCACTCATCATCCTCTCTCGCTCTCCTTCAGACAAACTTTGCCATGGTAGATTTGCAAGGCAATTGTGCCCTTAAAGCGTGGCTCTTCCTCAGCGTATACCGTGCGTTTTCCAGAGTTTATCAAAGAATACAATGGGGTTATGCTTTCGCCATTATTCTCCAGGCAAGAACGGTAATTCAACTGTGCAGCGCTAGTACTGAGGCAGCCATGATGTCTCATTCCGGAACACAGAGAGTGAGAGAGAAACGCAATGCATTACTTTGTTGACCTTTCCTGTTCCCATAGTTTACAGACAGCTGTGAAGCTCATTCCTCTGGGCTCTTTGTACATCAGAGGCTGGGAGTGATGGAGGCACGCCAGACTTAAATGAAGGGCTTTTTTTTTTCAAGCTCGCCTCCATCGTGGCTGACAAACACAACCTAACAAACGTGCATGGGCTTTATCTCCACCGCCAAAGCCAGTGCGGGCGCGCGGGAAGAAATACACAGCAAACAGATACCATGACATCCTTTCATGTAAGTATATATTTTAACAGACAATCTGTTCAACAAAAGAAGAAGGAATCTAAATACGTCCACATATCAGCACAGCCACCCACATGCGCAGTAAGAAGTTGCGTTTGTTCATCCGGGACATCTGAAACTAAAACGCATGTGACTCTCCTCAGTGGAAGTGACCCTCAAAGCTATGAAACAGATGCTGAGAAACAGTTGGTACATGGTCCAATGACATTTGGCTACAATGTCAAGCAGTCAGTATACAGCTTGTAAAACAAAATTTACTGCCCCCCTCAAAATAACAACATAAAGCTATTAATGTCTAAACCACGGCCCGAAAAAAAAAAGGGAAGCTATCCGAATTGGGCCCTTTTAGCCATTTTCCCTCTTCAATGTGATGTGATTCATTAGCGTTGCAATATGTCAGGTGTGATTGGGAAGGAGGTGTGTTATATTCAATGTTACCACCATCACACGGGTCACCCCCCCCAAAATAATATATATATACTGTATATATATACTGTATATCTATAAAATTGTTCTACATAAAGATGGCCGAGTCTTGAAGAAGATCGATTGTGGGTGTACTCACTTTTGTGAAGGCAAATAAGAACATAGACCACTGTGCTTCACAGATTGGGTTCACTCACACTATGTTCCTGAGGTTCCCTGACAGAACTGAGCGGATAGGGTGGAGAAAGAAGGTACGTTGGACTGAAGAAGACAATGACAGGAGAAAGGAGCCCCAAAAAATATTGTTCATGGAGGCAAAAAGCATAATTGTTAACAGAAGGGCTACACAGCGAGGACACGCCAAGTGTGTGTTTATTCTGAAAGTTGTCAGTGAGCCATTTAGCATCTTGCTGGTTCATGGTGCTAAGATGCAACAAACTGAAGGGTGGCATAAATATTGATGGGGGGTCAGGGGGCGGGACCATTCCAGTAATGCCATCATGACACTTTCATTTCATTGTCAAATTGCTTTGACAATGAAACAAGTGTCAGGTACTTCTCCAATTTGAAGAGACCACCATATTGAACTTGATCCAACATACACGTTGTCTTCAACAGTGGCTACCTTAATTTTTATGCGCCAGTTACTTGTATTTACCATTTTAAAGATGATCTAGTAACTCCTTAATCTTGTCCCTTGTGCCATCCCTCTCGAATGTTTAATGAAATTAAAATATGTGGCCCTTGTGTATTTCTGATTAACCACGGCTAATTAATTTAGTCTAACTCAATCTCAGAACAAGAAGGCATGCTTTGAACAAGATTTGAGTAAAAATCATTTGTATGTGCAGTTTCTGGAAATGGTGACAATGGTGGCTTTAAAGGAAATGATTCTTTGTCCCACTGTTCCTTTGCTACCAATACACACAAAATGTAGTACAGCAATGCCATTTTAAATACCCTCTCAATATAAATCAGAGATTTCTTACCAACTACATTCAATATACTTGAAGATAATGGATACATGTCAAGACTGATAACTTTGGAGATATATCGTTAAAGTGTTTGTCACTGTGGTTTTTGGGGGGGGTGGCTAAACAGGTGCCTATTGACACCCTTTGGGTGGATTTGGAAATTCACTCTGACACCCTTATATTACTCTGAGTGTACCTATGTCCGGGGGCTGGAGGAAAGTGCCCCCCTCCCTCCCATTAATTTCTGATTGCAGCCTATGTTCTCAACCAATCAGAAGCCTGTGCTTTAACCGTTTTAATCAGATTTACTTTGCTCCTGTATAGATGTGTTATTATGTTAGTTTTCAAACTTCTTTTTGATAAACTCCTCATTCAAAGGATTGCATTTTCAAGTCAACAACCAATAAGTATGTTTTCTACAAATTCCATATTCCCTTCAGTATAGGTTGGAGAATGCAAAGCCCGATGAGTAACAACAGTACAGCGCAAGAAACAGTTGATGCTAACCATGCTACAAACAAGAACTGGCAGCCACGCCGATGCCATCGCATGCTTAATCAATCTAGTTGTGTCTGCGCGTCTGGGTGGGGAGTCGCTCACAGATTGGAAGGGGTTAATGGGAAATCAATAAGGGGATGTGCTTATGAGCAGGACATGGGGAAGGAGGGACACTGGGGTCTGAGTGAGAGGAGACAGAGGGGAGGGGGAGATAGTACCATTGTTTCCTGTGATAGCGGCACACTTCCCAGATGTTATCTGTCACTCAGAGGACAACACTGGTGACCAGATGTTTGGGCTCCGAGTGGTTGACTGGCTGTACATCTTTTTAGTGGATCAATACAGGTCAAGTGCAAGGCAATATTTACCACAAGTCTGCAAACAGAAGACACTGATGCATGTGAAAGACTAAAATGAACTTGGGGCCATATGCATCTGTGCATTATTTGAAGGGCTCCTTTCCAAAATTGTAGAAATCAACTTCCAAAATGGATCTCATGTACAGTATGTGTATATATTAGCAATGTCTCTGTCACATTTTTGGCATGCGAGTCCGAGTCCAAGTCTCTTGATTTTTGCCAATCCAAAACCTCTGCAAAGCAACGAAGAAGGCTAAGCCAGTCCTTGTAGGCTTGCTATAACAAAATATAATGCTATAACAATTCTCAACAGGGGCTGTCACAAATGACAATTTTGCTAGTTGAGTAGTCACCAAGAGTAGAGGCACCTAGTTGACCACTCGTTGGTACACTGTATTTAAATCGCAGCCCCAGCAAGAAGCCGCTCTTACATAATCATCATTGGTTTACACCATTACATCATTACATATGTCAAACACATTACATTACATTACATCATGAATCCTTGAAGGTGAGAGCAAACTAAAATTAAAGACAATAATGATAATAGCACATGTTCCACTTTTATTAAAGCCTTTGCTGTATTGGCTTGATTGTTTTCTCGTTGATATGTATCATAATATGTCCTCAGTGTTTCCTTTTTGTGCATCCATTGCTGGTAACAAAGGCCAATACTGATTTGAAAGGAAAGGTAAAAATAAATAAATTAATAAAGTACACAAGAAGCAGGCCAAGCAGTCCTCCAAAGGCCCCAGGGGCCATATGGGGAGGTGGGTTGGTGCTTGGAAAGGGGGAACCCGGATCACGTCCCAGTGCAGTGAGGCTCTTTGTAGTTTGAGCAAGCTGAACTTGCCAGAGGCTCTCTGCTCTAACCCGTACCACTCACACTGTTTGGGGAAATTATACCACCGAGTAATAATTAATCAAGTAAATGTTGAGTTGCTTTGATTTGGATTACATTAACATATGATCAATAATGTATTAATCAAATACAAGTAACCACCTCTGTATAATAGCATACTTAACAGCATACATATACAGTATTTGTCAACTGAGGATGACGTCAACTATGGCCACAGAGTGTTACGTGCATCTTTGCACTTCAAACAACATTATGTCGCGATTGCACTGCACTTTATCAGCATTAAAGTCATATTTGTGCGACGCTGGATTTCATAAGAGAGGAACTCGGTTTTTATGGTTAGCAAGACGGCAACCCGGATCACTTTAGCAGTCGGCAATATATGTGGGTGTCACTAGCTAAGGCTGAATTCACTTTGTATTGTTACAACTCGGTACTCTGGTCTGACCGAACCACTTGGTATGGCTGGGAAGAGGGACACTTAGAGTTGACACAGCTATTTTATTAGTTGTATGCAGAAATATGCAGAAAGCCCCAGCCTAATTAAAAAGCATGAAGACATCATCTGGCGAAACTCACAACTCTGTTTTGAGTTACATATGCGTTTTATTTCATTTGGTGATGTTTTTATGTGCTGAAATGAAAGCTTCTAAATGTTTTATTACAAATGAGTGGCTCACACATTGACATACAGATGGAGTTTGTGAGATGGAAGGTGTCAATCTTTGCTTTTATGTAATCATGATTTGGTTGGAATAAAGTGGGAAACAAATCAGCTTTCTTAAGGTAACGTGTCCTTGTCTGTTTCTGTTGACAGATGAATTCTTGCAGTCCAATTGCATTCGCCACAGAAGATTAAGAGTTAACCGTATTTCACTATAGGGAGAGCCCTGAAGCAAAACAGTACAATTATTCCATAGTGTTATTCCAACATTGTCCGCTTGATTTGATCGCTGCTTCAGCCATTCAAATTGCTCACGCGAGAAGGTAAAAATACGAAGTATGACCAATTCAAAGTGTGACTGCATCCGATAGAAAAAAAATAAAAACAGCGCTAATGAAGAGTGGGGAACGTAATGCGTGCAATTTATGCAAAGCTACTCCAAAAGTAGCCAAGTGGATTGAAGCAAATTGTTCGTTACCGCTATCATTTGCAGAGCAGTCGAATCAGCACTGCTTTTGTATTTTTATATTTCCACTGAAATGCATCTTCTGTTTCCCCAAGATAAAGTTGTGCTGTTTAAATAAAAGCATCCGTTCGCGCCTTACACTTTGCTCATCGGGGGAACTTTATGCCCAGGGATTTTCTAAACACAAATCATCAAAGTGGAACAGCACTTTATATATATATTTTTTTGCATTCCTAATCCTTTTTGCTGCAGATGAGAGATTTGCTGTTCAGACTCATTAAGATTAAAGCGTTTTGACAGAGTTATTTAAGAATGCAAAGTTCCATGTGAAACCGTTCAGAGTTCAGAACAGAGGAAAATCCTATCAACATGCTTGGTGCACTGGGGGCAGATCTTAGCCTATATTGCTATATTTGGTGTCAGTGATTGAATATACATATACATACATATATACATACATACATACATATATATATATATATATACATATATACATATACATACATATATATATACATACATACATACATATATATATATATATATATATACATATATATATATATATATATATATATATATATATATATATATATATATATATATATATATAAAGAGAGAGAGAGAGAGAGAGAGAGAGAGAGAGAGAGAGAGAGATTTTTTTCCCACAATCCATGGCTCCTATCAGTTTGTCTGTCTCACTATCAGGAGTGTAGGATTGTGAATTTTCCCTTTGCCTTCGCTATGTGAAAACAGATTTATTTTTATGTTAAATTAGATACAGTTCAGCATATAATGTTTACCTGCATGGTTTCCAGCAAGGTATTTCACTTTCTCATGTCACTCCGCCAACACATCATGGTTGAATGCATGCACATAAATATTTGGTTTGCCCAGGAAGTTTTTGTGTATCTTGTACCAAAAAGAAAAAATCAATCATCCAAAGATGCGTGTGTTGTCCATCTGCTTGAAAATGATTAACCTTATTTTTTTTCAGCCAATGGCTAAACTCCACAGTTCCAGTCTCAGCACCTCTCTGAAACTTTCCAACTCCAAGTGTCACAATCTGGTTCCATTTTACAGCTGGCCTTGGGATTGTAACAGAGCTCCTTTCTCTCCCCTCTGAACCGCATATTTAATCCCTACGCTTATGTCAAACTTAATTACAGGACCTTGTACGAAAAAATAACAAGTGAGCTTTGTAGGAGTGGGCGAAAGGAAAGGAAAGTATTAAGAGAGTGAGAGAAAACGAGACCTAAAGAGAATGAATGCTAAGAAGTGTGTGTGGGGGCTGGGGGGGGGGGGGGGGGGTAAAGGAACAACAGAGACATTTAATCTGTTGACTCAGTATGTCTAATAGCCCAATGCGAAACTTTGATGTTGTTTTTTCATTTTTCCTCCGTGAAAATGACACTATATATGTGTAAAAATTACCAAGGATTTGCTGAATCCATATTAATGGCCTTGAACATGTACTTGGGCTGACATACAGCGCAGAGATGTCAGAGATGTCATCTGTGCAACAAGAAGCCACCAAAAATCTCAGGAGGTGTCTTAAGAGGCCCATAGCGCCATCTTTTTCACTTACAAATCCCCCTGAAACCGCACAAGCCCAAAATAAATAGTCATTAAACCCTATTTGTGCCCGTAAAACTATTTACTTTGTGGAAGTGGAAGAGTCAGGAAGCGAGATGTTTAGTCTGTCAGTTTAAAACTATTATCGCAAACTCTGAAAACAGTCAACAAGCTAAGTCTGTTGTGCACCGACAAGGGAAGACAGCACTGTGAAGAACAAACCTTTGAAAAGTCAAAACCATTTTGTTTGTGTGTGTGTGTGTGTGTGTGGGGGGGGGGGGGGTATCATCAACACTTGACTGCAGTGCGGAAAAGCAGAGTTTGAAAAGATCTTATTCATACATTCTTCTTAAGACAAAACCACGTAAATGCTGTCGACATGGAGTCTTTTGAAAAGGGAGATGGTGGGGAGGGAGAGCAAGAGGAGCAGACAAAACACATCCCAAGACCACCGTGGCCATATTTCCTTGCACTCGCCAAAACATTTTCCCTTCCATGTTCTTCCGCCCACATTGAACACTCTTACCCTCTTCTCCTTTTGGCCAGCCTGGAGGCTAAATCCTTCCCATACTGGCCTTGAGTGGCTAAGCAGTGGACCACAGGAGGTTCCCATGCCACTGGTGCTGCAACAGGCGCGCCACCCGGAGGTATTTATAGCAGGCCAGCACCAAAGGGCAGCGAGAGAGGGCACACTTGTTTTCCTTTCCATTCCCTAGGCACTCTCCCTGGCCTCACATGTGGGTGTTAAATATATACACAAATTCTGGGATCCTTGAAAACAGAAGTTAGTTTGGGATGAACAGGGAGCGAAGATGGAGTCTGAACCAGGAAGCATGCAGGCTTGACTTCTTGTGAAAGCAAAGAAGAGGAGGTAAAGGAAGGGCAAAGTCTAGCCAAAAGAGGAGGTGGTGCAGCAACCCGGTTATTGTCCTCGCCAACATCAAATAATATCCGGATCCCAAAACTTGCATGACTCTCTCCATGTGCTTCTGTCTTTACGCTCTGTGATGTAGCGTTCTCTCTCTGCAACTCTTTGCACGAGAATCCCAGAGTGGCTTTATTACTATGATGAAACCAGACCCTATAAATACGGCGCACTGTGATGAATATAACAGC
Organism: Hippocampus zosterae; assembly: GCF_025434085.1. Lineage (NCBI taxonomy): Eukaryota > Metazoa > Chordata > Actinopteri > Syngnathiformes > Syngnathidae > Hippocampus > Hippocampus zosterae. Next base: position 15,653,237 of record NC_067454.1, on the reverse strand, counting down.
AATTATGGGAGATGCGATAATTAGATCAGGACAGAAAGTAAATCTCATTGAAGTTGGCACTGTTTTGTATTTTTTATTTTTTTTGTATTTGGGAATTCCTTTCAACCTTGGGTCTTAATGTATGAAGAATTACAGCAGCAACGGCGGTGTGGTAATCATGAGGGTCTCCACAGGGGCCTCGCGGGACCCCCTCAGTGATTCTCTCCACTGCTTTCATGCTCGATTCCATCTCGCATATTCTATTTTAACAATGCCTGCCCAACAAACAATTAATAAGGTGACCCTCAAAAATTAACATGCTGCAGGGGTGTGCGCTGCTCCCAAAGAGGCCCACGGACCAGCTTGGTTTATCAACTTTTAACCTCGTCAGCCGCTTGCCAGCTCGCTCAAGTCCTCAGACTTGCAGCTTCACTGTACAGGGGCCTTCCCGCTGCATGATTGCGTCAGAAAGATTCCATAGCCACAAGCCTCTGTTTTTTCATACTTGTGGGAAAATCGCAGTTCATGTTTCCTTGAACGCTTTGCACATTCCTCACCCTGTCTTCACATTGCAGGGCCCCCGAGACTGGGTAGGGCCAAAGGCACTCAGAAGGAGGTGCTTGGAAGATGAGAGGTGGAGCCAAATTGAAAATAAGAGATATTTTTGAAAAGGTTTATTTAGGAGCATGTTGCTATGCGATGTGAACTCGACAAAGGCACTAATTAGGTTTCCCAAAGTTTGCTAAGTTTGACAGAGCTTGGTCAGAATTTTTCCAGCTCATTTGACATCTCCGGACACAGGTGGGAATCATAGATAACAGAACATCTGGAAGCCACAAAAAGAAATCTGTAGGGTGTAATTTGTCATACAACCGATGGAAAAGTCACCACCACATCCGACAGTGAATGACAACTCAAAGACACAGATTTTGTCTTTAAAAGGAGGAGCTATCCTTGAACACCATTCTAGATATTTGAGCAAAGGTTCATCAGGCATATAAAACAGTCTGCTTAGTATTCCAAAAGTAGACTGAATCATTGCTCGTGCAAAAGCCACCTAAAGCAAAGATTCATCTTCATTTACCTGTGGTCACACACACACACACACACACACACACACACACACACACACACGCACACGCACACGCACACACACACACACACACACACACACACACACACACACACACACAGACACACAGACACACACACACATACACAACACACACACACACAAACACACACACACACACAACTCAGATGAACTTGGCCACGTTCAAGTTTGGTCTCCTCCCAAATTCCTGACTTCCAAATTTCAAGACAAAGGTGATTAAGTCTGATTTATTCATGCGTCAGTGTAGGATGAAGGGAGCAGGACAGAGGAGCAAAGCAATTAATTCTGATGCTGAAAACATTATTAATGGTAATGTTTAAAACATCAAAGCACAGACTTGCAGAGACAAGACATCCCGACTCTGACAAGATGGAACAGATGAGCTCACTTGAGTCAGTCAAGGTGAGGCACGGGAGAAAATGTAATTTGTCTCTCCACTGATTTTCATTAAGACTTTTTGGAGAAGCTGTTGTTCAAGCCGAAGGGTGAATTCAAGAATGGCCTCGCTTCACCTTCATTGGTGATGAAAGGGATGTATCATTGATCAATTAAACAAGCAATCAGACGTGAAACCCATCAAATTGGCATTGAGTCCATATCTTCCATTTACTGACTGTTGGAGAATTCTAAGCTTCTGAGGCCCGTTTCTATTCCAGGTGCACAAATGCATGAAGGATGAGTTTAGTGTGGAAGAACGGTACATCACCCGGATTTCAACCCCATCAAAAACCTTTGGTATGAAGTCGGTGATGGTGGAGTGATTCCAGAATCACAACAGTAGCAGATTTTGGCAGAGAAGAAAAACAATACAAAAAGATTGAGCAAACAATAATACATTTGGCTCGACCAATCACAGAGTGGGCCCGGCGATGGATGTGATGGGGATCACCAGCACGCTCAATATACCAGGTTGGAAGAAAGTGTTACAAATGTGATTTTAGCATTTCTAAAAATATAGCATCAAATAAAATCTACTGTAGAATGGCCATGCATGCTTCAGTTGTGCCACTGTTCCCATTGTTAACAAAGCCAGGGATTTCCATTTTAATGACTTTACATCCAAACAAGTGGGAAAAGGCACCAGGCTACACCATTTGGTAGCTGAGCAACAGATGCCAAATATGGACATGCTTACTATTAGCCTCTATTTTTCTTGCGCTTTCCAGCCACGGTGAACACCATGAAAACCAAGTGCAATGGATAATGGGTTGAAGAGGATTGACACCTTCGGACGCATCCCTGAAAGTGCATCAACACTTCGGCCACCTTTACCCAATAACTACGTATTTAGCATTATGAAGATCAAAAGAGAAAAAAATATCATAGTGGGTCGCCAATGCTGCAATAGCTGCAACCAAAACAACCAATAGGAACATTGCAAAACTTCCCACAGATTCCACTCTCCGTCAGAGTTGCAAAGGGGATAGGAGGGTCTTTCATTTCTACTTCCTGCATGAGTCATGGCCAGGTTTCCCAATAGCTTTGTTGACGGTGTAGTTTGATCAAACTGCATTCATTTTTTTTGATTGGCAGATGGATGTCATGTGATAATTCGACGCTATTCCGATGAGAGACGTCAGGCATTCGGCACTAAAGTTGATGCAGAGGACAAAACAACGACTAATGGGGGAAAACGAATGTGTGGACTCTTCAGTTCTTTCGGTAGCTTTGGGCAAAGGTATAACGTTCCTCTCACTTTGGCATATTCATTTACCCCCTACCATCATACCAATTGAACCAGCAAGTCTGGGGGACGCCACATTTTTATTCACAACACATCTCCATCCCCCAGCAACAACCATCCCACTGGAAAAATTATTTCATTACATATATTATGCAGTCAGTGTGAAGGAACTAGTGGACATGCATCTTGCAGGCGCGTGGGTGAACTCAGACGCTCCACAATGTATATACATGTCTGTGGCAAGTGTGTAAAAGCAGAGTTTCTAAGAGTGCATAGAAGGATATATAATGCTTCAGGGGCTAACCGTTAATGGTACTTACTTTACTTTGTTAGCGGGAGTGAAGAGAAAATATTTATTTCCTAATGCTTTGTGTCAATGTTATAAAAGTGATATCGACGTGTTTTTAGTTTACGGTTGAAGTTTCCAACAGAGTTCTCTTCACATGCTGTGTACAATGTGTCATGTAGAGCAGAAAATGAATAATATGCCATTCATCACATGTCAGTGGCCGTGCATAGTTGAGCGGCTCAACACTAGACGCTCTTGTTTGATTTGAACTGGAATCAATTTGGAAAACGAAACCATTTCACCTCTGATTAAGCACTGTGCGCTCTGTGCTGTGGCATGCTGACCTTTCCAGTCCGTCTTACGCTGCCAGGAGGGGCCGGCCAGCTGGGTGATATGCTCTGCTAATTAGGATGACTGACGTGAGTAGGTGGAGCTTGAGAGTGGCTTGAAGTTGAACCCTGAGCCATTTGATGAGTCCCGACCATATCTCTGCAAAAATGCCAGAAAAAAATCCCCCAGAATCTGATTGTAATGGCTAGTTATACATTAAAAAAAAAAAAAACATGTTTCACGAGAATGTGCATTCTTTGCAGGGTTCATGACCCCTGTCCAGAAGTCAAGTTCAAACAGTTTCAAGAATGACTGTGTAAATTCTCAGTCATTCCGGTCATGTTAAAGGTTGAATTGAGGCAACTGGACTCTTTTTGCTAGTTCAGGATGTTTCATTTTTCATCGGAAAAGGGTTCGGCACTTCTAAGTCGTAAAGTGTGGAGTCTCCGGAGGGTGTGCCACCGTGGTCACATTTGATTTGTTGTTTTTGTTGCGTGACTGATGACAGTCTACCTGTCGGCTAAACTGCTATTGAATGACCATCATTTGGGGAAGGAATTCAGGACACCGTCATAAGGAGGTGATAGATGCTCTCCCCCATACTGCTCCTTTCACACCTTTTTCAAACCAGCGGTGCTCCCCTTCCAAAGTGTGGACACGGTGGTACTCAAAGGAATGCTCCTTCATTCTGAGGTGCAAATGAACTGCTGATTCTGGACCCAAAGAAACTGCTCTTCGATAGGTACAGTATGTTGTGCCATGTGTCTGTGTAACGCAAGCTTGGTGTCTCCGATGCAGAAGTCATTGGACTGCTCACGACTGTACTGCACAGCATGAACATTGCTGAGTGTGCTGTTCCATGAATCTTATTTGCTTAAGTTGATTGAATGGCTTCTTTAACGTGAAAATGAAAGAATTTCAATTCAACAACGGTCTCAAACACATTGCCTTCACAAAGGTAATTCTCACTTTCAACGGATGGGTTATGGTTTAGTCTGCTCCCTCTCTCTTTGACCACAATGAGCTTCTTTCATCTCAAATTGCAAGCCCATTTGAAACTCTTAATGCAGTAGAAAGCATAACAACTAATGCAGAAATAAAATAATAAAATATTGAATGCAACAGGGCGCCCTGGTGGGCCAGTGGTTAGCGCGTTGACCTCACAGTGCAGCGGTACTGGGTTCAATTCCAGCTCGGCCCACCCTGTGTGGAATTTGCATGTTCTCCACAGGGCCGGCGTGGGTTTTCTCCGGGTACTCCGGTTTCTTCCCACATTCCAAAATGATGCATGGCAGGCTGATTGAACACTCAAAATTGTCCCTAGGTGTGAGTGCGAGCGCGGATGGTTGTTCGTCTCTGTGTGCACTGCGATCGGCTGGCAACCAGTTCAGAGTGTCCCGAAGACAGCTGGGATAGGCTCCAGTATCTCCCCACGACCCTTGGCGGATCGGAAAATGAATGGATGAATGAATGAATGCAACGGTACTTGAACCAACTTGACTCCTGCCCCAGTGCTTTCGGTTGCCAGATGATTGACGTGCTGGTATGATTCTGTTTATATAATTTTCATGGTCTTCATCCTACGAGAAGCAGCCACTAACATTCTCATTTTCACTTAAAATGAATAAATGATAAATGAAATGTAGTGGTTTGGCGCTCTCATGCATACTCCCAGAGAGTTCCGGTTGAACCAAACCTAACCTGCAGATCAAGTGGATACCTCTCCTCTTCTATTTGCACTCGTTTGGCTGCAAGGGGGGAACATGCTCCACTCTGACCCCGGGGCACTCATCCAATCAGCTCTCTATCTGCTGCAAGGGCCTCCATAATAGTGACGTTTTCCCACCTCGTCAATAAAGTGGTGAAAGCCACCCACTACCCGCTACTTGACCGTTTAACTTCCCCGTGAAATGGCTCTTTCTTTGCGTCCGTCTCCATGTCTGGCTGAAATCAATAACAGCAGAGCAAAGCAAAGAGGACGATCCAGAGGCTGCGTTAACTGCTGCACGGCCTCCACTGATGGTACAAAGAGAAGCTAGCGGTCTGTCTGATTCAAACTGCCGGGGGAGGACCCCGCCTCTTGTTTACACAAACACACACACACACACACACACACACGGTGGTGACAAAAGTGACACATACTGTACATTAACATATGCAAACCGTCTACTTTTTAACGATCATTCTTGCCGAGATCCATTTAGCCGCGGCAGTCACACATCAGCACACGTCTGTAGTGACTGACATAATGGCATCAGAGTGAGAACAAAATGTCTCCCGATGACGGCAGAATGAGAGAGATGGGTTACACCGAGGCCCACGATGAAATGAGCTCGGAGCTTTGTTTGGTTATGCTGTCTGAGCTGAAATTGATTTCTGCCGGAAGCATGCACCAAAGAGTCCCTGAATTCATATGAAATGAATAGCACGCACTCGCACAGATGCGAAGGGCAGGTGTAGAAAGGAGCGGGAAGGTGGGGGGGAATGAAGGGGAAAATGATGGCTGGATTTCAAAATGAACATACAAATAAAAAATAGGTGCATGGGGAATAGATGAAAGGCAGGGCAATGAATGCCATGTACGGTATGTCAATATGGCATTAAAAAAAAACATGGACGAGTGACAGCTAAGACACTGGGTAGAAGTGGAGAATGACAGAAAGCCACAAAACACTCAACCACAAACAAAATGACAAGGGACTCGGCTTCTTGACCAGATGTTATGGCATTGAATGCCCCTACGGGCTAATTCAAGATCTACTGTTTGTAGGACAGTGCTTATTGAGTTGTCCATCATAGTCTGGTGTTTGTTAACAAGAGAGTGCCTATTCTCGGTCCTCTAATCTGCAGATAGTAACAATCCAACGCTCCTCATGATACACATTCAACAATGTGTTAAACAACGAGATCTACTGGGCTGGGCATTGGTGTGGATGGAAGGCAGAGAGGGTGGGTGGAACCAAAATAGACGCGTACACAAGCGTGTGCAGACACGGCTATCGTTGGTCTTATGGCGGACAGATGTTGACCGTGTTCAACAAGATCTGAGACGTGAGAACAAGTTACACCACGCATAGTTACACTGTAATGACCTCCTCCGTGTAAAGAATCACATTACACCACATATCACAGGACCTGCTGAGACAGTGCTACACAGCAGTCATTGAATAAGTCCTGTGTTCCTCTATCACAGTTGGGTTTGGGGCCGTCACAAAAAAAAAAAGGACAAAAGGCGACTGCAACGGACAGTTAGGAATGCAGAAAAAAAAATCAATGGCACCGCCCTATTCACTTCTCGTGGACTTACACACCGCAAGTACCAAGACAAGGGCACGGAAAATCCTACTGGACCCCCCACACCATGTCCACCACGTTTTCCAGCTACTCCCTTCATGCAAGCGCTACCAAACCAGCAGACATTCAAAAAGCTTCTTCCCTCTCACCCTTAACTCCCTAAACAGTTCAAATGTACAGTGGCTCTATGCATTTCTGCACACCCCTTTGGAACAGTATTACCGCAATGATCATTGTATAGCTCCAGTTCTCTACATACTTAAACAATTAACATTACGTAAAGTCTTTCGATACTTATATGGCATGTCTTTGTTTTTCGTAGTTGCTTGTTATTGCAATACGAGTGCAGCCTGTACTACCGGAAACAAATTCCTTGTGTGCTTTACATACTTGGCCAATAAAGATGATTCTGATTCTGATCAATACTGAAAAAGTCATAAGCACCTTCCGAGCAGGTCCCCAGCTTGGGCAACATGTTTTCCCAGTTCAGCAGCATAAGGAGAAAAGCTATTATTGATGAAAATTATTACTCATCTATTCAGTTTAACTTTGTGTGACTTGTGAAAGACAAGAGGGAGAGCATAGTTAATCAACACAAATTCAATGTTCAAATGAAGTCCCATATCAATAAACTGCATATTTTAACCTACAATATTCACCAAAAGGTGATGATAGTGCATGTTCACGTGACATATTAGACTGTACCTAAAATCTTTTCCAGATGAGCTTAATTTGACCTTCTCTAAACCTTTGAACACATACAGTATATGCAATGATTCAATATCAAGGAGGTGAACGGCAAAATACATAACACATTTGGTCCATAAATCATACAGTAAATTTTCAGGTTCAATTAGAATTGGTATTTCAACAGTCCTCACATCATGCAGTCAACATTTTGATATCCATGTGACCAAGACAATGCCGAACAATTGAACAACTTTTCAGCAAAAGGGAGAGTTGCTGAGTGGAGAGTGTCATCTTAGAGACTGGGAGAGCCACAGAAAGACAAAAAGCTAAAGAAGTTTGCATTGTGGATCAAATCCCTGCTCTGAATTTTGCCATTCAGCTCCTTGTTAAAGAATAGCAAGAAGTACAAAAAGAAAATACTGAGAAGTTTGACGACTGAAAACATTTAGAAAAGGTCAAATGAAGTTCACCTGTAAAGGTTATAGCCCAAAGTGCTACAAGATCAGAGTATAAGTATGCAGTAAATGGTCCAACAGCCTCATGTACAGCTTGTATGGCTTGCGTACGGCCAGATCCAGAAACCATTGCACACACACAAACAAAAAGAAAATCCAGATGCATGAATCGCTGTGTACGCATCCGAGTACATTCCTTTCACACAACTCAATCACGTCGCAAATGTGTGCAAATGAGTACCAGACTCCTCCCTCTCCACCCCCCCCAAATAAATATGCAAATCAGTACCTGCAGGTGGGAATAGTCACTGTATGATCAAGTAATCAGATTATCATGACATGAGTCACCAATGGAAAAAAAAAATTGGGAACCTCACAAAATGTGAGCTGGTTTATGAAGACGTGGCCCAAACTATAGCAACATTAGTAATCGCGAGGGCTTTCATTGAATACGGTGTTAAATTGACACAGTGGCCTGGGGTTTTAGGTCAGCGTCAACTCCCAAACCATAGACATAGTCATGGTTCTGGCGTGCTGCCCGAGATGGGCGGACACTGCCAGAGTAAAAAGGCCCCAGCTGTCAACAACCCACCCCCTCAAAAGTTTTCTAGGATGTCAAAAACAACTGCTCCCCCCGGTCATCACCTGTACTTTGCACGTCACTGCACCGGCCACTCCCCAGCTTCATCTCTGTGATTCGCCACCGTGGAGCGCCGCACATTCGTACGGCCATTTCACTCTTGATACCATGTTTTTGCACGTACACACCCATTGTACATGAGGCCAATGGGGACTGAATACATTCAGTTTTCACACGTTGTCTGCTGTCCATTCACATTCCAAGGATAATGACGGTCTCTCCGTTCTTATTGCGCAAATATCACACACTAAGACCTCAGTGTGCGCTGTCATTCTTCTAATTTTGCTCACGATACCCAAGGAGTCATTTTCTTTTGCAGTAAAGTGCGAGAAGAGATGATGGATTGACCCGTCCTGAGAACAGGCACTTGCTGGGTTTAGGCTTCTCCTATGTGCCCATTCTGATATTCATGGTATTCGGGAGATTTTATTGGACGACACGTGTAGGCAAGCTCTGGAGTGTTTTCCCGTTAAGGGAGGCAAGTCAGTGGGAATGAAAGCGTCGTTAAGGGTCTCCTGCAGGGTTGCTAATTTATGCAGATTAATATACCAGAGTGAAGTGAAAGGAGAAGGAGCGGGTGCCAAAGCTTGGCCTGCAGTCAACATCGGGCAGAGCCCCGCTTTGGAGGTCCGGGAAGTTTCGCAGAGTGAGCCATGGACGACCGCCAAGCCACAGTGACGAAGCCTCCACACAGTGTAGCAGCCCTCTTTTTGGCAAGGCTGGCGGCCAATCAGGTCGGCAGTGGCTTTCTCGCCAAAGAATAACATGGCACGCTGGCCCTCTCGCCGCCCCGCCTCCTTTCGCTCCTGCACCACAGCTGCCCAGAAGGATTTTCTAAACATTTTGCCAGGAGATCAATACCTGTATTGATCAACCATTGTGAGAGTGATCCGTCTAAAACCCCGAGCTGCCTGGGAGCTGGGAGGAGCGAAAGAGAGAGGCTGTGGAGAGGATGGAGAAAGAGAGAGTCTGCAGCCACAGTGAAAAGGAGAAGAGGTACAAGGGAGGAGAGGGGCAATCCGAGCGAGCGGCAGACGCAGAGCCCAGCAGGTTGTGATACGGGTTTCGGACTATGCTGCCAGGCCACCAGGATTGGGCCGAAGCCTATGGTAATTGCTTTCTCATTAAGCGCGGGCGAGTGAGGGTGACTAATGACGACTGCGCAAAGTACGTGGCTAAGTGATAGATGAAGCAATAATGCAAAGAAATTCACGGTTGTGTAAGAATGGAGGTCCACTCCATACCTGAGGTCGCTAACACCTCGAATACTCCCGGCCTGTTGTGACGCACTCTCAGCTATATTGCTGCATGTGTGTGGTGAGCATGACTGCATGAGGCTATGGGGAGATGAGTCTGAAAGAGGCAAGGTCAGGGGGCATTTATAGTTCCTAACAAAACCATGGAAATTGATTGAGCCACTGTTCTTCTAACACTGTTTTTGTTGTTTCTAGAGAGAAACTCTCTCCGCGTCTGAAACACAATTTGGACACAAGAAGCCAAACGTGTACCGAGCTCACATGTTCAACTGAAAATATAACACCTAAACCTGAAATGTTGGAGATAATCATGGATCTGGTGGAAATGAACAGACCACGTCCTGGATATCAACACCAGGAAGGAACAAAAATGCTTTTATCAATGTGTCAACTCTAATCTAGTTCGTTAAAGCTGAAGCAAGCAAGTCACAGTGTTTTGGGACTTTTGTGGCCGCATTCAACATGGAATACAGGGATTTTTTTTTTACTTCCTGGTTTGTGGGAATATAGCTGGGGTTTTTTTTTGTTTGTTTGTTTTTTTCGCTGGATTGACCAACAAACGCAATGAGCGGTCAATGAAAGGCCTTGAGCTGTGCTGGACCTGAAAGAGGATTTCCAAAACCCTCTGGGATTCCCTCTCTCCTACTCACCCCAAATGCTAAACCGAAATCAAGATTGTATTGACTGCCTTTAAATGTGATGTCCTTGTGCATAATTGAGGCTTTGAGGGAGACAACATTCCAAGCTGCCCATGCTTTGTTGGACGATCTTGCTGCCAATGCCACTGGAGCTGTGCACTTGTGTAAAACTTTTTTTTCTTCTGTTTTTACTTTGGAATCCAAATAAAGAATAATGTCCATTATAGACATTTGAAAAATACTGTAAAGTGGGTAGCTCATGTAATAACAGGCATTGATGACCATTGATTACCAGCTGTTTAGTTTTTTTTTTACTTAGTTCCGGATCATCGCATCACATTCTCACTCATGCAGCTATAAATATATCTATGTATGTGAGTGTGTGTGTATGTGTGTGTGTGTGTGTATCTATCTATCTATCTATCTATCTATATAGATATAGATATATATATATATATACACAGTATATATATAGAGGACCTGAGCTGAATGAGGAATGGACACCACCTGAGGGGTGAGACGAGGAATTTTATATATATACTGTATATGTGTGTGTGTGTGCGTTAACGTTAATTTCAAAATGTCAATTTCTTTCAAAAATCTGAACTATCCTCCCATGTTGTCTATAATTTTCGCATATTATTAACAAACCCACATACATTGTGTGTGAGTATCGGGAATTAATTGTGTTGAAATTTCAAAAGGAAAAATCATTTCGTATGAATTCCACAGGCAGCACATGACAGTTTTCATCGAAAGGACAGTCATCATGTTCTAACATTCCCCATTAGGACAATATGCCAAAAGCTGCTCAGTACAAAACACTAACGCTACAATCCCAATTCTTTTTCCATTTGCATCAGTGCCTCGCCACATAATAGCATGCTTCATTTCAAGGAGGCAAATGTTATCACCTTGTACATTTCATTCATGCGCTTTCAAAGCAGGCTTTTCCTGTTTACTTTCATCCTTTCCGTTTGATTCTGCTCTTGAGTCAAAGCCAACTCTTGGACGGGTGCCAAACAATAAATGATCTTCATTAGACACATCACATCCAAATTAGCATTCAATTAACAGGCCAGTCAACCTCATCTAATCAAGCAATTAGGCCTTGCGTGTTGACAGAAACGCTAACAAAAGCACACAAGTCCCGTGGGAAAATGCTGAAACGCTGCAGAGGAGACACGGTGAGAATGAGATGCTCGTTCCAGCAAGACTTGGGGAAAATGGGAAACTGGAAAAGACCTCTCGAAAGGAAACTTGAATGTTTGTGTTGAACTTTTTTTTTAAGCGGGAGTTAGTATTTTCATAAAAATCAATGTTTTGTCTCATTTCTTCAAGCGGCCATTACGACTTGCCAGTTGAACACAATCAATATGAATAAAGTCAGCTGTCTCTCGTCCCATTTAGTGCGTCTAATTTCATAAAATACAATTGCATGAGAGGAATAACGACCAATGAGCATTAGATTAGGCTCAAATCACCTTATTATCTGTGCCAAAGAGACCTGAACCAACGGGACAGAAGGCGTGACGTGTAGGGTGTCAATCACAACCATCACGGCCTCACAAAAAATACAACTTCAAACCGATAACATTTCGTGTTGGAATAACACGGGGGTATTATCGAAAAGGTAGAACATTGCAAACTGATTCAAAGGGGGTATAGCGCTCACACAGGTGCACTGATCCACAGTTTAATTGCAAAAAGTCCAGTTTTGAGACAATACAGCGCTTTACTTTTCATATGACTTTTTTATTTTAAATGCTCGCTTGAGTCTGCTACTAAATGGCACGTACCTTTTTGATCACAGTAGTTTGCAGGCTATTCAAACGATTCCCTCACCGAAGGCCAAACCTACGAGAGAAACAAACGCTGCATGTCAGAAGGTAACAGACAGACGAAATATTTTCCAAGCATAGACATTTCATGTTCGTCGTTACATTTTAAGCTCACCAAAGACCTCTTTTCCTTTCAACTCTCACCGTCTTATCATCTAAAGGTCTGGTGTCTTACGGTGTCCAGTCCAGAACGCAGCGGAGAATCCCGTTAATGCAAAACATAAATGTCGGAACGAGGCCATCTAATTGCGTCATTACTAATTCATGTTTTTTAATGCGGGGATGTAAGATGGCTTCTGAAAGTGAATGGACAAGGCTTGTCTGAAGTTGTCATGTAAGGCTAATTTTTGGCCGATGAGGCCTGCAGGCAATATGGGCCGCATATGGTGGATGCGGGGCATCTGGTGTGTGTCGTGACAGTGCCAAGTGGTGTGTGAGTTAAACATGGAGGCAGTGGCGGTGACTGATGGCGCTGGTGTCTTCCATTGGCCCCGTGCCAGGCCCCCGCCACCCCCTCACCCCGAGTCCCCAGTGCCCCAGCCCCTCACTACTCCAGAGCCTCTGGGCAAGTGCTCTGTTATTGTTTTCACTGGTAAGCAATTAGCAGCACTTAAGATTTATTTAGTCATGCTCTAATGTGCGCTGATTAGCTGGGGGCCCAAACAAGCCCCCTTGACTGCGTCGCCTTGTCGCCCACGTTGGCGGCAGACTGTGAGGGAATGCAAGGGAGTTTAAGGGAGGGGGGCCGGGATGAGAGAGGGAAGAGAGAAAGAGTACATGAGCGCGAGTGCATCAGCACTTTTTTTTTCTTTTAAGAGATCTTCAGGGGCCTGTTGGCTGAACACAGAACAAGAGGAAAGGGCAAATACAGCCCAGTTACACTTTTATGGAATGCTTTGTGGAAAAACACCCCAGACGCCCTCCGTGTCCTGCCAGCTCCGTTTGTCATTTGGCCCGGGGGGTTCCGGTGGCCAATCACATGACCGCCAAAATGACCTTCAAGGGCAGCTGGAAGCCACTCCTACAAGCTGGACTGCTCTTCAGAGGAGGCTGTTTGGGTGAGTGCATAATGCGAGATACATATGGCCCTCGGGGTGCCATCAAGAGAAAAGTGGGGTGGGGGTGTGGGGGGGTAGAAGAAACCAGGTCAAAGAGATTATTCACAAGCTTCTAAGCAAAGAAATGAAAGACAAAGAAAATGATAAATGACCTAATGTTGTTGGATTGTAATGCTTTGGGGGATTTTCACACAATATCCACTAATATGAATTATTTTTAAGTCACAGATTTGTTATACACGTCAGAGCATCCTTTATTAAGACAGAGGGATTTTGTGATTGGAGTCACATTAACTTTGTCTGATGCTTTCAGCAATTTGCAGTGCAATTTGCTTTGGTTGTTTGGTTTTATTGCCTCTTTCTGTTCGACATGTTGGAAACATGTATTATTTGTAAGTTGTATTTTTTTAATTAGCGTACTATTCAACAATTAAAACTATTCAAGATATTTATTGACATTTCCGGTTAACGTTACAATGAAAATACCTTCTGTACATAGCATCCAAGAAGAGCGACTATTCATGATGTGCTTTTCCATTATAGGTTCCAGAATGGTCTATCGCGGCCCCAGCCCGGCTTTGATTGGCAAGTTGCTTCTCCATTCCAACTAGCACCAATCTATTGGGGGCAGGCTCAACTGTGCGAGACTCTCCTGCGCACTCACAGTATGTGGGATTCTGCCACAAGATTTCATGAGTGGCTCAGTCCAGGCCACTGGTTGTCGCAGGTGGACGAAGTGGTGATGTTGCAAACTGCAGCTCATCAAATGCACAGAGGCTTTCACAGACAAAAACATCTATTTCCAAGTGTAAGTGAGCCAACCGCCTGCAACCAAGACATTAAAATACAGTATGTACAGTATATTCTATTTTACAACAATACTTTTGTTATATTTTACAAAACATATTTACAATTTCATGTGTACCTGCGAAGCTTGTGGTAAATATTTTTGGGAGCAGCGCACAAATCGCCAAACCCAATGTTGAATGAATAACCCAAAAATGTGGTTGTTTGGGGAAAAAAACCCATCAGAAAATGGTTTGTTGTTTTTTTATAAAACAACACTAACATTTGTGTTTTTATTTCATTGTTAGTTTATATAAAGTAAATGACGCCCACAAAGTCCAGTTGGTCCATTTCAGACCAACTTGGATGATTTTTCAGCCAACTGTTTTAAGAGTGTATTACTGTAAAATATGTTTACTGTAAACTTGGTACTTGGCCGGCTGTATAGCTTGCATAAAGCCACGAAATGAGCATGTGCAGTAGAGTTCCTTTCATTGTCTACGAGAAGTCGAAATACATTTTCTTGTGGAAAATGTTACAGTAGCTGTGAGCAGATGGAGGTCAAACGCAGGTTCGACTGCATGTGCACAGCCTACATGCATATAGAAAATCCATCATCAATCTTTGTAAGTTGGAGTGGTATGGAGAGAATTGAACAGCTAAAAGCAAAGAGAAAAAAAATTGCTGAGGCAAGATTCTATCTGCGCCATTTTTTGTGTCAAGCGCTGACTGTTAGTCGCTCTCTAATCATTTCACGACTATACACCTCCTCACTGAACTGTTGCCTAAAATTGCTGTGCAGTCTCGATGAGCGGTGCTGTGAAAGAAATATCCCTGTCCATTTTATCTCAGGAAGGGGCGCGTGATGCTCAAAAGCAATCAGAATCTTACAGGCTAACCCTTGACCTTTTTTCCATCTCAATATGACAAGCATTATCTTGCAGAATATTAGAAGCGTCTTGCTATTGTTCACAGGCAGGAGCAGGTGCAGCTTATTTCAAGATAATACGCCTTGGCGTTCGCTACAAAGGCCCACCACGTACCAAAGAAAAATATTCCTCCTTAAATCATGTGACTGCATTCATGTACATACGTGTAAAGCAAATCATCTTGATTATTCCCGACTACTGTATCTCTCATATCGTGAACCGGTGAACCATTTGCTGGGCAAGCAGGTTTCACTGAATGCTTTTGTTGAGTATAATGACGTGAGCACTGCTTTAATGCACATTTTCAAGCAGATGTTTAGGTAGGTGATTATATGACGTTAATTGTGTTGGTCTCCGCAGGCAACTACTGATTGCTGGCATTCTGAACACGGGTAGTGAGAATGATAACACCCCAGTGGTAAACAAAGCCAATTTGGTGCTGAACGTGAATGGGACTCGCGGAGGGATGAAGTGGTAGGGCAGCTGAGCGAACATCTGTTAGCCTGTTGCACACCAAAAAAATAGCACTTTGTTACCTCAATTAATCAAATTATATTCCAGTCGTCATTAGTTTTCGTCAGTTCATGACCAGAAGTTGGCCCTAATTACATAACCGATTTTGTGGAGGAGTAGTGCATGGGTCAAGGAATAATCGGAACATTTTAACGCAGATCCAGAGAAAGTCAAGTCATTAATATTCACCCTGCAAAATCATTTTGCTTAATTGTAACAAAGAAGTGCACTTTGGTCTTTGAACAGCTCTGAGGAGGGTCTGCCCTCTACTCCATTTGTGTTTTTCTTTTTTGTTCCAATAGCAAAATTATTCGTAAAGTATGTTTCCGTCCAAAAACTTCCAGGACTGGTGTCTCAAAAGATACATTTCGTTTTCTTTTTCAAAAAAAATCTCCCCAGAGTCTAACATACTGTCCCAGCCTTCTGCAATACCTTCAAGCACTTCTTCTTGATGGAAAGGAGGAAAAAAAATACACAGCACCACAAGGTCAGGTGGTTGCTCCAGCAACGGCCAGAAACTGTCAGATGCTCAAATGCAAATGGGACATTTTGAGCTGGTGTGCGAAGCAGTTTTATGGGACGTCTTGCCACCAATCTCGTCTCAGGCCCACACTGAAGCGGAAAACTCATAGTTTGGGTTTGAATTGCTGTATAACTTTGGTAACACCATTCTTGGAACCTATCCGACACACCTAAAAGTACTGTTGTATAATTATCTGAAGGTTTTCAAAAACAAATATAATCCATAGGTCGTAGTCACGATAAGTTTGCTATTTTAAATGATCGATATTTTAAAATATACTGTATTATATCCTAAAAAAAGCATACATTTTCAACAAAACGAAATATTCTTATCCCTTTAACTTGAGCGACATGATCATCTTTTTAAAATAGGTCATGCATATTCCGATAAGCAGGAATGTATACACGCGCATGGTAAATAAACATAACACAAAATGTAATCACTGACTGCAACAATGGTTACATCTAATTATTAATCATCTAAAACGACTCATTTCAAATTGACACCATCAGTGGCATACTAATTTAACACCGTGTTGTAAATCGTCGTGGCTGTAATATCCAGAGGTGGAAAACTGCAGTTCATCATACTAAGAATCTCTAATATACTTTCCCTCTCAGCTCATGTTGCTGAATACATTGAATGAATAAATGAAATGATAAATAAAGTAAATATGAAGAAGCACCTTTCAAAATGATGGGGTGCAGTTCAACACCACTGCAAACCACAACCAGCCTATGTTAATAAATGTAATGTTCATATCGCTCTGTGAAAACTCCGAATTAATATCAACATAAGGGCAGAATTATGTGCTACTGCTCTTGTGTTGAAAAATAGTATGAGTTAAAGGGGGGTTATTTAATGCGAAAAATGTGAATCTGGATCACGAAAATGGATGTGAAATATATATTCAGACTGTTAATGTGGACCACCGCAGCACAGAAACTGACCATGAATTTGAAGTAGCTAACAGCCATGCAAATTTCTGTCTGTACTCATACAGCAGGAACTCACTCGGTGGTTCTATCCAAACACATCAACGGTGGGCCACGCTTCCAAAATAAGTGAATGCGTGTTGACATTTTTGTTCCCTTTCTGCACCTTTAGCACATGTTATTATCTAATATGCTGCATGTGTAATATGATGGAGGGTCACAGGCTCGTACTGTTTTAAATGTTATATTTCCATGATTGGTTCATTTTCTCCATTTCCTGTTCATTGTGGGAGAGCCAGGTTCATTGTCTGAGGCTGGATTCTGCCGGGCCCTCGGAGGGGACCATCCCCAGGGAGCACTGCATCTTTTATTAATCAGGGGCGCTGTGCTTCAGCCCTGCTTATCTAATTTAGCAGCCCGCCTCAGCTTCGGCTATGTCGCGCTCAGTCTGGAAAGGAGGAGATGGGGTGCGGGGTGACGTTGGCTGGAGATTGGATGGGGGTTGGGGTGCCACCTTTATTTATTAGTTTATTTATTTATTTCCATATTGTGGGTGATGCTCTGGTATGGGTGCGGGGATTGCAGTGGGGGGCCAGTGACTTATCAGACAGCTCGTCGCGAAGTTTTAGAAGTGAATCACAATACAGCAAATTACTTTCTGCTGACAAGGAAAAATGAACACAAGCCTCATACGGGGGGAAAAAAAATAGGATTGTCAGGAAGAGGTGACACATCGAGTGCTTAGTATGCACATGTACATGGCTGGGGTTCACAGGCAGCCTCCCTCTATTTCTGTAGAAGTGGTTCACTAGCGTGCATGGTGAAGTAGTGGCTGAAACATTGAAACGCCATGTGAGATGGGAGCCCCTTTCTTACTCTGTGATATTGTCACATGGCTGTCTGTCTGTGCTGAACGTCCGAGGATATGCCAATGAACAGAAGGCAGTTTGGAGTTCACTTCACCATGTACTGATCGTAAACAGAACATGCGCATGCACCCTGCCCCATCCACCCTCCCCCACCCTTTCTCATCTGTGTCATAGCGCAGATGAATCAGTGTCGCCGGTGTTGAGAGCACTTACTGTCAACCCTGGCGCCCCGGGCTATGCCACTGATGGACACAAACTATAAAATATCAGCCCCCTGGGGAGACATCGCTCAAATGCTGCCCCACAGCCCCGAGGGGGTGCGGGCTGGTCAGTGTGTTCATTTGTGTGAGTGTGTTGGCCGAGCAACAGTACGATGTGTTTGACTGCGCTTTGGTTGTTATTCCCTAAAAATGGTCATGCATGTCCACCCATGTGAAGCATTTACATGAAGACCGCTTAGAGAAATGCAGGCCCCCGTTAAGACCAAAGCGGTCGATTCCTCCCGCCCGGCTTATCGGTTAGTGTTCGACCATGATGAAAGAAAAAAAATTTCGACCTGAAAAGCGCTTCTCAACAACCACATTTTTGATGATGTTCTGAATCAGTATTGTGAGCTATGCTAGTAACAAATACGATAGGCCCTCAGACTTGGTGGAGGAAGAGGAAAACAAACCCATGAAAATCATATTCATACACCACTCTCTGTAAGTCTTTCAACGTGTAGATGGTCACCCAAATCACTCACCAGGCCAGGCCCTCTCTTTTAAAGCCATACACACCCAGTTACAGATACGACAGTCGGACATG
Source organism: Hippocampus zosterae (assembly GCF_025434085.1). NCBI lineage: Eukaryota > Metazoa > Chordata > Actinopteri > Syngnathiformes > Syngnathidae > Hippocampus > Hippocampus zosterae. The sequence goes on along the minus strand of NC_067454.1, from coordinate 15,634,607 downwards.
AGTGGGCGAATGGTGACCCCAACTCGTAACTGTGTTTCATCATGAAAAATATTAGTTTTTTTTTTGATTACTCAAATAATCATTGGGAAAATCTAAAAGTATTCATTTGCTGCAGTTTATAATCATAATGCCAACTTTGCTCTACATTGAGTATAGATTACTGCTGTTTCACGCATGCGTCTGCACATCCAACATCCAATCTTATAAAGTTTGTTGTAATGCATTTTGTTCCAACTGCATCAGTGTAAACTACAAAGCCACATATGTGCCAATTAAAAAAAAGTGGGGGGGGGGGGATTAGAAAAAATACCAATTCAGCAGCTTTCTATTCGGGCCAAAAATCTCTCTTCTCTTCAAGTGTTCTAGAGAGGCTCAAGACATGTATTTGCCATTTCCATGCCACAGCGCAGTTATCCATGGGGACTTAGTGACAAATTCCATGAGTGTTTATAAGCTTAGACCAAAACTGCAAGCATCCAAGTGGAATCAATCAATAAAATCAATAGCGCTGTCTGTCATGTCCTATTTTCGTGGTTACATCTTTCAGCTTCTTTTTTTCAATTAGTCTGAGTTTGCATGGTTTAAAAATAAGACTGGGACATATTAAAACGCAAACGAACAGCAGACAAAGCTTCTGCCTCCAAAGTTCACCGGCTGGAAGGTCACTTATTTACACATCACTGAACGTATTCATGCTTGAAGTCAAACAAATAATTATTAAGAATGCACCAAAGGCTCAGATTGTGGGAGATGAAAGATTCTTGAGAGCCGAGGCGAGATAAACTTTATTCACACAAATATAGATCTCTCTAAACATTGCTTACGATTCTTCCAGGTATTGACTATTCAATTAGACTGTCTGCAGCTGCTTGATTGGCCTAATATAAGTATATTAGCAAGGATCCTTTGAGATTCAAGGACAAAGGCACTAATAGGAACATAACACTGTACTGCAAGAAGACACGACGATATTACACCTCCGGTCAAAGATGTATATACGCACAAAAGCTGTTCAGCCAAGGAAAACTAGATGAAGTATAAGAAATAATGATGCTTTTCCTTCCATAACCTGTGAGCTGAGGGAGTTTGGTTGTTGGCAAAATTATTAGCAAACAGTTATTGCAATTGCGTGGAGAACAGGAAAAGCTATATTTTATTTTTAGTGCAAATACCTTTCCAAAGTAAACTAATTTGATGCACCCGAAGCCCAACCGGAGGTGAATTGATTATATTTTTCATTATACATGTCCAACAATGTGAATGATTGTGTTTGTAGAGTAGAACTGCCCTGTATTCTACCGAGAGATATTCTAATATTTCGGTTAAAGCTGACAAGAACCAGGACTGATGAACATGAACTTGGACCAGCCTCACACAAGGTCTCGCTGCTGTAGTTTAGGCAACAAAATCTTTTTTTTTTCTTGCTCCATAAACAATACGTCTTTGGGAGTGCATGTTCACGCTCACTGTTCTTCCATTTGAAGGCTGAAGCGGTATTGCAGACCCTGAGAGTCACTTAAGTGAAGCACTCGCCTGCCAGGCCTGCCACCACACACTAAAATTCATCGATAATTTGTGACGAGTGTAATGCCATCTCCACTTTATGATGATATGATATTCTTCACCTCCGCCACAGCCAGTGAGGCCAAGAGCCTGGCAGTCTTATAATGAGGTGCCTTAAGAGTTCAGCTTAGGGGAACGCAAGGGAGAGAGAAGATGGCTGATGATCCCCAAGCTAACATAAAGTGGATCTAAAAAAATCGACACGCCCCTTTTCAAATGCCAGGTTTTTGTGTTAAAAAAAGTCCCCCCACCCAAAAAAAAAAGCCTTTTTTCACAATCAGTGTGACCTATGATCTGTACAACTCACCATGCTTTAGGGTAGCTAGAACTGGGGCATTTAATAAGATGAAAAGAATTACGAACAGGTTGAAATACAAGCCAGTGCTGGTACAAAACCTTAAGCTTTCTGCAAGCTAACAACAAAAAGAAAAATGTCAGGAAAAGCCTACTAGAAGAGCTGAACTTTTTTTCTGGGTTTACCAGTGGCACTTTAAATCGGGTTAGGTGTGAACTGGCTCCCATTTAACACAAATTGGCCATGATTGTGTTATTCTGAACACAGTGATATACCAGTTAGAACGGGGTGTGCACACTTGTGCAATCCCACTAGTTCAATTGTTTGTGTTTACTTCCCCTCTTCAAGAGTTATTTTTTTTCCAAATGAGTTGCACAGGTTACAGGCCACAATGGTGTCAACAGATTTTGAAATTATTTGTCTTGCTATCGTTTATCTCATCATCTACTTCTCTTTTTCATCATTTTGCTGCTGTGAATTGGGAATTTCTCCATTGTGAGACAAATAAAGGTTTTCTAATCTTATCACAAAAACATGGAATTTGAACAGGGTGTGTGAATTTTCCACATCAAACTTTCAACCAAGCCGTGGGCTTGTTTTGTTACATCCATTCATCCATCCATCCATTCATTTTCCAATCCGCGTAACCTCACAAGTGTCGCGGGGATGCTGGAGTTTATCCCAGCCATCTTCGCGCGGTAGGCGGGTTTTTTTGTTAATTGTCCCTGCACCGGTTGCCAGCCAATCGCAGGGCACACAGAGTCAAACAACCATCCTCGCTTCCACACCCAGTGACGATTTAGAGTGTTAAATCAGCCTGCCATGCATGTTTTTGGAATGTGGGAGGAAACTGGAGTACCTGGAGAAAACCCACGCGGGCCCAGGGAGAACATGCAAACTCCACTCAGGGAGGCCGGAGCTGGAATTGAACCTGGTCCCTCTACACGTCAACGCGCTAACCACTGGAACACCGGGTCTCCCTGTTTTGCCACAGTAGTAGCTAATTATGATGATGCACAAAAAGATATGCCTTGCTACTGACTTTAGAATCACTATGTATCATTCAACCGGACAATACTTTAGACACAGTACGTCACTTCCTGAGAAGTGCTGTCACGATAAATTGTCATGGTAACTGTCAGGTCAAATCCACCCATGGGACTAAATGTTGAACCATTGTGAAAGAACATTTCCCACCTTGCAAGATGAAAGTTAAATCAAAGCATTACACTCATGCTCCACGCCCAGCCTTGCTGGCATTTTTTCAGTCATTATATTATGTTATATTATATTTTATTATATTATATTTGTTGTTGTTGTTGCAGTATAATATATCATCGGTTAATATTTCCCAAGATGGAGGACTAAGCAAAAGTTTTAACAAATCATGATATGGTTTTGACAATGCTATGAAATGAATGTCACTATTTAAAGTGCAGAAGTCTGCCGATGTCAAACTATTTACTCATTCACTGCTATGGATATCTATATTTATTGGTCCATTTACCACCGCCAAGTATATTTGTCAAGTTCATTTTTCAATGAGGAGGCATGGAAAATGTCTCGCCCAGCTTGTCTGTGAAATGCAGGTTTGTAAATCACTAGCATGATGAACAAATCCCTGTAGATGGCGACAGGACAGCATGGAAAAAGGCCACAGACGTTTAACTTGGACAATGCCAAGATTGTTCACTGTCCGTTTCTTAGTTGTGTATCGGTTAATAAACTACAAGGCTTTTCTCAGTATTGTTTTTGTTGTTTGATACTTTGTGTTATCACCAAAGCAAGACATATCGTCGCAACAGAATGCATCTGAACGGCTCTTCCTTTTCACAAATTGCTAAAGTGAAACCAACCAGGCATGATCTTGGCAAAATGTTTTTTTTTTTCTTTTGGGGGGGGGGGGCTAATTCCTCAATGATATGACACTATGTTCTCAGTCTAATGAGACCTTGTCAAAATGAAAACAGCAAGCCATTAGATGCCTGCCCCTGCCCCCACCCCCGCCCAAAAATGATAAAGGAAAGATGGCATCCAGGTTTTTCTGAGGATTATGTCCACCAGGGAGCTCTCGCAAGGAAAACCTAATTAGCTGTGTGGATTCCTATGCGCTTAAGTTGGATGTTATGAATAAATAAATAAATAACAACACTTTTCCGGCCATTTAATCTCCAAAGCACCGCAATTAGTAAGTCTGTAGTCTGTGCTGCCTTTTTATCTGCACTTATTATTATTGTTATTGAAATATCACACTTATTTAGTTGAAGGATGAATAATAAATAAGCTATAATTACCAACTTCAATGAGCTGATGGCTTGACTGGGCCATTGGTGTGGGGAGACCCCTCCCCATCTCACTACACCCCCCTCCCCCCACTGCTCCCCCATCCTCTTTCTCGCTTTAATTTGATCTTTGTAATTAGTTTCTCTGATGGAGCTGGGAGGTCTGTGGCATCCTATGCCATGTTAATTAGTGTTCCTGTAGGATGGTGCAATTTAAGAAAAGAAAAATGCCCCTCTGTCCTTCACATGTCATAACACTCTGCATGTTATCTGAACTGTGATCTGTTCAAAAGCAGCAAAATCTCAACCATCTTTCCCCGTTGAAATTAATGGAAATACTCTTGCCCCTCTCAAAACCTGTTTGTAATGTGTTTTAATCTTGAAAAGGGTACTGGGGTTTATTTCACAAAGCACAGGAATAACATGAGTGAATAAAGTGTCAAGAATGAAACAGTCTGTGCATCGTGATTCAACATATTGTGACATCTTCTGATAAGTGCAACTGGTCCACTGGGGGGGACAGTAGAATACAATTATGAAGACATACAAAAAAAATACTTTCAATCACTCCGGTCAGTGCTTCATTAAACTGCATTTAAAGTGTTATGTTTGCAGAGGATAAAGAAAATATAACACTGAGTATTGTTATATTGTCTGTTGACATCTGCTAATGCACCTTTTCTATTCAAATATGTGTTGCTTAAATCATTTTTTGTATTACTGCAACCACTGATGTTCTTTGTTCGACGTCTTGGATGTTTTGCTGTTCTTTTAAATATATGACGTGTAATTCTCTTGATCTGATGTTGACTTTGACAGTAAATTTCAACTGGGAGTGACATTAAACAGCTTGGGGCCTCATTTAAAGAACTGTTTGCTATCTGCCAAACTTGACGATGCTGGATCGGTCATATCTCACAATAATCAAATTAACATCAAGAAAGAAAGAAAGCAATAATCACAGTATTTTTGTCATTTAAAAATAAGGACAACCCTGGAAGACTGGAAATGGCTGCAGTGTATCAGAAGTGACCTTTTTTTTTAGATGCAAGCATGCACCATCCACACACATACACCAAACACAATATGCAGCTCTATAATATTCAATTCCCCTCCAGCACCCCGATACCCCCCCCCCCTCTTTCTTCTCCTCCCCTCCCTCCACTGGCCAGGCTATACTAGACATCTCTCCCTAATCAGCAGCCTTGTCTCGCTCAGACCCGTTGCCATAGTAATATGCTGGCTGGTCGACATGGCAACCACACCGAGGTCCACTATTAAATGAAAAAAAAAGGAGGGGGAGAAAAGGAGAAACAGCAGGGCCAGGAAGAGGTGGTCCAAGATGGGGGAAGGGGTATTTTGGGGGGTAGGGGGGAAAATGAAAAAGGGGGGATGAGCAAAGAAATATGAGGAACGCAACAGAGAGAAGGAGGGGCGAGTGCTACACTGGTGGTTCAGCATGCTGTACCTATTGCATTGTGTGCTATTAAACGCTAAGGCTATCCGCAACAATGCCATTAAGCTAATGCATGACGTCAGCTGCTAAATGCCTTACATTTACACATGAAACTTGCGTGGGGCCTATCCAATCCGGCCGGATAAAGGATCATAAACGAATAGCATGTTTTAAGAGCTACTTATGTGCTCATCGTCATTCCACATCAGACAGCTTGAAAAATATGTAATAGAAAATGAATATTTATAAAGTAGGACGGTTTTATGGACTGCAGACCCATCATTGTAATCAGGGAAGGAATGTAAAAGTGACGTCCAAAAAATAATAAATATGGTCAATTTTACGACAGGAGCAAATGAAGGAGCACCAGTGTTATTTTTCCAAGGGTCTCGTAGGTGGCAGCGTCCCACACGGTTCCACTTGATATGTCACTTTAGGTGAAATATGTAAAATGGGTGCAATTCCCAGATCCAGCGCATGCCGGATGCTTCCTGGAGACGTATTGTCATCGCCGCGGCACTCGTTCACAACTAAAGTGACATTTTGCCGGGGCTCACACATACGTCTCCGCCGTGATCTCCCTCAATCACTCTTAGCTTGCTGCCTCCGTCTTCATTTCTTATTTGCGCCTCACCTCTATCTCGACGTCGTCTACGGCTTTTTATCACAGCCGCTAGCTCCCTTTGACCGCTTCTCTCTGTCTTGCCTTCCGCCAATGGATGACTCTTTAATGAATAAAATGTCAGTCCATCAAGATGCCACCACAAAATAGCATTTGTTTCCTCGCGTGTCAAATTCCTCCATGAATTGGAGCCCTCGCTTGCATTTCCGCAGCAATCCCTCCCCAAAGCAGCTTAGGAACGATAGCTAATTGCATGTCCACATTGTGCCTTCAGTCCCCGCTTCCCCGGTGCACCATTCACAGGCAATTAAAGTGAGCTTAAACAGAGTACGAAAGTGCGTCATCCTCTTAATGCAATTAAGAAAGTGTGCACACCAACATTGCAGTTATTCTCTGAAGGACAAAAACAGCAACGCACAGATGGAACACATGGGAGGGCAGCTTCATTTGTTGACAACCCAACTTGCATTCATCCGAAGGTAATTTCAATTGTTTTCATCATTTTTTTTTCCCAAATTGCTTTTCACAGCGATGAAAAGCTTCTCAACCCTCCAGTATACTGTACGGTGTCATGGATTGTGATATGACTGTTTTTAAAATGTTATTGTATTATTGTTATTATTATTTTTATTTTTTTAGGAAAAACATATTACCGGAAGGCAGCCCGGCGGTTCAGTGGTTAGCGCATCAACCTCGAAGTGTAGAGGTACCGGGTTCAATTCCAGCTCCGGCTTCCCGGTGTGGAGTCTGCGTGGGTTTTCTCCGGGTACTCCGGTTTCCTCCCACATTCCAAAAACATGCATGGCATGCTGATTGAACACTCTAAAACAGGGGTGGACAATTATTTTTTGCATAGGGCCACATGAGAACCAGAAAATAATATGGAGGGACGGATCAAAAGGGTGAACTAAATTTGACATAATATTAATTGGATTTCTTTATTTAAAAAGCAGTATTTTGCAGTTTTTGGCACGTTTTTCATACTTTAAGAGTACATTATTCCGTCGTATCGAACGGGATTTCCTTGACTTGGCGCGACTGCGGGCTTCCGTATCGTCTCCCCCTTCCTCCCTATGCTCTGCAACTTCAAGTAACTGTGCCACCTGGCGTTGAAATGCCTGTCATTACAAGTCCAAAAGAAATGAATGCAGCCATTGACATCGATCTTTAATTGTGTACCAACCTTCGGCGGGCCGGATTAAAAACACCAGCGGGTCGGATTTGGCCCGCAGGCCGTAGTTTGCCCACCTCTGCTCTAAATTGTCCCAAGGTGTGGGTGTGAGCGTGGATGATTGTTCGTCTCTGTGTGCCCTGCGATTGGCTGGCAACCGGTTCAGGGTGTCCCCCACCTATTGCCAGAAGACTGCTGAGATAGGCTCCAGCACCCCCCCCCCCCCCGCGACCCTTGTGAAAATGGATGGATGGATATTACCAGTCATACAATGCTACCAACATTTTGGGCAACATTTGCTAACATCGCCTATTAAATTCTAGCTATGGTTGAGGCTATTATTACGATTTTAATTTTTAATAAATTTTTAATCACAGTGTAGAAGCGACAATCTAAGAACATATTAAATGCAATAATGCAATACAATACTACAACACAGTGACATTATTCAGAAGATGCACACTAGTACTGTTTCTTTAAAAAAAAAGTCAATTCTCGATGATTTATCATAATTTTAATCAATCTTGACACTTGTTATCTGTGACATTCATGAGAAAAAAAAAGTACATTGATGACTCTGATGTTAAAAAAATTAGACCATTGAACGAAGTGAAACAAAACAAATAAATGAATCGTTTTAAATAGGGAGGTAAAAAGAAAAAAAACTGAGATGTGGTTGCACAAACGTATACACCCTCTTCTAACTGAGATTTGCCTGTGCTGCGATCTTTTTGAAGATTATATGACATAGGAATCAGCACATTCCGGCCACCATTGATAATGCTTCTGATTCATCCCAAATAAAGTTCAGCTGTTCGAAGAGGTTTCCCTAATCTTAGTTTTTGCCTCATAGCAGTAGCCTGAATCTACTTTTTCAAACTGTTCATAATTCGCTCCCCCTAACCACGGTTCCAGTTCGCAGAAAAACAGCCTCAAAGCATGATGCTACCACCAGCATATGTTTTACTGTAGGTATTGTGTGGTTTCAGTGATGAGCAGCGTTATGTTTACGCCAAACATACCTTTTGGGAATATGGCCAAAAAGTTGGATCGCAACAAAATATCCGAAACACGTGTATGGGAAAAGTGTGAAGGAATGAACACATAGAATTTGAACAGGGGTGTGTAGATGTAGATACTCTATGTTTGTGTTCCTAATTGCACAATTCAAAATTTATTTCTGGTCTTACGTTTCAACAACAACATTGCACAAAACACAATATTGACCCACCATGCTTATAAAACAGCCACCGATTGCAATGCATTGAGAAAGGAACGAATTTGTGGGCAATGTTTGTACTGTCTGTCCCTTAGCAAAAGCAACTGACCGCATCAATCGCGTGAATTTGTTATTTTTTTCTTGACTCTCTTCAGTATGTAACCAACAACTGCCACAGTTAAGCCCAGAATTTCAAAACTAGTAAATTAATTACCCACCAGGGACTCATTTGCAAATATTAAAGACAACAGCAGAGTTTGAATTTAAACATAAAAGCAATTTGTGCCGTGTTTATTCTGTAAAGCTGAACAAGCAGATAGTTACGCTCACTGGTCAAAAATTAGAGACTGTATACCTGCACAATATACCTGTGTCAATAATTGTGACTCGACAAAGATAAAAATGCATGATGCAAACATTTAAAGTGACACTGTCAGAGGGATTAATCTAACATTAACGTTATTATTGATTATGATGGACTTCATTTGTGCTTTATCTTGTGAAGAGGTTAATTACATATCACTGCAAAATATTAGAAAAAGCTTTGGATATTTGATTGGGCTCATGTCTAGGCTACATTTGAATGAATATCAAAAAGAGGTATGATTTGAAATGGTAACTTTGTTGCGGGTGTATTTATGATTTAGATCCAGGTGTAATATATGATTAAAGACACCGCAAATTTTTCTTACAAATCATTTCCCCTTTCATTGGGTGCGTACAAATACTCTATGGTATCTTCCAGTGCATAATGCAGAAAATTACACAGTCATTGCAAGAAGAGACAGTGACAGCTTGATGACAAAAATGAGGATGTAAAAAAATAAGCCTTAAAAAGGGATATTAAATGTGGCACTTGCAAGTGACTACACCCTACATCGGGTTCTAAATCATGTCCTTTTTCTCACAACGCGTGAACCACTTGTGTTGATTTTCATTGTTGCAAGAACATATATGCGGACTACTCACAAAAGCATTATGATGGATGACTTGATTTAAATGGAGGCTTTTGCCACCTATGTTGCCCCCTCCCCTTCCTCAGCCCAAACACAGCCACAACCATTTCCGACACCAAATGTAAAGTCCAACTGCCCTCCAAATCCCTCCCAATTATAAAAGGTCCTTGAGTTGCTGTTTTGCCCCCTCTCCAGCTCCTGTTTGATTACTGAGTGCGGGGCATGCGCCGCAGGCAATCAGCCCCCAAAGCACGCAGGACCAAGAGATGTGGCGGCGTGTTGCCGTTGGTGGGGAGAATCAAATCCAAAACATTACAAAAAAAAAAAGCTAAAAAGGGACTTGCGGACGGCAATTACAGGCCATCGAGCCAGGCCTCGGCTCGAGCACTCAAGAGTGGCCGTGATTTCCGACAGAAAAGCTCATTAGTTTTTATTGGAGGAAATAGAAGCTAGGTGACTTAAAATGGCAAAGTAATGTTTTGGGGAGGAGGACTGAAAGGAGGCCTCCCTCACCGAGGTCTCCCATGGCCCCCATTGTGCTGTCAGAGGGACACACAGACGTCATAGTCCATAATGTGGCTGAACAATTTCTGGGAAAAAAATTGAATTGCAATGTTGCTGACAGATTTCAATTGGATTAAACAAAAAAAAATGTAATTTCTTGTCTCGGGTAATACTTGCCAGTGGCTGTCATGAAGAGAGCCATTCAAGAGAGTTGACTCTGAGTGGAGGTGCCGCGTGACGAAAGTACGATAGGATCCACCATATATTTACGACCATACGGCGCACCGTATTAAAATGTGTCATGTCAGCTACGGGCGCTATGTCAGTATTTAACACATACACAAGATGCGTTATTTTATTGGATGCGGGCATGGTAAAATGTAGGCTAGCTTATAAAATGCGGTACATACATTCATGCATGCATGCTAGCATATGTTTTTAAAAAGGCAGCAGGAACAAAACTGAGTCCAGTTGTACTTTATTGAAGTGTTTAACTCAGTATTTACTCACATTATTTTCTGATCAATTCTCATCCTCAAATCCATGTTCATTTCGGATACAGAAGTGCTCATCTTCTGTATCCGAAATGAACAGCTGGGCAAATTCTCCATCAAACATGCCAGGTTCCCTCGTGTCATTTTCAGAGTCACTGTTGTTGCCGTGCCTTTTGCGAAAGCTCGAACAACAATGCAAGCACATACTGTACGTAAGCCTGAGCATCCACAATCCACTCACAAATTGTGGCTGAACCCGCTCGACACTGCCTCCCAGTCTTTGTAAAGCTGTTCGCTGTGTTCACCATTGCTCCCACGCCCATCGCAATTTTAGTTTGGCCATGTCTCTCTATTACCATGGCAACCAAGCACAACAGTAAGAGACGACTACACGCGGATAAGTTGGGGGTTGTACTTTTTATATTTCTTCATTTATACAGTGTTTGGACATCTTCAATACTTAAGAAGTGCAGTCCACATGTTTATATAATTATTAAATTTTAAAATACGAGCATTTTAAATGGTAAAGTCACAGATTTGTTTGCGTGATTGTTAAAATCTGATTTCTGACTTAGTGACTTCTAAATACGCCACACCTGGTTGAGGGAACTTTGTGAGGTTGTTGTATTAAAACCTTCGAAGACTGCGAGCCAAAGTGTTTAATAAGTTAACAACTCTGAAGTTGATAAATGAACTGTACTGCCTTTATTTTAGTGTAAGCGTAAGACCAAAAAGTTTCTGCATAATAAATCTGGTATTGTGTATTGTAATAGAGATATATTTTATTGAAAAAAAAAAAAAACAGGGAAAGGGGACGTTGAAAAAAATAATTGCAGATATAAATTGCAATATTGAAGGGGGGTGTGAGGGAGAGCAGTTAGATTATTTTTGAAATTCGTTCACCCCTAGTAAGCATACCCGGCGTTCTGTTGAACGGATACATTTTATCCTTCTGTCTGTATGCTTGTCAGCGCACGCATGCATCAACACAACAGTCGGGCCTGCGAAAACATTGTGAGCGGGCACGGCGGCGCCGTGTTTGCTCGACTCGCTGTAATGACTGCCTGCAGATTTCTCGTCACGACTGTGTGGGTCCGAGGCTGCGAGAGGACGAGTGAGGTAGGACGCCATGTTTGCTTTTGTGCACGGCCGCCAGTGTGTGTGTGTGTGTGTGTGTGTGTGTGTGTGTGTGTGTGTGTGTGTGTGTGTGTGTATACCGCGCCGCGTCTGACGTTATTGCAGATTGTGTAAGCGATGATCTGCCGCCAACCGGCGGATGAAGTACTCGCATGTCTGTGTGCTTTTCACAACCGGAGGAAATATTTTAAATCAACAATTATTTTGTGGCTCGGATGCGGCATCTCCATCGCTTAGGTGTACACAGCACAATTATTCTGTTTAGGAGGGCGTAATAAATGAAATCAGATATTAATTTTATCAGTTCTGAGTGTGTGTTTGTCTTCATTGTGTTTGCAGCTGATACTCTCCACTCCTAATCTGTATTCAGGGCAGGTGGGCTCCAGCACAGACCCACGGCTCGGTAACTAATGGAGGGGCTGATCGGAGCCTGATGATGACCACATGGCCATTTATACGCACGCGCACGCACACACGCACTGTTTACAGTCCCACAAACACGATGGTCATTTGACTCATTTCCAAGCACATCCCTACCTATCATACAGCAAGCCAGATAAGTTAATTACATTGACCGTTTAATATTTGGTGGGTATGTTTGTTTGTTTGTTTGTGTGCGTGTGTGCGTGTGCGTGTGCGTGTGCGTGTGCGTGTGTGTGTGTGTGTGCGTGCGTGTGCAGGTGTGTGCGTGAGATGCATTCTCATTCTGAGCTTGTCAAATAGAGAAACCTTCGGTTCAGCTAGTGTGAACGGTCAAGTTGAGTTCTAGTGTCATTTAGACACAAATACCACTTGGTTAAGGCAAAACGGTGGCTTTATCTTTTTTCCCCGCCTTGGGTTGCTTGAGTTTTCTTTTCATGTCAATATCAGGAGATGTGGTCAAATTCACAACCGTATATTAAACTGTGTTTTTTTAATTCGTGGAGGCGAACAGAATTATGACATTGATGTAGTGAGTCTTCAACATGAGACTGTTCTATTGCATATGCTGTTGAAACGGTGTCGCCCAACGACCAATGAAAACATGTTTTATTCAGACATGCCAACCGCTATTATCACCTCTCAGGAATATCCAGAATGTTTTGTCAGGAACACTGGGCCTCACTCACTAATAAAGGTGTTGGAATGTTCGTACAAATTCAGCGTATACGCAAAATCACATTCAGATTCACGACACCCGCTACAGGCCTATTTTCTTTTCACCGTTGTGGGTATGTTGATGAATCAGAATTCATTCTAAATAACAGCGTGTGCCTCCGGCGCCCTAATTTGCAAAACCCACACCCATTTCTCTCCCCAAAAGGGCATCCGTTTGATGCATGTCCAAAAAAACAGACGCGGACGATGACACCGAAACATCTACAACTTTCTTTATCCTTTTTTGAAAAGGTTTTTCTCATCGGGAAGCTTGCAGAGCACAGGACCTGACAACAACTAATAATGTCAGCTGTTTTTAATTAAGTCCACAATTAACGTGCAGAATGCTGAAGACAAAACATTGATAAAAAAAATAATAATAATCACAGCTCCAATTAACAATTGCTTCACAAGTTGTTAAAAATAAATAGTAATGAATAAATATAGCACAGTCGAGAGACATCTGAAGCCAACAGAAATTATGAAATGTATTGTGCTTGGCATACTCACAAACTCTTTTTGTCGGCTAATAATTACGGACACGCAGTACACATAAGTGATGAGGATTGTCCTTCACAGTTATTCAGGACATTTGTCACCTCGTAAGCAAACGGTTGATTTCAGTTACTGTCGTTACAATTATGTTTTATTGATTACAGAAATGACTGCAGTTTCAGTATGTCATATATCTCGGGTTGAGGAGGTGTGTACTTGAGATTTGTTTTGAAGGCTGATTATGTGTGCATTGGATGAGGATGTTTTAAATACAAAAAAAAGTATTAAATTATCTTAAATGGTGATGTTTGTTTTTGGAGATTACACCTTTCAGTCTCCTCTTAAAAAGGTTTTAAAAAAACTAACAACAACAACAAAGCATGCTCAATAGGGTTTGAATCTGGATATTGACTTGTCCAGCATGATGAACTACTTTGTTGCTTTGGCAGCATTATCTGACTCTCTAAAGCCGATGCACATTTTTTGATTGGCAAACAAAATGTTACTGTGGACCTCTGAGTTAATTTTTCCGCTGCGATAATTTCTGTACATCAATGAAGATTAATGAGCCCGTCCGTCCCTGAAGAAGCCATGCGCGCCCAAGCTGTGACATTGCCTCCGATAAGTAGACCATTTTCTCCCTCAAAGTTTTCGTCTTAAACTTAAAGGAGACATGTATTGCATTTTTTTATTAAATCCACCTACACCCCCATAATTAAAAACAATTTTAAAAAATCAATGACTGTGGTACATTTCACACATACACTTTTTTGCTTGCCAAATCAGTCTGTTTTGCGTCGGGTAGTTCTGTCGAATGCGAATAATGGTGAGTACAGATTTCCGTATTTAACAACCAATAGTTTCAGAATTAAGGGTGCCTACCTTTTGAGCCCTGAGTGGAAAAAAAGCAAGTTCGAACTGTGACACGTATTGCATGTTACCTCATGTAGTCAACACTTCATTACACAGCATTGATGGAAGGTGAGTTTGTTTTGAATAATCACTGTTGAATTATTGTGGATTCCCCCGTCTATGAATTTATATACGATTCTTCATCTTTGACGATAGCAACATCATTGTAATTGGCATGTCAGGCAAAACTGTCCTAACATCCAGTGCGCAGATCTCGCCAAATCATATTTTGTCATTTGCTTACTCCTGGTTTCCTTTCCTGCTGCTTTGCTTTCCCCTTTCTTCCTCCTCCTCCGCTGATCTCAGTCCAGTGAGCTGACTGCGTGTGTGACCTTGTGGCCTCCGAGGCTCTCAGGGAGAAAGGTAATGGGCCCAACCCCGGAACACAATCTCACTCTGGGTGCAACTCGGGGCTGCCGGCGGCTTTGATCCAGTAGCCCTTGCTTAGGTCTCCTGACGCCTGCTGAGGAAATTCATAGGAACAACTGGAAGAGGCCTGTGTTTATTCAGCTCCTTTAATGAGGAGGGAGACGGATTATCAGGGGCTACAATCTCCCCCCACAAAAACAACACACCGAAGGAAAACTGCTGCTCCTTCCAGATGTTGCTCTATCACTGGTCACTCCAAGAGAAGCAGAGCAGGGGGAGAGAGAGAGAGAGAGAGAGCCATTGGGAAGTTTCACTGTGCAGTAAGGTGAACTAGTGGTTGGAAAAGGGATTCCCCTGCATTGTATGGACACATGTGGAAGCTATTTGCTCTTAATTTAAAGCACTCTATAGATAAAAGTTTCCACTTAGTTTAGAAACATGTTTTTTCAACGTCACAAGAATTTAGCGAAAAATAAAAGAAACACGACTGTATTTTCCTGTAACTGCAGCCACAGAAGAATCCTCACAGCTCCTGACTGACTTATCAATGCTGCTTAGAAGTACAACAGTAGACACGAAATTTATTGGCGGCGACGACAATTGCTTTCAACGCAAATGGACGTGGCTGCGAGTCTCAACTGTGAACCTCAACATTCTCTTGGCACAGTCAGCCTATGCCACGCGTCAATTACCACGCACGTCACAAGGCCAAAAATTGAAGGGTCAACCCAAGTTCCCCCTCCCTTATAAAAAGGCAGTGGGGTGGTTGGAAGACAATTAATTAAGGATTAATAAATACAGTCAAACGTCTGTGCTGATGCACAAACACATGATTAACCCTCGTAGTGCACCGCTTGCGATAAATGTAAAATGATGTCTTTGAATCAAAGGCAAAGGTATTCAGAAAAACACGAGAGAGCTGAAACTTATGGAGGGGTTCTAACATAGCCTAAATTTCATGATGTTACCGGCTGAAAATTCTGAGGCATTGCAGCAATAATAAAAAAACGTTTTGATACCTTAATCTTCACAATTTACATATTTTACACCATAGAGACCCATTATAATTCATATTTTTGAATGCATCGTAAACCTAATGTGTATACATGCATTTCACGCGATTTTTATGTCAATCGCTTTGTTTTCGCTTGGACAGATGTAAGCATGCCACAATGTTGGGTTGAGGTCATTCCAATTGTGCAACTTCTAGGTGGCACCAGAAGATCGCAAATGAGTTTGCCTTTTTGGAGGAGGCTTCAAACCAATGCATTTTACATGAACACGTCCGGTCGGGATTGTTAGTAGGGCTTGGTTGGGACCTCCAGACACAATTTTTTTTCCCCTTTTGCAAAAAATAAAGAATACAAAATCCCAAAGAACTAATAAAAACTATATATGTATGGATAGCACAGATGCCTCTGAACATTTTGAGTGTTTGAAAAAAAAAAAGAATGTTTTTATAACACAAAATACATCATTACAAAAATTGTAAAATGCGTAACTTAAGTCCTTTTTAATTTGGAGCACACAAGGGTTAAATAAGTCCTCTTGAAACAAACTATTGTCAAATATATAAGGTGCACATCTTGATTAGTTTATTTCCAAAAACACTATGGTGGTGTAGAAGGGCAAAATATTCTACAAATGATCAGAAATGATCATGCGGTAGTCAGATATATTGTCTCATCGGACTGCTTTTGCGATATTTTACCTGCAGACCGAACACTAATGTTGGCTGCGTGTCACACTCTTGACCCTATTGCCTGTAGCTTGACCTGATCAATACATTGCTCTATTGTCAAGTCGTTTAGAAGAGGATGATGGCTCAGCCGCCGGTCACAAATCGACACACAGGCTATAGGTCAGTCTGGGTGTCTCATTTACATCTCATTGGCATACATACATCAGTTCCTGTGGAAACAGGTTGCGTTGGATGTCCGGCCCAACGGAAACGTTAATGAAGTTATATAATATGCGACGGTTGAAAACATTTCTCAGCTATGTTTAGTAACATCTCAGAAATTTTATTTGGTCCACTCAGAGAGACAAGAAATCCATTGAGAGGCATCTCGGAAAATGTTCTGTGCTTTGTTAAACGTTAATGCCGTCTGTCTTGGCTCGTGTTGCAAAGCTCGGCCAAGTTTCATGCGTCCCCGAGTTTCTAATTCAGATATAGTTGTCCTGGTGGAGGACGCGTAACGCTGTTTAGATTGGATTTAGTATTACTGCGTAATAGGCTATAGCCATTCTATGACAGATATTAGCTTTTTATATTACATAAGTTATTCCCTGTTTTGTAGTTTAGCTCAAATTGGTCTCATTTTAAGTTAATGTGTGATTTTCACTTTCCTTCGCCACATTGTTTTATGATTAGAACCGGCAACACTACCGAACATTAGGACATTGTGGAGATTATTCTGTAGCACAGAGGGGAAATATACTGCTCCCAAAAAATAAAGGGAACACTTAAACAACACCATGTAACTCCAAGCGTTCTCTTAATTTTTTTGAGCAGTTTTGTATTATCACTTTCCTAAATAAATGCGGAGGTACCGGGTTCAATTCCAGCTCCGGCCTCCCTGTGTGGAGTTTCCATGTTCTCCCCGGGGCTGTGTGGGTTTTCTGCGGGTACTCCGGTCTCCTCCCACATTCCAAAAACATGCATGGCAGGCTGATTGAACACTCCAAATTGTCCCTCAGTGTGGATGGGCGGATCGGAAAATGAATGAATGAATATTTTCTACTTTTAGTTGGGTCATTTTTCAGTGTGAAGAAGAAATGCAATTTCCATGCAGCAATTAAAGATGACAAAATCTTGCAATCATTTATGTCTTTTCCTCGTTTGTCTGCCTAAAAATGTTGACATGTGAGCCGACAAGAAATTCCACTTTGAGCTTGAGAAAACCTCTGGCAGTTTTCTATGTGATCTCTGCCTGGTGAGCAGAGTGTGCCGTTTCAAATAAATTTTTGTTTCATATTGTTGTGTTGAAAAGTGACATTGTTGGGCAATACCCGCATTGCACATTTCAATGTTATACTTTTGTCTATTTGGTTTTGAACGATCTGATTAATAATAAGATCAGAAGTTCCTCAACAGTTACTCATCGCTTGAGTAGCTTTTTTACCAATTACTTTTAATCAAGTACGTATTTATTTGAAGGACAACATTACTTTTACTTGAGTGATATTATTCTACGGATAAAGTTTTATGATGTGTGTAGCTTGTGACCATGTGTTGGAATCGCAGGGAGACTTGGGTCTAACTTGAACAGGATGTCTTTCAACAAGAATTATTCAGGCGAGGGACTGGATTGACTGCAAAATTGTTCATAAAACAAGATTGCCATTGTATTACGCACACTGCGAGGTAAAGTGCGGGCAGAGTGGAAAGAAGGGAAGAACTATATGAATAACTGTAGGCCATATTAGAAACAAAGTGTATTTTCGGAAGAAATTACACAACGTAGGAACTTTGTACAAAACAAAACAAAACAAACGTATTGTGAAAATAACGCGTTTTAAGTCAGCACTTACCAATTGTGAAGCAGAGGAGCGCTTCCCTCACAGTCCTATGCCTGCAACACATAAAAGAAGTGCATCACTGTTGACATGTGGCCTTAGATCTCATATCCTTGACTGTATGCAAGAAAAAAAAAATAACAGTGAACCACAGGTCTTACTGCTCATTTGAGTTTCCTAACATTCCAATTCCTAAAACCTCATGCCAACATCCATCTTACAGGCCAATAACATTTGCCTCAAAGCTGAACTTAGCCCGCAAAAACAGTCTTACGGTAAAATGGATATAATCTGAATAATAGAACAAATCATTAAGAGACATTTTCATCATTATTATTCTTATCATTATCATTATTATTATTTTGCATTCCACTCAAACAGTGAGGGGCATGCTGTTTGTTATTAAGTTATATTGCAACTCGAGGGCAGGAAAAAGACAGCAGTAATATGCCTGAAATACCTTGTACATAAGAGCCACAAAAAAAGAGGAAATTAAAAAAACTACAGCTTTCTTGACTCCTATTTCATTCTGAATCTCAATCTCAATACATAGAGTGGATATAAAAAGTCTAGACACCACTGTTCAAATACCAGGTTTTTGTGACATAAAAAATGAGGCCAAGATTACTTTTTTTCACCATTAATGTGACCATCAATCATTTCAACTTAAAAAAGTATTTTTGGGAAGGGAAGAAAAAAAATAAACAAGAGAGATCATGTGATCGCCTAAGTTTGCAAGCCCTCTTAAATGAGATGATTTGGGCTGTAGTTAGAATTCAACAATCGCATCCTAACACGTAAAATGGAGTCAGCACGCGCACACACACACAACTTAAAGTACCTCTCATGAACCCCAAATGAAGTTAGGTTGTTCTAGTCGGCTTTTCCTGGCATTTCTTTGCTTTTTAGCAGAAGCCCAAAGGCTTCATGCTGTTTTCAATTAGGATTGGCAGCTGTTCATGCAGTAGTTCCCTGGACCCAACGTAAGACCTGAGTTCCAGTTGAAGAAAAAAAGTCAGAGAGTCTGATGCTTCCACCTGACATACCTTTTCAAACTATGGACAAAAAGCTCAACCTTGTTCAACGGGTTGCAAATACATTTTCCCAAATGTATTTGCTGTAATTTGTAATGTTGACGTTTTTTTTCTCAAAGGAGTTGTACAGATAGGGTCAATGGCATTTGAATAGGGGTGTGTAGCTCTTTTATATTCACTGTATTGACGACGGTTCGGCTCAAAGTGGAGAGCACGTATTGTTCCTCCTCCGAACTCATTTGGGTCACAGTACGTAAAACTCAGACTTTGTAAACATGGTAAAAAGTAGAAATAACTTGATGTATGCTACTACTAAATGCCAGCTTTCAAAGTTGCACCTCAAAGACATTCTATTATGGCCATTGCAGACACTTCTGGGATCTATATTAAAACATAATCACAATTTTTTGAGATGGAGATCCAAACATTGGAAACATGACCTTGAAAAGAATTTCCTTTCTTCTTTCATTTGTGAAGAAATAATTACAGACGTCATTCCAGACTCCCTCGGTGAGCAATACATTATAGTTTCATTTTAGTCACTAATCTTCAGTTCAGGGAACTGCAAACTTTACATTGCACTGGAATACTCCATCTCAAGAGCTGATGAATTAAAGACTAAGTAAACTAGTGAGTACTAGTATTAATGGAGAGTCGACCTCTGCCAAGGTCACGGTGTTGATAGTGTTGTAGATGGCTATGATGCTTTGGAGGTGGTCTTAGTATTCCAAAGATAGATATAGATACCTCCGAAAGGCCCCTGGGATTACCATAATATGCATTACTCAGTGAATACCAACATCCAAAGGTACTAAACCCTTTTTTTTTTTTTTAATCTGATGGGCTTGTCTTGCATGGACTATGTTTGACGGGGCCAATTACATCATGAGACATAACTCAAATAATCTTTTACAATTGAAAAGAAGGGAAATGCTATTAATCCGTTCCAATCTTCCCGGCAAAAAAAAAATATTGTTGTCATTTGTATTTTGAATGAGGAAAAGATAATAATGTACTTTACAAAAACATACCGTAATGACACATTTGATTAAAATTTAAAAGAATCAAACCATGTAGCACTGCATCAATTCAAAGTCTGTACTGCTCTTTCTCATGTGCCGCATGGGGACAGTATAAAACATACAGACTGATATAGTGTTCAGTGAGACTATCTACTTCTCTCAGTTCATCAGTACAGCACGAATATTAATCACTCTTTGCAGAGCAAAAATATTATGACTGAAATTTGTCTAACATGTGTTACTACATTGCCTATGTTGCATAAAGTGTTGACTGTGCCACAGAATAGGTGCTATTTAGCATTAGCATCAAGCTAGTGGACTTTAAATCTAAATTATGTGGTTAATTTAAATGCACAAGGTGTAATGCTCTGCATTCAACATAGAGACAATATATCGTAAACAGGAATGACGTTGTAACATCAAGCCTTGCTAATACGTAACTCAAAGCCACACTTGGTCTCACTTTGCAGTGCGCCTTGCAAAGGGATGCTGAAACCTCAATCAGTCCTTAACCCGCTGCCCTAAGACAAGATAAAGCCATTCATTCCCTTGACTCCAGGTCAGTAAGCAAGCTTGTATTTTGGGATGGCTGCTGCCGATTGCGTATGCACTTTAATAATAAGGCTGCAGGTCCGGCAGATTTATTGGCCCGTGGTGGGGTGGGGGGACCGGACTCCCTTGGCCTCCAGCTTCCCTTGGTGCCATTACGCCAGAGTGAGATATAGTGGGATATTGATCCCAATGCCACTTCATTTTGCAATAACTATTACACGATATTCTCCCGGGCTGCGCACGGGCGCCTGATTTATGCCGCCTTGCTATTTACATTAACAGTAAGTGTTTTTCTATACCGGCTGGGGAGGGTCTTCCGGGCACACGAGTGGAGATGTGCACATTCACATTCCATCCCATACCCGTGAGCCTTTTTGTAGTGTTTGAATCCTTTATGCACAGGCAGAGGTCCTGAGCGTTTTGCAGTCTGCCACGTGGGTAATGAAAGGTACAGACGTAAACATATTGCGGAGTACATCCCGGCCTTCATTACAGATGCACAGTTGTCCTTGAGGCAATGTTACCCACTCTTATTAAATTGTATTTAGAGCATATGCTCTAAAATAAGTGACGCGTGCCAATATAAATTCCTTCACACTGCAGTGGGCATAAAATTCTACACACCCCTGATAATGAGACCAATATAAATCATTTAAACCATTGGTGTGATCTATACAAATCAATTCACTTTTTTTTAAATATATATTTTCACTTTTTTTAAAATGTATATTTTCAAATATAGTAACAAGGAATTGATCAAATGTGGTTGCATCCTCTTTTCACTTCAGTGCCTTTGTTCAGAATGATTTCAAACTAGAGAGAGTCAGCACAAACCTGCCACGATTTAAACTGCCTCTGATTAACCCTACCCCACCCCCCAATGTTCTCGGAGGCTTGCTAGTTTAGCCAGAAGGTTTTGTACTAACACTGACTGCTATTTCAAAGTGTTCGTAAGAAATAAAGTGATATAAAACTGTAACTATGGTGTTATTTTGAGTGGTGCTGTGTTTGCAGCAACACACACTTTGGAATTATGGCCTAAAAGTGCAACCTTGTTTCCATAGAACAATAACAAAAATCTCCCAAACATCTGTGTGAAAATCTGTGTGTTATGGTGTGTTATGAAATCCAGGTTGAATTTTCTGGCAATAATTCCAAAAAAGTGAGTTTGCGCACTAAAAGAACACCGTAGCTAAAGTGAATCATGGTAATGTTTTGATGCTATTTTTCTTCAGGTAGAACTGGGGCCTTTGACAATATGGCAGATCGTATAAACAGCAGCCAAAAGCCACATTGAAGAAGAAAAACAACAAAAAAACAACAACACTCAAGCATTCATGTATGTAAAGAGCACATCATTTGAATCAATTAGCGTTTTCTCCTGCCCCTCCAATAGATTTAAATCAGCACATCCACCATTATGTTCCATTTATTTGCTCTTGAATGTTTAATTGAATGCTGCCAGTTGGCAAAGCCTCTCATTTGAAAGACAATGATGAGGTTAATTAGGATAAGCAGACAGGGGCACGGGTACCCGGCATGTGCTGCAACCAGCTGCACACTCCAAAGCCGGGGCCTTTGCCAAAGTGCTTTCTCATGCAGTGCCAGCCTGGTGTTGAGTGTTTGTTTACATCCGGGCGCACACTGTGTCAATGGCAGCTGTGAATGAGGAGGCGGGGGCAGGAGCTCCACGTCGTATAGTGCCGACATTCCCACAGGCAATCCCCAGAGGGGTCACAGCGCCCCAGATGCTGTCACTGTTACACGGTGCCACGAGACCAAAACAAAAGGACTAATGACCCTTAATTGCTTTGCCGCTGTTTAGAATCAGATGAGTGTTGCCTAAGCGGCAGTATGTAAATCAAATGCCCCCTCCTCGCTCCACTTCCGAACCAATCCCCAAGCGCTCTCCCCTGGCACAATCAAGTCTTTCTCTGATAAGGGGGCGGGCAGCTTAGCAGGCGCGCTGCCAAGTGACGGGAACTGGCAAGCGTGGTAATGTGCGCACACTTGTTGCTACAATGGCTGCCTGTTACGCCGCTACATTGTGGCCACGGGTCGACGTGTGCGAGGAGCAGATGGGCATCCGAAAGCCTCCACTTAGTTCCACATTCACCATGGCGGAAGAAAAGAAGTGTGCCCCCGCGCTGTGTGTGCATGTCCCGTTCATTAATAGGTCCATTCATATGCAACACTTAGTTTGATTGTAGACAAATGTCCCACTTGGGAGGAAGGGAGTGCCAGTGAATTGAAATTAGTGTGTGTGAGTTTGTTTATCTATGAGTGCTTATTTGCATTTGCTTTGCCTAGATTTCAGTTTGAGTTTGCAAAGAAAATACTTGAATATATTGCTTGTTGAGAGAGGTCAAGGACATTTTAAAGTAAGACCACTGAAATTAATTCCACTCTATACATGTGTGTTTTTGTACTTGCAAAACAAATTCCAATATTAGATCAAAGAATGAAATCAAAGAGAAAATGATTGACGCACAAGCTAACTTGGTATTTATTTTTTTTAACTTTTTAAAATATTTTGGCTAATGTGCATTTTTCTTTGACTGTCACCGTTTACCAGCAATTTACATTTTGAGTTGCAACAAAACCATTGGCAACTCATTAGAGTAGTTGCCGAGCCCCACGAGTTGAATGACAGTTCAGTTTGTGACGGCCCTTCGGGATATTCGTCTTCAGGATAAATCTAATATGCACTAGAACCTTTACGGGTGAACTTAATTTGACATCAGTGAAACTTTTAAATGCCACGTCCAACTTTTCGGTATTTCTGAACTTTTTGCACGACTTTTTGGTCTCCAACAGGGAGCGGAACAGGCTAAAAAGGCCACAGGTTTTTCATCCATGGATATTTCCAAGGCCATCCACTTAGATTTTTTTCTGTGACTCTTCAAGTTGCTCAATGTCTCTGTCGCAACCTGCTGATGACACTGAGCTCAGTGGCTACTTCCCGCTGAGAACATCCTGTATGAAACCTCTCTGTACTACTGATCAATTGTTGGGTGATGTCACGGTTTCATGTCAAAATGTGATCAACATGATGACGGGGACTTGAGGTTCACCATAAAATTGAACCCAGATTCCAAATACAACTAACTATGTAGTTAGTGAACATTATAAAGAGTATTTGAAATCCACAGTGTGATAGAGCGCAGTTCTACGTCACTGAAAATTGCACAATAATGAACCCATTGTTAAAATCGACACGTTACTGACAGCGCAACCGCAAGTAACCATGATTGTCTTTTTAGTTATGCCGAGCGAGTCACTGTCGTGCTAAGATTAAGGTCTGTCCGTGGGGGCTGTGTCGAGCCAGTGGCCCAGTGAGATGTGAGCGATGTGCCCCCGGGTGTCCCCCATCTGCTGCCACACCCATTAACATCAAGCCTTAATGCATTTCTCATACCTGCATGCTTTTCCACGATATGGACCTCGTTGATGATTTAAAGACAGCAACAAACCTGTCCCATTTTCAGAGCGATATTATTGATAGACTGTCACTTCAAATTGTAGGTAAGTGCTAATGGTTATTTTATGGCGCCCGTGTCAGCGCTGATGTATACATGTTTTTCGCCTCCGCCCCTTTCCACATATGACTGTTTTATTTGAATGTAGTGATTGCCTTGAGATCACTGTCCCAATTTTACTAGAGCAAACATGACTTCCCATACAATGGACCAACATTACCAGATGTAACCTTTTAAAAAACTAAATACATACCATGTGCCAAATAGACTATCAACTTGAATCATTCCATCATTCAGAACAGCAAATCTGCACCCACCATCCCGACCCAAAAGAGAGAGAAAATGCAACAAACTACAGTTAGTTCATGAAAGGAGTCGTCGGGTCTGTCTGGTTTGACTCCCAGGCTCCCCCTAGAGTTGGACTATCAATACTGTTTGTGTCTGAATGATTGGACCACAATTTCGACATAATGTCCAATAACTGACGTCACCTTTAAATGTAAACATGCAGTCAGTAGCCAAAGAGACAACACAAATTACTAACCAAGAAAGAGCTGTTTTGTGAGCTAGTGCATACTGACTGCGACTACAACTGACACATTTCTTAAGGCAAGGCAGTGCATTTCACATCATTTGGTTTGCATAATTATAAGTACACCATAAAAAAGCACTGATGAAGAACGGAAGCATTTACAGTAGTTTGCTGACTTCATTTCTAGTGCCAGTTTATTCCAGTTACAGAACGCTGGGTTCCACTAGTTGACCTCACAGCCCTACTGGGTTTATATTCCATTAGGATTTCCTCAATGAAATCAGGATCAACCCCATTCATGTAAAGCCTTTAGGACTGGAGTAATACGTTTTGACCTCTTTGTTCTAGTCAGAACCCGAGCTGCAACGTTCTGAATGAGCTGCAGCTGTTTGATGCTCTCCTGAAGGAGTCCCTTAAGAAAACCTTGACAATAATCTAGTCAACTGGAGATAAAGGCATGAAATGAGCTTCTCCTGGTCTGTTGGGAGCATTCAACCCTTCGATTTGGATATGTTTTTTTTTTTTTTTTTTTTTTTGCTTCTCAAAGGATTGATATGACTGCTGAAAATTAGATTTATAATCAGCAGCCCAACATTTCGGACGTGGACTTTGGCTTTGAAAGATGGTGACTCCAAGTGTTTACTAACTTTTTCTCTGTTGCTAAAAACAAATACCTCAGTTTGGTTTTGGGTTAGTTGAACAAAATCTTGTTTCAACTTGTCATTAATTTTTTTTAGACAGAAACACTAAGTCCAATTTCCAACACATTATCCAATAAATGGTAAAGGAACACAAAATGTTTTTTTGTTTGTTTGTTTGTTTGTTTCCACCCCGCAGATAAGGCAAGCAGTAGGCACACATTTGTACAGTGATTATTTAGAAAGAGACAGAGCCACTTACTTGCCTGGTATGCATATTAGAGCGATTCAGTCATTGTTACAGGCCTGAATGATAAGCAGTTGTCTTGATAATGCTCTCGTCTTGCAAACTTTCAAAATCACCAAAGTAGTAACTTTATTTTTACTTTCAACAAGTTATTAAACATTCACAATGCATTTGCAGGACGTCAGCATTTGCAAGCCATTGCCATTTCGAGTTTTCAGGTTAAATAACTGCTCGGTAGGGGCCAGTCCACTAAATCATTTTATTCTGCATGAATGCAGAATAAAATTACTTGTAAAATCCATATTTTATTTTGCAAAATGTCCTCCACATCGTTTATTCTTTATTAGGACCCCTAATTAGATTAGAAGCTAATCTACAAAGTTGTCGCAAGTCTTCCTGGGGTCTTCAAACGAATATTACAAAAGCACACAAATAACACTAAGACAATGTGAATACGAAAAAGAAACAATAATCTACAGATACTCAAGTAAAGTCAAGCAAACTACTATAAAAAATGGATGAAATTACAGGTACACAGATTAGTAATAAATACAATTAAATTGCATCCGTGTCTCAACATGTGAGTAGCATGAAGATCGTGTGGTTACATGAAATATATTTGCAACGCTATGTTTAAAAACTTGCTCCCGTTATTTTCAGGTAGTTTCAGCACAAAAAAACTGAAATTAAAAAAAACGA
Source organism: Hippocampus zosterae (assembly GCF_025434085.1). Lineage (NCBI taxonomy): Eukaryota > Metazoa > Chordata > Actinopteri > Syngnathiformes > Syngnathidae > Hippocampus > Hippocampus zosterae. The sequence continues at coordinate 15,608,273 of NC_067454.1, read as the reverse complement.
CATCAGTTGCTCTCATTGGGTCGCAGTTCAGTCATGATGTCTACTATAAGAAAATGAGAGTTGAAAAAAAACTTTATTCAATTCAAATTTATCTTTCGAATTATAACAGCAAGCAAATGGCATCGATTTGGTGGATTGCCCTACACCGTGTTGCTTCTAGGCAATCAAACAGGAGTCTTGCTTAATATCCTCATCAAGTTGCTCTTGATCCACTCCAGTGTTTTCTCCCAGCAAACGTCGACCCCCACCCCCGCCCCCTCCACGGCACCCCACTCTTGTCATGGATTAGCTTCTATACTTGCCTGAACAAAGACGCCTAGGCTTGTGTTTACGTACTGGTCCATGCGTCGTGTGAAGAGGAGATACGTCGCTCACTTAAGTCCATGTCTTAGAGGACCCCAATTTGCGAGTCATTAATCAGAACACCTGCTCTGAGAGAACCCGGCGCTTTTCCGACTTTTGGCTCCGCCACTTGAGTCATCAGTGTCATTTGAATTACATGTAATGATTGTGCCCGAGACTAATTTGAGTATGCAAATGCTTTGCTGGGAAAAGGGTGATGTGTATTACCTGGAGATTAAACAGCAGTATGTAATTCGATTGTTGGTCCAGCAAGCACGTATAAACATAGGCCACATTTAAATAAAGTTGAATTTGGCTTACAGCATTGACAGGCTTTGTGGGGGGGACAAAGCATGCAAGAGAACAATACCGGTGGGGAAGGGGGTTGGGGGTGTAAAATACTGTGACAGGACAAGGAAGACAAGGCCCGGGGAAGAAAGGGTGCCTCAGAAAAGAGGTAGCAGAGGAAACAAATGAATAAATTCATGGGGCACAAAATGAAAGTGAAGATGGAGGGGAGCGGAGTGGAGAACACGGGTCGGAGTCATCAGTGGAAGATTATTTTATTGTTCGGACACAGGAGATGCACACAAAAGCACCGGAAAGATTCAATTAAGTATCATATGCAGTGACCTTATTTCCATGGTTACGGAAGAGTGGAAAATATTAATCAAGTCTGCACTCTCGACAGGGAGAAAGTGGGCGCAAGGAAAAGACGGAAGGAACAAGGAAACGATCGCTTGGTCGCGGGGAGAGAAAGCCACATGGCGCAATTATATAATAATAATTAAATGATGTGTGATGTGTGTGATGTGAAAAACAATTGTAAATAGCACTGCGATTTATCCATTTTGTATTTATATTGCACTTAATTGAACGGTGTTTGTTTGTTTTTTCTTCTTTCTACCCACATTCTTGCTGCTGGAGGCTGTAAATTTCCCCAGTGTGGGACAAATAAAGGATATCTTATCTTATCTTATCTTATTAGCATCCAGTGCTCACGATGAAAAGTGTGTGGAATTCTGAACAAGAAAAAAGTCTCATGTTGGAATTAAACTCAGTTAGCTCAACAAAAAAGATGTGCAGTGCTGAACTTCCTGATTCGCAAAAGAATTGTTTAAACTTCAGGTTGGATTTTTATATCGTGATGCCTTTGTGGAGAAGAAAAAAAAATGGAATTTCATCCTCACAAATGTTCGCAACACAACAATGTTTTTATCCATGAATGAGTTTCCTTCCTATTTAAGGATGCACTTACACTGAGTGGGGCGGGGGGGCTTCTAAAAAAACAGTGCTTGCATATTGTTAGAGACACAGACAGTAAAAATTATGACAATGGTTTCCAATCATATTATATTACAATGTTTCTCTCTGTCACATTTCCCTGCACGCAGCAGAGGGGGAAAGTTGAAGATAGTTGTGTTTGATGAAGCTGTAGAGTGTTTGCTCGCTGTCTGCAGGGACTGTCTTGAAAACAATCTATCTGAAACTCCCCCGCTGTGCAAAATGTTAAATAAACAAAAGGCGAGGATAAACAAAATCACTCCATTTCAATGTCACCGAGAAGAAAGCCGACATTTCAATGTTGCCAGAGTGAAAAGAAGGTGGCAGCCCTAACGTTTAAACTTTGGACACATGGTGAAATGTTTTTGAGTGTTTTTTTCCCCCTACAGAGAATGTTTATTTATAAATATACTGGCAACACAGATGTGGGTTTTTTTTCTACTTTGCAGTGCTTAAAAAAACAAGATGAAGAAAAATAGTAAATTGAAAGTTTTTCCCATCTGCTTTGGGAAATGAGCACTCTTGGACTTACTGTATATTGGTTCGAAATACAGTACAGAGTACGCGAAGAGCAGGTTTAAGGACAAAACACAAATTCAAAACTTTAGTCATGTTGCTGATGTAATTTCTTTACCGCAACGTCATCAAAATGACTTCCATGAGCATTAAACTGGATCAAAACAGCCACATGCCACATTACACCCACCTACACATTGTTAGATATTTTCCATGCTTAGTTTTGACTGAGACAGTTGGAGAAGTATTCAGTGAACAATATATTTCATATTACTGTTGTTATGATTATGGTTTTAGTAGGCGGGCGCACAGTGGTCGACTGATTAACATGTCGGCCACACAGTGCAGTGGTGCAGGGTTTGTTATTTGCTCAGACCTGCCTGTGTGGTGTTTGCATGGTCTCCCCGTGCCTGCGTGGGTTTTCTCCGGGTACTTCGGTTTCCTCCCACATTCCAAAAAAAAAAAACGCCCCAAAAACATGCGGGTTAATGGAACACTCTAAATTGTCCCACGGTGTGACTGTGACCGCGAGTGGTTGTTTGTCTATGAGTGCACTATGATTGGCTGGCAACCAGTTCTGGGTGTACCCAGTCTACTGTTCGAAAATAGCTGGGATAGACTCCAGCACGCCCGCGACCCCTGTGAGGATAAGCGGATTAGAAAATGAAGTGTAGTTGAATCGAGGCCACTGGACTCTTATTTTAAGTGTGGGGTCACCCTGTTTGTTTTTGGTGAGTGTGTCCCCTGCGGATGGTCACAATAGCGTTGTTCCTGTTGCCAGGCCTGGTTGGTGAAAGGCGCTTGTGCGTACTAACTGGTCGTTCAGCTGCCTGGTGGCAAGACAGCTCAATCGTGGCCACTCTTCAGGTGGTATGAGACAGTCTTTGGATGCCAGGACATTCTTGTAAGCAACGATAGGCAGAAGTAGCTAGTAATGTGTTACGTGAACTCTGCTATTAACCAGGCTTATTGTACCATTTTGATAAATTGTTCATTCCCATGAATCATGGCAGAAATAACGGATCAAAGAAATAACAGCATACAACCTCCTCCCGTGTTAAGAGAGAACTTTGCGTTTGAGATGACTACAGGCCTGCCTCTCCCCAATTTGGACATTTTGTCCTCAAAATTTTGCAGATTGGTTAGGACAAATGTTATGGTTGTACAACTTAAAGGTACGGCACAGTGCCAAGTTTAAGTTGCCAAATGTGGTGTGTGGCCCAACATGTGACAAAATTGTAACTGACCAGACCAACCCTGACTTACAACCAATTGTCTGAACAATGACAAATGTGCTTAAATGAGCGCACTAAGCGTTCTTGACTTCGGTTTGTCACAGGTGCATCGAAGGTAATGGTTTCTATCAAAGTATGTCAACCGATCTCGATGGTGGGCACGACAGGACCAGTGGGACAGGCGTCCACAAAGGCGTAAACAGAGAGGGCCCAAGCTGAGTGGCTCTTCAAGTACCTGATGTGACCATGACCACTTCCAGAAACAATTTAATTCCAGCGCTTCAGCCATCTCCAGCTGATCTACTCCTCCAAGGTCATTAAGTGCGTCACTGAAGGTCACGTGATTAATGACTGACAGACCCTCCGGTGCAATAACGTGTATGAATGTGGCCCATTAATTAGACAGTGGGTGCCAGAGAGAATGAATGGCCAGGGACAGCTTGGCCCCCTCATGACCTCATCTGTCCCACACACCATTTTTCATTTTCATCTGTACAAACACACACAGACACATGCTTCTATTTGTCCCCAAATCTGAAAATAAATAAAAATGTGAAGACTCATGAACCAAGCACACCTGCGAAGGTCATGCTGACAAAAGACAGTATATGAGCAACGGACAAACCTGTGTTCTTAAAATAAAAAAACATTTTTAAAAATCCTGGGAAAAATGTATAGTCATAAGACAGACATTAAGAACACTTGCAAAAATGAATGCACTACGATTACTTGAAAAGCAATTTGACAGATTTTAGGAAGGCATTTATTTTCCTTAAAACGTATTAATGAATTTCGACATTATTAAATATGTTTGAACACCTCTTTTTGCTAATAACTAATTACAATCTTAAAAAATATACAGTACATATACTGTATATAACAAAGGGATTTGTGTACCAGTCGATTTCTTGCAATTTTAATGTGTTTCGTACAACATTGAATCTGTTAAATTATGATCTAATATTGCCTAGTAATACACAATTGTGTGAAATTAGTTTGGAATCATTTACAATGTTTCATTAAGGATTCAATTGAATACAACAGTGCTTCAAGTGGCATTTCCGAATATCTACCATTTAACTAGCATTTTAGCAACACTAATTTGTCACTAACAGCACTCTTTATTTTTTTTCTACATATTAAAACATTGATCAAACATAAAGGTCAAGTACCAGTATAACAATCAGTATAAATGGAGCCATCATTTGAGATGACGATCAACAAATACAGAGGAAAGGAAACCAAAGGAGGAAATAAAGAAAAACAAAAAGACAATCCAAATACTACATAAAGCATAATACAAAGGAATAGGCAATGTTGCCTCATGCTCGGTGCATGAGGGTTTATATAAATACAATTACATCAACACATTGTTTTTAAAGCCTTTTGTTCGTCTGAATAAAAGCTGAATTTACGATGAAAGGCATTAAAGCATGGGCAGGAAATTTACAACAATTAATTAACGTGATATGTCGACATATTGTGGTGAATCAGAATGAACACTCAGGGGCACTATGTAATTATGTACATGACTTAACAAGAAGAAAGAATGAATAAGGTATCCGGAATCCGGTAGCACTGTTTGCCGAGCTGTAAATGAAGTTTAAAAAAAAAAAAAAAAAGATTGCTGAGAATACTTCAGCGAATGTCCGATACAAGACCAGACAGGAAGCCCCGCCCATTTCGAAAGCCTTTGCGTGATCGAAGGCTATCACGACAGGTGGTCGGTGGCGTATCGAAGCTAGCAGCTAATGCTAATGCGAACAGTCGTGAATCACTTTCTATCAAGTCAATGTTCAACAAGCTATTATCTTGTTACAAAAGCACGAGCACTGCAACCCTCGGAGGCATCGCCTGTGCATTGAAAACAAAGTCATAACTTGCTCATTGCTCAACCAATTTTCATGAAGCTTACTTTTTTTTGTCCATGCCAAAGCATGTGCCATCAACAGAGAATATGCATGGTTGATATTTGGAACCAGGACACTTTTCCCGTAGTAGCTTTAATGTCGCCGTAGGCATAGGTGATGACTACGTTTTGTTCATATCTATGGTAATGACAGTCAAGCCACTGAGTTCCCAAAATGCATTGCATGGCACAATGCATTTAATATTTGAAGTATTAGAGACATTAATCCTTGTCATGTGTTTGTTACGAGGAGTGTGCTGAATGTGCATCTTGCTTAACTATCACATTTACACGATGTTTGATTTATGTTAGACAATGTTTTTGTTTTTAATCGGACGACTTATTTGGCAGGCAGAGCAATCGGTCGGCCCTGAATATTTTCAAATGTAATGTCTGTATAAAAGAGTACAGGGTCTCAAGTGGTCAAAGGAAAAAAAAATGACACGTCATATTTTAATTTGCCTTTTACATGCACTGTAAATAAATTACACAAGTAATGGTAAATGTGGCAGCCCGGTAGTCCAGTGGTTAGCACGTCGGCTTCACAGTGCAGAGGTACCGGGTTCGATTCCAGCTCCGGCCTCCCTGTGTGGAGTTTGCATGTTCTCCCCGGGCCTGCGTGGGTTTTCTCCGGGTGCTCCGGTTTCCTCCCACATTCCAAAAACATGCGTAGCAGGCTGATTGAACACTCTAAATTGTCCCTCGGTGTGGGTGGGCGGATCGGAAAATGAATGAGTGTGAGTGCGAATGGTTGTTCGTTTCTGTGTGCCCTGCGATTGGCTGGCAACCGATTCAGGGTGTCCCCCGCCTACTGCCCGAAGACGGCTGGGATAGGCTCCAGCACCCCCGCGACCCTAGTGAGGATCAAGCGGCTCGGAAGATGAATGAATGAATGAAAGGTAAATGTGAAAAGGGGTATGCTGTAGTGCTTAAAGTCGGGGTGGGGTTATGATAAATACATTGTGAGAGAAAGAAAGAAAGAAAGAAAAAGATATCTTATATAACGGGTCCGCGTGAGGTTGTCATCGGCAGGTGCACACAAGAAGTCTGCAACACCTCATATGTCATATGTCATAAAGACTTCTGCTCCTAGTTTTTTTTTTTTTTGGTTGTTTTGTTTTTTAATCACAGACAGGTGTGGTGGTTTCTTACATGTTAAATGAAAGGCACAAGAAGACACAGTCACAAAACGTATCATGTACCACCGGCAAGTCATAATGACCGCACAAATGAATGCACATACAAATCGGACAAAAAAATGATTTTCTCTGAAAATTGCAAAATCTCCCTTCACATTTGCGTATGAAATATCGCACAGGACTGTTCAAGCGCGTCTCCGCATGACCCACGGTTCCCCTCCCCGAATCAGAGCAACTGTTTATGTGATCCACTATTGGCACGGCCCTCGGGTTGATCTGGTTATCAAAGATCACATTGTTGGCTTTGTGCAGCGCTATAAGCCCTCTGCATTACTGAGGACAATCTCCAGGAGGAAATGAAACATTCTGCTGCCACGGACCGACTTTACTAGAAAACACAAAGGATGTAACGTTGACAGATGAGGGCATTTAAATGACCGAGTGTTGACGCAGTGTTGAACGATGCATTCGTGCGGCAGACTAATCAACGTAATGCAACGCCAACAAGAGTAGTCATGCTGATGCGAAACCTTGTTCTGTTTTTATTTTCACAAATGTACAGCTTGCTAAGTATATTGGGCAATAATATCAGAATACTGTGCATCTTATGTATGCATTTCAATTTTCTCACCAAGTCATAGCATTACGGACACACCCCAGTGGGGTCATTAATAAAATATATATATATATATATATATATATGCATTCACAATATGTAATAACAACCGGTAGGGAGACAAAGACTTCAGACGAGGTCGTGCGCAATATCAGGTAACACATTGGCTATCTATGTACACAATCTGATCAGTTCACACTCTGCACCTGGGTCACATCTCTACAACGCCCCAAACACACCGTCAGCAGCGAGTAAACGGAGCAAAACCACATTTTCAATTCTCCCAGGAACACAACAAGCAGTGACAGAGTGAGCCCAATCCAACAAAACAAAAAAAGGGAAGCATTGAGAAATGTGCACGTTTGAGAAATAAAACTAAAATGAATTCTAGGTCACAGAGATTTATTTGTGTGTTATGAATATGGAGGAGAAATTATTTACGAGGCACGGCGACAATCACAATGAAATTGAAAGGTGCGCCTGATGCTATTTACCACTGCGGGTTTTTTTTGTCTTTTTGAAAGAACGAACAATCCAAATGACGATATTAAAAATATTCTTTCATACATCAGACACAAAGTGGACCCGTTGACCCTTCTGAATAAAGCCTCCCTCAAGAGATTTGACACACATCTTTCAGCACACATCTGAAGAAAGACATGGATGTTGTTTGCCCTCTGATATATTTTTAATATTCAGATCATATCAAACGTGTCCTCTTTCAATTATTGATCCATCTATCCACTCGCAACATAACACATGCTGAGCCCTGGCACGTGATTTCCACGGCCCAGCCAGTCGATCTTCTTATTCGACATGATAAGCAGAGGTGGAGCCGCATCCCGCGTGCGAAGCGCTTGGCCGGGGGAACTACGGACGCACGCTCCATCAAACACCATCAACCGGATTCACCGTCAGCCCGTCACACACGTGACAGAGGCTACCTTTGCTGTGTCTAAGTCACCATCTACATGCGCTGACAGCAACGCTTGAAGACGAGACTATGACTAATATTTCTGACCTCCTTTTCATCAATATTCTACTTAAAACACTTACTATTATGTTAAAAAATACAGTTTTGATTCAGAGATGGAATGGTTCTAATAAGTGTGTGGCTCAGTTTTCAGTGATGCAGTGCAGAACTAGGCCAGTACATAATACAATTTTTGCCCATTCCACCTAGTTTATATATATATATATATATATATATATATATATATATATATATATATATATATATATATATATATATATATATATATATATATATATATATATATATATGCACACATGCATACACACACAACAAACTGTAATGGGTATGGCATATAACAGGAAATTAAGCATCATTCACTGGTGCAAATCTATTGTTTTAGCAAAAAACAACAACATACACAGCAGTGGGGATGCACAATTATGGCCAAATTAATAATTGCGTTTATTTGAATCAGTATTGTAATCACAATTACTCATCATGTTACTTTTCAAGAACAGTATGTAAAATGGATGTATTATACATTTAGTTTAGTTTTGTTTTTAATTACCTAATACATACCAAGGCCTAACGTGTGAATATGCTATTATCTTAGCTGTTAGCATAACATAACCTGCCCTGAATCCGAAACAAGTCTAGACAACATCTCTTAATCTCGTTCCAAGCACTAGTGCTTCTCCATGATGCTCCTCAGCTCCAATTTTTGCTGTGCTTTCTTCTCTTGCCATAACCCAGCAGGGTGTGCTCGCTTGTTATTTAGGAAGCTTGCTGAAACCTTAACCATGCGTTGTTTTTTTTTACCCTGGTGGTTGGCTGACCGCTGGTAGAAAAAAGTGCTCGGATAGATATGCAGCAGAGGCAAGATTTCACATGTAAACATTTCTGACAATCGGGTGAATTAAATGGTGGCAGCAAAAATGATGTTCACAATTAAAATTTGCGAAACAGGACAGCAATGTTTCCTAAAGTGTGAGTGTAAAGTATAAGAAGAATCACTGAATGGAATTCACCATCTGGTACAGGGAAATTCTGAAGTACAGTTCACTTTATTGACCATTCAAAAATATGTTTTTATTTTGTTCCTGCATTGAGTAACACTTCTGCCGTTTTCTATTTTTTAGATATTAATATGTGTCAGAATGTGAATGTAATTTGCTTGCATTATTATTTTATGCTGCGCCACCTACAGTATATGCAATGATTTTTTGGGGGTTGTTGAATTGCAGCTATATTGAATAGATATACACTGTAGATAACAACTGAATAGATAACAGCTTTCCATCCATCCATCCATCTTCTAATGTGCTAATCCTCATGAGGGTCGCGGGTATGCTGGAGCCTATCCCAGCTGTCTTTGGGCAGTAGGCGGGGGACACTCTAAACTGGTTGCGAACCAATCGCAGGATACAACAGCTATCGTATTTGTATTCAAGTTAATAAAATAGAGAATTTAGATCTTTTTTATTTATTTATTTCGGGGTAGGGGTGGGGGGGCAGGACTCAGTATCGGCAAATAGTCACAATAAAGTGACTGAGTTGTGTGAAAAATAAATATTTGTTAAAATTCAACTTGAATGCACAATAAATGTTAATTATAATACAGTAACTACATAGTCGTTGAAGTACAAGTGTATTTCTGCACAATGTCATCGTTCAAATTGTACATAATGCAACGGTGGCTGACACTAATATTAAACATTCTTTATGAAAAAAAATCGCTCTGGAATGAACACGCGATTTGAGATAATACATAAACAAAACGATATTGCGTGTTTGAATGTTTCCAGATGCTTATCTGAAAAAGGCTAAACAGCAGTTGTAGATGTATATATTTATCGCATCAGATTATCTGACAAGAGTCAATTTTCTAAAGGAATAACAAGCAACATAATGATGTTTAATGGAGCGAGTGTTTTTCATGCCGTCTTTTGACCAACAGCATCTCCTGCGGCGGCTCATTTTTGTGCACGGTGCTCGGACCCTCCCTGTCCGGCTTCAGGGGGCACGCTGTAGCAAAAGGCAGACGGAGGGAAGGAGCAAAGTAGAGGAAGGACACCATGCTGGGTGAAGGGAAACCTTCCATGCGCGAGAGCCCAAGTGGCTAGAGGACATTTCACGCTAATGGCGGCCGGGCCAATTGAAATGACTGCAACGCTGCATGATTTGAAGGTCAGGAGACAGCAGATTATATTCCAGTGATGGCGGAATGGGGATTGGTGGAGTAAAATGGTGCCTCCCCCCCTTCACCCCACCCCTTCTTGCACGCTCCTGAATTATTGCAGAAGAGCCAAGATTGAATCAACATAGCACCAAACGCCACCACCATTACTCTTACAGATAGCATGCAATGAAACATGGGGCAGGACCAGTACATCAAAATGAGAAATTCTATTCAGGGAAATGTGAAAATTGCATTTTTCATACCATAAAACAAATGCAGTGATATATATTTTTTTACACAACAATTAATATTTACTCTTGACTGTAGTTCATTCTTTTGCGTGCACGTTATTAAAGATATTAGGCATTAAAAAAATTCATGCAATTTTTTTTGCTGACCGATTGGGATTGCTCAATTCGCATTTCTGATGACTTTTTACATTCCACACCGCACTAATAAAAATATATATATATATATATATATGTGTATATAGATTTCTTCTCATAGACACAGGCGACAACCCGGATAAAGAAGCAGGCCTGAAAAAGCACAATCATTTGTCGGGATTGCAGCTGGGGGTGCAAAAGTTAGTCACACATAACAAAAGCGTGGCGTGATTATGCACATGACTGCGGTAATAAGCTGTAATAAGATGAGGAATGACCATACGTATTTAGTCCAGACATTGTTCAAGAGGGCCTAATGTGATTATGTCGCATTTCCATGTTGCAGATTTCAGGAAGCCACAGGCCAGCACGGACACCGATTTGAAAACAACAACAACAACGAGGCAGCAATGAGGATGTCAAGAGGCGTTTTCTGAAATAGCCGACATGACTGTAATTAAAGCAATTCTACGGATGCACTAAAGTCAGTTTGCATGCTTGACAAACTTGTTCAGGATGAGCATGGGTTGAATGTACCCTGCATTTATTTACACGCTGTGCAAGTTGGGACTTCTGATCTCAACATGAACCTAGCGAGTGTCACCACTAACTAATGAAGCCGCTTCACTCACACAAGAGCAATTAACATTTGATGAGCAGATGAACTTCTTTCAAACAAAATGCTTGCATGATAGCGATTAAGAGATGAGACTTAAATGGTAACAACGGGAAAAATATCACCTTGCACTTTCATGTGCTTTCAAACTCCCGCTCCCTGAAAAGTCCTTGACTAAAGTACTTTGACTCCTCTATAGGTAAATGACCAATGAATCTATTCATCCTCAACTATTTTCAGGAGGTACGATTTCTGATTAGCTCGGACCAAAATGCTTGATTTCACATAGTTGACGTAATGTTCTTCTTATATACCATAACCTCACAACGTAGTGCGCTCCAGGTTGCTCCAAGACACAATCAATTGTGAAATCCCCCAATCCGAAGATTCTGCAGAAAAGAAATTAGGCGTTATGGCCAGGGAAAATTTCATGACTCTTGATTGCTGCGTTAGTAAATTGTTTTTTTTTTTTTTTTTTTAAATACAAAATCACACTAATGATTTCCACGATGTCAGAACAGATGAGTGTTGTCTCCAGGAAAGTGTCGACACTGATGACTCCCCCTTATTCTTGCTGCAGTTGTCAGGCGGTAACAAGCAGCAAAGTCAATGCAGCGCATGTTTGAATGGCCGAGCATGTTAAACCCTTAAAGCAGCCATTAATTCAGGATTTTTAAAGAACACGTAACTTTGGCACATTATCATGGCCAAGCCCAGACCTTCGTCTGAGTTAAATCGCTATGACCAGCAGCACTCAAAACAGACCTTAAAATTGAGCGGGACACTTAACTCCTTCACTCCCAAAGACGTTTTTACACGTCTTTTCACACTTGGTCTAGAATTGGCTGGGACTGAATGAGTTAAGAAGGGATGTCACCGGTATATTGTCAAGCTCCAAAACTGCACTGAAGTGGCTGACCGTTGTCTCCTTCGATCCATGAATCGAAAACTTTGTACACCAACTACCACCTCAAAAAAAAAAAAAAACATTGTGGAAGATCTCATTTTTTATGATATTTGAGGCCAAGGTTAAATTTTGAAAAAAATATGCTGAAAATTATTGGAAGTCTATTCAACATTATGCACACTTTCAACACAAGGAAAAAAAGTTTTAAACTTTATGATTTAATTAAAATGTATTGTACATCAGAGTTGTATACAAATGTGTGCCTAAATAAATGTTTGAAAACAGTTTCAAAAGACAATGCTTAAAATGCAGTTTGACTGCCGTAACATGTTACACATTTTTCATTCAATAATTCTCTCATAACTCAGAAATCTATTGATTAATTCCAAATAATTTGGACAAGTTTGACTGACGTTTTTTTTTCCAATAATTCAAATATCTGTAAATGCCCTTTCAAAAATGCCGTCCAAATCAGGATATACACCTACTATGTTGATCCAAGCCTGGGAAACTGCTGATTTGCTTAACTAGTGACAAAAATGCACTAAAAAGAGTGGCCGATTCCAAAATCCGTCATGCATTAAATCTCAGTCCTGCGATTACTGATGGCTGAAGCAAGTGCACTGCAAATACATTGGCTCTCGCGGCACCCGAGTGACTTGGCCAGTCTCCTCTTCAGACTGGCCTCAGCCTCCCGACGTGCGCAGGCCGCAGCAGACGGATGCATCTCGGGCGCCCTTGACTCCAGCTGCACACACAGGCCAGACAGGCGCACATCGAACAAAGCAACGCAGACAGACTAACGCGCTAAGAGCTGACAGCTCCGGCTCCGAAGCATGCATCTGCATGACAGCCATCAGCCAGATCTGGCAGAATTCATGAGGAAATGCTCACGTGACTGGACACGAGCCGAGGGAGCGATTGTGAGCTCGGGTCAAGGTTTAGAACTAGAGCGGGGGGGCTTTGCTAGTAGCTGCACGGAGGATATTAGTCGCAGCGGACAGACTGATAAATCTGCTTGCATAGCGACTAGGACGTGACTTATCATAGAACATATGAAAAAATACCACAGAAGCTGTGGAGAAAAAAGGAGGAAATGAAATGAAGAAGGGGAGCAAGCCTGCTTTTCTGTGTTCTTCCCCCCCCCCCCCTCTCAGTCCAACACTCAACACAGTTAGTGTTCAGTTTTCACGCGGGCTGATGCATTCACTTGTGATGCACAATGCACAGAAAAGCCACGTGGATAACACTAGGATTGAACAATTAATTCAAACTGACATTATGTAGAGCAGGATTTTGACATCATTTTGGGGGGAAAAAATATATACAGTATATATATATATATATATATATATATATATATATATATATATATATATATATATTATAATTATTATTATTTATTTTGGGGGGGTTGGTCGGTAAGCTTTATTTTTCCTACATATTTCATTCATTTATTTATATAGTGTCTAGATTAATTGATCGCTTCAATAGAGCTGTCCACATGTTTACACATCGGTTTGAATTTTTTTTTTTTTTTTTTAAAGACAAGAGGAAACCAATCATGCTACAGATCACTGTTTCAAGAACCATTTGAGGTAATAAAGCTACAAGAGTATTATCCTGATTTATGATTGACTGATTTGTGCTCATGCCACACTTGTTTGGTAGCATTTTGTGATGTTGTCATAGTGAACGCTTAAAAGACTGCAAGACAAAACTGTTTCCCAAGTTAGTTACAAATTGAAGTGCATAAATAAACTGTGTTTTACACTGATTAATGCTTCATCTGCAATGATTTGAATGTACGCCGAAACTAAAAGACCACATTATCCATGTATAATGAAACTGATATTGTTTATTTGTTGTGCTCGTTTGAAAAAATAATCACCTATTAAATCGCAATATTCCAGGAAAGAAAATCGCAATGGCATCATTTCTCTAAATCATTCATCCCTAGCTCAAACATGTGAAAAGCAGACTAGCACGATAACGTGCTCTGTCGTGGGAGGGATGCGCGACTCCGGATCATCACTGAGGTACATCAATCAAAGACAACACTTAAAGAAGTGCCACTTACTTTGCTGTGAGTTAAAATACGACAGGGGCAATGAAGTCAAAATTTACTTTCCCAAGAGGGTCAAATATATTGTTAGACACCTGCCATGGAAGCTCAGAAAATTCACAAATAATATTTGTTAACTTTAATTACCCGTTTATTAATATTGTTTGAGAATCACTAAATAGTGGTGGAGGCTTTGTGTGTGTGTGTGTGTGTGTGTGTGTGTGTGTGTGCATGCGTGCGCGTGTGTGTGAGACAGTGAATGTGAGGAAGTGAGTGAGTTAGCCAGGGAGTCCAAATGGATTTCAGCCCGGGAATAAATCACTGTCGCCACAGAAACCCGTTGACAGTTGTGATGGATGGCTGAAATTTTTGTGTTGATGTCTTTAGTATTGCTGACAATTTGGTCATAGTGGCTTTTTCACTTTTTGCGTGATGCATTTAAATGCCGGCACGTAAAGCGAGAGCGTATTTCTCCCACCCCCGTGAGCACAAATCTGCTATTTTGCCCTTTTTTCCACTTTACAGCATCAAATAAAAAGGGAATGCTGTACACTAAAGCAATGCGTGAAGTCATTTTGTGTCATGCATATTTGTGGCTAATACCGGAGCCACCTGAAATAAAAACAAAATGAAACTCACTCGGAAGATAAGAATGGACGCCATCTTGAGAGTGTGTGTGTGTGTGTGTGTGTGTGTGTTTGTCTCTACGACAGTCACGTGGACACACTGACCCTTCTCATTGGGTAACATCACCGCGTGACACACTGACTGTTTACTGCGTTTGCCAAATACACACTCTGTGAATGGTGGGCACTTCTTAGGAGGAAATAGATATTTTTCTTTTATACTTTTTTAAAAAAATCTGATATAACTAAGTTTGGAAGTGCTGCTTACTAAATCTATTTTGATGTACTGTAAACTAATTTTTATCATGTCCAAAATGTCAACAATTTAAATGCAGTTGCGGTTTGTCTGTAGGATATTTATAATCTACCATACGCAGACTTTTTGTACTTTTGCATTAAATTATGCAAATACATAGCAATACTCACCATTATTGCATATATTCCAAATATTAAACATTATATATATAAGTTATGCAAATATCACTCTTTAAAACCTACCATGTCAGTTTGACTTTTCTGTACAAGATCTGAAGGTCCAAAGCCTAACACCATAATTTCTGTCATTTTGATCTGAACTGTCAAAATATCAATTAAAAAGAGCAACATGCTTGCTAAAAGGCACATTCTTAGCGATCCAAGTCTTGGTAAAAGGTTGAATTGAATGTTTTCCCAAAATGTTCATAAATGCCAGACAGTTATGCTCAAATGCTACCGCAAGTGTACTTTAAAAACAATGTCCACACAAATTTGCACCACGTGCATACTATAAGAAGAAGTATGCATCCTTGCTCACACAGACTCACACACACACAAAACTTCAGAGTTGGGCCACTCCACGTTAACCCCCACACCCCAAACACACGCACACACACACACACACACACACACACACACACACACACACACACACACACACAGACACACACACACACACTATCACACACACTTCTCCCCCACCCTCCCTAGGAGCACGTAGGTCCAGTGTTACCATGTGCTCCCAGCTGGCAGCCTCAAATCAGAGCACGTTTGCCACAAACTTTAACAATCAATACTTCCAAAGCCTCAGTCACAGCTCCCAAGTAGAATGACTTCACCACCACACAGCACATATTACAAAAGGTTTTACTGACCTGACTGTCTTTTTCCCCCTCTCTGTGGTTACAGTCCCCTCTCTGCTGGTCCTCTACACCTCTTGCCTCAGTAAGTCATGCAGGAGCCGCCTCGTGCTCCTGTTCAAGCCCCACGCATCTGTATGAGTCTGATTTCACAGTCCTGAAGGGGGCGGGTGTGTGTGTGTATGTGTGTGGGTGGGGGGGCCTTGAACGTGCTGCTTATTTAGAAGCCGGCGCGCAATACCTGGGCTTGTAGGCAGCTGTTTAAAGCACAAGGCAACATTCAGAGTGCATAATACCCCCTCTTCCTTACACTCACTCACACACACACACAGACACACACACACACACACACACACACAAACTCTTTCTCTCTCTCTCTTCCACTCGCTCCAACACGTGCACACACTCACAAACTGGCTAGCTGGCTGGCGCACAACACTGCATGCGTGCACACACACACACTCACACAAGTGAAATAGACAGACACAAGAGGCAGTCAGTCAGAGGTCTCTCTACCTGAGCTGGGACAGCGGGCATCGGGAGAAAACTGAGAAACACTGGCCACTCCGTCCCGTCTTCTTGTCCTTCTCTAAAGAGTTTAGAAGACAATTCCAACACGGGATTGCTCCCAATCTATCAGGGTGATCCACATGGATGTGTTGAAATATGTTTGCCACTCTCTCCCTCATCATCTTCTTCAACTCCCTCGCTCTTCTCTTTTCTCACTCTTTGACGCTCGAGCCTGTCATCAAGCAGTCGCTGGACTCTGCTCCCCCTGTCCCCTATTCAATATTTTCCTTTACCTCCCCTGGACGTGCGAGTGATGGGGCCAAAGATTGCCTCCACCTGAATGTGTGTTTGTGAAATGCATTATTTATTGCAAAAGCTGCATTCATTTTTTACCTTTTTTTTACACCAGTGGACATTAAGTGGGAATGGGGTGGGGAGGGATATGTCAAGTTGGAAGGGAGGATGAGGGGTCAGGATTTGGCACAATGAGGGTCTGAGGGGAGGAGGAGAAAAAAATACAGGGAATATGATTTTAATTTATTTATTTATGCAGCAACTGGGATTGCCTCATCATCCAGGGTGATACTTGAGGGCATCGTTCTCCAAGCCATTTTGAATCACAATGCCACTCATTTTTTTCATCAAAATGACTTCAATGTATTACACTTTGTGTTTACAATATATGCGTGTGTGGAGCTGTGGGGGGGGGGGGTAGTGTTTGGAGATAGGGTTGGGGTAACAGAAAGGGGTTATGGTTGAGGGTTAGGGGTTGGGGGCTAGGATTAGGGTTGGGGGTTGAGGTTTGAGAGTTAGGGTTCGGAGTTAGACCTTGGGTTGGAGGTTAAGGGTTGGGCTTATGGATGTGATTAGGGTTAGGGCTGGGGTTAAGGTTATGGTTTAGATTAAGGTTGGGGGTTAGGTTTGGTGGTTAGGGTTGGGAGTTAGGTTTTAGGATTAGGGTTGGGCGTTCAGGCTTGGGAGTTAGTATTAGGACAAGGGTTGGGGGTTAAACTTAGGGATGGATGTGAGGGTGAGAGTCAGGGTTAGGGTTGGGAGTTAGGTTTGGGGTTTTGGGTTGAAGGTTAGGGGTTAGGTTTTAGGATTAAGACTGGGGGTTAAGGGTTAGGGTTGGGGGTTTGGTTTGTGGTTTAGATTTAGGGTCGCGGTTAGAGTTGGTGGTTTGGGTAGGAGTTTGTGTTTGAGTTTGGGTGGTTCGGTTGGGGTTGCAAACTCCACACATAAAGGCCAGAGCCAGAATTGAAGGCATCGCCTCTGCAATGCCAGGCCAACGCCCTAATTAGTAAAAAATCAGTTAAAAAACAGTGTTTGAACAAAACCAGAACACACTCCCTAAAATGGCCGTAGAAACTGTACTTGTATGTGAAGGTGTCGCAAGCGTAGCTCCCCTGCATCAGATTGCCTCCAATCATTTCCTGGGCGGAACAAGAATGGCCGTCCAGCGTATGATGTGGATCAGGGGCCGGCGGGCCTCGTCTCTCACTACCATTAGTCCAACTGGTATTATCAGTTTGTCTCCATTATTTTAATACTAACATCATGATGTGCATTTGTGATCTTATTTTTAAAAGCCTCTGAGTAAAGGAAAAAAACTGACTTTCATTTCCTACACTGAACAATCCTAAAATGAGAGGAACATGAACAGAGAGCAAAGTGGCATGAGCGCGTGTACACTGGTGGTGTGAAATTAAACATCCACCATGGCCAACACTGCTGCCAAGTTGCGGCCACCACATTCCCGACACCACCCATTGTCATTAAACATAACAGAAGAAACAATCCTCCTTTTCTTTCATTTTTTTTCTGCACCGACTTTAGATGTTCCTGAACAGCATTATTATGTTTTATTAATATCTTTGAATTATTACTCATTTTCCCTCTTAAAATTGAGTGCTTTAATCCACATCTGAAGTACTCATCAAGGCTGTTGAGGGAAATCAGTGTGGAAGGACACATTATATTTGCAAAAATGCAAAGCATGAATTAAAAATATATGGTTTTACTGAAATATTAACTTTTAATTTTAAAAGGCTCATTTACCCAGAATATTTTATTCTTTCTTTTTTTTAGCTGATTATTATATTTCCACTCTGCAATTTGACCATGTGTTCATTTTTTTTAATTTTACATACACTATCAAAAATATGATTACAGCAGATGGTTTGCATTTGATATTGGGAGGAGGAGAGAAAAAAAGCAAATCTAAATGCTTCCAAGCGTGATAGTTTCAGCTATCCTGCCTTCATGCGCCCCCCCCCCCCTCCCCACAATAGTGAACTGTAATTCCCATGATCACCCTTGAAAGCATGACCTTGTGCTGTGTGACGGGGAGATAGCTCCAGCATGAAGACAGGACGCCACTTATCATCAAGGGATGAGGTGGCTGTTTAATTTCACACCACCAGTGGCTAAAACCCCTGTTAGTGTTGAGCATCACAATAGCGGCTACGCTGGGGGAGCAGATGTCCCGGCGAGGGGGTGCAAAGAGGAGGGGGTTGGAGGGGGAGGCCAGGCAGTGCTGGGGGGGGGGGGGGGGGTCTTGTGAGTGGTGGTAAAAAAAAAGTGTGCGGTAGAGTGGTTGCACTGTCACCGTGTATTGTACTCAGAGCAGGCCGACCCCTGTGGGCATGGGCCAGAAAAAAAAACAGCACCTCTCTCTTTATGATGCACAATAAACACACAAATAGCCATCCGGGTGTAGTGGCTTATAACTGAAAGTAGTGGGATGCACCCACGGGGGACATGAACCGGATCGGGAGGAGCCTCGGCGGTGAGCAAAGGTGGCTCGAATGCCTTTTAACGAAGGCGCTACAGCGCAGAGGCCGACATTAGCGAGCGGCCGATTGCTTTGTGAAGAGCTTCTCATTGTCTGCTGTGATGAACTTGAGCTCTGGCCTCCAACCCAGGGGCCTTTTTGTCTCATCCCGTGTGCCGCTGGCTCCGCTTTTGCTGCCCCACCCTCATGCATCTCTCTCACTCACAAACACACACACACACACACACACGAGCTTCCAGGGCTAGACATAACACAACCCGCTTCATGTGATGCCTTCAGGGTCGAGCGGTGACCAGCACCCCCCTGCGCAGCCCAATATCAAATACAGTAATGAGCCATCCCAAGAAAATGGCAGCCCTCTCAAACATGGCGGCTTTCTGATGGTTCAATGCAAACCAGGGAAGAAGGTCACTACTCTCATCTTTTAACACCCCAGCCACCACCTGCCATCTGGCCTTTCTCTTCTTTTCTCTTGTATCTCTCGCAAATGTCTTCTTTTAGCCATTTTTCCCCACCTAATTTAGTATGCAGATGTAAAGGCTTATTATTTAAGAGACAAATGATGGGGGAGATGAGAAGAGACATGCGGCTGCGTCTGAGTGATGAGAAAATTAGGAGAGTGAACGCCAGCTCCCTGAGAGCTCCCCCCTTTTCATGGAAGGTAATAAAAATATAAAAATAGGAAAATCCAAATAACGGTGACCCTGCCCCTGTATTGTGCAGCTCAGCAAGAAAAGGCAAAGCTGACTGTGATTCTTTCGCAGCACCATATCCCCTCTGAGTGCTCCAGCCCAGTCATACATATTCACCTCGCTACACACACACACACACACATGCGCGCGCGCAGACACTCTCGTATCATTTTTCTATATTTTCTCCATCAGTGGTTGATATGCACAACATTCCAAATTCATTTAGACTGCTGGATTTCTATTTTTATAGTATCAGAACATCAAGTTAAAGAAAATAAATGTTTATTCAGCAGAGTGGCGAGCGCTGGTCCAAAGGGTGGGGGCTCATGCGAAATCAGTAAATCACTCCATCTGCAAGATGAACGGCATGTTTGGGAGTTCATTGCCTTTCGTCTCGGCCGAGTGGCCAGTCTGGCGGCTGCAGTAGCGGGCCCGAAAGTGGGGCGGGTGGGGATGACGCGGAGGGTTCCGGAGGGAAATAATGAAGCGCGGGACCAGCCATAGGCTGACCCCGCATTCACCATGTTGCCAAATATGTTTCGCTGCGTGTTTTCACGCCTTCTCTCTGACCAGTTGCCAGAGTTGACTTGAAAAGTAAGTTAGTTACTTTTAAAATCAAGTAATTTGTAAACTAAGTTAGATTTCAAGTTACTTTATTAGTTACATTCAGCAGCTTCATATGGCACATTGATCAGGTAAGGTGGACACAATCTCATCATATGAGCCCGATTTACGGACATAAATCATAGCACTCACTAAACTAATGCTGTGTTTACACCTCACGATTTTCACAGTCGCAGACTAAAAATTTAAGTCGGAAGGAAGTTTCAGCGATTGTAGCATGCCCCTGCAAAATTCAGTCTTGGTAAAATTTCAGTCTAGGACTTGGCCGTCACAGAAAAAAAAGTGGAAAAAAAACCTCACTGTAACATGTCTTGAGAAACGAGCAGGTGTGAGATGACAGTTTTGCATGTGTCTTTTCAAA
Source organism: Hippocampus zosterae (assembly GCF_025434085.1). Taxonomy (NCBI): domain Eukaryota; kingdom Metazoa; phylum Chordata; class Actinopteri; order Syngnathiformes; family Syngnathidae; genus Hippocampus; species Hippocampus zosterae. Next base: position 15,587,381 of record NC_067454.1, on the reverse strand, counting down.
ATCTTCTCAAAGTCTCTTGATGTCCAGGTAGCTAAACACAGCATCCCATGCTAACATAACACTTAACATATCAGATTGTACAATCACAAATGTCACGTAATGTCAGTATTATTATAAAGTGTATATTATATAATAAAATTGCATGTAACAAATATAAGAGTTTGTAACTATGTACGACCCCCACTCACCCATTTTAAATAGCACCGCCATTTTTGCTGGTGTATTTTATTTTCATTCTGTACTGTGTACAGTTCATTTTTTAAATGTATTTTTGTGCGTGCAAATACTTTTTATTTTTCTACTTTCTTCATTTTTTGCTGCTGTAAATTGCGCATTTCTCAATTGTGAGACAAATAAAGGTTTTCTTATCTTATATACAGAGATAATTCAACTTAGGATGTCTGTAATAAGAACTGCATGAATTTTAAAAAAGTACCGTCTAAGTCATTCTACTAAGGCAGAGGTTCACAAACCTTTTACAGTACGATCTAAAAACATGCTTTACAAGTGCCACCATAGTGACCATCATCAAAATACAGTAACATAGTGGGCCTAAGTTCATGATCGTAGAAAATAAAAATACTGCAATGATTACATTGAAATGGTTGAAAAAAAACAATTTTGAGTAAAAACCAAACCAAAAAAATATGAAAAAGCAAACAAATCTTAAACATTAAGGACGTTTTTTTTCCTAATACTTAGGTGTGGCTAGAGACATTTTTAATGTTTAGCCACATTGGCTAAGAGTGTTTATAACATAGTGCCATCCCGGATATATAATACTGAATGTATCTAAATTTGACAAAACCTTCAGCTTCCCCGTCATTAGTAACAGGATAAAACGAGTGGACACATCAACACAGTATTTCACAAAATGTGCTACTTCAAAAATTACTGAAGAAAGAGACACCAACCACAGTTACCAAATCAAGATATGAATGTGATCCAAGTAAAACCACAACTGGTGTCCAAGATACAAGGACGGATGAGTCCATTGCACCCCCCCCCCCCCCCCCCCCCAGTGGGATACAATTATTCCGGAGCAAGTAGCTCTGTCCATAAAAATTGGCTCTGGGAACCTATCTGGGAGACTGGAGGCTCACAGATCTGATACCAACACTTAAGGAATAGAAATAAAATAAATGGGACATTTTGGCTGCAGAGTAGCCATGGCAAATCGCAAAGTTCAATCGCGATTTGCTCAACAGCACAACAACATTGGCCCTTAAGCTATTGCTAGATTATGCAACTTCTTCCACCGGTTATTCTACTGGCTAACATGCCTCAAAGTACCAGAAGAAACACAGTTTGAGAGATCAGCAATAGTGGCTTTCTGCCTGCCTGAAAATAAAGGAAGAATCGTTCATGTTAAAATAAGTTGATCAATATGATGGACCATGGCATTACATGCTAAATAAGAGCCATTTGAGAGGCACAGGCGAGACACACGTTAGTGAAGAGTATGTTCTAGAGCTCCTTGCTTGTGGCCAGCGCTAAATTAAATACCCTCGGAAGCCATTAGGCTAAACAGCCCGCGGAAAGAATTTGTCTCCACACAGAAAAATGACATTAAACGCAGGCAATCATGATTCAATCAATTATGTATGAATTATATTTTTCCGTGTAAAATGTCTTCAGTTAATTCCCCTTTGTGTACAATGTCCATTACATTAGAGGGATGCAGCAGGATGGTCGAAATGAGCGTTTGGCCGACAATTCGTCAGGCTCATGCTGCCAGCAGGAATGAAAACACTGGCCATTCAAAAAAAAAAAAAAAACACTGCAAGGGCTAAAAGTAAAGCGAACACATTCTCAGGGCTGATATAGCTGTAAATCTCTCCAAGAAACGCTTCAGTGTGTGTTCAAGAGAAAAAAGCATTTCAAGCTCAAGCTTGAAAATATTGCTTGTATCAGTGGCCATTGGTAGTGTCGCGACACACAAAAGTGACATTCGAACAGCAGACACGGAATCGATTTGGCATCACTGCTTCATTCTTTTCTTGTGCTATGACTGAAGGGCAAACAGTCCAGGTTGTAGTATACCTTTGAACAAGAAAAATACTGACAAAATTATGAAATGTATACAAAGTGTGTGGCTGAGTGAGACGCTGCTTCACTTTTTTTTTTCTTCTTGTCTCTCTGTGTGACCCGCTCACAGACTTGAACCAATGGTCTAGACCAGCGTTCCCCAGCCCCCTGGTCCGTGGGTCATTTGGTACCGGGCCACACAGAAGGAATAAATAACTTACTGTACATTACTTCAGTTTTATTCATTTAAGAACTTGAAATCTGTTTTATTTTGAAAACTTACCGGATTCTCTGTTACATTCATCTACAGTCTGTCACTCGTGACTCAGACTAAGGTGCGCTTCTCAGTTATGTGATAAGGTTACTGCTAAAATAAAACCCAAGAGCAAACAAAATGAATAAAAATCAAACACCCTAGGAAAATTTCTTTGGGAAGTGGAAAAGGCCAAGCCCGGAGACAAAAGAGGAATCTACGACTGTCAAGAAAAAGAAGGCTACAATTAATAGACAGTATCAGGAGTCCTTCTTAAAATACGGATTTATCTCAATGGGAGATTCGCACGCACCAAGCCCACATTGCATAATATGTGGCGATGGTGAGTCAGAATTTTCATGCACTTTGTATTTGTGGCGTATTTTATTTTGAAAGCACGTTTAAACATTGTCATAGCAACCAGAGAGTGTTGTGGCTAGATTGGACGTTCCATGTGTCATGATTCGTGTTTATTATTGTGTTTAGAAAATACCACCGTTTTCATGCATGCCGTATCATATTATTTTGTTGTATTTATCCGGCCTTAAATACCGGTCCTTGAAAATATTGTCTGACATGAAATTGGTCAGTGGGGCAAAAAAGTTTCGGGAGCGCTTGTCTAGACCCCTTGAACAACCGCTGTCCTTGAAATGAGAATGAAATACGTTGAATGATAAGTAAGTAAGTGGCCTCTTACACTAACTGTACACTAGCAACAACCTAAGAAAAACTTGCAAAGATCAAAATCCAGCTCAATTTATAACAGGGGTTTTAAACGATATGGATGCTCTTCAATTTTAGTTGAACAAAATGTTTATCATTGTGGTTGTACATGTGCTTTTTAGTCACGAAGAATGGCACTGCCGAGAAGTGTTTTTAATAAAGTCTGCCTGTCAAAGTGATTAAAAAAAATAAAAAAAGACAGCAAGTCATTCAGAGCACCCCTCTGTATTTTCTGCTATGGACAGATCATTTGAAAAAAATGTGAGCATTTTTATCTGTGTGAATTCTCAAGTTTATATTCACTTCATGTATTGGTTCTTTGTAGATTGTGTAGGTATACACTCCGTTGTAGCAAATGGGTATTAAATGCACAAGAGTGATTTTTAATGTATCCAGTGATGTGTGCATACACACAATGAAGTCGAATCAAAGAGCATATCACTCCTACGCACTGCTTTCTAGTGTCCCAGAAATCCAACTGACGCCCATCCATATATTTAATGCTGCACATTTGTCCCTTTTGCACTAATGTGTCTTCTTTCTTTGTTTTCTTTAGGCTGTGTAAGTAACACTCAAATATTCAAATTTATAGAGCTAATTGAATCCTTATCAAATTCTGATCAAGATAAATATAGCCCCGGTGCAAAGAGAAGACAGCAGTATTGAAATACAACACTGGTTGTGTTCGTTTGTTCATTCTTCCGTCTACAAGTGGTGCTTTGCTGCCATCAGACATGAGTTACCAGACAGGAGCATTACAGCTAATAAGACGGTGGCAAAACAGCTTTTATTAATGCATGAGGCCATTTTGGGCCTCGAGAAAATCTCACAGAGAAAGGAAGTCATCAGTATACTTGAGAAGACGCAACTGGATGATTACCAATTCAAAGCTGGAAACAGTTACTACATCAGAACAATGAAGCCAATGCAAGTATGATGCGGTTTTGGATGGAATACAAATCACAAGTGCGTGAATTACCATTACTGAGTTTTGATTGACACTGTCAGAGGTGTATTTATTTTGAAAAGTATTCATTACTGTGATTGTACATTCCAGTGGTGTAGAATTGCACTGCGCCGGGGTGACTTTCCTTCATTTGGAGGTCTAACTTAATTCTTTTTGTGCAAGCAAAGTGGTAACCAGCATCAGGCGTATTCTTCGTGGGGTTGCGGGAAGCGAGAGCTAATCCCATACCCTTCATTTTTTTAATTTACTTGGATAATGTCGGCAAATGCTTTCTCGTCTGCGAGGAATCGGTAGTCTAACGGCACACCTATGATCCAAGGGAGACATTTTCAGTTTCTCTATTTTGGGGGATTTTGACAGAACCTGTCATACTATGAAATGTGAACATAGTTCGAGAAATCGAGAATGATACGTGTGACTGAGCTTACCTGAAGTGGCCAGAGCGTAGTCGGAATAGTAGTTCCGCACGGTAGGTGGACAGCTAGAACAGCTTTGCCGCATCTCACTTCATAGCGAGGTGAGGTGAAGACCCCCCATGTGAGTGATGGAGGGGCCACTACAAATTCATGAGCTATTTCAGCTCAGTGTGATGTATTCCCTGCATTTAGTTTGGATCTGGGATCCGATGTCGATTGCTCTGTCCTCATTATAAAGTTCATACACATAAACTCTATCTGGACTTTTCGGTCCGGTGTACCTTATTAAATGGGGATAAACGTGAACGGAAAAATCCCGTGGGGGGTATTTTGTCTTTTTCAAAAGCATGGTGAAGAAAATTACATAAATACATTTTAAATCCAATATCATAATGACTGTACCTTTAGAACAATAAATCTGCTCTGAGCATGTGAGAATTGCAAGAGCATGCAAATGAACCTCAAGGGTCAAAGTTCACAAGTGGACAGAGACGGCATCCCAAACTGGCCCAAACAAATGCAGAGGAACATCTGCTCTGCGTGCGTCACACAAAGCTGTCCCTTCAGAGACCCTCGCAACCCCCAAGAGCCTGGGAACGGCTCAAAGTCAAGGACGGCCTCCACAGTGATTGAGCCCTGAGCGGACACAGCGGCATGCTTTCAATGTGAAAGGGAACGAGTTAAAAATCAGTGCGAGAGACATTTGTTTAACTGGCATCTGTTTGGAAAATGTCATACTAGGTAAGATTATCACAAGAATGTATTATTTCGGGCAATGGAATCTGACCACAGGTGTTCGAGAGGTTTTGTTATTTGGATACGTTTGGGGCAAACACAATGCTACTCATCACCAAAAGAACACGAAACCTACAGTAAAGCGATGCGGTGGCGGCACCATGCCTTGGGGCTGTTTTTCTTCAGCTGAAACTCTTATCGAAGTGGAGCGAATCACAAACAGTTCCGAATAAGAGCACAAAATCTTCAGGCTTAATCTTGAATGTGAACAAGTAAATAGATTCAAAAAAATTGCTGAGAGCCACCGACCTTCATTTGAGGTTAATCACTTGAAATCGTTTTAGGAGGGTGGGCACACTTAAGCACTCACATTATTTAAGTTACTTTTATGTACTCTCTCAAAAAAAAACAATTGCTCTCGATTTTGCAAATACATTTCAACAGGGGTGTGCAGAATCTTTGAGAAAAAGATCTACTGATGAAAGTAAAGCTCGGTCAGCAGTTTATTTTTACATCCCCACTTACGCAGAGATTGAAAAAATATGTGAGGTTGGGCAGATTTTAAGCCACGTTAATGGTGGATGTACATTTGAAATGATTTATCTCAGTCTTGTTTTTTACAACATAAAAACCGAAAGTTTGAACTGGGGTATACAGACTTTTCATATCCACTGTATTTTTGGTAACATGAAAACACAATGCAGATTAAAAAATATATAAACCAGAAGTTCAGTCACTGTCATTTGAAAAAATAAAATAAAAAATGAAGTTAAGGTTGTTATCATGATTTGTTGTTTTTGGACTTTATTATTTCAAAGAGTTGATGGCTTTAACCCTTTCATGCACCCTGTAACCTGATAACATAAGCTGCCCACTATAGTAACCACTGTGCCTGAAAAGCTCTTCTTTTTTTTCCATTGGATGACAAGTGAGTGAGATGCAAATGGCATCATAACATCTGTTACCAAATTCCAAAACACAACCATGTCTTGTAGGCAAAGAGACTTAAACAGTAAGCCTTGGGGGATCTGCCTCACCTCAACCAGCTCTTAAACACAGGTTGTGGACAGGATTTAGTCAATCTCTTAACACAAGACTAATCACGTAGCACATTAAACATGAGAGGCCCCGACCACCCCTAAACACTTTCATTTGGCAGCCTGACACTATGCTTGAAAGGAAACATCAAATGAAGTCAATAGATGGATCAATAGCCATGGATGCCTGAGCTTGCCCTGCAGCCAAAAACCAGCATTGTACAGATCCTCCTGGCCTTAGCTCTGGTCTTCATTGTGTACTGCCAGCGCTGAGGGACAGTTGATGTACGTCTTCTTCTGCCAGACTCGCCCCTCGCATGCCACAGTTGCTCGGTCTTTCTAATGCGGAGCTGATGTGCACCTGCTGGGACCGGGGGTTGCATGGGTGCACTCTCCTCAATGGCGGCATCAATCACTCAGTTGGACTTTTTATGGCCGTTTAAACATGCATTTCACCGCTGTTACTCTTCCGCATAGCAAGTGCGCGATGATAGCGACTGCAGCCCGCTTCTCTCGTTGTCTATTCTGTCAGAATTAGGAGGCATGATTTGATTTTTTTTCAGAGATAAGGCCAAGGATCAGAGCTTTTTCTTAAAATATTTGGCTTTTATACCAAAAAAAAATACCCCATCACGGTCAGTCAAAAATGTGGCATATTTTTAGTTAGTTGAAATAGGTTTTCTAAGTCAATAATATAACCATGGAACTGCTTAGCATGGTCTTGTATGTTCGACAAGTTTGGGAGGTTGTGACGGCACATGCGGTGGTTTTGTACCCCTACGTATTAATAGAATACAATGCCCAACTTTCTATTTGTACTTTTCCATCCTGTTGTTATTATTTTGCATTTGTGGATCTTGCTAAACTGTTTGTACTATTTAAAAGTGTTAGTTTTTTTTTTTGGTTGTTGTGACATTTTTGGGGGGGGGGGGGGGTCGGGGATATCAGCACTTGTTGTTATGTGTGCCTATGAGTCAGCAGCCCATCACAAAGAGCTCCTTTAACTTTCTCCTTTATTTGTACTTTTCAACGCTCATTCTTGTTGCAGATTTGAGTGATGGTAAACCATTTGAACTTGTTTTATTATTTTTATTTTTTAAAACTGTGTGTAAGTGGAAAAAAACATCTTTTTTCACCGTTTGTTAATGATGATACAACTGTGAGAAGCCAGCCGGCATCCCCTGAGTGAGGAATGCAGCCTAGAGGAGAGATGGCGAGGGAGGAGAGATGGTACTATTTTAAAACCAAGTAAAGCAAAAGAGATGACGAAACGAAGATTTCAAATGCAAAAGCAAAAGTATGCAAAATTCCATTTATCATAAATTTTGTGGGGAAAAAAGTCTGCCAGTTTAAACTCAGAATTTTATTCAGGAAATTCTCAGTTTAGTGAAATTAAGCAAGTGAGAAGATAATGTGGTAAAAAAAAAAATCATGATAAACTTCCTTCTACGAGTCCCCTTCCATTCGCACCAAAAATTGAAAGCTGACAAATGTAACCTTAATTACATTCTTCCCAATCACAGCTTAAAGGTAACCTTGTGGCTCTCGTCCGCCCTCACTGATAGAGTGAAGTGCACCGCACCCTCTTCAGGTCTATATTTCACCGGAGGCAGTAAATGCATCGAAAGGACACAAGATGGATACATTATGTATATAGGACACACAAGTATGCGATTTAAGGAGCAGGATGCTGCGTCAGCACTGAAAATGCAAGCAGATCAAGGAACAAACAGGGAAGCGGAGCCCTCCTTATATAGAACCAGGCATGGTCTATTGACCCAAATGTAATTATTTAACACACTCTCTGTTCACCTCCAATCTATCCTTGGTTTCCAGATGGCAGACTTAGCCCACATTTATATTTTAGATGTACAGCTAAGCCCAAAAACGATTCATCACCCAACTAAGAAATTACTTTCAAGATGCTGTAAAGTGAAGCGTTGTTTCTAAATACATGAAACATGTCGGAAGATAACTGCTGAAAAAATAGGACTGAATTATGAAGATAAGGTATAGTTTTTAAATATTTATCCCCATGTCACTTGACATGTCAATTGTCCTGATTTTTGGGGGGGACGCGTGGCTAAAACGGTGCCCAATGACACGTGCCGGCAGATACATATTCAAGAATGAAACATTCACTTTCATTCAGATTATGGGTAATTGTAGTCTTGACTCTGGATCAAAATTCAACATGCACTAAAAACTGCAAGATTGAAATCTTCACATTTCACTTTTATTATTATTCTAATATTTTTATGAGTTTATTATTCATTTGCAGTCCAATAAAACTACAGTGTATCATGTAATATTGGTAATAGGTAGCTTTCTTTATTTTTCAATACAAGAGTGGCAAAATATATATATTTTTAAACAGTATATTTAGTGGATATTGTACTGAACAGAGGCACCTACTGTTCGGCCTCTTAGCGCAGACGGCTCATGATGTGTTTAAATACCGAACAATACATTCATTCATTCATTCATTCATCTTCCGAGCCGTTTGATCCTCACTAGGGTCGCGGGGGGTGCTGGAGCCTATCCCAGCTGTCTTCGGGCAGTAGGCGGGGGACACCCTGAATCGGTTGCCAGCCAATCGCAGGGCACACAGAGACGAACAACCATTCGCACTCACACTCACACCTAGGGACAATTTAGAGTGTACAATCAGCCTGCCACGCATGTTTTTGGAATGTGGGAGGAAACCGGAGCACCCGGAGAAAACCCACGCAGGCCCGGGGAGAACATGCAAACTCCACACAGGGAGGCCGGAGCTGGAATCGAACCCGGTACCTCTGCACTGTGAAGCCGACGTGCTAACCACTGGACTACCGGGCCGCCCTCGAACAATACATAATTGTATTATTGTATTATTATTTTTCTGGGCCTGTTTTGTCACTGATCTTCTAAATGGTGATTTTAAATGTAGTTCATGAATCAAGCATATCATATAAAAGTATGTATACAAGCATCATGTGGAGGAGGAAAAAAAACAAGAGATGAAAATGTCGCTGTGTTTGTCCTTCTGCCTGACACCGGTGCCGTCTTGAAAGGCCCCTGCTCTCGGCGGAGAGACAAACACGGGGGAAGTCCGGAGGTAGCCGCCATCCACGCACTGCTATTTTCCATCCCCTTTAATCATGTGATCAGGGTGACGGCATCATGTCGTCGCAGCGGAGGGAGGGGCTTTGCCGTCTGCAGCTCGCCACCATTTTGTGTGGCTACCTGACGCATTTGTTCACCTACATGGTCACGAGCATTTTGTTGTGGCGTGATGTCTACACCCAATGTTGCTAAAAGGAGCACAGCCAGGGGTGCACAATATCACGCTGGATCTCGCTTTTGGATTTCATGTCATGCATTTCTCTCTGTGGGCTGTCTTGGTGACTGAGCCCATCATCCACCTCACCATCAGCCATGTGAGAGCCTCATATGGTGCAGTCAAATTGCTGTCTGCCGGATCATGGCTCTGAATGTCCAGACTTGATCAAAAGGATTAAAGAATGGGATCGGGGAGGGCGATAGTGGAATAGTTTCAAGTCCTTGCCGTGCATCACACAATTACAAATGCCCAATGGCAGCGATGCAATGGAGAGCGGCAGTGACCAGTCGGCTTTTGACAAAGAAACAGGAAATTAGTCTATTTTCTAGTGTGATACCCCGAAAAGATTCAATCATTTACAGCCCACCTCAAGAGAAAATAAATGTCTGCATGTGATACGTCACAGAGATATCCAAAAGTCAAAGAATTTAAAACAATAAATCAATCCAAAAAAATCACCAACTTTGTCAAATGAACTATAACTAATTAAGTAACTCGCTATAAGTAACTAAGTCCCCAAATTGAAAGGTAGGCTCACTCACCAGTGTAACCACAGTGCAGTACAGAACCATAAAGCTCAATCCCTCTGCATCGCGGGTGCCCCGATTAGGTCACCATATGTGTTTGTAACATTATTAATTCAGGGATATATCAATCCTTTTAGAGTACAAAAATAGAGTTAACGCCTCATGTACAGTAATTCAAACAAATTGTCAAGGGTTTTGTCAAGACGTTTTCTTGACCTAATGAAGTCCTGACTTATGGCCCAGAACTGTTCTCTGTTCTTCCCTGATGGGAAATAGAGTCTTGGGTATGGAGATGCTCTAGTGATGTTTGCCAACTAGTGGTGAACACTGTTATTACAACTTAAAAATGCTCCGCTAAAGGAAGCATTTTATTTTCAGATTTACCCCAAGCGCCACTCCGAGTGTGCCCAAGGGCCACCAGTTGGCCATACCTTGGACAGTCATTTTTGCTCTGCCCCCCACCAAAAAAAATCTGTAAAACTAAATATGTGAAAAAGAGTTTAATGCTACATGTCCACATTTGATTCCGTCATCGTTCTGAGTTTTCCGCACTTATCTTTAAACATTGTGTGAATAAAAAAATAAAAAAACAAATTCTACTCTATTCCAAATTCTAAAAGGCTCTCATAAAGGTGACCAGTGGTCTTATGATCCCTACTCTGATTTATTATATCTTTTTTTTTTCTCTTTAAAGAAATACAAAATGCGTCACAGCAGGCAGGAGGGAGCGGTGCAAATATGCTTGCCAAGGCAGGTTGTTAGAGAGTCAGAGATTTTGGGAGCAAATGATTGCGGCATATTAAGGAGTAATGGAAGTCACAGCAGGCCCCTGTGACACATTCCCATATGCTTTCATCATGACACTGATCAAGGCACCAAGAAAGGTCCATTACTTTCTCTAGTAGCGCTGATGTTATATCACGGAGAAAGTCATCCTGAAAGACGGTACATTGGAGGGCAAAATGTTAAGACCGATGATGGGCAATATCACGTACATTGTCATAAATGAGAAACAACCGAAGGAAGGACGCAATACATGAAATGAAATAACACAAAATCCAAACAATAGCGCAAGAGTTCAGCATCAAGATCAGTTCTCTGTGAGTGCATGAGGATGAGATTTTTTGTAACGATCCTCCTAAATTCGAGTAAATAAGTCTATATTCTGTGCTTTATTCTGGGATTTGCCAGACACGAGGTCTGGCCCTGCATTTGAGACAACAAAAGGCAGTCTTGACATCTTGCCCAGCCAGCAGATAATATTTGCTGTTCAGAGACTGGCTTTCTTTTGTTCCAGGTTCTTATAAGCCCAAGACACTGAAATTTAAACTCAGTTCAAAAAATATTATTTGCCACAGGGCAAGGTAAATCTCTTGGCAGGACCTTTCAAAGGCTTGCCCTGGGTTTGTTTACAATTGATCTTATTTAAAAGTGGATTTTTGTTGTTTTGTTTTTTACTTTTCAAAGACATACTTTCTGCCATGCACGGGTCAAGAAGAAAAATGAATGTTTTTATTCATTTAATAAGCAAAGATATGCAAAGTTAGATTCTCAGCAGATAATATAATTGTTCCACCGCTTGTCTTGTAATTTTCAAATTAAAAACGCAATGCAAGATAACATTTGCCACTGGAGCAAACGGGAAAAATAACTAGAGTGAGCAAGCAAATCAATTCAACTGCCACAAATAATAATAATAATTAAAAAGCCCTCAGATACGCCTGCATAATCTTGAGAGAATAACAAAAATTCTACTTTCACAAAAATAATAATGCTCAATTTTCAAAGACATATTGAAAAAATTACATATATTATTATGATGTATAACCACACTGGTGTTTCCAGAACTGTGCCCCTCTCATCTCGACGAAATAATGTAGACAATATAGTAGTGTGGGGCAAATAAAGGATATCTTAATCTGAATCTTATCTTCTAGGGAAAAATAAAAAGCCATTGTCTATCCCTGAAAATGTGTTCAAATAATAAACTAAAATACATTCAAGTGAACAAATGCAGTCAGCGTGAAGCAACATGTTGCACTATTAACTGCTTCACACCACATACTCTGTGTTGACAGTCTTTCAAACAAAGGCAGTATCGCAAAAATAGTGGCCAAAAAAAAGCACTCTCACCAAAAAGTCAACATCACGCCAAAACATTTTTTTTCTAATGATGCAAACAAAGTAGTCATAAAAATATTCCTAAATGAGGAATAAAATGGCCTTTTATAAATAATACTTTGGTACCTTGACTTCTAAGTTTAATTTGTTCTGTGACCATGTTGGTAACACAACTCATCTCAATTGAAGTGAAACAAAATGGCATTAATTTGTTCCAGACCCCAATTAAAAACCAACAAAAAGGTTTCAAAAAAGCACAAAAGTTGTATTTTATAAAAACATTTAGATAATTTTTCAGAGAGAGAGAGAGAAATACAATTTAAAGGTTTGAGTGCACTTTGTCCATAGGGGTGAGGTGTTGGAGGGCAGTGTAACATATGGCGCATATGGATTAAAAAGAAAAAAAAAAGTTTTGTGACTACACAAGAAAGTGCTGTAGCATTAATTTTTTTAGTTTTAGTTTATTAGTAGTATTAGTTTTTGCAAAGGATAAAGAATATATGCCGTGGAGTGTTGTTATTTTCGCTGTCTATATGTGTTGCTGGACTATTTGTGTGTTTGGGTAATAACGTGACACTGATACTCGTTTCATTAGCCTCTGCATGGCGTTTTGCATTATGTGTTAGCATGAAGAAACTGGACAATCGCAGAAGGAAAAGTTGTGAGTTTGGTTCAAATAAAAGAGTAATTCTCTTTGTATTACTTGTTGTCAACTTTAACTTGGAGTATCAATACACAATGTAAACCCTCTTTTTGTCGAATTGTTCACTGTCTGCCAAACTACTGCTTGTCATGAAGTGAGTTGAGTTCTCACATTTTTCCTTCATTATCAGAGCAAAAATATTATCTGAAAAACACCATGCACCTTGGAAAGACACGCAAGTCGCTCGTAAGTTGAGGTACTGCAGTAAAGTATTTTGGGCTCCCGAGAGGTGAATGTGCAGGGAGCCCCCCCGAGATAGGTGGGGACACTCCTATCAGCCCCGCAGGTTTCCTGGGCAGATTGAGACCACATGAGGAGGTAAAAAGCCACAGAGCTGCTTTAACACTCCTGGGAGACGAGAAGAGCAAGGCGAGGCCACAAAAAATACGCCACAATACACATTACGCCGCACGCGCACACTCATTATGCACCTGCAAGGTTCCTACAGCTTTAGCCAAGTTAAACTCAACATTTCTTAATTCCTTTTGGAATAAAATGTAAGACCAAGTTCCAAGTGTTCTCCACATGTTCACTGTGAGTGTTTTCAACTTGTTTGTGTGTTTTATCGTTTGCTAGAAAATGAAAACAAATAGCTCAAAAGTAAATGTGCGCATTTCATAACAGATTCATTCCTCTGCAGAAAGGACAATGTTTCAATCAAGAACGCTATGAGAAGCATGCTGCACTTTAAGTTATCTGCAACCACCGCCACTAACATTCTAGACTGCCTCTGTATCTCTCGTGGCTTACTTAAGCTCGAAAGAAGTTCCCCGGGGGCACCTTCATTTCCCCACAAACTCCTGTCAAGGCCGCGCAGGTTAACGTGTCCAGTTTGACTACCTGATCAATAGCTGTAAAGGTAATCATTGTGCCAGAGAGACAACTTTGATCCTGCAGTTGCAAGACGCAGGTAAAATCCAGCCAAAAATCGAACGACCCGTGCTAAAATTTTACATCCCACAGTGTTGTTGTTGTTTTGGCATTTTTTTTCCAAGCCCTTTCACATAGGTGCTTGAAAAGGCGATGAAGTCTGCTGCAAACAAGTGCCAAGTGGCCTCTCTGTACCTCCTTTGTTCTTTTGGGAATGAGGTGAATCGAGTCCACTCGCATGCATCGCCAAAATGCCCCCCGAACGTTTCTTCGTGGCCCCTGAGTGGCAGTGTGTAATCGGTCCTGGCAGAGTGCTGGCTAATGGGGAGTGCGGGAGGAGGGGGCTGACCACGCCTTTGAGATGTATTCATGTGCGTGGCGTGGCCGTCCGGACCCAGGGTGACACTCCTTCATTCGTGCCGCCTCAGGCCAGGATTAGGCGAGTGGGCAGCCTGGCGAAGCTGGCCGTAATGCGGCATCACTTTCATATTAAGCTCATCTCTTCTCCACGGGCCTGACGGTGGACAGGCCTCCTCTCTTTGCTGCTCAAATTATCCTCAATTACTGGGGAAAGGCCAGGCCAGGGGACGTCACCTAACCTTCACCATCTGTTAGGTTCAAAGACGCAGCACTGGGCCAGCCCGCCTGTCTCCTGCCCCTCCCCCTCTCCCCGCTTCGACCTTTCCGCCTAGGCCTGCTCCGACTCTATACGCCTCAGCACAGACACACCCCTCCGCCGCCCCAACTATCTCCCCCTGATTGGCCAGTCAGCCCGCCCTGGACACAGCTGGGAAGTGCATTTGCAGAAGGCGCATTAAGGGAGAAAAGGTTATGTCACGCTCCTTCAACAAGATGTGAATATTCAAAAGTACACACGCGCGGGGGTTAAGTCCATGTCCTCAGGACAACAGCATAAATTCAACTGCTGCCTTTTTTAAAAGTCTAATTACATTGAGGGGAACATTTTTTTAAAATGCGTCTCTAGGACGGAGCTTTAGTTCGAGATGTTTTAATCTTAACTTTTTACAACAAGCAACCACATATGAATGTAACAATACTTACAATGCTATTTGAAGTGTGGTTTGTAGTGTAGAACTGTCCAGATATGCAAACAAAACTTCTGACTATCATTGTGATGCAATACAGCTCAACCCACCTGAAGTACAACCACAGTAATAAAAATATTGTTCAGTTCATGTTACACCAAGTGGGAACTGAAAAACACAATACACTCGTGACCAACATTACAATACAGTGGTATTGGTACATGGTAGGCCGAAGCATTTATCAAAAACAAGACAGACATTCTTCCCCAGAAATAGTATTTAATATTACTGCAGTTCCATACTGTAGGAAAATGAAAAAAGATTAACAATTAAATTGAAATGTGCCTAAAAGTCATGTAAATTTGTAACTGAGTAAATGTATTAAAAAAAACACTTCTGGAAGATTAAATGCAAATGTATCCGTATAAATATTGTAAAAAGTCATTTTTAACTGAAAGGTTAAACAAATTCAGCTGAACTTTACACAGAGGCAACGAACGATTCTCTTTTGAGGACCTCTCTCACCACCACTCAATTATGTACTCGCTGATGGTGTCAATCAAAAGGCAACAATATTCTCATTTGATTATTTTTTTTTTTATTGAATTTCAATTGCTGATGTAAAATGTCATTATGTTGTGACTGGTCGGTTTATTTATTAAATGCTGATTGGACTTTTAAAAGCATTTTCAATGTTATACAATAGGCACCCTGATCAATTATTTTTTCGAAATAAGGGTGATCTGTTGTTATTTTTGGCCATACTATGATCATTATTATAATATAATATCACTATTAGGTTTCAATTTGTCAGGATATCCAACATAATTTTGGGAGGCTTAGGGCATGGAATATTTTTTTTTCTTGTTAACATTAGAGTAACATTTCTCTTAATTGTTTTAATTATTTATTCAATTTCAAACGCTAGTATTCCAAGCCTTCGTTTTGTGTTTGTGCAAGAAGTGATCTGGTGTTGATGGTTGGCTCTACTGGGTGCCATTTTAGGCTTTAATAAAAGATACCTATGTGAGAGATCCTTTTAATGTCGACGTGAAATATAGGGTTTTTTTTGTCCTTGCTTACCTGTGCGGGCTAACTTGTCGTTAATTAAACATTCATCTATATTTGAAACTGCGCTCCTGAAATATTCACGAGTTCTTATTTCTGCAATGGCGAATGCGCCTCTTAATAATGCAGGCGCTGTTTTCTGTTTGTTTCCAGCCTGTGTGTTTTAGCGGCTCCACTGTGTCCATTTGGGCTTTGCAGCTTGTCTGCCCACTCAGAGGCCCCCGATGGCAGGTCATCTGGCTTTGAAAATAACTTTTAATAAGGCTGCTGAATAATAGATGCGCTGCTGGCTAAAATCAAGCGGGGAGAAGCGGGGCTGAGGACAGCAGGTTGCGGAGACAGACAGCAAGCAGGGCTCAGACGCTTCCCTCTCCATCATCATCAACAACCTACCTCAGCCCCTCGCCAGACTCCATCAGGTCAGAGGTCATGGACTTGACCTTGTGGCCCCAGCAGAGAATGCTCACTTGATTCAAGGTTTAATTTGGGATTTATTCTGCAAGAGAGGATCCCATCTCGGGCTGCTCTATGCCTCATTATCCCAGACTCCTTTTTGGTCTCATCACCTATTAGGTGTGGAGTTAAAAAGTGGTCCTCTGGTTTGTCCATTTTGACATGAAGATCATTCAAATATCATCATTGCATCTTTCTTCCCATCACAACAGACATGTTCTTTTTCTCCTTACATTTTTTTTTTCTGACTATAGATCAGACCGGTTATTTTCGAGGACCCAATACCGAGGATAGAAAAAAATGGATTGCAATGTTTCATGTGCATTGAGTGTCTGCCTTTTTATTTTCGAAACACACACACACACACACACACACACACACACACAGATAGATACATAAATGTAGTTTTTTTTCAAGGCCACCATGTGATTTTCTTTATTCTACCACTCTCTCCCTTTCAAAATAAATATAGAAGTCAATTTACATACGGTCATATTTACCTATTAATAGCTAGAAGCGCAATTATTTTGCTCTTCCTCAGTTCCTTCAAAATGTACTCTGAAATGACAATTGGGCATGTATTTATGCGTAACAAAGATTTTTTTTTAATGAATTGTTTTCAAGGATTATTTTATTTCAAAAATACATGGTTCAGTTTGGGTCATGATTAAAAAGGTGGGTCCCTTGTTTTTATCTAGGCAATAAAATAGTTAATTGTTTAATTTCCTGCAATGAAAAATAGGATACATAAATGCTAATGTGGTATTTATTTTAATGAATGACCATTTGAATGAACATAGAAACAACACCTCCCAAATGACGTGCAGAGATTTCTATCTCGCATTTACCCATTTTTTTCCCCCCTGCAGTAGAAAGGAGTAGAAGGAAACGTAGCATTCTAATTTTCGACAAGATGTTTTCAAAGAGAACACGCTTGCGGCCTGTATAGCAGCTAAACTTTTCAAATGCAAGTCACTTACAGTATAAAGTGGAGTGATGGCTTTCATATGCCAGCTAAAAAGACTGATCATTGCTATATGCGCCTCCCACTAAGTGGGTCCCTGTGGAGGACAATTTTGGAGAGATTTTCGCCTGATATGAAGCGAGCCCTGCATGCATTAATATTACATTACAAGGCAGACTATCACACAGATCGCCTTCGTGCATGCAGGTGTAGAAGAGCTTCTCATCCACATGAATGTTACTCTCATCAAAGAAACTGCGAGGAAACGAGTGAAATTAGGAGGGGTTTTTTTGGTTTGTTGTTGTATTGAGCTTTTATTTAGGAGACGATTCAAATTGGCAGCACATGCAATAAAATGTGTATTTAGGTCACCCAAGAAAGGAGACAAATGCCGCAGGAAAGGCGCCTCAAATGTGACACGCATGGCCAGCTAGGCGCGTGCAGGCATGCACACACACACACAAACACGCGCACACACAAACACTCGCACACGCGCTCGCACACACGCGGGAACGCACGCACCAGTACGCACAAGTGCGACAGGGGCGAGGCTCTGCTCCACTCGTACGGAAGTTGTGCACGCGCGAACGTATTGGTTTCTATTCTGCTCGGAAATGTAAAAAAAAAAAAAGAAAGAAAAAAAAATAGGAGCGTATTTTAATTGTACTGTAATTTTTCCCATGCAGTGGGCACCGTGCGGCAAATAAGCACACACACACACACACGCGCGCGCGCTTACACACACAAATATATAGACGCGTGTCACAAAAGGCGCCTCCGGGAGGTCGACGCGTGCATCCCTGCCAAAATGTGTCCCCTCTCATTTGAATGTGAATGCTCCCTGCATGCACGCAGAGTTTGCAACCTTCACAGGGCCGTAACACACACACGCACGCACACACATTTACACCGCGGCGTGTTTTTTTTTTCAATTAGTGCCACCCCCTTCCCTTCCAAACCTCCGCCCACCCTTCAGCGGCTAATGCAGGCTAATTGGGCATCATTGCGGATTAATAGGCTGCGTTAATTGGCTCTCTGCAGAGAGGGGCTTCAGTGGAAGAATTTGGCAAGCGATCCGATTGGGAGTGACATGTTTGTTCGGTCTCTTTAGCATTCATCATATTCTAATAGGACACTTGTTTGCTTGGATGGGATAATTAGGGTCATTAAGGCAACAGGTTGCCAGCTGAAAATAGCAGGGGGAAAAATGCACTTGGACAGCATGCTGTTATTCTTTTCTTATGAGAACATTCCAAGAAAAATATCTTTGTTTTGTATTTAGATTTTTTGTTAGTGCAGAGGCCTTGCACATGAATTTGTTTGTTTGTTTTTTTTTTTACTAATATGCAATTTGCACTCTTGTAATAATTGTTTCAATAAATAAAACACAAATATATAAATTTTTGGCAACAAGATATTAATCATTTTATCAATGTGTGTTTGTCTTCATGTGTCTTTATGTTGACGTTGTTAACATTGCATTTAAATGACATTTAATTGAAGGTATTGTTGACAGTAATCACAACATTATATTAATAGTAATAATACTTTTCAAGAATTAAATGCACAGGCTCCACGTATTTTTTCTTCAAAGACCAGCCATGACATCATTGGAAGAGCGACATTTAATCTGGAGGCCTTAAGCAGGCAAAAGAGATCCATGCACCAACGCAAATAGAAACATCGATGCAGGATGTTCGTGCATATTACCGCAATGAAGCCCATTTGATCAACAATCAATCAGCATTTGTGAAACCAAAACCAGTGCTGGCAAACTTATCATGAACAACTACAAATACACTCTGACGAGAAATGGGCCCAAACATCCTCCTGTACACGTCACTCGTATGCAGAACGATGTGCCGCATACAAGGCACATTACATGATGATGTTACTTTTGAAATCATACTGCAAAATGTCAGAAGAGGTCAAACGAATAAATAAGTCAATAAATAAATCAGGAAATGAATGAATATGAAAAAAAACAGTGAAACACTAGCACCCTTATATCAGAACTAGAATGACAACAACGTTGCTGCTGCAGTAGTGGAGGCATCTGGCTCTCAATGAATCCCCCCCTCCCAACACCAAACCCCTACCTTCTAAACCCCTTCTCACCCCCCCCCTCGTCCCACCCTGGTGAAGTTCAAGGTCACTGCAGTCAATGGCCCACACACAAGAAGCAGCCCCATTTTTGACAGCATTTTAAAAATCATTTGGAGATTTACTATTTAGATTTGAAAACATTCTTTGTTTTATGATTAAATGACTGTAATCATAATTGATCTCAAATTGCTAGATTCCTTGCAAAAAGTGATAAGTGCTGGCAATCATTTACAATTTATACAAAATATGCATGTAATATAAATATACCCACACTTGTGAATGAAGTACAACACATCACTATCAAGCAACTTTTGCGGTAAAAGGCCCCTCAGTCTCATTAGCATGACTTAATGAATTAAGTGTTCCCAATTACTTTTTGATCAGGCATAGCAAATCTTTAGCCTAACAGCATCATTGCTGAAACGTCATTTTGGAACATTAGTGGAAAATATGGAGAAAAAAATAATACAACAAATTCAACAAACAATTGTTCCGTTACCTGGATTTAATCTTTGCGGATGACCATGAATTGGATGATTGACAATCTATGCGGAGATTAAAACACACACACACACACACACACACACACACACACCTTGTTGTACTATTTGTTGATATTGTGACAATAACGATTTGAGCAATTATGTTTTTGGCTGATAAAATTTGCTAAAAGTCATCTCAGTATTAGTATGAATGGCAACAATGCAACAATTTTCAGACATAAACGTTAATATAAATAACCATGACACCGTTTGCTCAAATAACACTCTGAAAAATAAAAAAATTAAAAAACGCTTTTTGCCCTTCACTCTGATGATGCTCTGGTCTGCTAAAATCATGCACTCTTAGTTAAATTGATCATTCAGTTCTGGCCCTCAAATGAAAGTATTAACAACAATGATAACGATAATATAATCACCATTTCATTCCGTTTTTTGGTGTCTTAGTCCATGATTTTAGAAAGGGGACAATTTAAGTCCATATAAAACACGAATTAATGAAATTCTACAAGACCTGTGAAATTATGTTACTTATATCAAAACAAAAATGGTGATTTCTAATGAAGATCCACTCATTAAATCTATTTCACTCCTTCATTGATTTACAGATTCCACCTTATCCTAAGTTTGTGTGCATGGCAATTTGTGAGAAATCAAGTAATGTGACATTAAAATGAAAGCAAATTAGGCTTACTTGGAATCACAGTATGCAACTACAAATAAAAAACCTGAAAAAAGGGTTAGCTTGTACTACGAAATAATAATTCACATATTGTTTTCCAAGTATTTGAATGTTGAAATGATGATTCGTGATCCGAGACAAACATTTGTGTATGCATGTACGAGACGAAAGGACGTTAAAGAGGCCGATCGAGTTCAAATGTGATTTTTTTATTTTTTTTGTCACCGCTGGATGAGGCAAAGCGAAAAGGGTGAGGCACCGATGGGGGAAGCGAGAGGATGCTAGGTGGTCCCAGGTGTGTGTAATGACATCAGAGGGGCGAGACATCCCGCATGTGCACACTGGAGAAGAGATCCAGTTTCTTTTCCAAGGTCTCTTCATGAGAGGCAGGTCACGGCCAGCCGCCTCCTCCTGACACGTAATTGCTGATATTGATTATAGGTTATCATATGCTGCGGGCCATTTGGAAGATAATGCTACAGGGGTTAATTTGTCAGCCATTAACATCCTGCTTCGCTTCATATGAACATGTAAATTAAGTTTAGAACAACTTGGTAATAGGCCACTTAGCCTCATCTAATAAAAGGAAATGGCTTTAAGTGCTATAACACCTCAAAGTGACAACAGTTCAAGCGCATTTGGAAAAGGTTGGGATTTCAAAAAAAAATTCTGCCATTTTGTCTCCAAATCAAAGCCCCTTCTGATGTGTCCTATAGGGCAGCGCTTACCATAAAATTGCAGTGCTAACCATTGCCAAAAATGTCCTCCACAAAATTGAGACTGGCATTTCCAGGAAACGCCTTTTCCCTTTTCACCGGTCTGTAAAAAAGCCGCACGCAGACAGCGTACAAGTCTGTCAGAGCGATGAAGTGACCGCTTCAAAACCGTGAGACACTTTGCAGCTGTTTGCTAGTATTCCATGTCTCTCGAGTTGGCTCTCGAGACAGATGCAGTATAGTTGTACGCCGCTGCAAACTACAACCAGCGCGATGAACATGAAATTGACCGTTTCAATCAAAAGTGATCGTTGTCTACCGTAAAAGCTTAGATTGTGTACCTAAAAAGCACCCGTTCAAGCTGCATATGTGCAATAAATGCATTCGAGTCAGTAATAGAGTATATTAAAATTATAAGTCAGTAGCACAATTGCCTGAGTCATTTGTAATTCAATTGTACACATAATCAATAACAAATGTCAATGTACTTGCAAAAATTGTGGCTTCCTTATCGCTGCATTGATTCTTCTAAGTCGAATTGAGGTAAACAGACTCATTGCTGGTCACACGTGGTACCTCCTTTTTTTCCCAAAAATGTTCAAAAATAATTTGGGCAATTGCACCCAAAAGGCATTACTGAAATGAACAGTGGTATTTGCGGCCCTTGCGCCGGGTCAACATGCATTGTCAAAACATGTTTGCAAATGTTCAAACTTCAGCAATCCCCTCAGGGTATATAATGCAACAAAATGTTGAAAAGCAGTCAGACAGATTTAACTGCCTCACAATCATCACACTTGTTCACTCATTCCGCACCCCCCCCCCCCTTTCTTTTCTCAGCAAGGAATCGCACATCAAATACACAAAAATCACAGAAGAGAGAAACGCGGTAACCTTTGAGAGAGTCGATCAGAGGTGCGCAAGCACCTGGTACAGCCCAGAGCAGTAAAGACAACCCACTTGAACTTCAAAAACATGACATTTGCCACCTCTGAGCACCAAACATGTCTCTCTAAGTCTACACCTGTAAACCTGCAAACCCACACAATGTAGATCAAGAGCTTTCCTCGCTCAAGCAAACGCTATTAAAAGTTACGCAGTAGCCTACCTTGGCCAGTGTGTGTGTGTGTGTGTGTGTGTGTGTGTGTGCGTGAGTGTGTGTGTGTGTGTTGAGATAGGGCAAAACTATTTAGTAAAACAATATACTTGAGGGTTTTTCTCGTCAATATTGCCATTTTATATGTGATTATTTATTCAAGGTCTTCTGCCCATGTATTTTTTTACAAGCACAATCACAAACAATAAATCAATCCTTATTTAGTAAACAACATCAAATGTATAAGTATAACTGTTTAGATTTTTATAGGTGAACTAACCATGAATTAATAGGCTATTTACTTCAATGAGAGTTGTTTACTTCCTACTTCCTAGTTGTTTACTACCGCCTTTGAAGCGTTCAGAGCAACAACTTCGCAAAATGCCACCAAATAAGTGTGGCATCGTCAGAAGTCAGATTCGAACAATAATTCCAACAAATCTTTGGCTTTAGCACTTCAAATGTCCACGTTTCTTAAAACAACATGTGAATGGCACTGAACCTTTCTCAACACTATATGAAGAAAATAAAATATAGAGATACAGGAAAATAAAGCCTAACATTTGACCAAGATGAAGCATTTTACCAAAAATTCTATTGGAAAATTGCATTCTAGTACATTACCATGTCAATTTGAATTTGATTAATTCTTCAGCCTTGATTGGAGTGAGAGAGAGAAAGAGAAAGAGAAAGAGAAAGAGAAAGAGAAAGAGAAGAGAGAGAGAGAGAGAGAGAGAGAGAGAGAGAGAGAGAGAGAGAGAGAGAGAGAGAGAGAGAGAGAGAGAGAGAGAGAGAGAGAGAGAGAGAGAGAGAGAGAGAGAGAGAGAGAGAGAGAGAGAGAGAGAGAGAGAGAGAGAGAGAGAGAGAGAGAGAGAGAGAGAGAGAGAAAGTGAGGAAGGGGAGTGGAAAAATTGTGAGTAGGTGCTGGTCAGCAAATCAGTCAGTCGGTGAAACACAGTTGCTGGGGGGAAAAATGGAAGGCCCGCATACCTGTTTGCAGCAAAGCGACAGCGGGGCAAGACCTCCATGCAGCCTTGTTGTCTATTGCATTAATTATCCTCCCGGAAAGATGCTCGCATCGACGTCATATCTCCTGAGGTGGTACTCCTACTATCCCGTGGTCGGAGGATGGAGGTGAGCGGGACGAGAGAGGAGGAAAAAGAGCGAGTCAAAACCAGCGGCAGGCCCATGCACACCATGACTGGCCCAAGTGCGATTGAACGCGCACACTGAGGCCTCTGCGGCGAAAGTGGGGGTGTGGGGGGGAGGACTGTCGGGAGAGTGGCGCACTTTGTGTAGCCTGGGGATACGGCAAGTCTCACGCACCGTCACGCGCACACGCTTACATGTCACACGAGCTCTGTTAGCATTTGCGCTAACACAAAAAGAGTCATGAAAAGTGGGACGTGTGTCATCATCCAGGCTGACGGAGGGCCTCATTAACATTCACTGACAACCGCCTGCACATCTGCTCTCTATAATGTATGTGTTCGCTCATGGGGCAGCTGAAACTGGACAGGAAAATAAAAAAGGTCAAAAGTCTGGCAGGGAGAAGGGGAGAGGATGGTGATCATAAACAATGGACGATAAAAGAGATGCATATGCGTGGCGGGAGTGCGTTTACATGGTCTCTGAACCTGTGGGAGGACTGGCTGTAGTTAATCTCTTGAATATCTTGTATGCATAGACACACAACTTATACAATGGCTAAAAATAAAAATAAAAAACTAGTCATAAAGTATTAAAATTACATCAGCAACAGTGGTGTAGTGTATGGTGGCTATGTAGGGGATGGAAGATAGTCAACAATACTTCAAATAAAAAAAATACTTCAAACTGTTTTAAAGCCACTCCCAGTTGACTTTCACTGTTAAACTAAACAAAGAAAATACATAGTGTTGTAAACAACATAATTTCTTTGCCTTACCAATGTCTGTTTAGCTTAATGCTAACAAACCATGCAAAACGCCACAGAAAAAAAAACCCAAACAGCATCACTGGTTCAGTGTTATAACCTGTTCAGCAACTAATATTTTAACCGAGTCATACGACACATGTACTGTACTGGTCAACAGATAATTTAACGATACTCATAGACACATTAATTCATGGCTTTGTCACATCCCGGCTCGATTACTGCAATGCCCTTTACTATGGAGTCAGCCAGTCCTCCATTAAGCGCCTTCAGCTGGTCCAGAATGCCGCTGCTCGCCTCTTGACTGGTACACGTAAGAGGGAGCACATAACTCCTACTCTGGCATCCCTTCACTGGCTCCCCATTCATTTTAGAGTTATTTTCAAGATCCTCCTATTTGTTTTCAAATCTCTGAATATTCTCGCGCCACCTTACCTCTCTGAGCTAATCCGCCCCTACACACCTGCCCGGCGCCTCAGGTCTGTGGACCAGATATTATTAGAAGTACCAAGAACTAAACTGAGGATCATAGGGGATCGAGCCTTTTCTGTTGCTGGTCCCTCTCTCTGGAATGACCTCCCACTGAACATTCGGCAAGCCTCCTCGCTGCCCATCTTCAAAACCCTCCTCAAAACTCACTTGTATTCTTTAGCATTCGACTCAGCATGACTTAGATTTGTTCTTGGTTTTACTGTTTGGTGCTTTCTACCGCCTTTATTACCGATTTGTCTTACTGTTTATTGTACATGTTAAATTGCTCCATGTACAGGACTTTGTATGCAGCGATGGCTGTTTGAAAGTGCTCTATAAATACTGCTGACTTGACTTGACACATTCTTTACCCCCCTGTGAAAACTAACTAATATCACAGCAGTTTACTAAGTCACTTTGGGTGCATTTACACCTACACTGCATAGCCCGTTTTAAACGGATCTGAGTTCTTTCTCCATGCTGTGTGAATACACACAATCGAATCCTGGTGCGGCCCAAACAACTGGAACGAGACAGACTTTTTCAGGTGTTCTCTGTGCGCTTACGAACGGACTTGGTGCGGTTCGCTACAGATCTGACTACAAACCACTGCGGATCTTCACCAAATATAAGATATGAGCGGCTTTTTGGGCTTAACAAGCCACCGTGGCCTGACATCATGGGAAATATCTGCCCGTAGACAATGTTGAGAACACATGATCCTTCATCTTTAAACAAAACGCCGCTGCCAGCATGTTGTGGGTCAAAGCACTCAGCGGACACGCTCCGGTGGGTTACTGCACGCATTCGATGACACTGTGCCAAATTCCTGAAAAATAATCTCTCAAAATATACGTGGAATGAGCTGCTCTTGATGCTCCGCTATTTTGTAGCTTTAATAACAGCACAAATATGGAGAGCTAAAATGCAGCATAAAGAAATTGCACATTTTCCCTGGAACTAACTACAGGCCAAAAATGAATACACCCTGAGTTGTGAAACGGTTTTTATGCTTGCATGTTTGTGTTACAGTGGACCCCAGCCTGATTTCAGTTTGGCATTCACATATTCATCTATTCAGAGGTTTTATTTGTGGTGGGGGAATTATCGTATGTACAGTATTTTTTTTTTGCGCTGTATTCTGCCTCAAGGTGGCACTCAGCAAAAGGAGCATCACAATGTGCACTGAATTGAAGTAACAAATGTGGCCACAATGATTTAATTCTTGACATTCTATTGAATGATGTCAATACATGCGTCTATAAAATCAAATTTTATTGAGTGCTATTTTACTTGTTGAAATAAAATAAAACCTACACTTTTGTTTGGAAAACCCCACAACTTTCATTTCATTTTACTGGTCATAGATGATATGAGAAATGTTTTCAGTAACAAGTTGAATTTGTTTCGTGACCACATAAATATTTCAGGTCACCCCTGCGTACGCATTTGAGCTTCCTAGATTTGCCATCACGTATTTCAGCCTAATTTTCTTATTTTAATGAATTATTTGACTGCAACTGTCCATTACGAGTCAAATAAACATGAGACTGGGGAAATATAGGCAGCAGTGATGATGTTGAAAATCAATTTGCATTGCATTAAGCAAATATAAAGGCCAGCGGTTGAGTTCTCTACAGCTTAGAGAAATCACATTTCCCAAATCAAGCATCCCATTCAGGCATCGTTTCCAGTTTGTGTCTCAGTCTGCCTGGCCTAGTATGTAGATTGATCCAGATGGACACGCCGCCTAGACCTCCACTCATCCCCAATAGACCCTCTGGCTGAACTTGACTCCCAGTACTACAGATGGGAAGGAGGAACCTTCACCTTTGGTGAACCCTGGGCTATGACACCCTCACCCCCTCTGCATAATCCACAATCTTTTCGTAGCAAATCATTGAATTCAGGTTGCATTCCCAGCAGCCATCATCGAGGATACCTGATCAATACTGGGGAATTATCACAGAAGGCTTCCTCAAGCACAGTGTCAACACGCAAGCGTCGACCACAGAGCGTGTGTCTGATCAATGGGGTGGAAAGTAGCCGTGACCGAGTGGTCGAGCCTTCGAAGACACGGAGCCCCTTGCAGAGCCTTAGGGGGGTTGGTTTGCAGCTTTGGTCAGCTGTGTTGCTGAGCATGCTGGGCCAAAACTTTAAAGGCCATCAGAGGGATGTTAAACCTCAGACAAGCAAATCCCTCTTGCTTCTGTCTTCACAATTCACATTCTGTGCACTCTTTATACATATTTTCACATAAACAAATTATTTATTTTTCCCCAAATGCATACATGCCCCCCGCGCTTGTTCTCTCCATGTACTCCGGCTTCCTCCCACATTGCCAAAATGTGCATGTTTGGCTAATAAAAGTCTCCAAACTGTGCATAGTTGTAATGTTTGTCTGCGGCCTGTGGTTGACTGGCGACCAGCCAATTGCGCATTCTGTCCCCCCGGCACAAATTAGCTGTGCTTGACTCCAGATCACCGAAGACCCCGATGAGAACAGGTGCACTAGAAAACGGATGAAGAGATAAATAATAGTATTACCTCTGTGATGTGTCATTGCATCTATTCACTGTGTTAACAAAATTATCCTTCCCGAGAATTCCCATCATTGAAGCATACAATTGCCAAAATGCTTTAGGATGTCTACGAGAAAAAAAAAACTGCCGGCTCCGGCATTCACGAGCAACGTGGAGACGGTTTGAGTCGTATTTGAAAGAGATCTACTCATCTGACGAGGACCGACGAACTATACAGTGCCTTGATGCGTATTCGTCAAATGAGTGGTTCTCTAATTGCCCCACGGGGGATAAATAAAGTTATCTGAATCTGAATCATGAATTTCCACCTCATTCTGAAAAATAAGGCATTAGCCATGTACATTCCAAGGCCAACGGCTTCTGAATGGTGGATGCAATGCTGAACAATGATGTGTTTTTTCTGTGTACTCCAAAGAGGCATTCGACCTGTGATATCATCTTGTTCGCTTCTTCATTGTATTCAATCATTGGGGTAAAAATAAATCAATAAATATTACAGGAGACAAACAATTTTTCTTAGAGCGGCGTTGTTTTGATAAATGCAATAAGGCTGTCAATCCAAAAAAAATGCGATGCCTAATTTGACAAAGCTGTCAGCATGAACAAAGTTGCAAAATGAAGTCCAAACAAGACCTCTCTGAAAGTGTGTGCAAGATGTTTAAATCATTCAGTGAGCTGAAACTGTTGTCTTCTCTGAAGACCCATCATAACTATAGCATAAGGTCAAAGGTCTCTAAGACCCATAGGTGGCATCAAGAGCCCTAAAATAATCCAAGGTCTCCATGGAGGTCGCTCATCCTGGTTCTGAGTGAGCGAGTCGCATTGTACCAGGCAGCTGCACCCGCGCTCCAATCTCACGTGCAGCTTGCGGTTACTGACTTGCTTATTTGTGATGCAGATATGATCCATGCGGCTCACGGTGGTCATACATCCTAAGTAGTGTGTGTTAAAATGTGCTCTTAATAAAATATTTCTGGGGCAGCGCCGAGTCGTGCTCCCCACGCTCGTTAGAGGTCTCCGACCAGCTTGATAAGTGCAGCTCTCCTCCGTGATGATTTATTAAGGCTGGGAAAAGGGTGGGCTACCCGGTCCAAAGCGCCTCAGGACACTCCAACCTCAGAGACATTTGAGGGTAAAGGCTCGGAATAGGGGGTGCCTCCGAACAGATTTACATCATCCAGGATGCATTTCCAAATGAATTATGTAAGGCCAAATTGAAATACATCAGAGTCTCACAAATTTTGCTTCGTTTGGTAGGCCTCGATCTTTTAACTACTCACGCTTCCTTCTGATGCGCTCGCCTGCTTTGCAGTGAACCCAACTTGTGGCATTTTGGTTCTAACAGCAAGCAGCTAATGGATGGATAGGAGGATATAAGTGATGGTGTTTAAAAATAAATACAACAGTCATGGTCAGATGTGAGTAGGTTCAAGACGGAACAAGATGAGCAAGTATAGAGTCTCGATAGCTCAGGATGTCTATGGTGGATCCTTTTGAGGTCTGCAGCAAGAATGTTGTGAAAAGGACGACTTAAAAAGCTTTTCCACTGTACTGTACAGACTTGACTCGGGTCAGCTCGGTGTGGGACGATTGGTTGTACAATTTAAAATAAATACAGTGGTGTCTCGACTTATATGGATACAATTTACCGGTACAAAAGATTGTATGTTGCTAAGCCCATTCTTTTGCTTTGACTTGTGAGCAAAAATTTGAGGAGTGCTGAATGGTGGCAGTGAAATCAACTAAATTCATTTTACAACAAGCAGAACTTGGCAGATAGTGTACAATTCTTATAAAACAAGAGCCTTCAATGTGTTTGATTCAGTGCCTACCTGAAGTTTACTGTCAAACCAAACGAAACAAAGACAATTACATGTGTATTTAAAACAATCAAATACCGCTGAGCTTCATGCTAACAAACAATGCGAAAAGGCAAATAAAGGATGAATAAAGAGCATCATCTATGTTTATTGTATAACACTTTAAGCCACCGATATTTGAACACAAACAGTGCAGCAATACATATAGACAGACAATGAAAAAAACCTCCAAGGCATTATTTATGCTCTGTGAGGAACAAGTAAAACTACTGCAGCTTACTGAGTCAAAATCATGAAACTCTTCTTCATGTGTGTCGTCATGACTGTATGACTCCTTCATGAAGAAGAAACTGTTAGATTCTTCCATTCTTTATAATATGGAGGTCGGAGCAGAAAATTGTGTTTTATTCATGTCAACTGTGAAAGATGATTTATGACATGACTGCTTTGAGATACAAGCATGATCATTCCAGTATTTAAACTCATATTTAAAGGCACCACTGTACAAACTTGAAATTGTTCAAATTCCACCCCTTCATTCCTTGATTATGAGGACTTTAGGAGTAATTCTAGACAACTGACAGTAAGATGTAAAGAACTGGTATTGATTCATATGAGAATTTAATGTTGATAAAGATTCATTGTTCGTCAACTTTAAATTGTAACATACTGTGTGTTATTCTCGTTTTACAGGCTACAGTCGTACAATAACATTCGGACATCTGCAATTAACACTGTGTGTTGCGTTCAGTGCCATTACATTTCCTCGGTTAGGATACAACAAATTGTGGCAGTGTGTGGACAGGTGTGAGCTGCAGTGCTCAGCAGACATCATGAGAGAAGTGAGTCTTGAAGACGACTCCACAGAGAAACGCTTTGAGAGGAAACAGGCTTAGTGGTTGGAGGATATATCATTTTTTTTCCCCCTTGCCACAGTTAATTTTCAAATCTCCAACATCCTATAGCTGTCTGTTTTTCTTCTTACGTGTGTGCGCGTGTGTGTGTGTGTGTGTGTTTTTTTTTTTTTTACTTTCATTCTTTTCTTTTAAAATGAAACTGGAGCTGGGGCGTGATAGTGATAGATGGCTCAGCGCTCTAACACTTTATCCAATCCGGCACAGATTTCATCCAATAAAGAATCACTTGTGCACTTTCAAACTAAATGGAAGTCAGGCAGCGGAGAGAAAGGGACTGCCATGTGTTTCTGTGCTGCGAAAATCAAATTTTCGTAAAGCTGCCGCAGCGGTAGCTAGCGGACAAGGCAGCAGCAGCCATGACTGGCCGGGGCCAAAATGTTTGCACACACAATTTAATCCATCACAGAGCACCTGACAGCATATCAATCAACCTTTCATCAGCATGCCACTCTCGCCCCAAAGAAATAAATAAATTAAACATTGAATATTTATATTTTGTCACCTCTGACTGAGCTGAACTTACAGTCAACTGACCAACGAAGGGAGATGTGAATGTGAACATTAACTAAAGCTACGTTGAGGAATAAAAGTTCAGTTTACGTAGGTGCAACATGGTAAGTACACAATACTTTGAATATCAGTTTAATGATTAAGCAACGACATCATCCCCTGCATTTGGAAACCTCTTTCAAAACCTAATGAAGTGTAATGGGTGCTTTGTATTTACTTGCCAAGGCTCCCTCTGGATCCGTTTCATTTACCTTGCAGTTAACTACAGAATATTCAACAGATGAAATAAAAATGATTAAAACATTCATGTGCATTTTTAAGGCTCGTGATAGCCGTGGGCCCGGCATTGCACGGGAAATAACGAACTGATAGATGATGAGCCATCATTTTTTCCTGAACTGTTTAAAGTTCTTTCCCATTCAACACGTTGGTTCCGTAAGCTTGTCTGCATTTGTAAAAGTGCTGTCACATAACGAAATAATACTTACGGGGCAGCAGGGCATCAAAGAAACACAACAAATGTCTTACCACTATTATTGAATGAAAGCACAGAAGAGCCTGTGCAGTAAATGTTCATTTTTTTAAACTTTTACTGTATGACTCCCCCCAGCCCCCGCCCCACCAACCCTCATTATCAACTCTCTGTCTCATCCCCTCCTATGGCAGCCCTTTGTTCCGGGAATACAGTCCCTTTTACCCCGTCTGCATCCCACAGGCTGTGGCTCCGGTGGCCTATGATTTATAATTCATAGGGGCCGCTTTTATATGGGACCTTAGTGTACCTGATACTCTGCCATTGGGCCCATCCTGGGACAGTGCAAGGGGTGAGGGGGGGTGGGGGGGCTCTTCGTTACGCCTGGCACCGGAATACTAACATGACACCAGTTTCTTTGAAGCACAGCATCTATATGGAAATTGGATGGCATCTATTTTTTCCCAGATAATACCCGGAGATGTCTTATTTTTTGCCTTTAGTCTTGATTACTATAACTGCAGAGCTCCAATTCGCTTTCTTTTGCTTAATGAAATGCATGCAAACATGCATGAAATGTTTCTCAGTCCGGTGAAGTGAAGCTTCTTTTTCCATACAAGCGCAGATCTTGTTCACAGACATGGGGATGATGTTCTCCTACCTGGCCCCTGTAAAGATCTGCTCTTATGTGGTCCTTTTCCACCACGCTTGTGGTAGGGCTCATTTTGGGCCAGTGCTAAGGTTAGCACCAGTTCTCTTTCCACCACCGAAATTGGTTCGAGCTCTGGTGCTTAAAGAGGTGCTTAAGATGGCCTCAATTATTTGTTGGGCGAGACTCTGACATCTTACATCAGAGGGCGGAGTTATCATGACAATCGTAGAGGTAGAGGAATGACACCCTGAACACGCGGATGTTTTGCACAAACTGTTGAGCGGTGCACTCCGGCACAATTGTGTCCCACTAGAAGAGCGATCGCGGATGTGCCCAGTTAGCATGCAATCTCGGACTCGCAGTCAGCTTCGTAATCATCTACACTGATTAAGAGAGTTAATCGTTTGCTGATTGCATGTCCCTGACTGTTATATACTACATATAAGTATCATTGATGCTACGTTAAGTTGCCTCACAGATGCTTACAGCGCATTCTTATTCTTATTCTAAAACATAATAATTCTTCTTATTATTATATTTATTATCATTATTATTAGTGCAGGCGCTCTTGGGTAAACATGGACGTAAGCTGTAACATGTGGACGCTTTATGATGGCGTAATGGCTCCTACTTGGCTCCTTGCCAGTGGAAAACCAAATACGTTCTTCATAAGAACTTGTGAAGCACCAATTTAGCACCTCATTGGCCCTGACATCGAATGATTACCAAGTTTTTTGTTTTTTTTTTTTTTGGTAGAAAAGGGGTATGGGTGATCCACGTTCCCAGTCGGCCTCACTTCCTGCTCTGACCTCACCACGCGGCTCGGAGGTCTGCGCTCTTGGCCCTGGGCTGTGCTGGCTGCTTAAAACCCTGTTGAGACTCCAAAAGGCCAAACACTGCTTGTTGTGGATGCCTCACCACCCACCAGTGTCTATGTTGCTACACAGGGAAGGTGAATGGGCCTTATCTGATTGCCAGCAGCGGCTTACATGACAAACAGCCCGGCACAGATCAGACGTGTGTATGGGTTGTTTTTTCAAAGTGCTCCTGACTAATTATTCCTCCCTCATTTGCAAGCAGGGCTATTGCTCATTTAAATTTCAATGGAGGACAAGCATAGGGTTAAGCGTGTGGCTAAGCTCGGGGAGCTCAGAGGCTCTCACCCCCCCCCCCCCCACCCCCCCACGGAACCCCCCAATCTACGTCCAGTAACCACATCATCCACAATGACACGACACCTCCCGCTGAGTTAGCCTAATAAGCAGCCAAAACAGAATGCAAGATGTGCTGTTGTTTGTGCAAAGGACGGCTAAGGGCACTATGTGTGGGGGTTTGGTGGGGGGCGGTTAGATTGACATAGCAAAGAGCTCTCAGTCAAATCAGCGGGTTGCCCCTGGATTAGTTCAGTTGTAGCACAACTCGACGCTCCGTGGAGATCATTTATGCAATTATCAAGAACAAGGCCGGCCGCAGCGCAGTACAGCTCACTTCAAAGACAGACACCAGATGAACGGTTACAGCGCGCGGGTCTATTTCCATACAAGCTGGCCCATCCCTTCTTGTTCGCCTTCACTCTCTATGCCTACAGGCGTTTTGACTGTGCTAATGAACATTGGGCCCAGCCAAACATGCACTCGCCAAACACGCACTCGCAACTACTGTATGATTAGAGGTCTGTGATGCACACTCTGCAGGCCCACCGCGACACAAAGAAGCGCAGTGCAGGACAACTGGGCCTGTCACGCTCCCGGCTTCTGACATTAGCTTCCTTGCTTTTAAGAAACTGACTGGCTTTTCGGGTTTCTAAACGTGATGCTTCTGTAGTCTATAAAGTCGTTTGTGTGTTGCTGATTTGTAGTGCAGACCGGCAGTGCATGGATCACATCTTATGATTGCCGCATTGAATGGTCGGCTGTACTTTAAGGCTGGTAGTCAATGCTTGATTTTCTGATTTGGGATTGATATTTGTTCCAAAAATGTCCAAAACTCAAGAGCACATGACTGGAATCTCAACTGTGGATTGAGAAGCAATGAACTGCAATGAGACAATTAATGAGAGCTGCAGGTGGGCATAATGCGAATCAAGTAGTTGCTCCTCAATGCGTTGATAAAAAACAAGTCATGCCCAATCTTGTATTGGATCATATTAATTGCACACGTCTGTCTAATGTCGGGAAGAAAATTTGCCAGCTTTACTATCAGTTTCAATGTTTTGTCGATGCCGCTGTGCAATGCTTACTTTGGCAAACTTGCAAAACCAGACATTTCACCGCAACCGTGCTGATGACAACTGTGGAGATTCCCAGATAAAAACTTTAAGGTACCATCACAATCTGAAAATTTAAACCCACAGGGAACTGATAAAAAACTACAGATTTATTTGCACGACTAGGATGTCTGAAACGTCTCCCTGAGCAGCGACAACATCATTTAGTGATGAACTGCACTCTTAGTGGATCAGTTAGGTCTATGAAAACAAAACACATTCATAGACGCCCACCACTTGCATGTGCCTGGACTTTAGTAATAAGGGAACGGGCACTCCCCTGACATACACCCACCCTCAACAAGCTCTGGGCCATGTAACTTTCTAATCAGATGGAGCCATGTTGGATTGTAAAGAAAGATTCAAGACAAACATACAAGCAATAAGATCCACCTCTTGGGTAGAGTTTCTAAGCAGCATTATAAATTATTCAGCTTCAAAAGACCTGCCTTCTCAAACTGTTTATTGATGTAGGATGGACAGTGTCAGCACGCCGACATAGATATGGATGATGCCAGCAAAGTTCTGAGGACAACACAGGGTGAGGTGAGAGTTGGCCCGGGTCACGAAGACAAGGAGAGACAGCCAGTAAGTCGCATGAAAAGCCTGTACATCAGCAGTGGAGCTAATCGATCGACTGCGAGGATGCGGACACGCGAGCAGACAGATCATTTAAATGTAGTGAATGTAGGGGCACCAGACTTCAATCAATAGAATTATAGCACAACTCTGATTTCCATGGAGTCATTTCAAGAGTTCAAATTAACTGCCCCTGTGGCTTTTTGATGCTTATTTTGTCAATAAATCCACTCACATTTATTAAGTTTCATCTATTAAAGTTTTTTTTCCCCAAATTTGGGGGTTTTACAAAGCTTAAGTAGAATAGAAAAATTAGTGGAGCCATTCATGGTTCATGAGAAAATCACCACTTGTGCATCTGTGCGTGAATGATGAGTCTCTCCACACCTTTGTGGGTTTATTTACTTTAACTGTAGCTAATTGGTTTGCTTATCCGCCTTCCCGATTGAAACCGTACCTTGAATAAAGAAAACTTGCTTGTAGAAACAAAAGAAAATGAAGCGAGCAAGCATTATAGGTTTGCTGGAATGAAGAAAGATTAGTGATAAAACACCACCTCTCACCTGACTAGCATCCAGTGATGAAGTGAACCTTTGTATTACTTTTGAACCTGATTAAGCAGGATTGTGACTGAGAAAGGCTGCACTACAATTTCATGACATTTGTGAATTGACGCAAACGTATGACTGAGGTTCTGATTTCATCAACACACTCTCATCTGTCTATATTTCAATACTTTTAACAAACCTCGCAATCCGAAAATTAGACATCAAATGTTGGCCGTCTCTATGTCATTTACTGACAAGTGAAAAGCATGATCTCCCACAATCCTGACACCACAGAGCAGGTTCATTCATTTCACCCGACGGGTTCGTCCATCCCCGCAGGAGCACTCTGACCCTCTCATCTAAATGTTGCATGAATTACAAGAGATGAGTTTCCCACTACCTCTTAAACACTGCTGATCAAGACAGATGCTCATCTCATCATTTCTGTTTAGGGACGTGCTAAATTTAGCTATTCCCAGATGGGTTCCCTGTGATATACAGTGATGTAGAGAACACAAATGCCGAGGCTGTGGGCAGCAGCAAGTTTGAAGTCATCGAGCAGGAAATGGCATCACACTCTAATTCCTTTACTTCTATAGCGCCTGCAAGACTCAAGGTGGGTGGGCGAGCCAACAATTATCTGCAGAGAGTGTTTTATAATGCTGACATAAAGATATCAACTAAGACCATGTGATCAGGACGCATTAGATGTATTGCCTGGAAGCAACCCACGACGCTGAAAGTTTAATCCTGCTGATCTATATGAGTAATTGTGGTGCATTACTTCTAATTATGGCAGCAGCAGTGATAATCCCCTTAATACCAATCAGATAGACGGTGCAACGAGAGTCAAGGAAGGCACGCAGGAAGATGGGAGGAGGGGGATGCAGCAAGAGGAGTTTGATCAGTGGAAAAAAAAAGCATAGGAGTAAACTACTCAACTCAACTGTACTTACAGAGCACTTTAAAACAACCGCCCCTCTATAGAGTGCTGTACATGGAGCAAAAAATTCATAACAAAGATCGTAGAAAGCACAAATACCGTCAAACTAAAACTCATGTCTCATGCTCGGTCGAAAGCCACAAAGAAAAAAAAAGTTTTAACACCAGTTTTAAAGATATGCAGCGAGGAGGCTTGGCGAACCTCCGATCAAGGTCATTCCATAGAGAGGGACCAGCAACAGAAAAGGCTAGCTCCATCTCCAGTATTGTACTTTGTAAAAACAGACAGTAAAGACTTCATTTAACAGAATGTAGAGTTCGACCGTTTTTGCCACTTTTTATTTTTTTATTTTGCTTTACTTCAATTGACATTGTGCTGCCCCAGCTTGAGTGTGCATCATGGCCATTTGGAGGCTTCTGAGTAAGCTGCAATTATATTAGTTGTTCTTTGCAGAGGATAAAGAATAAATGTCTGTTAGTATTGTTTTATTACCCATTTAAATGTGTTGCTCCACCCTTTCTGTCCAAATATCCGTTGCATAAACATCGCAAAATTGATGCTTTGTGTGAACCTCTCGATAGCATTTTGCATTGTGGTCAAGCTTTTTGCCAAGTCAAAATCAGCCAAATGGCGGCTCCAAACTTGAAAATCTCGCAAGTCACATACACTCATATCTCAAGGAACCACTGCATTTCTATGATCGAACAAAAAAATAAGTACAAGCTGATACGACCATAAAAACGTATTCTTGTTTGATATGTAACAGTTCAGCAGAACACGCCATGACCGCATTCAACCTAGTCCTTGTTCAGATAAAAACATTCGCGTTAATCTTTTTAAAACATCAAATGCACATTTTCAACAGATGGCGACGGCTGTGAAAAGATTTGTATCGGTCTCATATTGGTACTAAAATATGTCTGATAGTCATTTGTGGTGTTGCTCTTTTAGTGCTCCTGCAAAAAACAGTAACGCCAAATACCATACACTGTTGTCATCGAACAGCAATGATATGTTTCTTTTAATAATCTTCGTGTTTTTGTTGGTGTCTCCAACTATTGAATTCAGATGTAGATGATGGACACTGTCCTTGCCCAATCCACATTGTTGTTCCCTCTTGTCCTCTAACTGCCGGTTGCACATTTCCAATCTACTGTATTCCATAACCTCCCCCCATCTCACACTGCCCAGCAGGGACATGCTGCAAGGAACGGAGGGGTGG
Organism: Hippocampus zosterae; assembly: GCF_025434085.1. Lineage (NCBI taxonomy): Eukaryota > Metazoa > Chordata > Actinopteri > Syngnathiformes > Syngnathidae > Hippocampus > Hippocampus zosterae. The sequence goes on along the minus strand of NC_067454.1, from coordinate 15,550,190 downwards.
GAGGGAGATGATTTTAAACATGAGGCTGTGTGACATCTGATGGCAGGCTAGTGATAAAAAAACCAACAAAGAAAAAGGCTGAAAGGCAAGGAAAATAGATGCAGATCAGCAGTGGAGGCAAATCCCCTCCCGTCTCCATCTCAATAAGTCAGAAGGGGTCAAAACAAAATGGCCTCCATTTACAATTCAAGTAGCCCACAGTGTGATATTAAAATGCTTAGATATTGGAGGTACCCTAAATTAGAGCGGTGCAGCGGGATTATCATCGGGGCAAACAATGAATGTAAGGAGGAAATGCTTTACAATGAGAAAAAAAGTTAACTTTCTCCTGTTTTCTTCCCCCGTTTGCCTGGGGAACATTGTTGGTGGAAGTGCGAAGAAAAGTCATGAGACGCTTTAGCTCCTTCCACGTTTATTACAGCGCCGGCCCCGGCCAACTCTGTCCTCAAGCATCTCTGCTCACCACTATTTAACTACACCTGTCATTTGCGCTCCAGTCATTTTTACCTCTCTTCTCGCCTCTCTTTCCCCTGCTCGCAGGGAACGTTAGCTGGGCCTGTCTGTCATGCCCAGGGCTCAGGTTTGGGTTAGATTTAGGCTCACGTGAGTGGCAAGAGTCAGAAAGGTGGGGACGGAAGAGATTTTTTGGAGGGGAGGGTGACTCAGCTCACGATGGGACCCCCGCATGGTTATTTGACTACTGTGAGGTAGCCGCCTTAACAAATACAAGACAATCAACATTAAATAAATGGGTACAACAAAAAGTGGGGCTGGGCAATGATGGAAATAATTCTAAACACATTTTTATTGATTTATCGTGAAATGATTAATGAATATTATTATTCATTCTTTTTTGTTTTTGTTCATGGATTTTTTAAAAATGCTTTAAAAAAGCATTTTTTAACCTGGTACCTTGACTCACAGGATTAACTCATTCCTCATTGATTCATTAAAAACATTTGAAGATTTTTGATTTCCATCTTTATATGCACGAATGACAATCACCTGAGCCCTGAACAACTGTGACGTCATTTGCAGTCGACATCAAGTGACAAAATGGAAGAGATGGAAAAAGCTGCTGGATTTTGCTGCCGATTTCATATTCCAGAAGAGCAATCACAATACAATGTTTAGGCTAATGGGCCCACATAGAACCTATCATTGTAAAGAAAATTGTTGGGTTGACTTCCCTGTAAATTGCACTTAAATAACAAACCGTAAAGCAAGTACAGTAATACATAGATATGAAATTTCGATATATTCTGATGGAGGACTGAGACAGACTATAAACTGAACCTCAAGTGTAACGTAAGTAACGTTTTCCACATCACTAAGAACCTCTATCAAGAAAGAATGAATTTGAACTTTCCTTTGCCAAGATAATGCGCCAAAAGCCCGCATTAGCTCTGAACAGATGCTGAAAGAGCAGAGTGTCTGCTTGTCTCTTTCTCCACTTCCTGCTACATGTACCTCACTATTGTTGCTGTATACAATACAAAACAATACATCCTGATTTATATAGCGCTTTCACAACAGCTGCAGCTCTAACAAAGCACTTTGTAAAACAGTTAACATGAAGTAAATAACAATCACAACACATAACATAAAAACACGGACAATCGTAACCACTTTTCCCTCATTCGCTTTGTCGTTTGCAGCAGTAGTATATGAAGTATTATTAGTTTATACATTCAGTGTAAATCCTTTCTGTGCCATTTTGCCCCATCTTGGTCCAGTTCTGCCACTCCACCCTCAGTAGGTTAAATTTTAATTAAATTACCATGCCTTAGCTGCATAAGCTGCTTGGGAGCAGTTGCCCCACAGAATAATTTGAAAAGATTGGGTCTTCCCCTCATGATCCACCGGAGCCCAGCCCCCTGGAGGCCCACTTCAATATCCCACCTAATTATCCCTGTTAAATCAGGCACCTTTTACACAGAAATATCAGTAATTAAGTTGGAAGTAACGGGGCGGGGAGATATTCCTTGAGAATTCCTTTTAGGATTTCTCCCCCCCCGAGAGAGCAGTCTAAGAGTGCCCTGAAGAAATGTTCCAGAATTTACTGTTCAGGCAGTACAATTCTGTTCCTTTGGCACAACATACAGATGCTGTATGAGGAGATTTATTTTCAAAGAGAAACAGATGCTGTATGTTGTGCACACCCCTTTTGATTCACATTTCCGGGTTTGCAGGACAGCCAGGACAGACTGGAAAAAACAAAATGCATTACTTAATGAGTTCTTATACATGGTCAAATTTTCAAAAATAGCAGTGAGGAGGAATAATTGGGTTTGTCTGCACCAGGGCTCCCCCTACAGTGGTGATGACGTCTTTTCTTTTGAGGCACAGGAGGAAATTGACAAATTGAAATAAATTACGTTACGTTAAATACACGGACCAACAGTCAAACTAAGGAACAACCCTTTTCCTTCATGTTACGATTGCGATTCAATGTGGAAGTCTTTAAGGCCCTCTTCCCATGTAGTTTTTTTTTAAACAAACACAATTAAAACATTCTTTTGTATTACAATAAACACGATCAATTTTATCAAGCAAAAAAAAAACCCCAAATGGTTTTATAGGTTAGACTTACATTAAAAAAAAAGGCAAATGAGCAATGAATTCATATGAAAGACATTTTTTCTCCCTCAATTAGAGTTGCTAACTGACTAAAAACTTTTAAGCACCGAAATAGCCCCTGTCCATGGTGCTTGGAAAACTAAAGATGGCCACTAGAGAACTAGTCTGGTTATCAGTGTAACCAGCAACACCAACTAATCCATTTCTAACCCGGATAGAACCTCATATATTGTTATATGGCAACGATAGTATAACTTCACCGTGTATCTGCAAGTGTGAGTGACATCATGTCAAATTGTCAGATGGTGTGTGTGTGTGTGGGGGGGGGGGGGGGTAATGAAAAACAATGCTGTAAATCAGCGTCGATAGGCTTTGAGGGGGACAGCAATGTTTTCATGTGTTGCAAACATCTTTTCAAATGAGAGTCTCTCGACTGCATTTATTTGAATGTAAATACAACTGGGCGAGCACTGGTTTATTATTCCTTGTCAGATGATCTTTCACTAAGAATAAATCATTTATGAGGAGATTTATTTTCAAAGAGAAACAAAACTGTAAACTCCTACACTATGGCGCATATGCCGTATTATACAATTGGTGTGTCCCCTGAAAAAGGAATAATTGCCTTTCGCGTTAATAGAAGCTGAGGAAAATTGGACATTTCAGAGAAATAAGACTTTTTTTAATTACATTGACTCAATTTAATCAATAAGGTTTTATTCGTTGTTTCTGTATTTTCTGGACTGGCTTGTGTCTGTTATTGCAAATGATTTTGAATAACTCTGTTTTATTAGACAAGCAATGAAGAGGTGAAAGTAATCATTAGCTTTTTCCTACTGCTTTCAGAACATAACTACAGGTTGAGTTTAACTCAACCGTGAATTTCGGTTAGGAACCCCGCAGCATCCTTTTAACACGTCTTGCTCCCTGTGAGAAGCACGCATAGCCCAAGTAAATACAGAGGAGATAATGAAGAGACAAGAAAATGAGCATTACTGCTCTGCGCTATTCAATCTGCGGTCACAATTGCAGTATTTTAGATAAAATTGCTTGCACCCACCACACCCCCATCACACATATGGACACTACACCGACACACACCCACACACACACACACACACACACACACACTCCCTCAGCCTTTTTCATCCTATAATACTCCAACCAAAGTCCCCTGTCAGTCCATGCAGACCCCCCACAAAGATGGACCCTGCCATGGCAAATTAGAGTGGGTTGGGAAGGAGGGGGGGGGGGGTACGTAGTTCTTTTGTTTTGCAGCACTCAGCAAAACACAGAAAAAGAACTTAACTTCTTAACTTTGCAGGAAAAAAAAAATCCAAATTATGTCTTGAACTGGAGCAATTTGGCATGCTGTGATAACTGCTATGTCAGAAAACGTCTTTGGCATCACTAAAAGAGAAAACGTTCAACCTCAGAAGCGCTCCTCCCTTGTGTCATCAAAAGAGCCGACCACTCATTAGGCTGCTTAATTGCAGCTTGTCGTCTTTGGCCGTCATCCTTGTCAAAATAGAGGTGAAAACAAACTGTCCCCATCAGTAGAAGTCCAGATTTCATCTTTTGTCCAGCCCACACAACCCTCCCTGTCTTGTCACAATAGCTCGTCTCTCTTTTACCTTTTCTCGCCTCCTTTGTACTTGGCCTTATTTTTACAAGTGGAAGAACGATCACCTTAAGCTCAATCTATCACTGTCCTTTGTGTTTTTGTAGGCGAGGTTCTGTGGCGGTAAGCCTCTCGTCTTTTTTTAAGAATGTCATGTTTTGTTTGTCCTACCTTGCACGACTTGCCAATAGTTACTTCGGAAGTCAAAACTTGGCAACACTGCCTATACAATGGCAAGTACAAAGCACAAAAGCAGTCATACTGACTGACGGGGAAACACAATGGGTCTTTGCAAATGAAAACATTTGATTTTGGCCACAAAGAACATAAGTGCAGTTGAGGTGAGGTTACATTTTCACATCCAGGAATATGTTCCACGCATGTTTTTATGGGTAAAGTAATCAGCGCACATGAATTCTCAGTGGTAGAGAGCTGACAACAAAATCTAGCCAGTAAACCAAACTGACTTTCAGACATATTCAAAGCTGTTGCTTTGACTATGAGTAATGTAAAAATAAATAGTTCCACATTACGCTTGATTAAAAAGGTGAAGACATACTGTGTCGAAAATGAAGTCGAAAGCTTGAAGACAACGCAGCATGAGGGTACTGTATACCACTGATTGACTTATACCACTGATTGACTTCAGGCTAGCATTTGAAGGAGACGTGACTAGAAGCAGCGAGGTCGAGCTTGGATTCTGAAGGCCAATGTTTGTTCTGTTTATTCGGATATGGGCCATTCCGCCAAATCATGCGCATTTGCATCCCTGGGAAATAAAATGCATGAATGCCTGTTAAATTAACTGTAGAATGTTTGTTTGTTTATTTAGCAAACAGTCCTGCACAATGATCTCTTCGTATGTTTCATAAATGCAGTTTAAATGAATGATTTAAACTAGCTTGCATACTGGCAAACTAGCACTTATTGTATATCCCAAAAAAATAGACTTATTTAATGGAATTTAGATATATTTTTAGAAAAGGTACATTTTTATGCCTTTGTGTTATTTCCTATCCCAGCAATAAGATAAGATATCCTTTATTTGTCCCACACTGGGGAAATTTACAGCCTCCAGCAGCAAGAATGTAGGTAGAAAGAAGAAAGAAGAAAAAAAACAACAACAAACACATTGATTATATGATTATATGAATACTTTAATCACGTTTATTTTAAGTAGGAAAATAAATTATTTAGTTCAAATTCACACTTTAGTTTAATTTGGGCCTTTAAACTGGACAATGGTTTTGGCATTTTTGGGTAGTATTAGGTGTGGTGTGGGTTGAAAGTAGTCTTTTCCCGGTCAATTCTACCGCAATCTCTGATTTGCATCAAAACCAGGGCGTAATGAGTGCCGTTTCAGTGGAAGGGCCAATATGTTATTCATAATTTGTTTAGTGTGATTGAGACACAATCCTTCCGTGCTTAGAGCACTACACATAAGGTCTGTGTATATGGTTTTTTTTTTTTTAAAACACATACTTAAAACAAAACAATTTTATTCAATTGCCATGTTGGTAAATAGTAGTTTCAACATGATTTCCATCAATTTCACTGTGTAATTTGATGCACTTTGCAAAATTCAGGTGAGCTCATTGGAATAGGTCTGCATTGCTGTCGATTTCTGTTCGATTTGACTGGTAATGTGTTCTCTCATGTGGTTCATCGAGTACACTTTCTCTTTCAGCATGCCCCAGAAAAAGAAGTTTGCAAAAAAAAGGTACATGTACCTATCAATCTAGCTCAAAATGAATAGGAACCTACAAACTGTAGATGACCATTTGTAGTCCAGTCATGGCAAGGATACCAACAAGTATTTCTCACTAACTCATGTTTAAATGACCTCGTATAATGTTTTTTTTAAAACTGTCCAAGATAGTGTATATTGTATGTTTTCATCCAAACATGTTCCCCACGCTATTAGATCAATGTCTTTTACATTCTTCTGCTCTGTCTGTCAATATCAATGATGGAAGCGCATCAATAAGACAGCCCCGTTTGTCTGTGTATCATTTCAAAAGTGGAATCTATTCCTCTCCTGCCCTCTAGTCCCTTGTCTTCATCCGCTTGCAACTACATGGTTCATGCTCAACCAGGCGCACAGGATATTAGTGTCTCCACCAGCAAATTTGCTTTTCACATCTATTTCTTTCTTCTTCTAACCACTTCTTGGATGGTTTGTTATTGAGCTCAGTGTCCACAAATGCCATTGATCCGAGCCACAACTGAGATCCATACTAAGGCACTTTAACACTCTCTCAGCGTGTTAGTAATACTAATCCTGCTCCTGCGGCAGGCCCATTGATTTTATAGATTTCCCCCCAAACTTGTGATAATGATATATCATTGTTAAATTTCGTAGCACAAACTGCTTTGCCAATTTATCGATGTGTGTTAGCGGCTGTGTTTCAAAAGACGGCCCATGGGTACCACGGTACCTCCATAGCTATGTCTTATGTTTAACTATATGGCGAAATTTCTGACTTGCAAAGAGACCTGCAAGGTAAAGTAAGTCATCAATATGTATTACAGAATCATAGCACTTCCTTCAAATGTAAGAGGAAAGATTTAATTGGTGTTTTTTTTCAAAGGTTTGTTTTGTTGATAACATATCAAGAAATTAATTGAGATTGAGATTAATTTGTGGTCTTGCAAAGAGTTTTAAAAATCCTTATCCTCAGCAGCTTTTTGAGTTAGCATAGTTATCTAATATTTAGCTCATATGTTGCATGTGAAATTCATACTCAGTTGTTGATCAGAGTTGGATGCATATGTCCTTGGGTGTCTTGAAAGGCGCTTATAAATCAAATGTATTATCATTATTATTATTATATAGGATGTCAACAAATTAATCAATCGACCAAAGTGGAATCTGTAACTTCCATTTCTAACACTTCACAAGTACCGGGGTAAACTTGGAGCAAGAATGGGAAAAAATGTTCCTTTGTACTGCATTTAAGTTGGACAGAGTAGGAAAAGAGCACCTCGAGGTGAAAGAATTTTGGCAAGACTAGGTGGCTGTGAGGTAGTCCAAGATAGAAGCGCGGGGAATAGTGAGGCCTGTAGAGACAACTAATGGGCAGAACAGTAAATGCTCAAACCCAAGGTACAGCAAGGCAGCAGTGGCCTAACACAGCCGAAGGTCTCAAAGGAGAGGCAGGCCTATTAAAGCAAGATAAGGGTCTGTTTGGAGAAGGCATTCTCTTAAGGGTGTAGCGAGTAGCATTACAGACACGGACATCAATTAAAGAGAGAAAATATGACACCGGAGTAGCAGAGCATTAAATAAAAACAACAAACTGCCAGGACTCCTTCCCTCCCCACTGAAAAGGCGAGGGATGGGCAGGGAGCATCAGAGCTGAAATATGGTCGATTTATTCTCTGCAGAATTGTTGAGAGGGAGTGGATATGATGAGGTGTGATGTAAAGGGGGAGAAAAGAAATGAGGCTGGATGCCTTCTGGACACACAACTGCACAAGTAGATGAAAGATGAGACTCACCTGAAAACTTACAATCCTTTAAAAAGAAAAAAAAATGCAAGTAGATGGCTCCAATGATTCCTAATTTAGCGTTACCGTCACCTTTGCCTTTAGGCAGAAGGGGATGCGCCCTGCTACAGTGGCCTAGATTCTATCTCTGTCTGGACACTGACATCAAACCACCTGAGCCGTTTGAAAAGCCAAAGCGAATTGACAGCAGGTTCTTTAAATTACACCGCAACTATTAACGTTATTGAGCGTCTGAGTAGGTCAAGCACCTATCATTGCCCGCAGTCCTTTTGAAACCCCATCAGCCCGAGGAGGTGTGGGTGCCAGAAGGCCCCCCCACGAACGGCGGTAAACAACGATAAGCCGGACTGACACGTACGGCCGACGAAGGGGAGAAATGTGAAGATTCTTCTGTTGTTTTGTTTAGAGTGAATGCGCGAGAGTACGTGGGCTTTGCTTTCGGTTCGGGCCGGGTTAATGTGATTTCCGTTCCGCTTGTCGGTTCCGGAGAGCCGGCTTTGTGAGCGGTGGTCAGGTGAATCTCGGACTCAGCCCCCTATGGCCATTAGTGTGGAAAGAAGACAACCCAATAAACAGAGGGAAGCTTGATGTGCACAGGTCACTGCACAACTAGCAGTCAAAAAGCATTTGGCCCAGGAGATTTTTCTTTAAAGCAATAACATGCATCATAGGAATCTGAGGACCTTCATTACCGGTCCCTCGCTCACTGAGAAACAGGCAACAGAGACTGGAACACACCCAAAGAAGAGGTGTTGATGCTAATCTGTGGAAACGTGGTATAGCAAACAGGCACGGGAAGTCATTTTGCGACTTTCAAGTTAAATATTATTCCCATGACAATTATTTTGTGGTTCTGTTTGTATTTACCCAACTTCCATTTTCACTCCCTGTTGTCTTGCCCTTTTAAAAAACACTGAGAGCAAAGTCAGCAGTAAATCTTTAAGGATTTGACTTGCAAAAAGCACCTCATATATTGTTTATGGGGGGGGAAAAAGCAGATGTTCCCATCGTTCCACCTGCCTGTGAGCATGTTAGATTTATTCTCCTTATTTTTAGACTTGCACTAGTTAAGGAGGAGAGGCACACTTGTCTGACTGCATCTATACAAATAAAGACAGGCGGTGTCCTCATCTGTCATTTCTCATAAGGGGAGTCAAAACAACTCTGTTCACATTTACATTTCTTGGGCCGCATCTTGATTGAGTCGGAAAAAGACATTGTGAAGTTGTATTACTCCTTAAGAAAGAACACAAACGAGAGCTCAATTTAATAGAAATGCAGAAAGTGTCATCATCACAATGAAATATTACGAGGTGGGGGCAAAGGATTTCCAAAAAGAATCTGTCAACGTGTGTCAACTTGATCCATCCTACAGCAACCTTCTTTTGTTTCGGGCTCTATGAGGAAAGAGGCAGATGACAAAAATGACTCTGTCTAATTGGCATACTGATCAAGGCAGTCATGGCAGCGGAACAATACGACCGTTAAATTATCTGCAGTCTTTATGAGCAACCACTGTAAGATAAACCAAGACAACAGGGAATGATTTGGTTCCTCCTCTGTCTTTTCAAGGGTGCCTGGAGATACAAAGGACCCGCTGGACTTTTTTGAGATATGGTTCATCTCCAGCCAATTTTTTTTTTTCCTTTAACTTGCAAGCGCCAACCTGAGATGCAAGTGATGGAATTGCCTAATCTTACATCACAATTAGCAGCACTTTAGCAAACAGTGATCAATTCTTCTTCTTCTTCTTCAAAAAAAAGGCTTCAAGCTGTTTATTATCACTCTCGGATCATATGTCGAGTGAAACACAAAACAAGAGAGTTGAACATTGGGCGGTTAAAACAACCACATAACTCAGCATTAGCATTAAGGTAGCAGACTGAAGTCTAACACATAGTTGTAAATTTCCCCAGTGTGGGACAAATAAAGGATATCTCATCTTATCTTAAACTGATAGCCCCACTGACAGTCTTATGACCTTTTAAGCAATGGATATCTGAACCCAAATGGTGTAGCAATACATGTAGATAGACAACATAACATTACTGACGAATATAGTCTTTATCCTATGTAAAAAAATAATAATATTAGTGCTAAAGACTTAGCGTAAGAGAGTGAGGTCTCCTGTTTCCATGTACATCCATATATCCGTATTAAAACTCCCCCAGGTGGTCAAGACATGCACACCAGAATGAGCAATAATGTGCTGAATTATGACGTGACTGTTTTCATGAAGACAATTATAATAGAGTGCAACAGTATTTGTCTCTCAAATTCATGACATATTCTACTCATTTCCATGTAGTAAGATGATTTGTGTTTTGAGTTATGAACAAGATCACGGAACAAATTAAACTTGCATCTCAAGGCACCAATGTATTTGCCTGATTTTCTCAATCACACATTCTCTTGATAATGACCTTGTCACAATAGCCACTGCACCAGATTATGTATTAAGGGTGCTTTGACGATTACAGTAAGGGCACAGCAAAAAGTGAGCTGTCAGATAGGTACAGTATTCCACGCTTTAACATGTGTGGATTCATCAGGACAAGCCACCCTGTCCACAGCGCAATGGGCAGATAACAGCTGAGTCGTCAAACTTTGGCATCAGTAGTTGATGGCGTGGAGCGACAAGAGAAGGCCCTTTTGGCCCCATTATGTATCTGAGCACATGATCCTTTTTCAGAGTCAGCAAAGTGCAACACATTAACCGCACATTGACAAACAACATTGTGTGCAAAATAGGTATGTGTGAATGAGGGTGAGGTGATAAGAGTATCGAGTGTGGAGTATGGAGTGTGGTTCAGCCAGGGGGAGCCAGTGGGACGCATTATGACTGCTGTCAGGCTGATGAATAAAAAATAACAATCATAATAATAATAATAATTAAATGATGTGAAGGTAAATTGTAAATAGTACTGCGATTTATCCATTTGTGTTCATATGTAATTGAATTTATTTATTTATTTAATTGAAAGATGTTGTTGTTTTTTTTTTCTCTTCTTCTGTCTACATACATTCTTGCTGCTGGAGGCTGTAAATTTCCCCATTGTGGGACAAATAAAGGATATATCTATCTATCTATCTATTATGTTTTGTGATGCTGGTTTCGTTAAATCAAAAGTTAAACCTTTAATAACATGTCAACCTTTAATGAGAATGTCAAATTAAATATTGTACTGCTGTTAGCAAGTTGTTTGGCAGCAAATAAGTTCCTGAATTTATCCATTGCAGTCAGATTTTTTCGTTTATCAAGGCACAAAAAAAAATATCCTAAAGTACCTGTCGCTACTGGAAAAAGTAATCCCTGTGTTAAAGCTCAAAGTAACTGTGACTAACGACACTTATGACAACACCCGAGCAGCACCACATTTGTTTGATCAAGACAGCACATTTGACAATAAAGTTCTATTCAATTCAATCAATTCAATATCTCATATTAAGTGAAGTTTCGCAAGTTGTCAAGAAACCAGCGCATCATGCCATGATCCAAGGAAATTCAAGAAGAAATTAGAAAAAAAGTTATTGAAATCTATCATTCTGTTAAGAGTTACAACGCCAAGACTCTGGGGCTTCAGCGAACCACTGTCATGGCCATTAGGTGGTGGGACGACGAATTCAGGCAATTCTTGCAAAAGAACTTAGAGCAACACCCAAAGATCTCCAGATCCCACTGGCCTCAGTTCAGGTCAGTGTTCACGACTCTACCAAAAGAAAGAAAGTGAGCAAAAATGGCATCAATGGGAGAGTTCCCAGGCGAAAACCACTGCTGTCCAAAAAGAACGCGAAGCCTCATCATTTGCCAAAAGACATCT